>NC_141061.1:40498848-41698848 GCF_041138505.1 Cibotium barometz | reverse complement strand
ACATTTCCCCTCAACTCTATATCCTCGACTACCGACACTGCAAGCACCCCAAACTCATATCTTTATCATGATATTAATCAATTTTGGGTGAAAAAGAATCTTCTTGCCGCTCAGGGATTCTATGATGGCTACACAGAACTATGGATCCCCAGACGGCCATCTCTAAAACCCAGGCGCAAAAAGCCAACTAAGACAACACACACCAACCCTAAGAAGAAGCTTCACTACAAGACAATGCTTCCATACACGCGATACACACGATAAGTTACGGGCGTGTGTATGGTTGTGCATGTATATGAGTAAAATTGAGCACGTGTATATGGGCATTTAAATTCCCGTGTATGTTGAGTAAACACATTAGTAAAAAAATGCATACCTGCTCACATTGTTATGGCAATACGAGCCTATCTTTCTTTGTTTGCCAAAACTTTGTGGAGTCAATAGTTACATAGCCACTTGCATGGCATTTTATTGTTGCATTAGGCCCTTTTTCCACCACGTTCATTTGCCATTTGACATTTAAAACATACACAAAGAAGCGACGAAAGTCAAGCCTAAATATGTCTTGGATTGTGCCACAATAATCCTTCATTTTTCCATTGGCTCCCTCAAAGCTACCAATGACACCGCAATCTTGTGTATTCCTCTTATCATCAATTCTTTGTGTTCGAAAATGCTTTCCTTCACACCATATGGCATTGAACATAGTGCAGCAGACCAAAATAGAAGTAGTATTTGTGTAAGCAATGTGAATAAATATTAAAATCAAATCACTTACAACTAATGCAAAACATAGTTCTATGTATCTTTAACATGCATCCTCGTGCATACTCCCATTCTTCCATTGTGATATGCAGCCCCTCGTCTCTCTCTGCTCTCTCCATTTCCTCATGCGACCAATCAACATGGATATCATTTGGAAGTGTTGCTAGATGCTTAGGGTATGCCTTATGAGAGCTATGTTGCCTCTCGACACTGCTTTCAAGTCGAAGTGTCGAGAGGAGGGAGGCCTACTAACGTCCACCACCACCGCAACACCTCTCCATAGTTCCTCCAACTCATCAATCAACGGTTCGAGATAAACATCCTTTCTCTAAAAGAAAAGCTATGGAGTTTTGGTCTCTTCCTTCGAAAGACCATAGCAATCTAACCTTCTTTTCTAAGATATTAGATAATAATGAAGAGATATATACATCTCAAACTCTAGGATTACCTTGAGGCTACTTGCTGCCTTCTTATAGTTTTCTCTGTATAGAGACCCTGACAGAAACAGCAAATTGTTTCGGCCATAACTCTCTGATAAAAACTCAGAATATGGTCATATAACCAAGCAAAAGAACGGGAAGGCATCTGGTCTACAAGCCAACGTGGGTAGAATAGGCAAAAACGTCTGTATATAGCCATAAACGCGCCATCTTTAGAAACGCGTTGTTTTTCTACATTTTTAGTATGCATGGACTCTAAATATGTAAAAGTACTCTAAATATGACCTCTTATCACCTAAATTCAAATTTCTATTTTTGGAGATACTTATCTCTTAATAGAACTATTCTTGTCTTCTTATTTCTTTTAGGATTTTTGGAGCTAATATTTTTATTCTAACACTTTCCTAATGTTTCTAGCCTTATTGTCTCACTCTTCTCTAAATACACTCTCTTTCCTTATTGAAATTTATATTAAAAGAGACACATATATACATGGCTTGGGAGGGACCTTACAAGTAGGAAGAGGTCAAGGCAACAATGATCTGGGCAATCCATGATCTTGGAGGGATGAGGGTCCAAACCCCTCTGTAAAGAGAGTGGAGCCTCCCTTGAATCTCATAATATACAATGCACCTGCATATGAAGTGCTCCTCTGACTCGTCGACCCCTCATTGGCATATAGTGCTTATCCTCTTCAAGGTATCTACATGGCTCTCCCTATATCCTAAGGCAGTGCCATGACATCCGAAATTGGGGCTCACTATAATCCGCATGGCATGTGACATGTATATGTCAAGATATCTAGCTCTCTCAGTATGAAAACATCCTCTATAAGTCTCATGTGACATGTATATGTCAAGATATCTAGCCCTCTCAGTATGAAAACATCCTCTATAAGTCTCATGAAAGTATCCAGGATGCAGTACTGCAGCTCGTGTGAGCATGGCTCATGAATCATATTTGATCACCTAGTTCGTGTCATCCTAAGAGAGCCTTATGAGAATGAAGATTTCGGGTCATACTGGAGTGGGGGGAGGCGATCCATCCTAAGTCCCTGCCTCATGAACTAGGTGCATACTCAGCCATACAACATGACTCATGCCCATCTACTGCCATTTGTTGGGGGAGTTTTTGTAGAGCAAGCCTTGGAATTCTCCAAGGGGCCATGGCATTGAACCTGTAAATGTATGTGACTGTATGGAAGAAGAGTGCCTGTACTACCATGGGTGCTACGTTTAACTCTACTAGGATAATATCACATGGGATCAATAGTTTAGTGCGTATCATATAAGAGAACATCATGACCTGGGGCCTCTCTATCTTTGGCCATTGGTTGAGAGAGAGAGAGAGAGAGAGAGAGAGAGAGAGAGAGAGAGAGAGAGAGAGAGAGAGAGAGAGAAGACAAAGAAAGAGAGCTAGAGAGAGTTAAAGGAAGGTAGAGAGAGTGAGTTAGAGATAAACAATGAGTGCTAGAGTGAGAGAGAGAGTGAGTCCTCAGAGTGAGATAGAGAGAGAGAGGGTGAGAAAGAGAGCTAGAGAGAGTGAGTTAGAGAATGGTAAAGAGAATGAATTAGAAAATGGTAAAGAGAGTGAGTTAGAGAGATTGAGAAAGGTAAATAGAGTGAGTTAGAGAGAGTTAGAGAGTTAGATTATAGGAAGAGGGAGAGGGGGGTTAGAAAGAGAGTTAGAGAGAGTTTAGAGAAAGGTAAAGAGTTTAGAGAGAGGGAGAGGGGGGTTAGAAAGAGAGAAAGAGAGTTAGAGAGAGTTTAGAGAAAGGTAAAGAGAGTTAGAAAGAGAGAGTGTTAAAGAGACAGATAGATAGAGAGAGAGAGAGTTGGCTAGTTCGAGAGAGTTAGAAAGAGTAAGACAGAGAGAGAGAGACTTGGGGGTTCACTATATATAAACTCTATATCACGTGCGTTCAAGGCCTAATTTAAAAACCCCTTATCTATAATTTTTTCATGAATAAAACACACCCTTTTTCTATTCAATCTCTAAATACCCCCTTTAAATGCTACCCTTCTATATGTAAAAAATGTGTAAAAAAGGGATTTAAAAAACCTCTTCTATTGAACCCACATGCTACACTTTCATATTTATGAGTGACCCCCGAGAAGAGAGAGAGTTAGAGAGGGTTAGAGAAAGGTAAAGAGAGTGAGTTAGGGAGAGAGTGTGAGTATTAGTGAGAGAGAGTTAGTCTGTTTGAGAGAAATAGAGAGAATTAGAAAGAGAGAGAGATATTGAGAGAGTTAAAGAGAGAATTAGAGAGAGAGTGTGTGAGAGAGAGAGAAAGAGTTAGAGAAAGTTAGAGAAAGGCACATAGAGTAAGTTAGATAGAGAGTGAGTGTTAGAAAGAGAAATAGATAAGGAGAGAGAGTTATAGAGAATTAGAGATAGTGAGTGTTATAGAGAGAGAGAGAGAGAGAGAGAGAGAGAGAGAGAGAGAGAGAGAGTGAGTGGTAGAGAGAGAGAGAGAGAGAGAGAGACTTAGCCAGTTGGAGAGAAATAGAGAGAGTTAGAGAGTGTCAGAGAGAGAGAGAGATTGAGAGAGAGTGAAAGAGAGAGAGAGAGAGAGAGAGTGAGTGAGTGAGAGTGAGGTAGAGAGAGTTAGGTAAAGAGAGAGAGAGAGTCTTACATAGAAAGAGAGAAAGAGATTTGGTCAATTCAAGAGAAATAGAGAGAGTTCCAGAAAGTAAGAGAGAGATTGAGATAGTTAAAGGGAGAGAGAGTTAAAAAGAGAGAATTAGAGAGAGAGCGATCCTCGCCATTTTTGTCAATAGTGACAAAGTCAACCACGATTGGCTTCAAATCCTTGCTACACTTGACACCCTCCCAGGTCATAAACTCAACACACAATTCGTGCTCCCAAACGCCCAGACCCTTCATGAACCCTACAAATACATTTCCTCACTTAACACCCTGCATGTAAGTGTAATGTCACAACTTGAAACAACCACCCTTCGGGTCTGGATAGATTTCCCCTTTGTGTTGGTAGAAACATGAAAAGAAAACATGCCTTGCTATGGCTAGCTCCCATAGCTAGCCATAATCTTTTGCCATGGGAAACATGCATCTCTCTAACTACCCATGCTAAACTTCAATTGGCTAGTGGGGACAACGCATACAAAGCCTTGGGTCTTTTACACAAACATGCATCTCTTTAACTACCCATGCTAAACTTCAATTGGCTAGTGGGGACAACGCATACAAAGCCTTGGGTCTTTTACACAAACTATACATATTGTATCTAACCCATTGGCTTGTAAGTTTTATGTGGTTCCCACAAGTGAAACAATTGAAGTAATCATCCTCGGACGAAGCTGGGTCTAGAATGCTACCAAGTACAATCAACTCCGCTGACAACATAGCTACCCTCCAACTTCCCCGGCAAGGTAACAATGATCCTCTGGGATGGGGAGTGCATCCACTCTGATCCTTTGTTCCCACTAGCTTATTCCATAAAGGTTACTCCCTCACCCCTCATAATAACTGGTAAGTCTTCCACTGCCCCTGAACTACCACCACAGCTCAACCCACCAAGAATATGGATTGGACTTGAGAATGGTCTACAACAATGGCAAGCCCACATATATCCTATGGTCCACACTATCTTATATTCTTGGGAGTGTGGAAAGCTCTTGGGAGTGTGGAAAGCTCTTGGTGGAGAACCCACACTAACAACACTCAAATCACCCACCGAATCTGAAACTAAGTTGAGACCTTTGATTTTGATCTGACGATCAAGTTTACAGAATTCGAGGAATTCTGCTTGGGAATCTAGACCTGTGATCTAGAAGTCTTGGGATACAGAATTAAGATATACTCATTATATTCAAAAGAAAATCAAAACTGAAAACTTGCATAGAAACCCTGTTTTCTTAAAGGATTGTTTTACGCCAGAATGCTGGAGGGAGCATTTGGTATATGTGTTTTCTAAGGGAAGTTTGGTTGCAACAGCTAGCGGGGAGTGTTCAAAGGACAGCTCACGCGGCAAAGCCTGCCCAGGTCTTGGCCAGCCTGGGTATGGTGTAAAATGGTGTGCTTTCGGTTCGATGGGCGAGGGCCAACGAAGCGGTCCCTGAGTGAAGTGCCAAGACACCTAAGGAGGATCCTGGAGGGTTCTGACAGGTGCGATGCACAGGCTCGCGGGTGCTTAGGATACCCATGCATATGTCATGGAAGATGTATATATGAATGATGTTGACGAGAAAATTATTGTAATCTGTTTACTGGATCTCGTTGTTGACCTGCTGGTCTCAACGGAGAGTCTAGAGTGATACTGTTTTGTGAGAAACAAGGATTGGATGGAAATTTTGAGTTATGACATCTGTAATAACCAGTAATTGTTTGTCAATGGATTGTTTTATAAATTAAAGTTTAAAGAGGAGTGTGTATCTGTATTCTAAAGCAAAAGTTAAGAAAGGCTTTCAATTATGGGTGGGTGAGTACTTGTTTGGTTCTACTATTCTAGTGGTTGCGTGGTGGCTAACCCATGGGCCGGATGGAGTTAGGCTGGAATCTGTAGAGTTTTAATAATAAAATTGATTAATAGGAATACGCTTAGAACTCGAGTAATTAATTAGAATCCTGAAGACTTCTCTAATGAATAGATCAACGGCTATGCCTGATTCAATCAGGAAAAAAGCGTTGATTCCTTCAAGTTAAGTATGTAAGAGTTTCCCTCCTATCTGGTTTATTCAGATTAAGGTTAGTTCAATATCTTGACTTCGTTAGAAAAATTCGTTAAGAAATTGAAAATGGTGGAATCGTCCCCGCTTTTCGGGCATGGGAAATTTTCCCGGTTTCGGTTTTTGGAATGACCACCAACTTAGTCTCGTGCCCGGACATTCGAGGGCGAGGCCTCGAGTGTGAGAAACCCTGCCCCGTGAAAGAGAAAGCTACTTCCGCTGCTACCATCCGAGAATCCGGTGCGCAGAGGGGACAATGGGATCTCACAGTTGGTATCAGAGCGCTGTTGTAAATTTACGTAATAGCATTAGAAATTGCTTAAAAATTTTAAAGTAAATCTGGGAAATAATGTTTTCGCTTGTTAATATTATGTTGAAGGAACTTCAAAAATTGAAAACTCATAAATTGAATTGAAATTTATAGATGGATACCCTGAATCTATCTGGTATTCCTGAACTCTCCCAGAATCAGGATATGATAGCCTTTGGATTCGAGCACCTCATCAACTCTGCTACGACCCGAGTAAGCAGAGTGAGACTCACACGTCATTTTGAGAGTCTTTACTTTCCTGATCCTCTTGATGAGAGATGCCGATATATGTGGTTTTGTGGAGGATGATGTATTAATGTCAGTACCAGTCAGTGTCAGAGGCTCAGGCAAAATATTTCCTTAGCCATGATTCTGATAAGGCTAGGGCTTGTTCAGCATTTACAACTCTTTGATCATTCACCCAGGAAGTTCAGAACTTCATGCCGAGTTTTTAGGCTTCTTAGCCGCTTTATCCCTAGAGAGATAGAATTATATAGCACCTCTTTCTATAATGAATCGTGTGTACCATGGCATGTCTCCTTTGCAATTTTGCTTCTTTATGCATATACGATTGAGACAGTGATTTTAGGGAGCCGTGATGCTCTATGTATATTTTGCAAAAGAATTCCAAATTGTTTTCATGATTGTGAATATGGTTAATAAAATTATCAGAGTAAATCTTATTTCATGAAGTATGATGAAGTAATTATCAGTTTAAAGAATAAATCATAAAAATTAAATAATCATAAATCTGTTGTCAAAGTTAAGTTAATGAAAATCTTATTTTGTCAGAATCATGAGGCGCGCGGCCCATGCAAGGCAACCGGATCCTCTATCCAATATAACGAAGAGCTAGATCCGGATGTTCGTAAAGCCCTCTGCACAGATCCTAACCTGATCCCTTCAAGGGTGAAGGGAAGCAGTTAGGTGAAGTAGTGGAGAAATGGATTGAGGCTATGGAAGAATACTTTGATGTAACTGGTTACAATGAGAAAAGCAAGATGGCTCTCACCAGGTTAAAGATTGTGGAAACGGCCAAGGTCGCTGGGAGGAATCACTGCGAGACTAACCGTCTCGACCGGAACACCCAAACCTAGACCGATCTTAAAGCTTACTTCAGAAAGAGGTTTTGTCCTCTGGGCTTCCCTGAAACTAAGATGATGAATGAATTCTTGAAACTAAAGCGCAGGATAGCCGGACAATTGAAGAGTACCATCAAGCTTTTGCCCTTCTCCACAAATATTCCTGCCACAACTGGATGAAGAGCAGCTGATGGCCAGGTTCATTCGAGGAATGAACGAGCCATTGGACACCTTAGTGAAGAATGCCAAACCTATCTCAATGGCCGAAGTAGTAAGAATGGCAAAGGACTTTGCCAAAGCCTTTGTGGTTAAGGTCCTGCTAAAGCCTGCACCCTCTAATTTTAAAAGATTCCAAACCCTAGGAAAGTACTTCAAACTTTCCTCCCCCAAAGAGGCAGCAAGGCCCAAATCAGAATCAGGATACTGGAAAATTCAGACATGAAGGAAGACCCTTCCCATAGAACACTTTCTCAAAAGTCCCACCTATTTCAAGGATCCAGAGGGATGAGCTCAGAAATGAGAACCGATGTTTTGGATGCCAAGGTTTTGGTCACCAACTAAAAGACTGCCCGACTCCTGCCATGTCAAGGGGACAGGGAAGTCAAGGACCGAGAGTGCAAAGACCAACCCCTTCCTATCAGTCAAAATCAAGTTCCATCTCGCCCAAATCAGAATCAGGATACTGGAAAATTCAGACATGAAGGAAGACCCTTCCCATAGAACACTTTCTCAAGAGTCCCACCTATTTCAAGGATCCAGAGGGATGAGCTCAGAAGTGAGAACCGATGTTTTGGATGCCAAGGTTTTGGTCACCAACTAAAAGACTGCTCGACTCCTGCCATGTCAAGGGGACAGGGAAGTCAAGGATCGAGAGTGCAAAGACCAACCCCTTCCTATCAGTCAAAATCAAGTTCCATCTCACCCAAATCAGGGAAATCCCAGGAGAACTCTAGCTCAGCTGTTTGCCTCTGTCCAGAGTAGCCTCAGAACTCCTTCCCAGAATTGGGGCAACCAAAGAGAAAGAGTTCCACCTCAGACTGCAACAGCTAGAGCAGTCACAATTGCAGAGTAGTGGAAGAGGAAAGAGGACAGATTTATGCTGTAATTGAAAACCAAGGGCCAAATCACCAATTCTCTGTCATTCATACTCCAGCTGAGTATATCAAGGTAAGCCTTTTAAGCTTTTGATTGATTCAGGCAGTACTCATTCTTTCATTTTCCCTAGATGCTTGCGTAAGCTAGTCTTAGATCAGAAATCAAGGAAACCTATGCAAGTTGAATTGGCAAGTGGGAAGATTCTTTTCACTCACCTTGAGACAGATTGAGTTCAATCTAGATGGGAATTTAACTGACTGCCAGTTCAGAGTTATACCTTTGGGAGTTTTTGACGGGATCCTTGGAATGGATTGGCTCCGCAAAAATCAACCTGACATTCACTATCATAAAATGGAACCATTTCCTTCCGTGACCTTCATGGAAACAAGGTTCAAGGAACCAGAATGTCAGGATCCCCAAGTTTGCAAAGGCTTCTAAGTTACTAAAAGGACTTAGAAAGAAGCAGCGCATTTATCTTGTCAAAATGAATCCGGTAGACTCAAAGTTAAAAGCTAAAGAACCTGAATGGTTAAGTGATTATGATGATCTATTCCCAGTAGAGCTAACAGAGATGCCTCCAATTCGGGAAGTAGATCATGTGATAGAATTGACCCCCGGAGCTCAGCCCCAGTAGTCCTGCACACGTACAAAATGCCAGTTCTCTTGAAGCCATCAACAAACTTAAGGAACAGCAGCTTAGACAGCTGTTGTGGAACAAGGGTTTGTAAGACCCAGTGTTTCACCTTGGGGTGCACCAGTTCTCTTTCAGAAAAAGAAAGATGGAACGCTAAGACTTTGTGTGGACTACAGAGGCCTCAATCAGCTGACAGTTAAGAATAAGTATCCTATCCCGAGAATTGATGAGCTTCTGGACGACAGGCTAAGTGGAGCCCAGATCTTCACAAAGATAGATCTCAAATCAGGGTATTATCACATCAGGATGAATGAGCAAGATATCCCGAAGACAGCCCATCAATACGTGGTATGGGCATTATGAATTCACTGTCATGCCATTTGGATTGACAATGCCCCAGCTACATTCAATCGCTTAATGCAGGACATTCTCAGAGAATACTTGGATGATTTTGTTCTTGTTTTCTTTGATGATATTCTGATTTACTCAAAGAACGCAACTGACCACCATGAATCTCATGTCAAAAAAGTTCTTGAGATTCTAAGGAAGCACCAACTCTTTGTTGCAAAAAAGAGAAAATGCACTTTCTCTATCGACCATGTTGAATACTTGGGCTTTCTGGTATAAAAAGATAGAATTTCTCTAGATTCTGCAAAAGTCCAAGTAGTATCATAGATTGGCCTCAACCCAAGTCAGTGAAAGAAGTCAAAGGATTCTTGGAATTGACTGGTTGGTATAGAATTTTTATACCAAAGTATGCTCTCAGAGCTTCCCCTGACTAATCTTCTCAAGAAGAATACCCCATTTCAATGGTCTGCCAAGTGCAAGAGTGCTTTTGATAAGCTGAAGACCACCTTGGTAACCAATCCTATTCTGAAGTTGCCAGATTTCTCTCTACCCTTTGAGGTAGTAACTGATGCCAGTGGGAGGTGCACTCATGCAGGAAGGTCATGCAGTGGCCTATGAATCCCAAAAACTCGGAACGCATGAGAGAAATTATGTTGTCCACGACCTGGAACTACTTTCAGTAGTTTATGCCTTGAAGTTGTGGAGACATTACCTACTGGGTCAAAGATTCACTTTGATGAGACAGATCATCAGAGCTTAAAGTGGATCTTCACTCCGAAAGATCTCAACATGCGTCAAAGAAGGTGGATGCAGACCTTTGCAGGAATTTGATTTTGAAATCAAGTACCGCCCAGGCAAAGAAAATGTGGTAGCAGATGCCCTCAGCAGAAAAGCCTCCTTGCTTACAATTACTGTAGTGTCAAATCCTTTAATTATTGAAGCAAGTGAGAAGATTTGACTGACTGTCCAACTAGATTCTTGGTGATTTCGGTCAAGGGAGAACTAGTTAATTCAACGGTAGTCTATTCTTTGTATTAAGAATTGGAATTGGTCCCACGAAGTTTTTGCTTAATTGAGGTCGAGAGATGGACAAGTAGTTCACTAACCGTCCCTCTCATAGTCGTGGTGGTCTAATCAAAATCATTCGGTTTAGTTCTAGCTTTGATTCTAAGGATTTTCTTCCGATAAACATCTAACCGTAAGGAAATTACAATTTTGTGAATTTCATTCCTTCTTAACCATAATAGATTAAGAATTGGTTTTATATGAGAATATCAGATTTTAATGAAAATACTCTTCTTCCATTTAATCTAATTTTGGGTAAATACCAATTTAGTGATTCAACCACATAAAATACCAATTTAGTGATTTAACCACATAAAATATCTAAAGATATTCTTTCAACCCTAATTCTCTAGGTGGAACTTTGGTGAAATTTCCTCTTTTGTTACCAAAAATTAATTCAATTCTTTCTCTACTGAAATATCATAAAAATTCTTCTTTTTAACTAAATACAATTATCCATTTTTTTAATAAGCTTAAAATTTCTCTTTTTCTCATTTAATGACTGGATTCCAATTATCATAGGAATTCCTCTTTTATCATAAAATGAATTTATCTTAAATTTCTCTTTAAATTAAATAAAAATATGCATTATTCTAAATATACCAAGAATTTTACTGTTACCATTTAAATGATTGAATTCCAAATATGATGGAAATTTCTCTTTTATCATTTACATTTACTCATGCATAAAAATAATTTATGTATTAATTTTCTAAAAATTTTACCATAACTCCGATGCTATTACTGATAATTTTTAATATTTTCTAAAAGAATAAGACTTAGTAATACAATTATGATAGAGTAACTATCATATGGACCTAAATCTAATTTATGAAATTAATTATAATTTTACCATAATTTTATTATTATAAAAGCATAAAAAAGTCATTTTCTAACCTCTAGCTCAACTAGCATAGAGTTTGATCTTTGAATTGAGAATTTATCAATGAGAAGCATCATTTGAATAAGAATTGGTCATAGGAATGACCATTCTTTTGGGGCGAGAGAGATACACATAAAAGGCATCCTAATTAAGCATAAATATAAACTTTTTTTGATTAATCATTAGAATTCTTTAGAAAGTTGAAATGAGAGGGGTTGAGAATATTAGAGAAAAAACCATGAAATTACATCTTACCTCTTGTTTTTACTTGCTTCTCTATCTTAGAAGAAGTCCCCAACCAATCAATTGGTAAGTGTGTTGTTTAAGAGCAAATCTCCAAGGATGGTTGAAGAGAGAGAGAAGCTCCAATCTCTCCAGAATATAGAGAATTTTTAAGGGATAATAGAAAATATGCTTATTTCAATGTAATACTGGCATGGTCTAGTTTCACAGACGAGAATACAAAAGAATGAGGGTCTATTTATAAGTGAGGGAGGCCATTAACTGAGTCCAACTAAGTTCTAGAATTTTCCAGCTTCAGCTTGGCTGAATTTGGACAAGAATTGGACCAGTTGCAAAGTTTGGTTCCCATCGGAGCATGTTTGGGTACGATGGTATGGGGAAGGCCCGGATTTTCCATGGCCTCTTAAACACTAAGAGACTTGAAAAATCCGCACTAGGTGCTAATTACTAACCTGAACATGCTCCGATCATGACCAAACTTTGCAAGCATGTGGGAGGGCCCCACCCCGACATGCTTGCAAAGTTTGGTCCCCATCGGAGCATGTTTGGGTACAATGGTACGGGCAAGGCCCGGATTTTCCCTGGCCTCTTAAGCACCAAAAGACTTGAAAAATCCGCATTGGACACTAACTACCAATCCAAACATGCTTCGATTGTGACCAAAATTTTTAAGCATGTGGGGGTGGCCCCTCCCACAGGCTTGCAAAGTTTGGTTTCCCATCGGAGCATGTTTGGGTACGATGGTATGGGGAAGACCCGGATTTTCCATGGCCTCAAGCACCAAGAGACTTATAAAATTCGCATTGGGCACTAATTACAACCCCGAACATGCTCCAATCATGACCAAATTTTTCAAGCATGTGGCAGGGGCCCACCCCCACATGCTTGCAAAGTTTTGGTCCCCATCGGAAAATGTCTGGGTACCATGGTATGGGGAAGGCCCAGATTTTCCATGGCCTCTTAAGCTCCAACAGACTTTACCAATTCAAGCATGCTCCAATTGTTACCAAAGTTTGCAAGCATGTGGGAGGGGCCCACCTCCACATTCTTGCAAAGTTTGGTCCCCATGGGAGCATGTTTGGGTATGATGGTATGGGGAAGGCTCGGATTTTCCATGGCCTCTTAAGCACCAAAAACTTGAAAAATCCACACTGGCCGCTAATTACCAATCCAAACATGCTTCGATTGTGACCAAACTTTGCATGCATGTGGGGGTGGGCTCCCCCCACATGCTTGCAAAGTTTGGTTCCCATCGAAGCATGTTTGGGTACGATGGTATGGGGAAGGCCCGGATTTTCTATGGCCTCTTAAGCACCAAGAGACTTGAAAATCCGGGCTAGGTGCTAATTATACCAATCCAAGCATGCTTCGATTATGACCAAACTTTGCATGCATGTCGGGGTGGGCTCCCTCCACATGCTTGCAAAGTTTGGTTCCCATCGGAGCATGTGTGGGTACGATGGTATGGGGAAGGCCCGGATTTTCCATGGCCTCTTAAGCACCAAAGAGATTTGAAAAATCTGTTGGAATTAGGGTTGCAGGAATGCACACACAACTTCAAGAAGATGAGGAAGCTTGAGCACAACACAGTAGTGTATTATGAGTGCCAAAAATGAAAGATAACAAGCCCTAGAAGATAATGGGCGTATATACAATGCACGGGGGAAAAAACCTCCTAGTGAGGGAAAAAGTGCCCCGGCGGTCCTAAGTGTGTTCACACACATCACTCCTATAATATGGTAACAAATCCCCCCTGGAGTGATGCGGTGAACAAGAGCTAGCACTCATGTATAGGGAAGTGCCTAGCTATGTGGACGAATCCACAAAAGGGAGTAAGCCCAAAGCTTTGCGAAAAGCTTCGAACTTCTCACGAGGCAGAGCCTTTGTGAAAAGGTCTGCAAGGTTATCCTGTGTTGGCACATAAGCCAAACTGATCTCTCCTGCAGAGAGTCTCTCCCTGACATAATGGTAGTGCACCTCAATGTGCTTCGTACGAGCATGGAACACTGGGTTCCGCGCAACTGCCAATGCGCTCTGACTGTCAGTGAAGATGGTGGTGGCAGATGGCTGCCCAACACCCAAATCAGCCATAAGGCGTCTGAGCCACACACACTCAACCGTAGCTGTGAAAGCTGCCCTGTACTCAGCTTCACAACTAGAAGTGGCCACAGTAGGCTGCTTCTTGCTCAACCATGATATGCATGAGCTTCCAAGCATGAAGCAAAAACCACTCGTGGACACGCGTGTGTCATAACAACCAGCCCAGTCAGAATCTGAAAAAGCATGTAAATCTGGCGGCAATGATCCCCCCTTGGGATAAAACAACCCAAGATGCCGAGTACCACTCAAATAGCGAAAGATACGCTTCACTGCCTGCCAATGCTTAATGCCTGGGCTATGCATAAATCTGCTCACCTGTGAGACTGCAAACTGAATGTCTGGCCTCGTAATGCATACATAAATGAGGCAACCAACAGCTGTTTGATAGAGTGTGACATCAAAGTGATCTCCAGCATCATGAAGACTCAACTTCAAACCTGTCTCCATTGGAGTAGCAATAGGCTTGCAGTCTTCAAGGCCAAATCTCCGCAACAATGTTTCAATATACTTTGTCTGACACAAAGCAATACCTCCATCACACTGCTTAAATTGTATCCCCAAATAATGATGCAAATGCCCCAAATCTGACATCTCAAAAGAGGCATTCAAATCAGCCTTAAAATCAGCAATATGACTCTCATTTGGTCCTGTGAGCAGCATGTCATCGACATAGAGAGCAATGATTAGATGTACACCATCCACACGTTTAGCATACAAAGTGCTTTCTGTTGGACTATTCTGAAACCCATGTGCAGTCAAATATGCATGTATTTTTTCATACCAAGCTCGTGGAGCTTGCTTTAAACCATATAAAGCCTTTTTTAACCTGCACACTTTGTTTTCCTGCCCTCTTTGAACAAAACCACGAGGCTGCGATACATACACCTCCTCATGCAAATCTCCATTTAAGAACGCAGTCTTTATGTCCAGCTGATGTACATTCCAACCATTATGAGCTGCTAATGCACAGATGCTACGAACAGTGGTCATACGACATGTGGGAGCAAAAGTCTCATCAAAATCAATGCCCTTCTCTTGAGCATAACCTTTTGCAACAAGCCTAGCCTTATGGCGATCCACTGTGCCATCAGGCTTACGCTTCAATTTGTATACCCACTTAGTGCCAATGGCCTTCTTGCCAGGGGGCAAGTCACATAAAGACCATGTACCATTCTTCATAATAGCATCGTATTCTGCTTGCATAGCAGCCATCCAATTTTCTGAACTTTGTGCCTCATCAAATGAAACAGGCTCACTTTCATCGCACATACTAGAAACAGCCAATGCATAACAATCTGACGCATAAGAGGCACCATGAGAGCCAGAACGAGTGCGACTAGACAAAGGGGCATCCAACTTGCTGTCACGCAAAGTCTGCACCAGCCATCTAGGCATGTTCCTAGAGCCCTCAATCTCTTGTCTCTCATCCTCAAGTGCATCATGCACATCTGCATCAGATATAGGCTGATCTGTGCCATCATTTAAAACCTGCATAGGCTGAAAAACTGCCTCATGAGGTATTGCACTTGACTGTGCACCACTGAAAAGAGGCAACAATGTATCATAGACATCACGTGAGCTGATATCTGTCTCCTTAGTACATGAAACCAAGGGCTGAACTGCATCTTCCACAAATACAACATCACGGCTAACCAAAATGCGCTTTGTCTGTGGATGATACAAACGATAGCCTTTGCTCTCAGCACTATATCCAACAAAAATACATTTGACAGCTTTGTCATCCAATTTTCTGCGATGTTGCACAGGCACTAATGCATATGCCAGGCAACCAAAAACACGTAAATGGCCAACAGATGGCTTGCGGCCATGCCAAGCCTCATATGGAGTGACAACCTGTAATGCTTTGGTGGGACACCTGTTTAGTACATAAGTGGCACACATGACAGCCTCAAGCCAAAAACCATGTGGTAGACTTTGACTCTTAACCATACATCTTGCCATTTCCATGAGAGACCTGTTTTTTCTCTCAGCCACACCATTTTGCTGTGGTGTATACGGCACTGTACATTGGTGTTTTATCCCACGCTCAGCCAGAAATGCATTAAATTCTGAAGACATATACTCCCCCCCTCGATCTGAACGGAGGGTGCCCATCTTACTTTCTGACACATTTTCAGCCATAACCAAAAACTGTTTGAAGCACAAAAACACTTCGGACTTTGCCTTCAAAGGATATACCCATGCATGCCTGGTAAAATCATCAATGAAAGTCACGAAGTAAAGGTAGTTTCCAAATGATGGAGTTTGCATGGGACCACAAACATCACTGTGAACAAGCTGCAATCTGCGTTCAGCTCTCACTGATCCATCTTTGGGAAAGGAAGCACGCTGCATTTTACCCAATATGCAGCCCTCACAAACATGCTTGACAGGTGCCTCAAGCTTAGGCAAAGAAGACACCATTTCAGATTTCTGCAGGCGCAGCAAACTTGCAAAATTCAGATGACCAAAACGTGCATGCCACAGTTTTGCATTTGAAATAGCCTGCGTATCCATTATAGCACATGCTGAATCCTCTACACATTTGCCATCCATATTGAGCTTATACAGCCCTCGACATAGTGAACCAGATGCTACAATGATGTCACCACAAGAGAGATCATGAACAGTACATCTGTCATCCACAAATTTTACAACCAAACCTGTTTTGGCAAATGCGGAAACTGACAGCAGATTCTTTTTGATCCCTGGCACATACAATGCATCAAAAAGTGTAAAGGTGTTGCCATTTGCAACATTCAGCACAATCTGTCCAACTCCTTTAACGGGATAAGAGGAGTTATTGGCACAAGTGACAGTATTCCCTGTGGGAGCAGACTCAAGGAAAGTGAATAAACTGCGCTGCGAGGTGATATGCTTAGTGGCACCACTGTCAAAGTACCATACATCTGAATCTACTGCAGACATACATGTGTCATGCAAAGATGGGTCATAACTGCATTGCGCATTGAATGCCCATTCTGTATCTAGCACAACATTAGCAGATTCATTGTTAGAAGGAGAGGCATCTGCAACAGCCATACCAGCCTCTTTCTTCTTAGCCTCTTTCGCAGCCAGCTTAGGACACGCTTTGATGACATGATCATTTCCCTTACAGTACTTGCAAAATGTTTTCTGTTTGTCACCCTTCTTCTCATCTTTGTCTTCCTTCTTTGGTTGCGCAGCATTTGCAGATTTCTGCTTACTAGAAGAAAAGCCAGCTTTACCTTTCCCGCTTCTCTGACCAGCAACGAAAGCTTGATCTGCGACACGCATAATATTCCTGTTTTGCCTTGACTGGTCTTCTTGCAGCAAAACAGAAACTAACTCCTCAAATGATAAGGCATTGGGATTGCCTTTCATCATCAAGCGAAGAGTGGAAGCAAAACCCTGATAAGAATCTGGTAGACCATTCAAAACAGTCTGCACAAGTGAACTGTCTGACAGGATTTCATCTGCAGAAATGAGCTGCTCTTTGAAATCCTTGATCTTTGTCAAAAAGCTATCCATAGAATCACCTTCGTTCATATGCTCACTCTCCAACTGTTTTCGGAGGTAAGCAACACGAGCCTCATTTCTTGCCTGATACAATGTGGCAAGTACATCCCAAGCATCCTTAGAAGTCCTGCAGGAGCGAATATGTGGGATAATGGTACGTTTGACAGACAGCGCAATCAAGGCATGAGCCTGCGCATCTCTACCATCCCAACGAATCTGCTCTGCTGAAAGTGGTGGTTCTCGAACAGCTGCTACAGCACTTGTGCCTGCACCATCATCAACAGTACCTGTTTCTGATGTGTTTGCAGCATTCCCAGCCACAATAGGACGTGCATCAATACCCTGCACAATGTTCCATAACCCCTTTGCTACCAATACATGTCGCATCATATATGCCCACAATGGATAGTTGGTGCCATCCAACTTATCCTCAGCAGCCAACATGCGGAATACATCATTGTTGTCAGCCATGGCCAATGACTGTACTACTAGATGTAAATGCTGTCTGTAAGAGGTAAACCTGTATAAAATCGACCTGTGCTATGTAGCACAGCCCAAAACAGACGAATGGGCACCTGTCCTGCAGATTTTAATCTTGACAGAAAATCTGCACAGTAGGACGATTTTGCCTGCGCAGTACTTGGAATGCAAAAACGGAGGGCGAAATGAATTCAGATCAAAATTCTGAAATGACCAAGCCCTACGGGCTCCCCCACGGCATATACTAACCTGCAGACGCTCGTGAAACCTCGTCGCAATCGGAGGAGATGAAGCGGCAGGTGCCGGTGATGCTGCCTGGGAGGAGGAAGCCTGCTCTGATACCAATTGTTGGAATTAGGGTTGCAGGAATGCACACACAACTTCAAGAAGATGAGGAAGCTTGAGCACAACACAGTAGTGTATTATGAGTGCCAAAAATGAAAGATAACAAGCCCTAGAAGATAATGGGCGTATATACAATGCACGGGGGAAAAAACCTCCTAGTGAGGGAAAAAGTGCCCCGGCGGTCCTAAGTGTGTTCACACACATCACTCCTATAATATGGTAACAAAATCCGCACTGGGTACTGATTACTAACCCGAACATGCTCCGATCATGACCAAACTTTGCAAGCATGTGGGAGGGGCCCACCCCGACATGCTTTCAAAGTTTGGTCCCCATCGGAGCATGTTTGGGTACAATGGTATAGGCAAGTTCCGGATTTTCCATGGCCTCTTAAGCACCAAGAGACTTGAAAAATCCGCGTTGGGCACTAATTATCAATCTAAACATGCTTTGATTGTGACCAAACTTTGCAAGCATGTGGGGGTGGGCCCCTCCCATAGGCTTGCAAAGTTTGGTTTCCCATCGGAGCATGTTTTGGTACGATGGTATGGGGAAGGCCCAGATTTTCCATGGCCTCTTAAGCACCAAGAGACTTAAAAAATCCGCACTGGGCACTAATTACAAACCTGAACATGCTCCAATCATGACCAAACTTTGCAAGCATGTGGCAGGAGTCCACCCTATGCTTGCAAAGTTTGGTTCCCATCGGAGCATGTTTGGGTACCATGGTATGGGGAAGGCCCAGATTTTCCATGGCCTCTTAAGCACCAAGAGACTTTACCAATTCAAACATGCTCCGATAATGACCAAACTTTGCAAGCATGTGGGGGTGGGTCCCCCCACATGCTTGCAAAGTTTGGTCCCCATCGGAGCATGTTTGGGTATGATGGTATGGGGAAGGCCCGGATTTTCCATAGTCTTTTAAGCACCAAGAGACTTGAAAAATCCACACTAGGCGCTAATTACCAATTAAAACATGCAGCGATTGTGACCAAACTTTGCAAGCATGTGGGGGTGGGTCCCCCTCACATGCTTGCAAAGTTTGGTCTTCATCGGAGCATGTTTAGGTACGATGGTATGGGGAAGGCCCAGATTTTCCATGGCCTCTGAAGCACCTAATACTTGAAAACTCCACACTGGCCAAACATGCTCCGATTCTGACCAAACTCTGCAGACATATGGGGTGGGCCCCTCCCACATGCTTGCAAAGTTTGGTTTCCCATCGGAGCATGTTTGGGTACGATGGTATGGGGAAGGCCCGGATTTTCCATGGCCTCTTAAGCACCAAGAGACTTGAAAAATCCGCACTGGGTGCTAATTACCAATCCAAACATGCTTCGATTCTAACCAAAATTTGCATGCATGTGGGGGTGGGCTTCCCCCACATGCTTGCAAAGTTTGGTTCCCATCGGCATGTTTGGGTACGATGGTATGGGGAAGGCCCGAATTTTCCATGGCCTCTTAAGCACCAAGAGACTTGAAAAATCTGCACTGGGCGCTAATTACTAACCTGAACATGCTCCGATCATCATGTCCAAAGTTTTCAAGCATGTGGGAGGGGCCCACCCCCACATGCTTGCAAAGTTTGGTCCCTATCGGAGCATGTTTTGGGTATGATGGTATGGGGAAGGCCCAGATTTTCCATGGCCTCTTAAGCACCGAGACTTGAAAAATCCACACTGGGCGCTAATTACAAATCCAAACATGCTCTCATTTGTGACGAAACTTTGCAAGCATGTGGGGGTGGGTCCCCCCCACATGCTTGCAAAGTTTTGGTCCCCATGGGAGCATGTTAGGGTACGATGGTATGGGGAAGGCCCAGATTTTCCATGGCCTGTTAAGCACCAAAAACTTGAAAAATCCACACTGGCTGCTAATTACCAATCCAAACATGCTCTGACTATGACCAAACTGTGCATGCATGTGGGGGTCGGCTCCCCCCACATGTTTGCAAAGTTTGGTTCCCATCGAAGCATGTTTGGGTACGATGGTATAGGGATGGTCCGGATTTTCCATGGCCTCTTAAGTACCAAGAGACTTGAGAAATCCGCACTGGATGCTAATTAACAATCTAAACATGCTCCGATTATGATCAAATTTTTCATGCATGTGGGTGTGGGCTCCCCCCACATGCTTGCAAAGTTTGGTTCCCATCGGAGCATGTTTGGGTACGATGGTATGGGGAAGGACCAGATTTTCCATGGCCTCCTAAGCACCAAGAGACTTGAAAAATCCACACTGGGCGCTCATTACCAATTAAAACATGCTCCGATTGTGACCAAAATTTGTGAGCATGTGGGGGTGGGTCCCCCTCACATGCTTGCAAAGTTTGGTCCCAATCGGATCATGTTTGGGTACGATGGTATGGGGATGGTCTGGATTTTCCATGGCCTCTTAAGCACCAAGAGACTTGAAAAATCCACACTGGGCGCAAATTACCAATCCAAACATGCTCCGATTATTGTGAGAAAACTTTGCAAGAATGTGGGGGTGGGCCCCTCCCACATGCTTGCAAAGTTTGGTTCCCATCGGAGCATGTTTGGGTACGATGGTATGGGGAAGGCCCGGATTTTCCATGGCCTCTTAATCACCAAGAGACTTGAAAAATCCGCACTGGGTGCTAATTACTAACCCGAACATGCTCCGATCATCATGACCAAACTTTGCAAGCATGTGGGAGGGGCCCACCCGGACATGCTTGCAAAGTTTGGTCCCCATGGGAGCATGTTTGGGTACGATGGTATGGGCAAGGCCCGGATTTTCCATGGCCTCTTAAGCACCAAGAGACTTGAAAAATCCGCATTGGGCACTAATTACCAATCCAAACATGCTCCAATTGTGACCAAACTTTGCAAGCATGTGGGGGTGGGCCCCTCCATCACAGGCTTGCAAAGTTTGATTTCCCATCGGAGCATGTTTGGGTACGATGGTATAGGGAAGGCTCGAATTTTCCATGGCCTCTTAAGCACCAAGAGACTTAAAAAATCTGCACTGGGCACTAATTACAAACCTGAACATGCTCCTATCATGACCAAACTTTGCAAGCATGTGGCAAGGACCCACCCCCACATGCTTGCAAAGTTTGGTCCCCATCGGAGCATGGGTACCATGGTATGGGTGTTGGTATTAGGAGTGAACTAATAAAACTAAGGAGGATCAAACATGGTTATAGTCATGGTTAGGTCATGATTATAACCATGATTAAGAGTGAATTAAGAAACACTAATGAGACATAGCTTGGGCATTATAATGGAAATACACAAGTTGAATCTTCATTAGCAAAGGCCTCTTATATAGGCAAGTAGTACATGACCACATGACATCATCTATGATGTCTTACAAGCATGAAAGGCCATCTCCCCCCATGTGGGTATGCCATCTCCCCCATGTGGGTATGCCATAAATGAGAAATATTCCCTCTAGGCTATATTTGATGTAGGCGCCCTTTTGTGGAGGTGAAGTGAGTGAAGTAATCAAGGTTACATAGCCCCTTTCAACCTTTGAATGGATTTGGGTGTAATATCCAACAAACCCTCCTTCAACCAAATCCATGACAATGCTACCTTTATGATGGCAATTCTAGGTTCTAGTTACAACATACAAAAACTAGTTATGATGACCATGCTGGTGCCCGTAGGTCTTATTCCAGTTAGGTTTACAATGCTAGCAATGATGGATGATGCTAGAATACCATAGTAAAGCTTACAATGAGATAGTTATGTTTAGGATGGAGAGGTTTTTTAAACATGGTTTGGGCTATCCCTTGATTTTACTCAAAAGGCCCAATCTTCTTCGATAAAATTGGCCTCTTCGGAGGCCTCTTCTTGTAGCTCTTCTTTGTCTTGACTTGCGAGAAATGCCTTTTGTGCCTTTTGTTTGAAGAAACAATTTTCTTCAATATGATTGTCCTTGCCGCAGAATCCACAAGTCTTCTTCTTTCCTTTTGTGTCGATGAAGTTCTTCTTCTTGAAGTGTGACTTGTTGTTGGAGAAGTATGCCCCTTCCATTATCCCTATATTCTCTTGCTTCTTCTTGTACTCCTCAAGGAGTGCAGCTTCAATGGCCTCTAAAGTAGGATCCGGAAGATTCATAAGAGTTGACACTAAGTGCCCATATTCATCATAAGGCATGCTTTTCAATAAAACTGCAATGGCATCTTCCTCATCTATTGGTGCTCCTATTGTTGCAAGTTGTGACATTAGGCTTTTCATATAATTAAGATGAGTAGGTAAAGACTCAGAAGCTTTCTTTTCAAGTTTAAAGAATTGGATTTTCAGCCCTATCTTGGAATGCTTCCCTTTTGCCCCAAATAATTTCTCTAAGATTTCCCATGCTTCAGCTGAGTTGTTTGCATTAGAGATATGATGTATGTAGTTGTCACTTAGACCTAATGCAATTATGGCAAAAGCTTTCTCATCCCTAGGTAACCATCCTTGTTCACCATCTCTAGTGGTAGGTTTTTTCTCCTTTCCACTAGCAACTCCCCACAGGCCTTTCTTCATGAGAATAAATCTTACTCTAACTTGCCAGGTATGAAAGCCTATCCCATTAAACTTATCAACATGAAATGAGGATGTAGACATGATGATAAAGCAAGGTCTTACCACTTGAGTATCCCTCAAGGGCAGTGTCTAATGCTTTTACAAGATTAGATACCTTCACCAAATAGATGGAGGTTATTTATGAAAAATTCAGACCAATCATGCCCTCCTAAAACATTGTTTGCTCTTGAGTTGTAGACATTGTTTCTTACCCGTCTCCTCGGCTTTCTGCTTTTCTTCTTAGGCCTCAAATGTTGAATATTTGATGATTCAGCATCAGATGGTTCAGTCATTGTGATTCAAAAAATGATGTAAACAATATCATCATCACAATATAGTAATATCATCAAGCATATGGTGACCAATGTGATAATGCTTTCAAAACAACTTCCAAACAAATGGGTCACTTGGAGTACTTGAATGAGATAGAAGCCTAAGTCTAAATACAAAATGCCTTTAGCACCTTCAATAGCAATGACTTGAGGCCAGATTAAGCACTAATTACTAGTGATTAAGTGAGTTAATCATCCATGCTTTAACTGTTACCAAATGAACTTTCTGAGATTATGTCAGACCTCAATCCACCAAACCACAAATCCATTCAAGAAACTGACTGCACAGGCGTGTTTGCAGCTATTGAAAACCCCCAAAGCCAAGGCGAATTAGACAATCTTCTACTGGTTCAGTCGGTGGATTGATTTCCCCCAAAAAAACTTGCGCCGGTTTCGCCTGCAATGCTGGCGTCTCTGCGCAAAATCCGCCTAATTCCTCCGAGCTGCAGCTTCTTTATGATGTTGAGAATGCACGGTTTGAATCCCGTACGATTTCGTGGAGGCGACTGTGAGCTGTGGATGCTCCAAGGCAGCCCTATTTTTCAGGCTATGAAATGGGAAGAGATAAGATTATGATTAAGCTAATTAATCACTAATGATGAGGCTAATGAAAAGGATGAGGCTATATTAATGTGGCTCTGATACCAAATGTTGGTATTAGGAGTGAACTAATAAAACTAAGGAGGATCAAACATGGTTATAGTCATGGTTAGGTCATGATTATAACCATGATTAAGAGTGAATTAAGAAACACTAATGAGACATAGCTTGGGCATTATAATGGAAATACACAAGTTGAATCTTCATTAGCAAAGGCCTCTTATATAGGCAAGTAGTACATGACCACATGACATCATCTATGATGTCTTACAAGCATGAAAGGCCATCTCCCCCCATGTGGGTATGCCATCTCCCCCATGTGGGTATGCCATAAATGAGAAATATTCCCTCTAGGCTATATTTGATGTAGGCGCCCTTTTGTGGAGGTGAAGTGAGTGAAGTAATCAAGGTTACATAGCCCCTTTCAACCTTTGAATGGATTTGGGTGTAATATCCAACAATGGGGAAGGCCCAGATTTTCCATGGCCTCTTAAGCTTCAAGAGACTTTACCAATTCAAACATGCTTCGATTGTGATAAAAGTTTGCAAGCATGTGGGAGGGGCCTACCCCCACATGCTTGCAAAGTTTGGTTTCCCATGGAAGCATGTTAGGGTACGATGGTATGGGGAAGGCTCGGATTTTCCATGGCCTCTTAAGCACCAACAAGAGACTTGAAAAATCCGCACTGGGCGCTAATTACCAATCCAAACATGCTTCGATTATGACCAAAATTTGCATGCATGTGGGGGTGGGCTCCCCCCACATGCTTGCAAAGTTTGGTTCCCATCGGAGCATGTTTGGGTGCGATGGTATGGGGAAGGCCCGGATTTTCCATGGCCTCTTAAGCACCAAGAGACTTGAAAAATCCACACTTGATGCTAATTACTAACCGGAACATGCTCCGATCATCATGACAAAAGTTTTCAAGTATTTTGGAGGGGCCCACCCCCACATGCTTGCAAAGTTTGGTCCCCATCGGCGGACCATGTTTGGGTACGATGGTATGGGAAGGCCCGGATTTTCCATGGCCTCTTAAGCATCGAGACTTGAAAAATTCACACTGGGCGCTAATTACCAATTCAAACATGCTCTGATCATGACCAAAATTTGCATGCATGTGGGGGTGGGCTCCCTTCACATGCTTGCAAAGTTTGGTTCCCATCGTCGGAGTATGTTTGGGTACGATGGTATGGGGAAGGCCCGGATTTTCCATGGCCTCTTAAGCACCAAGAGACTTGAAAAATCTGCACTGGTGGATGCTAATTACTAACCCAAACATGCTCCGATCATCATGACCAAAGTTTGCAAGCATGTGGGAGGTGCCCACCCCCACATGCTTGCAAAGTTTGATCCCCATATGAGCATGTTTGGGTACGATGGTATGGGGAAGCCCCGTATTTTCCACGGCCTCTTAATAAGCACCGAGACTTGAAAAATCCGCACTGGGTGCTAATTACTAATCCAAACATGCTCTGATTATGACTAAACTTTGCAAGCATGTGGGGGTGGGTCCCCTCCACATGCTTGCAAAGTTTTGTCCCCATGGGAGCATGTTTGGGTACGATGGTATGGGGAAGGCCCGGATTTTCCATGGCCTCTTAAGCACCAAAAACTTCAAAAATCCACACTGGCCGCTAATTACCAATCTAAAAATGCTCCGATTGTGACCATACTTTGCATGCATGTGAGGGTGGGCTCCCCCCACATGCTTGCAAAGTTTGGTTCCCATCGGATCATGTTTGGGTACGATGGTATGGGGATGGTCCGGATTTTCCATGGCCTCTTAAGCACCAAGAGACTTGAAAAATCCACATTGGAGGATAGTTACCAATCTAAACATGCTCCGATTATGATCAAACTTTGCATGCATGTGGGGTAGGCCCGGATTTTCCATGGCCTCCTAAGTACCAAGAGACTTGAAAAATCCACACTGGGCGCTAATTACCAATTAAAACATGCTCCGATTGTGACCAAACTTTGCGAGCATGTGGGGGTGGGTCCCCCTCACATGTTTGCAAAGTTTGATCATGTTTGGGTATGATGGTATGGGGATTGCCCGGATTTTCCATGGCCTCTTAAGCACCAAGAGACTTGAAAAATCCACACTAGTGGGCGCTAATTGCCAATCCAAACATGCTCCGATTATTATGACTAAACTTTGTAACAAGCATGTGGGGGTGGGCCCCTTTCACATGTTTGCAAAGTTTGGTTCCCATCGGAGCATGTTTGGGTACGATGGTATCGGGAAGATGGTATGGGGAAGGCCCGGATTTTCCATGGCCTCTTAAGCACCAAGAGACTTGAAAAATCCGCATTGGGTGCTATTTACTAACTCGAACATGCTCCGATCATAACCAAACTTTGCAAGCATGTGGTAGGGGCCCACCCCCACATGCTTGCAAAGTTTGGTCCCCATCGGAGCATGTTTGGGTACGATGGTATGGGCAAGGCCCGGATTTTCCATGGCCTCTTAAGCAGCAAGAGACTTAAAAAATCCGCATTGGGCACTAATTACCAATCCAAACATGCTCCGATTGTGATCAAACTTTGTAAGCATGTGGGAGTGGGCCCCTCCCATAGGCTTGCAAAGTATGATTTCCCATCCGAGCATGTTTGGATACGATGGTATAGGGAAGGCTCGGATTTTCCATGGCCTCTTAAGCACCAAGAGACTTAAAAAATCCGCACATAGCACTGATTACAAACCCGAACATGCTCCAATCATGACCAAAATTTGCAAGCATGTGGCAAGGGCCCACCCCCACATGCTTGCAAAGTTTGGTCCCCATCGGAGCATGTTTGGGTACCATGGTATAGGGAAGGCCCAGATTTTCCATGGCCTCTTAAGCTCCAAGAGACTTTACCAATTCAAACATGCTCCGATTGTGACCAAAGTCTGCAAGCATGTGGGAAGGGCCTACCCCCACATGCTTGCAAAGTTTGGTCCCCATGGGAGCATGTTTGGGTACGATGGTATGGGGAAGGCCTGTGGCCTCTTTAGCACCGAGACTTGAAAAATCTGCATTGGGCGCTAATTACTAATCCAAACATGCTCTAATTGTGACTAAACTTTGCAAGAATGTGGAGGGTGGGTCACCCCAACATGCTTGCAAAGTTTAGTCCCCATCGGAGCATGTTTGGGTACGATGGTATGGGGAAGGCCCGGATTTTCCGTGGCCTCTTAAGCACCAAAAACTTGAAAAATCCACACTGGCCGCTAATTACCAATCTAAACATGCTCCGATTGTGACCAAACTTTGCATGCATGTGAGGGTGGGCTCTCCCCACATGCTTGCAAAGTTTGGTTCCCATCGGAGCATGTTTGGGTACGATGGTATGTGGATGGTTCGGATTTTCCATGGCCTCTTAAGCACCAAGAGACTTGAAAAATCCACACTGGTTGCTAATTACCAATCCAAACATGCTCTAATTATGATCAAACTTTGCATGCATGTAGGGGTGGGCTCCCCCCACATGCTTGCAAAGTTTGATCATAATGGGAGCATGTTTGGGTACGATGGTACGGGGAAGGCCCGGATTTTCCATGGCCTCCTAAGCACCAAGAGACTTGAAAAATCTGCACTGGTGGGCGCTAATTAGCAATTAAAACATACTCTGATTGTGACCAAACTTTGTGAGCATGTGGGGGTGGGTTCCCCTCACATGCTTGCAAAGTTTGGTCCCCATTGGATCATTTTTGGGTACGATGGTATGGGGATGGTCTGGATTTTCCATGGCCTTTTAAGCACCAAGAGACTTGAAAAATCCGCACTGGTGGGTGCTAATTACCAATCCAAACATGCTCCGATTATTGTGACCAAACTTTGCAAGCATGTGTGGTCATGATCGGAGCATGTTCGGGTTAGTAATTAGCACCTAGTGTGGATTCTTCAAGTCTTTTGGTGCTTAAGAGGCCATGGAAAATCCGGGCCTTCCCCATACCATCGTACCCAAACATGCTCCGATTATTGTGACCAAACTTTGCAAGCATGTGGGAGGGGCCCACCTCCCACATGCTTGCAAAGTTTGGTCACAATAATCGGAGCATGTTTGGGTACGATGGTATGGGGAAGGCCCGGATTTTCCATGGCCTCTTAAGCACTAAAAGACTTGAAGAATCCGCACTATAGGTGCTAATTACTAACCCGAACATGCTCCGATCATGACCAAACTTTGCAAGCATATGGGAGAAGCCCACCCCGACATGCTTGCAAAATTTGGTCCCCATCGGAGCATGTTTGGGTACGATGGTATGGGCAAGGCCCGGATTTTCCATGGCCTCTTAAGCACCAAGAGACTTGAAAAATCCGCATTGGGCACTAATTACAAATCCAAACATGCTTTGATTGTGACTAAACTTTGCAAGCATGTGGGGGTGGCCCCTCCCACAGACTTGCAAAGTTTGGTTTCCCATCGGAGCATGTTTGGGTACGATGGTATGGGGAAGGCCCGGATTTTCCATGGCCTCTTAAGCACCAAGAGACTTGAAAAATCCACACTAGTTGCTAATTACCAATCCAAACATGCTCTGATTATGATCAAACTTTGCATGCATGTAGAGGTGGGTCCCTCCACATTCTTGCAAAGTTTGATCATAATCGGAGCATGTTTGGGTACGATGGTATGGGGAAGGTGCGGATTTTCCATGGCCTCCTAAGCACCAAGAATTTTGAAAAATTCGCACTGGGCGCTAATTAGCAATTAAAACATACTCCGATTGTGACCAAAATTTACGAGCATGTGGGGGTGGGTCCCCCTCACATGCTTGCAAAGTTTGGTCCCCATCGGAGCATGTTTGGGTACGATGGTATGGGCAAGGCCCGGATTTTCCATGGCCTCTTAAGCACCAAGAGACTTGAAAAATCCGCATTGGGCACTAATTACCAATCCAAACATGCTTCGATTGTGACCAAACTTTGCATGAATGTGTCGGTGGGCTCCCCCCACATGCTTGCAAAGTTTGGTTCCCATCGGAGCATGTTTGGGTACGATGGTATGGGGAAGGCCCGGATTTTCCATGGCCTCCTAAGCACCAAGAGACTTGAAAAATCCGCACTGGGCGCTAAATTAGCAATTAAAACATACTCCGATTGTGACCAAAATTTGAGAGCATGTGGGGGTGGGTTCCCCTAAAATGCTTGCAAAGTTTGGGCCCGGATCATGTTTGGGTACGATGGTATGGGGATGGTCTGGATTTTCCATGGCCTCTTAAGCACCAAGAGACTTGAAAAATCCGCACTGGGTGCTAATTACCAATCCAAACATGCTCTGATTATTGTGACCAAACTTTGCAAGCATGTGGGGGTGGGTCCCTCCCACATGCTTGCAAAGTTTGGTTTCCATCGGAGCATGTTTGGGTACGATGGTATGGGGAAGGCCCGGATTTTCCATGGCCTCTTAAGCACCAAGATACTTGAAGAATAGGTGCTAATTACTAACCCGAACATGCTCTGATCATGACCAAACTTTGCAAGCATGTGGGAGGAGCCCACCCCGACATGCTTGCAAAATTTGGTCCCCATCGGAGCATGTTTGGGTACGATGGTATGGGGAAGGCTCGGATTTTCCATGGCCTCTTAAGCACCAAGAGACTTGAAAAATCCGCATTGGGCACTAATTACCAATCCAAACATGCTTCGATTGTGACTAAACTTTGCAAACATGTGGGGGTGGCCCCTCCCACAGGCTTGCAAAGTTTGGTTTCCCATCAGGGCATGTTTGGGTACGATGGTACGGGGAAGGTTCGGATTTTCCATGGCCTCTTAAGCACCAAGAGACTTAAAAAATCTGCACTGGGCACTAATTACAACCCCGAACATGCTCCAATCATGACCAAATTTTTCAAGCATGTGGCAGGGGACCACCCCCACATGCTTGCAAAGTTTGATCCCCATGTTTGGGTACCATGGTATGGGGAAGGCCCAGATTTTCCATGGCCTCTTAAGCACCAAGAGACTTTACAAACTCAAAGATGCTCCGATTGTGACCAGACTTTGCAAGCATGTGGGGGTGGGTCCCCCCCACAAGCTTGTGGGTGGGTCCCCCCCACAAGCTTGCAAAGTTTGATCCCCATCGGAGCATGTTTGGGTATGATGGTATGGGGAAGGCCCGGATTTTCCATGGCCTTTTAAGCACCAAGAGACTTGAAAAATCCGCAGTGGGCGCTAATTACCAATTAAAACATGGTCTGATTGTGACCAAACCTTGCAAGCATGTGGGGGTGGGTCCCCCTCACATGCTTGCAAAGTTTGGTCTCCATCGGAGCATGTTTGGGTATGATGGTATGGGGATGGCCCGAATTTTCCATGGCCTCTTAAGCATCAAATACTTGAAAAATCCACACTGGCTGCTAATTACCAATCCAAACATGCTCCAATTGTGAACAAACTCTACAAACATGTGGGGGTGGGCCCCTCCCACATGCTTGCAAAGTTTGGTTTCCCATCGAAGCATGTTTGGGTACGATGGTATGGGGAAGGCTCGGATTTTCCATGGCCTCTTAAGCACCAAGAGACTTGAAAAATCCGCACTGGGCGCTAATTACCAATCCAAACATGCTTCGATTATTCATGTGGGGTGGGCTCCCCCCACATGCTTGCAAAGTTTGGTTCCCATTGTTTGGGTACGATGGTATGGGGAAGGCCCGGATTTTCCATGGCCTCTTAAGCACCAAGAGACTTGAAAAATCCACACTGGGTGCTAATTACTAACCCGAACATGCTCTGATCATGACTAAACTTTGCAAGCATGTGGGAGGGGCCCAGCCCGACATGCTTGCAAAGTTTGGTCCCCATCGGAGCATGTTTGGGTACGATGGTATGGGCAAGGCCCGGATTTTCCATGGCCTCTTAAGCACTAAGAGACTTGAAAAATCCGCATTGGGCACTAATTACCAATCCAAACATGCTCCGATTGTGACCAAACTTTGCAAGCGTGTGGGGGTGGGCTCCCCCCATAGGCTTGTAAAGTTTGGTTTCCCATCGGAGTATGTTTGGATACGATGGTATGGGGAAAGGCCCGGATTTTCCATGGCCTCTTAAGCACCAGGAGACTTAAAAACATCAAATAAGTACATGAGAATGAAAATGAGCTACCCGAGCTAGTCTGAGGTTAGTCACTGCCGATAAATCTAAGTACAATATGTAAGTGAGCTAACCCAGCTAGTCTGAGTTTAGTCACTATCAACGGCAACCCAATCAAAATCGTCATCTCCAACTATTGGTCGATGTGCATGTCGAGACTGCTGTGCACGTCAAGGAGGCTGTGCCGGCTGCTGCAGGGGTCGTCGAATATCTGCGGGGAGGTCTGCCTCAACAAAGGCAGGATCATGAGCTGGTACCGGTGTACTTGGGAGCTCACGAGTCCCATAAGCTGCTATAGCCCTCTCCCTCTCTCTGCGCAGGAGTCGTCGAATATCTGCGGGCAGGTCTGCCTCAAAGGTAGCAGGATCATGAGCTGGTGCCGGTGTACTCGGGAGCTCACGAGTCCCATAAGCTGCTATAGCCCTCTCTCTACGTCGTGCTACTGCAAGACATCTCTGTCTGTAAACCCAAAATCTATAATCAGCAATGGTACGTGTCTGCCACTCTGCTTGTGTAAGCTCCTCTGCTGCTGTAAGGCACGCTACTCATGAGAAGCAGCACTGTTACCAGCGCCATCACCCGAGGTGCCACTAGGACACAGCACCACCCACACGCTCGTATGCTGTGATCTGGCTCTCATGAAGGACTCTTTGGTATGCATCAAACTCATGTGCACTCCACTCAATCTCTGGAGGCACCTCAGGCACTTGATCTCTGTCACATTGACGGCGTTGAGTCCCAAGTCAGTAGTAGCTGAGGTAAAATCAAGAGGCCTGCCAGTCCTAGCATCTACTAGATCAACGCATGCACGGCAAGAGGGACATGCTGAGAAGCGTACTAGCTCTTGGGTGATGCAAGACAAATGGAAATAATGTCCACATCCCTCAGAGCATATCCACCAGTACTGTCAATGTCCTTGATACTACAAAGAGCACAACAGGCATCATGGAGGAATGGTGGTGCACCTTGAGGGAGAGGTCATCGAAAAACCTCTTTAACAGGATGTGGATATAAAGGCAAGTAGGGCACTATCACGTCTGAGGATCTACGGAAGCATCAACTGCTCTGCCCTATGCTGTGCAATCCGCTCCATAATCATGTAATGTTGTGCCTCAGCTCTAGAACTCTCTACCTCAGTCCGAACCTATGCAAAAAAGTAAAGTATAAAAATAATTGATTAGTCTCTCTCATTATGTATTACTTAAAAAAATTTATAACTTAGGACCTTAATTATAACTCTTTTACGTGCAAGAGAAACCTACCTGCTGGATGTCAGACTCTCTCACATGCCATGCCTCTGCAGTAGTTGCCTCTGTCGTCTGTAATGCAGCTCTAAGGTGGTCAATCTCCGCTCTCGCCTCTACCAACTCCTACGTGAGTCTCTCAGTGGTAGGTGTGGGACCGTACGTGACACAATCAACCATGCCACTCATGTAAAAATATAGAAAAGTACATATAAACATGTAAATAAATGACTAAAAAAACTTAAGAAGTAATAAATATGTAAATACCTCGACATCTGTCATCGGTAGTATCGATCGTGAGAACAAGCGCACCACGTGCTGGATGCTCTCTGTGGTACTCCGTACGTCGATGCCAACCTGGGTGCCAAGAGCCTTGACTGTCGACATAGGCACAAATGAAGGATCTGTAGTAGGAGCTACACGAAGGGCTGGTGGAGGCCGCCTACCCTAGTTCAGGAGAGATGGCCTTGGCCAGCACCACCACTCGATGGCTAGTGTAATCCACCTCCTCCCCTAAGACAAACTCCGCATATAATTGCTTTGCAAAGTATATGGGAATCTGGCGGTTGTTCGACATCCTCCCATATGCGGCAACATATCGACTATAGATATATGCCACCATACACGAGGATGCGAACACCGCAAAATATCAAGGGGCTTGCCCGCCAAGGCCTCATTCCAGGACTATCGAGGAAAAGATCTAAGTAGGCTCCATCCCTAATCGGAACAAGATCATAGACCTGACGATATGTCATGCCATGTGACACAGGAGCAGTGCGATGGTGGGCTATCCACTCATCTACATAAACAATATCGTGAAGGCTACAAAGGGACGAAAGCATCGCCTCCAAGTTTGCCACGATATGTAATGTAGATGGTGTGTCTCTAGCACTCCTATACGGATAGCCGCTAACTCGCCGTCTATCTCCGCGACGATGAGGTCCACAATAAACAAGCGGCCCTCCTCTCGTGGCCCTCCTCGTGTGACTCCATGCTAAAACCTAAGCCTAACACAAAGTTCCAATGTGAAAGGTCCAATGAAGTAGCACTAATGAAGCTATAAAACAATGTTAATGGGCCCACTAATGCTAATCCAAATCAAGAGAGTAAGGAGAGTGAAAATGCCTTCTGACAATGAGGCAAAAAAAAAATTTCCGGTTTTATAACCTCGAACGAGGTTCGGTGGCATCATGCACTTTAGGGTTTGCAAGATGCACGCTCTGGATTTTAGGGTTAGTGAGACAAACGGCCAAGATACACACTTAATTTTAGGGTTGGTGAAGGATCAACGGCTGAGATTTGAAATTAGTATCTCGTTCGAGGTACATGGACGGCTTAGATTTTAAGTCATTACCACGATCGAGATATGTTTGATAGTCAAGATTCATTTAATACCTCGATCGAGATATTTAAACGGCTGGGGTCGCGCATCTTCCAATGTGCGTGAATGGACGGTGGAGATTGCATCTCTATACCTCAAAACGAGGTATTTCAATGGTCGAGATTTTATTTCAATATCTTGTTTGAGATATGTGGACAGTGGAGATTGCATCTCTATACCTCGAACGAGGTATTTCAATGAATGCTCGAGATTTTATTTCGATATCTCATTCAAGATATGTGGAGATGGTGGAGCTGGGCTCGTCAAATATGCCTAGGTGGATACACCGTGGCATTGATGTGGATCTGAGTGGCATGAATATCTCGATCGAGATAGTGTGGTGGCGGTGACCTGTATTGGTGACATGTATGATGACTAGAAACCCGGACCTGCTAGCGTAGCATTAGTTGGTATCTCATTGGAGATATGTCGCTTTAGGCTTGGGAGGCACATGTCGTGTTTTAATTGATGATGGCGATATCACGATCAAGGTACTCCGCCCGCCGAGATGCGTTGATGTCCCAATTTTAGAGAGAGTGAACGAAAGTGAGTACCCTCATCTTGCAACCGCCCCTTGGAAGTGTAAGTCCTACAACTTCACCATCCTCCACTAGCTTATCAGACATGCGAGGGCCAAATCCCATAGCCTATATAAGCTCTGAAAGAAAAGACTAACTAGAGTGATCATAAGCCTTTTAAATATCCAGTTGAATCATAAAACCATCTCTTGTCTTAAAGCCCTTGTATAATCAATTCCAATTTATACATTCAGTATATTATGCAAAATATTTTGACTTTAATAAATCCATATTGCCTTGGATAAATCAAAATAGAAAGAAAGAACTGCAACCTATTGGCCAAGACCTTTGTAAATATCTTATACATGCCCCATTAATGTGATTGGTCTCCATTGACATAGGTTAACTGGGGTTGGAACTTTAGGCAGTAAACGTACAAGCCCAATCTTCCAACTCGCAGGCATGATACATGTATTCCACACCACTTGAAAAATAGAAGCAAGAGGGATCTTCAACTCGTCAACACACTTCGTGAAAAGTTCATTGGGGAACCCATCCCATCCTGGACTTTTCCCTTCAGGCAAATGCTTCAACATAGCTTCACCTTATCCTCAGAAATATCTCTTTCCAATTCATTTGTAGAAACATTTGATACCTGGTGATGAACCAAGTGAAACAAACACTCTCTAGCTACAATGACATCAAGAGACATGACCTCTCCTACAGACCCAACAAATGGTGATAAAAGTCCATACACACATCTAGAACACAGCCATGACCAGTAATCAATACTCCTTGCCTATCTTACATCCTGACAATATTTTCACATGCATGCTTTTACTGCAAACAAGAAAAGAACGTATGTGACTGATAGTTAGAATCCATTAGTGGAGAGACGGAAAACTCTCTCACTTGTAGCAAGAGTAGTATGATCCACGTGTAGCTCAATCCAATGGGATTTGCATCCCTTTCGGAGCTAGGGATTCAACCCGTACCGGTGCACAAAAGCTTAACTTGTCCTCATTCCTACACACCCATTCATTCACAAATACAAGCAAGAGGAACACAATCACTATGCACTCAAGCAAAGAGAAAGACCTCACTCCACTCCTATCTTCCTACAAGCATGCACACACTCAAGCATCAAGCTTCCATGAAAGCTTCAAATCAGCCCACATACTCAAAAATGAAATACTAAAAGCATGCATAAGAGTAAAATGATTAGAGAAGAGGATGAGAAAAGACTCATGACATTGCTATTGATTCAATGAAGAGATTTATCTCATACAAATATGTAGATGGGGTGAGAGAAGAGTCTTCACCTCTATGGAGAAGAGGGAGAGTAGCTCTCTCAAAGGAGCTCTTGCATGAACTTAGCCCAAAGTGTCCCTAAGCTCTCAAATGAGCCACTTTTTATACAAAAACTCTAAAACTCCCAAAACTTCCCATGTGGGATTATTCTTAAGCCCACTCCCACACTCATCTACTACAACTTGGAACTCTTTACAAGAGCCCTAAATAAGAATGTCACTTGTTTTCCTGCTTGCATCCTTTTGTTGCATCCTTGCATTGATCTTCACTCGTCAAGCAACACTCCCCCCTTCCTATTTTGCACACGTCCTCGAGCGCGGTAGAAGCAAGAGCTGCAAAAAACAATGGATACAAGTAAAGTCTTTTATTGAAAAAAACCAGCAATGACAATTTCACACGTGAGCATACAAGTGAAAGGCTGATTAGAGTTTTAAAGAGTGTTAAAAGAGGTGAGTAAAGACTAGTCAAAGTGAGACTAAGTAGATAGTGCTATGTAAAGGCAAGTGTGCTTGCACACCACAGGTTATGACCGCAGTCTCAATGTCCTACAAGTATTAAGTTATTCCTAAGTGGCAAACCTACTCCTAAATATGAGCGATGGTGATTGGAGCTCTCTCTTTTTTTTTTCATTTTTTTTTTGGTGTGTGTGTAAAAGATGATAAAGAGGAAGGTTCCATCCCAATGAGACCCAAGCAATGGCCAAGAGACCTCTGCCAAGAGAATCTAAAGGCCGCTAAGTATCTCAAGGGTGACAAACCCTTTTCTTTCTTTTTGTCATAAGGAGTACCCCATGAAGATGAGGGCATCGGTCTCGAGGGCCCATAATGTACCCCAGAGTCCTACCAGCATCTATCAAGGCGATAGAGTCCTTGAAGGTTTTTTTCTTAATCTTTTAGACGTCAGTGTTCACCCCATGGAAACCAAGGCATCGGCCCTCAGGTGTGCGAGACAACCCAAGGTCCTACCAAGCATTCCACATGGCTGTAGACACGTCATGTCTCGATTCACTTGTATATATTTTTTAGGGCATGATTTTCGTAAATTTTTATTATTATTAATCCTAGCACCTAGCCCATACTAAGAGAAGAGGTAGCTACCACTAGGGATAACTAATATACTTCGAGAGCATAAGAACTTGGCATACTCCGTTGATATATATCCTACATTGTCTTCAAATAGAAATACCTTCTACTAAGTCCTCTAAGAATCTAGAAATCACTCACCACATTTTAACAACTAATTTGAAATTTAAACCAGCCAACTGTGTGTGAACATGCAAACAATGTATCCAAAAGTTAAAAGCACATAAAGAACAAAAGATTATGATTTGAGTTCAAGTGCTCGTTGATGTTGTGCGTTTGCATTGATGCATTGCTGATGTTGTGCGTTTGCATTGATGCATTACTGATGTTGTGCAGATTGCTTCTCTTTGCTCTTTGTCAGCATTGCATGTCTCCCCCCTTCCTAATTTGTGTGCACGGTAGGTGGACTATTGGGGTGTGTTTGTATGCTCTTGTTTAGCTGAGATCTCTGCAAAATGTTTATTAACAAATAAGAAAAGAAAAGAAAGGAATAAAATTTGTTATTGGTGCCAATCACCGAATATAGCCGAGGGAAAAAACCCAGTGGGAGAAAAGTGCCCTGGCTTGTTGATCTTATTGTGGAGTCGCTGAGCTTACCCTTGCACTAGTGGTGGATCCGTGTCCACTTCTGTTGGGAAGGTGGTATCAATCACTTCAGGATGCAAGGACAACCCTGTACAAAAACCGGCCTCTGGAGAAGGTGGTAGAGGAAGGAGTGCTTCCTCACTAAAATATGGCATTGGTTCTATGGGAAGGTTAAGCAGACGATTTCAATTTTGGAACTGCTCATATAGGTACTCATAGTAGTGATCCAAAATTGACATGTTGAGGCTTGGGGAAGGAGGGCTTGCAAGATAGGTGGTTGCAAGTCATTTATGCATGTATCCCTCCATTGTTGTGCTTGAACCTCCTCAGGTAATCTACGTTGATTTGGTCCTCTCTCTGGTACTCTCACATTAAGAAGGTTATGGCGTTGGGGTGTAATTTCCACAATTTGTTTCATTAAGCCCATGCCATATCGTCTAAAGTAAGAGCGGCATAGCCAACAAATGTGTGAAGCTTCTCCTAATACGAGTCGTGCACACTCTTGACAATGTGGAAATGGGTGATGCTTTTGATAGAATAACGTGACAAACTGAGGCCCACAGCAATCTTCACCTAAGGGAGCATAAAAGTACCTAGAATGAGTTTGAAAAGGAGGAGCACTATAACCGCCGCGATGTTCCGGTTGAGTACTATCAGGGTCAATGCATGGTGGACATGTATCTCGCCAAGTATCCATCAAGAGATATCTAGTCGTAGAACAATGAAATTTAGAAACACTCATATCCATCATTACAATCCCAATCAAAAACATTGTAGATAAGATCATCTCAAAAAGAACACAATCCCCTAAAGGCATAAGGAACCACATTAGTAAATGTGAGACTATTCAAACACTGATCTACCAAAGAGCTTCAATTGTAGTGTTAATGCCTTACCTTTGGTTTTGGGTATGTCCTTCTTAAGAGGTGGGAAGGTTAGCAACTGCCGAGGAATTTGAGCAAGATAAGAGGATTTAGGCATTGAAGCGTTAGAATCTATGCTCAAAGGAGACTCATGTAAAGTTGGATTTGTATTAGGTTCACAAGTTGATGGTGGAATTGTGTAACAAGGAGAAATTGGGACAACTGGTGATTCAATACATGTTTTGGGAAGGTCAACACAAGGAGAAATTGGGACAACTGGTGATTCAATACATGTTTTGGGAAGGTCAACACAAGGAGATTTGTAGGTGCTATCACAACCACCTATCCTATCTTGAAGAGGTTGTGTTGATTTCCTTTGCACCCACTGGTATGGAAAACCAAGGGTGGCTTTTGGAATCTTATTGATACACTCTTTTACCTCTAGCAAACCATGGCATTTGGGAAGCCAAAGTGCTGTTGCACCCTCATAATAGCCTTGTGCTTTAAGAACATGCTTTGGGACCCAATGAGTAACAATCTAAGGTTTAGGCTTGGAAAAGATGTGCTTTTTAGGAGGCTTAGCAACTAGGCTAGATGGTACAAGTTTGTACGCATCTTTGGGTAGCCAAATTGATAATTGTCTGGCCTTCTTTGAGCATAAAGTAGTTGGAACATGCCAGCCATGGCCCTCACTTGAGGACTCATCGATTATCCACATCATTTGTGTTGGAGCTTCAAGAGCAGATTTTGAAAGTGGGTTGTGTAAGGTAGAAACACCACCCTTTTGACATGATAAAGCTCGTGGAGTAGCAGATCCCAATACGCAATCAGAATCAATTTGCAATTTGTATTGTCTATTCTTCCAATCTAAAGAACAATTGGTAGCACTTAACCATGATCGACCGAGAACAGCCTCTACCACTGCCTTGGACTTACTTGCCACATAAAAGGGAACTGACATCTGGTGATCCTGAATGGACACATTTTCTCTCTATAGGGTTATCTTCACCTGAGAAGCTTCGTAAGTCAATAGGAATGTGCACAAGTGTTGGTTGTCCCAAGGCTATCCATGTGTCAAACGAGAGAACATTATAATCTGCACCAGAGTCAATTAAGGCAGAGACAAAGTAGGTAGTCTCATGAAGATGAAGACACACTTGAATATTGAAAGGATCGACATATTGTTCATCAGTAGCCAACTGTAAGGCCAACATAGAAGCCTTGCAACGCTCCTTGGCTTTTGCAACTCTAGCTTTAGCCTCTTCTTGAGCCTGACGTTTAAGTAGGTCATGTGCTTCTTTCCGTGTGTGTGCAGCATGCATTTGTTGAAGCATGGCTTCAGTTAATGGTTCATTGTATTTCTTGAGACGACTTCCATTAATGAAGTTAGGCATTTGCTCACCTTCTAGTGTCTCTAAACGTACTGCACCACTTGGAGTAAGCTCATTAATCACAAATAGTCCTAGGCCACGTTTCTTGAGCTTTCTCTTATGCTTCTTAAGTGTGTACAAGAGCACAAGGTCCCCTTTTTTGAATCGGCCAGTTGTTACATTTCTATCATACCATTGCTTTTGTCTCCTCTTCTCGGCATACATCCCCATTACCGCCAATAAGCGGGTCTCATCAAGCTTTTCTAATTCATCAATGCGTTGTGAAAGCTCATGACCAATCCAGTCCAATTGTTTAGCAACTCGTAGGGTAGGTACAAGAAATTCAATGGGAAGAATTGCATCTAGCCCAAAAGCAAGCTCAAATGGGGTTGTGCCCACAGATGTTTTATAGGCTGTCCTATATGCCCAAAGAATTGAGTGCAACTTTTGCTCCCCATCAGTCCTATGTCCCTCAACAATCTTTGTAAGTGCTGTGCAGAGAATCTTGTTAGTACTCTCAGCTTGTCCATTGGTCTGCGCTGGGGATGATAGGATGCAGAACGCTTGTGAATTACCATAAATTCTTGAAGCAAAAACTCTATGACCTCATTCACAAAGTGCACACCTTGATCACTAACGATTTCAATAGGTAAGCCATAGCGTGTAAACACGTACTCATACAAGAACTTGGCTGTGGTTCTGGCATCATTTTTAACTGTAGCCTTTGCCTCTACCCATTTGGTCAAATAGTCAGTTTGCGACTATAATATATTCGGCATGCGTGTGATGAACTGGAGGTTTAATGGGACCGACAAAATCAATACCCCATTTTGCAAAAGCACGTGTGCTTAACATAGGCCGCAATGGCATATTGTCCTTTGTGATGGGAGGTTTGGTCCTTTGACAATCGTCACAACGTTTTACATATTCTTCGGCATCCATTTGTAAGGTTGGCCACCAAAGCCCAGACCACCTAATCAACTTAGCTGTGGTATTGCCCAAAAAGTGTCCACCCCCAACACCTGCATGTGCATGAGTCAAGATTTTCAAGTAGTCAGCTTCACATACACACATGCGTAAGTTGCCATCCTTGCCCCTCTTGTAGAGTTGGCCCTCTATTAGCATATAGTTTGCCGCTTCAACTTCAATAGCATGCTTTCGATATTTAGGAATTTTTTGATCAGTATGACCATGCTGAAGATAGTCCACAATATACTTACTCCAACTTGGTGTAGTTGAAATTTGGAATAATGTGACATTATGAATTGGCTGTTGAATTTGACATGAAGCACAGTTACGAACAAATTTTTCAGCATCCGCATGCATGGTAGGCCACCATTGCCCATCTTGAGATATACGTCGCACACAAGTAGTAGTTGATGCATGGATTCCACCAATACCCGCATGTGCCCATTCCAAGATCTCCTCATATTGGTCAGGGTTAGGTATAAGCCGCAACACTCCATCATTACCCTGACGATATAATCTCCCTCAGATTAACTTGAATGGTCGCCATAGGTCCACATTAGGACCCGCTAGTTGTATCTGCCCACGTCAAAATTTCTAAGATGGATTCAGACTATTTAGGAGCTGTCTCTACAAGGAAAAGTGTTGAATCTAACATATCATCATCCACACCCATAGGAGCTTCGCCAAAGGTGATTCGAGACAAATGATCTGCCCTAAGATGAGTTCTTCCTTTTCGGACTGCCACTTCAAAATCAAACTCAAGAAGGATGATAAACCACCTCACAATCCTTCCAGTTGCACAAGGCTTATTCACCAAATATAGCAATGCTTGATGGTCCACAAAAAATATGAATTTGTTTGCCAAAAGGTAATGGACAAACAAATTCAACTATCGACTAGCATATGAGATTGGGAAATCCTTATTATGTTCTCTCGATTGAGCCAAAATACATCCAATTGCAAAGTTTGAAGCATCGATATGGACATGAAAGATTTGGTTCCAATCTGGTGCCCGTAAGATGGGTGCAGTCACTAATGCTTGCTTCAACTTTTCAAAGGATTCCTCACACTCATCAGTCCAATTAAAATTTACAAGAAGAGCATATAATGGTCTGGCTAGGACAGCATACATGTAGATGAATCGACGATAATAGCCACAATGTCCCATGAATGTTTGTACCCCTTTAGGGTTGATAGGCCGAGGTAATGAGACAATGACATCAATTTTATCCATATCTGTTGAAATCCCATTGCGAGAAACAATATGGCCCAAAATTTTCCCTTGTCTTACCATGAATTTGCACTTGTCAGGATTTAAGCATATACGATAAACTTGACACTTTTGAAACACAAGTCTGAAGTGTTCTATATGATCATCACGCTCTTGTGAGTGAACACATAAATCATCCATGAAGATCTCAAGAAATTGCCTAAGGTACTCCTTGAATACATGACTCATTAACTGCTGAAAGGTTGCTGGTGCATTTGTTAGACCAAATGGCATAACACGATAGGCAAAGATACCATCTTCAGTAGCAAAGGTTGTCTTGTGTTAATCCTTTGGATTAATTGACACTTGATTGTAACCGGAGAATCCATCCAAGAAACTATTGACTGGCCTTCCTACTCTCTAGTCCAACGCACTAAATACCCACTAAAATAGTGAATGCATCCTAAATAACAACCACACACAGCCTAAATCCTAGAAACACACCGAAAAAGACATCTTTTTGTATGAAATAATTTACAATGTTTTATTTACACACACCCACACAGACACACAAATGGAAAAGAACAAACTACTACGACCCAACACATCATCAAGACACAACTTCACCATTCTAAACTGAATAAAGAAATTTAATGTCAAAATGGTTTTGTGTAAATTGTTTCCAAGAATTTAATGAAAAAGAACCAATATTTCCAACACTTCCACGTTTCAGTCAATCTGCAACAACAACATCACTACATTCAACGTTTGGCTAATCTTCACTTCAATCCACTCTTCACTCTCTCTCTTTCACACTTCAAAACTCTTTCTTTCTTTCTTCTCTCTCTCTACTCACTATTCTCGTGAACTCTCTTCTTCTTCTTCTTTCTTTCTCTTCCTCCTCCTGAAACACAAACACAAGAATAATGCACACAATCTAATACATTCTCTCACACTCTCATGCTTTTACTTTTAAGTATGCACCATGTCAAAGTGATCAAATCTCTTTCTCTCTCTTTCCTATTTTGCATGTACACACATAGTGTAGCCATATTGCCCTCTCTCTTCTTTCCTTCTTCTTCTACCCACACACAATGTCTCCTCTACTTGCTATGGTTCCCCACCTTCTCTCTCCTCATTTTAGCTTGAGAGCATGGAGACCTCCCACATGCACACACACGTTTCTTTCTCTCTCTCACAGTCTACCATGGGTGCCTCTCTCTCTCTCTCCTACTGATTGCCATCAGGGCAAAAAACCACGCTCTCTACTCCCTCCTTGTTAGTGGGTAAGGTCACGATCCCCTCTCTCTCATATGCTGGGTTGCCTACGCTATCTTCTGTCCAAAATGGCAGGCTGCCCTTCCCTCGCCTTTTTGATTGCCATAAGGGCAAAGCCATGCCCTCTACCTTCTCCTTTTAGAGCAAAAGTGCCTTCCCCTCTACACGGTAGCGTGTAGGCTGCCCACAAGCAGCCACTTTCTCTGAAGCACAGCCTCTGAACGTAGCTGCCCCTCTACTTGTCTATATGCTCACCTATGACGCCTCTTCCCCTCTCTCTCATTTACTTCTTTCCCCTGGAAACCTCTACCTTCACTCCTCCTCCTTCTACGTGCAGGCGCCAGGCCTACATGCTGTTCCTCCTTCTCTCTACGCGAGTGGCACACTCTCTCTCTTTCTCATACAAGACACGCACACACCCATACTCTCTCTCTCTCTCTCTCTCTTTATGTACAGAGTTCACACACATACATTAACAACAAACAAACAAACAGGCTTACCTCCTCCTCCTCCTCCTCTTCTTCACGTTAGCCAAAGAAAGAAACGCTCCCTCTCTCTTTCTCTTATATGCTCTCAAGAGGTTGGCGGGGGTACCAACGGGTGCTAAAACTACCCACCCTTCCATTTTTAATTTGAAACTTTTCATTTGTAACCACATTAAGGTCTCCAAACTTGCATTCCCACCTAACCATCCTCAAAGCTTGAGCTCGAAACTCATCATACTAACCCTCGTTCTCTCCCCCTCGATCTCTCTCTTCTCTCTACCCACTTACATACAACCTCCTCTTTATGTACAAAACAATGTTAATCGTCACCATTCCCATGCAATGTGCATACACCAATGGACAACATCGACAATCATGATGCATGCAAATACCATGACATTCCACACACACATGCTTTCAAATACTATGAAAATGCATCCAAAATGACCATAATTGACCCTATTTAAACTACAAAACTCTAGGAAAACTACCTTCCACTCACTTCCATATTTCATAAAGACAATAATAGCACAACTAACCATGGAAGTCATTGCCTGATTGAAATTCCCTTATATCAGAACCATGCCTTTCTCGTTTCATTTTTTTTCGCTTGATTTATTTATTTATTTTTTTACCAAATGCACACCACAATGGCAACCACCCCATATGAAACTAGGCTGCGATTCTGAGACCTTGCCACCCGGCTAGGTTGACTCCAAGAACCTACCAAGCTCACATGGCGATGGCTATCCCAAAACAGCCCAAGGCATTGGTTTAGAGTACTGACAACCCTGCTAGCATGACTCTCCTCACCTACCAAGAACCATTAAGGCGATAGACCACATATACCACATACATACATTTGAATTTTTATTTTTCTTCCTTCCTCTTTTTTTCCTTCTCTTTTTTTCTTTTTTTTTCATCATTTTTCAAAGGCAATGATTTGAAAACCCTCCCCAGGCTCATCATGAAAATCGAGACTATTATGGTCATTATAACCCAGGAATAAGGGAGAAAAGTTCCTTCCACTAGAGTTCTTAAGCACTTCCAAGCTGCTACCTACCATTAAAGAGAAAAAATATAGTCAATGCAGCACATGCCTAGTTAAGATGAATGTGGTAATGACCAATTTCTACTACAGAGCTCAGCAAGAAACTCATAGAATTAGTATCCTTGACTAATAAACCCCAAATCTTTCCAAAAGAAAGAATCATATAAGTCAAGTACCAAGCAATTGCAACTGGATTAACACAACTCACAATCCCCATTATTACACACACCATGCAAGTGATACCAAAAAAATAACCAAATATATTGGAGAAAATACACTTGTGGAACACTGCATATCCTCTGAGTAGCAAAAAAAAATTTGCATGTCTAGAAACAATCAATACTATGATATCATTGTTCCCAAGTTACTCCCCCATCTCCTTACACCTAACAATGCAAAAATGCAAAGAAAATACCATATCTGCACATACTAACCATTCAAACAATTAGATTACAACTTCCAAGAAACATAATGTACCTAAAATTGAAAACAAACAAACACAAAAAACCAATCCACATGCAAACCAAAACAAACAACAAAAACACATAACAAATCACACAAACAAAACAATTGTTTCTTTTTAAAGTTTTTTTTTGAAATAAATAACAAGAAAAACAAAACTAATTGACATCATGGGACTCAGAAAAAATGGTGCGAAAACTCACAGGCGCATTCATTACACCAAAAGGCAAAAGTTGAGGTGTCACCCCATGGCCCTCTGTCTCGTTCAAAAGTACAGCTCTCGAAACAAAACTACTCTCTCTAGGCAGAAGTATCCGATACAAGCCATGAGGGAGGCCAAGCCCAAACCCTCATCCTTATCCTCCTCATCAAGATAGTCTACCACAACATCTTCAGGATGAAAAGAGTCATCCGAAGAATCATCGGACGCATCGGTTAAGGTGTCCACACCTGAACCAAAAATCTCTGGCGCAATAACGGCCAAAGATTGGGCCATGCGACCAAAGTCGCTCTCGGCAATTGGAAGAGATTCCCCCGGCAGCCAACCACCGAAACAACCACTCCAACTCATCAACCCAATCAGGGTCTACAACTAATGCTAAAATACCATCCCACCCAAACCAAACCACATAAGGATGAAGATAAAACAAAGCATTGAGAGAAAACTCCATACCACCTGTATGAAAGAAGATCGAATCGATCGCACCAAAACCTGATAAACCCACCAATCCCATCAAAACAACACAAAATAATAAAGAGCAAAACTCATGTGAAAAATATACAATGAACCAACTTCTACTACCAGTCGCCTTCAATGCTTCACCTTCGCACCCCTCTCACTCGAGCTCTCTCACTCGAGCTGCTCGTCGGCCCCCACCTTCTTCTGCAGTTGATGCCCGGCCAGCTCTTCGCCACCTTGCACTTCTTTGCCTTTTGTGCCGGCCTCCAGCTGCCACTACACCGGCCCTTCAGCGGCCTCTTGCCTTCTGACCCCGCCTTTCAACGCTTGCTTCAAGCTGCTGTCACACTCGCTGCAGCAGCAGAGCAGCCGTCATCAACCTTCGCTTTAAGCTGAGGCGCTTCTTGCCTTCGGCCTGCCTTCTTGCCGGCCACCACTGCCTTCTTGCCGGCCCTTCACCCTTTCCACGCGGCTGCAGTCGCCACCTCTGCTTCTTTGCCTTTGGTGCCAACCTCCAGTTGCCAGCAGTCGCCTCAGCACCAGGCTCTCTCCACGCGGCCTTAGATGCAACCGCCTGCGCTTGCTAGTGCATTCACCTCCGCCTTCAACGGCCCTTCACCTTCTACACGGCCGCCTCTTTCGCACGCAGCCGCCTCTTTCGCCTGCAGCCGCCTCTTTTGGCCTCTTTGCACCCAGGCGCCCTCCACGCCGGCCACTACCTTCGCAGCTCTGCAGCCGCCGCTTCCTTCGCAGCCACCTTAGCCATAGCCACCGCTTCCTTCGCTCTCTTTCCCCGTGGCCTCCCTGCAGCCGCCTTCACTTCTGACTCTTTCCACGCTGACCTTCGCACCGCCAGCAGCAGCTGAGGGCCGTGCCCAGCTCTCTCCACGCGGCCGCCTTCCAAAGCTGCAGAGCCGGCCATGTTAGATTCACTGCTGACCAGCCTTTGCAGCCGGCCAGTCAACTTCACACCGGCCTTCGCCTCACGTCAGCCAACAGCCGACTCCTGTTGTGTGTTTTTTTTTAAATATAACAAAAATAAAAAATAAAATTTACAACCTCTTTCCTCCTCTTTTTTTCCTCTCTCCTCTCTTCCTTAAGCGGGCTTCACACTTGGGAGCCTATGGAGCTTGCATAAGCTGTGGAAGTGTAAGATTCCTCCCCCAAACCCCTTTTTGATGTCTAGTATCTTCTTCTATAATCAATCCCTCTTCAGAAATATAAAAGACTTGTTTCTAACTGTTTTAACCTAGAGAGAGAAAATATTCTAGAGAGAGAATATTCAGATTTTTAATATTTTTAGATAGAAAATTATCTCATCTTATTAAAATAAGTTCCCCTGAAACAGAAATTCAAAAAAGAACTTTCCAATGTGCAATTGGAATTAATTAGAAATGTGTATAAAGGACCTTAGTCTAAGGGTCTAGATTTTCAGAAATTTTTGGATTATGGTCCAATTAAGGTTCCTATGGGCCAATAGCATCAATCCATGTGTAGGGAGGAGATAAATCCAATTTGAAAAAGAAGATACCCAAAAATGAGTAAATGCTCACATAAGATGAAGAGTTGAAAATGTACAAGGTCTATTAGTAAAAAATTATGAGCAATATTAAAAGTATGACATATGTAAGGAAGAGGAGTTCTTTAAAGGAGGTGCATATTTCACATAAGATGAAGAGTTGAAAATGTACAAGGTTTATTAGTAAAAAATTATGAGCAATATTAAAAGTATGACATATGTAAGGAAGGGGAGTTCTTTAAAGGAGGTGCATATTTCACATAAGATGAAGAGTTGAAAATGTACAAGGTTTATTAGTAAAAAACTATGAGCAATATTAAAAATATGACATATGTAAGGAAGGGGAGTTCTTTAAAGGAGGTGCATATTTCACATGCTTGAATGAGTTTTAAACTCATAAAAATTGAGATAATTCATCTCTCCTCTCTCCTCATTTAAGTCTAGTTCCAAAAAGTTAGCTTAACTGACCTAAAAATGGTCAAATATTGACCAAACTGATTTAGAAAATTCTAGAATCAGTTTGTTTGGTTAGGAGCTCAATTTTTCCTATAAATAGAAGCCTCCCCCTTGTTGAAAAATATATAGTGTTTATGCATCGTTACTCTACTCCACCTAAGCCAGAAACTGTGAATTCATTTAATAATTCACTAGTTTTTGGAGCTTCCCTCTTTCTTCAATCCCCATTAGTGGCTCCATCAACATACTTAACCAATTGATTGGTTGGGGGCCTCTACCGTGAACAAAGAATCAAGCAAGTTGTAAGGTAATTAGTGAATATTGATCTTTCTATAATTTCTCAATGTTTCTCTCTTCTCAACCCCTCTCAAGCTTGAGAAGTTTAATTGGTATGGTTTTTTTTTAAATGCTATTGAAGTTTGAATCGTAGTGAAGAGTTACATAATTTAATAAATGCTATTGAAGTTAATTTTCATTTATGATTAAATTCTAATGATTCTTATGTAAATTCTCTCTCTCACTCAAGAAATGGTCATACTCATGACCGGTTCTCAATCCAAATCAAGCTTTTCATAAAGCTTTTCCTTAACCCAAGATTAAGCTATGCTTGAGGCCAAATTAATGGCTTTTTTCTATGCTTTTAGTTTATGAATATTGATGATTCAATCCATTATGGATTAATAATCCAATTAGAGATCATTTTAATTATTTCCTTAATGATAAGCATTATCCCTTAGAAAAATTGAGATTTATCAGTCATAGCAGCGAAGCTATGGCAAAATTTTTATAAAAATTATGCATAAAATAATCTCATTCAAAGTATAAAAAGAGGACTTCCTACCATATTCTAGGAATTATCATCCTAGATTAATTGAAAGAATTTCATTACAATCATGGAGAAATTGAATTTTAATATTAGGCATAATGGATAAATTTTTATATCAAAAGTGTTATTTTTACCATTTTTATTTCATGCATAGAAGTATGCATAATGGATAAATTTTTATATCAAAAGTGTTATTTTTACCATTTTTATTTCATGCATAGAAGTATGCATAATGGAAAAATTTTTATATCAAAAGTGTTACTTTTATCATATTGGATTTCATGCATAGAGGTATGCATAAAAGTTGATTATTTTATTATAAAAGTGTGACTTTTATCATAATTGAATTTCATGCATATAGGTATGCATAAAAGATATTCTTTTTATACTAAAAGTGTGATTTTCCTCATAAATGGATTTTATGCTTAACTTAGATGCATAAGAGAAATTTTTTTATTCTAAAAGTGTAATTCCTACCAAATTGAATTTATGCATAAGAAGATGCATAAAAGATTGATTTTTTAATTCAAAAGTGTCATTCTCATCTAAATTGAATTTATGTATAGAAAAATGCATAAAAGATTAAAATTTAATTCAAAAGTGTCATTTTCATTAAAAATGAATTTATGCATAGGAAGATGCATAAAAGATTGATTTTTACTTTGAAAGTATTAATCTCCTTAAATAGAATTTATTCATAAATAAATGTGTAAAGAAATCTTATATCAAATGTAAGAATTCTCTTGTATTCTATAAATAGATAAGAGATGTGATAGGATGTGATAAGAGGTGTGATAAGATGCTTATGAAATAAGTTAGGAGGTGATAAGAGATGTGATAAGAGGTGTGATAAGAGGTGATAAGATGCTTATGAAATAAGTTAGGAGGTGATAAGATGAATTAAGATGTGTATGGGGGGATGAGGTAAGAAGTGTATGTGATAGGATAAGATGTATATGGGTTGTGATAGGGCGAGAATGGATGTGATGTAAAAGATTAGATGTGAAGGTATATGGGGTTATATAAATGGGAATGTGGAAATGGATGTATGTATGTGGATGTGTGGATGTGGAGATGGGAGTGTGGATGTATGAACGTGAAAATGGATATATGCATGAAGATATATATGCATAGATGTGAATGTGGATGTAGATGTGGATGTATAGATGTGAATGGATGTGGATGTATAGATGTGAATGGGAATGTGGATGTGGATGTATGTGAATGTGGATGTAGATGTGGATGTATAGATATGAATGTGGAATGTGGATGTGGATGTATGTGAATGTGAATGTAGATGTGGATGTATGTGAATGTGAATGTAGATGTGGATGTATAGATGTGAATGTATGAATGTGGATATGGGATGTGGATGTATAAATGAGGATGTGAAAATGGAGGTAAGCATGTAGATGTGGATGTATGAACGTGAAAATGGATATATGCATGAAGATATATATGCATAGATGTGAATGTGGATGTAGATGTGGATGTATAGATGTGAATGGATGTGGATGTATAGATGTGAATGGGAATGTGGATGTGGATGTATGTGAATGTGGATGTAGATGTGGATGTATAGATGTGAATGTGGAATGTGGATGTGGATGTATGTATGTATGTGGATGTAGATGTGGATGTATAGATGTGAATGGGAATGGGGATGTGGATGTATGTGAATGTGAATGTAGATGTGGATGTATAGATGTGAATGTGGAATGTGGATGTATAGATGTGGATGTATGGGAATGTGGATGTGGATGTATGTGAATGTGAATGTGGATGTGGATGTATGTGAATGTGGATGTAGATGTGGATGTATAGATGTGAATGTGGAATGTGGATGTGGATGTATGTATGTATGTGGATGTAGATGTGGATGTATAGATGTGAATGGGAATGGGGATGTGGATGTATGTGAATGTGAATGTAGATGTGGATGTATAGATGTGAATGTGGAATGTGGATGTATAGATGTGGATGTATGGGAATGTGGATGTGGATGTATGTGAATGTGAATGTGGATGTGGATGTATGTATGTATGTGGATGTAGATGTGGATGTATGGATGTGTATGTATGAATGTGGATATGGGATGTGGATGTATAAATGAGGATGTGAAAATGGAGGTAAGCATGTAGATGTGGATGTATGGATGTGAATGCGGATGTGGATGTGGATGTATGGATGTGGATATGGATGTGTATGTATGAATGTGGATATGGGATGTGGATGTATAAATGAAGATGTGAAAATGGAGATAAGCATGTAGATGTGGATGTATGGATGTGAATGTGGATATGGATGTGGATGTATGGATGTGGATATGGATGTGAATATATGATATGTGATGTGAAGGAATTTGAAGTGAAGAGATGGAAAATGAGGTGATTGGATGAGTACACATATAAATGGAATGTGGAATAAGTAATGTGGATTAATGAGGAACAATGTGGAAAAATGAGGGTTAATATAGAAACTGTATTTGTAAACTGTTTGTAAATGCTGTTTGTAAATGGCTGTTTTATGTCAAGAATGCTGGGGAAGCATTTTGACCGTCTTGTGATTAAGGTCGTGGAGACCTAACTGATAAAGTTGCAACTGCTGACGGAGAGTCAATGGAGGACGTCTCGCGTAGCAAGGTCGACCGAGGTCTTGACCAGCCTCGGTTGGATTAAAATGGTGAGCTTCCGGTACGGTGGATGAGGGACCAAGGAAGCGGCCTATGAGTGAAGCGCTAGGTCACCTACGAAGGATCCTAGAGGGTGCTGAATCTTTAACATGATAAAGGTCCATTAGACCGAAAAATTTCCTTCTGAGCATTCCTCCACGGGAATTTCAGTCAAGTAAGTTCTCAATTTGTCATCCCTTAACTTGATCTAACGGTCAAGTGTTAACAGTAGCAATTTGACAGCACAATCCACTAATCTCATAGTGATTTGCTGAATCATTTTCATCATTTATCATTACAGGGACTCGTCCCAATCATCCACCTTGTGGTTTCGCTCAGCTTATTACATTTCAATCCATTTTCAGGGATCATCATTTTTCAATCCACAACAGGTGCATGACCTCAAGGCCTTAAGGTCATTTTGAAATGGCCATTGGGGCATCTAAGAATGGCCCAAGGGCCATTCGTTTCAGGCATAACAGGTTTAAGGGTCATTCTTGCATGACCCCAAGGCCTCAAATATACACTGTTTTACTTTGAAATATATCATTCTTTTCATGCACAACAAGTGTAAGTACCATTCATGCATGACCCCAAGGCCTTATGGTCATTTTGGAATGGCCGTGGGGCATTCAAGAATGGCCATAGAACCGTTCTTGACATGCACAACTTGTGTAAGGACCATTCTTGTATGACCCTTGGGCCTTAAGATCATTTCGAAATGGCCATGGGGCTTCAAGAATGGCCCTTGGGCCATTGTTTTCATGTACAACAGGTCGTAGAATGACCCAAGGGCCATTCTTGCATTACCCCAAGGCCTCAAGGTCATTTTGGGATGGATATTGGGCATCCAAAAATGGCCCTAGGGCCATTCTTTTCATGCATAACAGGTGGAAAAATGGCGCAAGGGCCATTCTTGTAGGACCCCAAGGTCTCAAGGTCATTTTGGGATGGCCATGGGGCATCCATTCCTACTGTTCTGCAAGAACATTCCTACATGACCCCAAGGCCTCAAATGTCCACCGTTGTATGTTAAAATGCATCATAGTACATGAAATAGTGGCCCCATGGGGGCACCAACAAAAGGATGGCCCAAGGGCCATTCTATGCATCACACTGCATGAAATAGTGGCCATGGAGGCATCCAAGCATGGCCGAAAAGCCATTCTTGTATGACCCCAAGGGGCCATGGGTTCATCCAAGAATGGTTCTAAGGACATTTGTTTTCATGCACAACATGAGGAAGAATCGCACTAGGGCCATTCTTGCATGACCCTAAGGGCTCAAGGTCATTTTTTAAATGGCCATGGGGCATCCAAGAATGGCCCTAGGGCCATTCGTTTCATGCACAATAGGTGGAAGAATGACCCCAAAGGCAAGTCTTCCATGACCACAAGGCCTCAAGGTCATTTTCGAATGGCCATGGAGCATCCAAGGATGGCCTTTTTTCATGCACAACAGGTGGAAGAATGGTCCTAGGGCCATGCTTGCATGACCCCAAGGCCTCAAGGTCATTTTGGGATGGATATGGGGGCATTCATGAATGCCCATAGGGCCATTATTTTCATACACACCATGTGGAAAAATGGTCCTAGGCCCATTCTTGCAATGACCCAAGGCCTCAAAGTCATTTTGGGTGGCCATGGAGGCATCCAAGAATGGCCATAGAGCCATTCTTTTCATTCAAAATAGGTGGAAGATTTGCCCTAGGACCATTCTTGCATGACCCCAAGGCCTCAAGGTCATTTTGGAATGGCCTTTTGTTTCATGCACAACAGGTGTAAGGGCCATTCTTGCATGACCCCATCGCCTCAAATATCCACTGTTTTACTTTGAAATGCATCCAAGAGCATGATTAGTGGCCGTGGGGACATCCAAGAATGGCCAAATGGCTATTATTTTCATGCACAACAGGTGGAAGAATGGCCCTAAGGCCATTCTTGCATGACTCCAAGGCCTCCAAGTAAGGGTTGGCCATGGGGGCATGCAAGAATGGCCGTAGGGACATTCTTTTTCATGCACAACATGAGGAAGAATGGCCGTGGGGTCATTTATGCATGACCCCAAGGCCTCAAGGTCATTTTTGGGATGGCCATGGGGCATCCAAGAATGGCCCTAGAGCCATTCTTTTCATGTACAACAAGCGTAAGAACCATTCCTACATGATCTCAAGGCCTAAAATATCTACCATTTTACTATAAAATGCATCAGAGTCCATGAAATAGTGGCCATGGGGGCATTCAAGAATGGCCTAAGGGCCATTCTTGCGTGACCCCAAGGGGCCATGGGAGCATGCGAGAATGGTCCTAGGGCCATTTTGTTGATGCACAACACGAGGAAGAATTGCCCTAGGGCCATTCTTGCATTTGGGATGGCCATGGGGCATCCAAGAATGGCCATTTGTTTTGTGCACAATAGGTGGAAGAATACCCTTAAAGTCCATTCTCGCATGACCCCAAGGCCTGGATTGGCCATGGGGCATCCAAGGATGGCCTCTTTTCATGCACAACAGGTGGAAGAATGGCCATAGGGCCATTCTTTTCATACCCACAACATGTGGAAGAATGGCCATGGGGACATCCAAGAATGACCATGGGGCCATTCTTTTCATGCACAATAGGTAGAAGAATGACCCCAAGGCCTCAAGGTCATTTTGCAACAATGGCCATTGGGGCATCCAAGGATGGCCTCGTTACATGCGCAACAGGTGGAAGAATGGTCCTAGGGCCATTCTTGCATGACCCCAAGGCCTCAAGGTCATTCTTGTTAAATTTGCAGCAATGTGATGAGCTATGGTGGATCAAATGCTAGAATCAACATCATTAACAAAGAGATTAGATAATAATTAAGATCAGTGAGAAATTAACTCATAGCTTAATGTAGGCATGGGTATTAAAAAACCAGTAAATTCTCATTAGGCCAATGCCTCAATTTATAGAGTGTACATCCAAGCATCCAATCCCACTGATTTCTCCTCGATTCACTCCACCTCTTTTGCTTGATTCTCTCCACCTCTCCCAGAATATCTCTACACCTCCTAAATCTCCTCATGCTACCCTTTATTCTCTCCCAATAGATACTTCTCACCTTTTCACAGGTTCTCTCACATTTACAGATTCTCTTTTATAGCCTCTTGCCAAGGGCTTGTTCCCGCACACACCCTATTCACTTGTATATTTCAGCACCTTCCCTCAAGTGAATACTCCTAGCACACCTAGATCCTATACCAAGTTTCCCTCTTACTTGATAGTCCACGACCAGTGCCTCAAGTCCCTAAACTCATAGTCCTTGACACACTCTCTCTCTATGTGTCCAAGGCTACTACAAGTGCCCGTGACCTTGACTAAAGTGCTCACACATACATTTACTACATGGCCTACATCATCGGTGGCTCAAAGGTGATTTTACTCTGTTGGGGTAGGTTACATTGGGTTATGGGGTTTCTCTCTCTCTCTCTCTCTCTCTCTCTCTCAGAAAAGATGATGTGACTCCACTTCCTTACTCCACTTCCTTAGGAGTCTTCATGAAGTTTGATGATGTCGTTCCTTCTCCACTGGGTTTGCTGTAGCAGTCTCTTGTCATGTGTCTTGGCTTTCCACAGTTGTGGCAAGTGAAGGTCATTCCTCCTACTCTGCCTCTTCCTCGTCCTCGTCCTCAAGAGAATCCTCCTCGGGTGAAGAATGCTTTTTCTTCTCCTACTGTTGAGTCTAGCCATTTCTTCTCTTTGCCTCTGGTCTCTTGCTCTAGTAGAGCTCCTTCTATCTCGTGTAGCTTCAATTCAGGTACATTCTTTAGTGTTGCTACAATGTTTTCATATTCACCTTTGTCCACACTCTTCAGAAGCACTGCTAGTGCCTCATCATCTTCTACCTTTTTGCTAATCTGCCAGTTGTTGCTTAATGCTTTTATATTTGTTCAAGTGTGTGATTAAAGGTTCACTTTCCTTCATATCTAATTTGTAGAATTGCATTAACAGATTTATCTTTGAATTTTGTGCTTGTGCCAAATAATTTATTGAGTTCATCCCATGCATCTTTTACCCACTGTATCCCTCTAATGTGATGAATGATTTCATCATTTAAACTAAGTGCGATAAGTCCTAATGCTTTCTCATTCCTACTCTTCTACTCATTTTTCCCTCTCACCTCTGGGCATTCATCTCTTCCCTCAACTAGTCCCCACAGATTTTTCCTCATGAGCAGATACATGGTTTTTGTCTGCCACGTGTAAAACTGCTCCCATTAAATTTGGCTATCTCTTGTGCCATACTCATGATGATGTGAAGGGGGTCTTACCTCTTGATCTAATTTCAAGATTAAAGAGCAATGTCTACCCTTTTACAACTGAATCTGGTGTTTAGGTGATGATTACAACAGATTTATCAGCATAATTTTACCAGAAATTATATTAAACCAAGGGTAACAAATCTGTACGGAATGGTTGGAGTATCAAACCATCTCTGAATTGCAATCTAAAGTTATAGGGATCTGTATCAGATACCCAATGGCTAATTTGAATCCTCAATTGCACCAAAATATAGTGATTAGTGCTAATTAAAAAATTAATCATCTGTTTTGTGTGCAGAAAATAGAGTATGCGGGGAGTCCAGATGTGAGGCCTTAGAGTTCAAATGAGCTCAAATTCTTTCAAATCCTGTGAGGTCCCCCTGTTCCCACCGAGCAACGAATTCGGGTACTAGCAGCGGAAGTAGCACTTCTCGCGCGGGACAGGGGTCCCACATTCAGGGCCTCGTCCACGGATATCCGGACAAGAGACTAATCCGTCGGTTTTTCCAAAACCGAACCCGGAAAAACTTCCCTTATCGGAAAGCACGGGCGATTCCACCAGGATAATTTTTTTCTCTAACGAAGACAAGATCATTTCTGATCAAGCTGATCCAATTGTATCTTCAAGATACTAGATCAGATCAAGGAAGAAACTTGCACTTGGATCATTGGGATCAACGCTTTTTTCCCCATTCAAGAGGCACAGCCGTTGATTCCTATCCATAGAACAATTACTGTCCGGGATTTACTTTATCTATCGTATTAACAAAAGTCGAGTCTCGATTTACGGATCCATCAGTCCAGCCTAACCCCATCCGATCCCATGGGTTAGCCAACCGCCCAACCACTGTAGTGATGGGATCCAATTTGGAATTTGGTTAGGTTTTGTCCCGGGTACCAAGGAAAAGAGTTCCAAGGCCCCCTAGCCGGAAGTTCATGCAAACATAAAATTAGGCACACCACTTACACACCCAATATGAAATTGCCTTATTTTTAGCATCAGCTAACTTTAAAACAATCCTTTAATGAAACCATAGTACCACTGATCACAGTCTTCCAAATTATCCGGTTGATTCTCAAATTTCCCATCATTCCTTCATCATCAGAGTATCTATGGCATCATTGGCAACTAGAACGCTCACCACCTGTCCACTCAGAGGCCGTTTCCATAGTTCCTAGCCCATAATACTCGGCAATATAATCATTTATCAAGATGGACTCTCGTTGAAGATCAGCAAGATCAACCAACAGATCCATATAAAAGAGCCATGGACTCATCCGTTGAGGACCAGCAAGGTCAGTCAACCAGATCCATGCCCGGTTTCACAAAACAACTCTTACTCCTTGTTCCAATATCTTCCTCGACGCACGCGTGGGTATCCTAGGCGACCCAGAGCCCGAGCACCGTATGGTCAGCACCCTCTAGGATCCTTCGCAGGTGACCTAGCGCTTCACTCATAGGCCGCTTCCTTGGTCCCTCATCCACCGTACCGGAAGCTCACCATTTTAATCGAACCGAGGCTGGTCAAGACCTCGGTCGACCTTGCTACGCGAGACGTCCTCCATTGACTCTCCGTCAGAGCAGATTGCAACTTTATCAGTTAGGTCTCCACGACCTTAATCAGAAGACGGTCAAAATGCTTCCCCAGCATTCTTGACATAAAACAGCCATTTACAAACAGCATTTACAAACAGTTTACAAATACAGTTTCTATATTAACTCTCATTTTTCCACATTGTTCCTCATTAATCCACATTACTTATTCCACATTCCATTTATATGTGTACTCATCCAATCACCTCATTTTCTATCTCTTCACTTCAAATTCCTTCACATCACATATCATATATTCACATCCATATCCACATCCATACATCCACATCCATATCCACATTCACATCCATACATCCACATCTACATGCTTATCTCCATTTTCACATCTTCATTTATACATCCACATCCCATATCCACATTCATACATACACATCCATATCCACATCCATACATCCACATCCACATCCACATTCACATCCATACATCCACATCTACATGCTTACCTCCATTTTCACATCCTCATTTATACATCCACATCCCATATCCACATTCATACATACACATCCATACATCCACATCTACACCACATACATACATACATCCACATCCACATTCACATTCACATACATCCACATCCACATTCCCATACATCCACATCTATACATCCACATCTACATTCACATTCACATACATCCACATCCCCATTCCCATTCACATCTATACATCCACATCTACATCCACATACATACATACATCCACATCCACATTCCACATTCACATCTATACATCCACATCTACATCCACATCCACATTCCCATTCACATCTATACATCCACATCCATTCACATCTATACATCCACATCTACATCCACATTCACATCTATGCATATATATCTTCATGCATATATCCATTTTCACGTTCATACATCCACATCTACATGCTTACCTCCATTTTCACATCCTCATTTATACATCCACATCCCATATCCACATTCATACATACACATCCATACATCCACATCTACATCCACATACATACATACATCCACATCCACATCCACATTCACATTCACATACATCCACATCCACATTCCCATACATCCACATCTATACATCCACATTCCACATTCACATCTATACATCCACATCTACATTCACATTCACATACATCCACATCCACATTCCACATTCACATCTATACATCCACATCTACATCCACATTCACATCTATACATCCACATCTACATCCACATTCACATACATCCACATCCACATTCCCATTCACATCTATACATCCACATCCATTCACATCTATACATCCACATCTACATCCACATTCACATCTATGCATATATATCTTCATGCATATATCCATTTTCACGTTCATACATCCACACTCCCATCTCCACATCCACACATCCACATACATACATCCATTTCCACATTCCCATTTATATAACCCCATATACCTTCACATCTAATCTTTTACATCACATCCATTCTCGCCCTATCACAACCCATATACATCTTATCCTATCACATACACTTCTTACCTCATCCCCCCATACACATCTTAATTCATCTTATCACCTCCTAACTTATTTCATAAGCATCTTATCACCTCTTATCACACCTCTTATCACATTTCTTATCACCTCCTAACTTATTTCATAAGCATCTTATCACACCTCTTATCACATCCTATCACATCTCTTATCTATTTATAGAATACAAGAGAATTCTTACATTTGATATAAGATTTCTTTACACATTTATTTATGAATAAATTCTATTTAAGGAGATTAATACTTTCAAAGTAAAAATCAATCTTGTATGCATCTTCCTATGCATAAATTCATTTTTAATGAAAATGACACTTTTGAATTAAATTTTAATCTTTTATGCATTTTTCTATACATAAATTCAATTTAGATGAGAATGACACTTTTGAATTAAAAAATCAATCTTTTATGCATCTTCTTATGCATAAATTCAATTTGGTAGGAATTACACTTTTAGAATAAAAAAATTTCTCTTATGCATCTAAGTTAAGCATAAAATCCATTTATGAGGAAAATCACACTTTTAGTATAAAAAGAATATCTTCTATGCATACCTATATGCATGAAATTCAATTATGATAAAAGTCACACTTTTATAATAAAATAATCAACTTTTATGCATACCTCTATGCATGAAATCCAATATGATAAAAGTAACACTTTTGATATAAAAATTTTTCCATTATGCATACTTCTATGCATGAAATAAAAATGGTAAAAATAACACTTTTGATATAAAAATTTATCCATTATGCATACTTCTATGCATGAAATAAAAATGGTAAAAATAACACTTTTGATATAAAAATTTATCCATTATGCCTAATATTAAAATTCAATTTCTCCATGATTGTAATGAAATTCTTTCAATTAATCTAGGATGATAATTCCTAGAATATGGTAGGAAGTCCTCTTTTTATGCTTTGAATGAGATTATTTTATGCATAATTTTTATAAAAATTTTGCCATAGCTCCGCTGCTATGACTGATAAATCTCAATTTTTCTAAGGGATAATGCTTATCATTAAGGAAATAATTAAAATGATCTCTAATTGGATTATTAATCCATAATGGATTGAATCATCAATATTCATAAACTAAAAGCATAGAAAAAAGCCATTAATTTGGCCTTAATCTTGGGTTAAGGAAAAGCTTTATGAAAAGCTTGATTTGGATTGAGAACGGGTCATGAGTATGACCATTTCTTGAGTGAGAGAGAGAATTTACATAAGAATCATTAGAATTTAAACATAAATGAAAATTAACTTCAATAGCATTTATTAAATTATGTAACTCTTCACTACTATTCAAACTTCAATAGCATTTAAAAAAAACCATACCAATTAAACTTCTCAAGCTTGAGAGGGGTTGAGAAGAGAGAAACATTGAGAAATTATAGAAAGATCAATATTCACTAATTACCTTACAACTTGCTTGATTCTTTGTTCACGGTAGAGGCCCCCAACCAATCAATTGGTTAAGTATGTTGATGGAGCCACTAATGGGGATTGAAGAAAGAGGGAAGCTCCAAAAACTAGTGAATTATTAAATGAATTCACAGTTCTTGGCTTAGGTGGAGTAGAGTAACGATGCATAAACACTATATATTTTTCAACAAGGGGGAGGCTTCTATTTATAGGAAAAATTGAGCTCCTAACCAAACAAACTGATTCTAGAATTTTCTAAATCAGTTTGGTCAATATTTGACCATTTTTAGGTCAGTTAAGTTAACTTTTTGGAACTAGACTTAAATGAGGAGAGAGGAGAGATGAAATATCTCAATTTTTATGAGTTTAAAACTCATTCAAGCATGTGAAATATGCACCTCCTTTAAAGAACTCCCCTTCCTTACATATGTCATATTTTTAATATTGCTCATAGTTTTTTTACTAATAAACCTTGTACATTTTCAACTCTTCATCTTATGTGAAATATGCACCTCCTTTAAAGAACTCCCCTTCCTTACATATGTCATACTTTTAATATTGCTCATAATTTTTTTACTAATAAACCTTGTACATTTTCAACTCTTCATCTTATGTGAAATATGCACCTCCTTTAAAGAACTCTTCTTCCTTACATATGTCATACTTTTAATATTGCTCATAATTTTTTACTAATAAACCTTGTACATTTTCAACTCTTCATCTTATGTGAGCATTTACTCATTTTTGGGTATCTTCTTTTTCAAATTGGATTTATCTCCTCCCTACACATGGATTGATGCTATTGGCCCATAGGAACCTTAATTGGACCATAATCCAAAAATTTCTGAAAATCTAGACCCTTAGACTAAGGTCCTTTATACACATTTCTAATTAATTCCAATTGCACATTGGAAAGTTCTTTTTTGAATTTCTGTTTCAGGGGAACTTATTTTAATAAGATGAGATAATTTTCTATCTAAAAATATTAAAAATCTAAATATTCTCTCTCTAGAATATTTTCTCTCTCTAGGTTAAAACAGTTAGAAACAAGTCTTTTATATTTCTGAAGAGGGATTGATTATAGAAGAAGATACTAGACATCAAAAAGGGGTTTGGGGGAGGAATCTTACATTCTACCCCACTTAAAAAACGCGAGATGTCCTCATCTCGCAAACTGGGATAATTTCGCAAGATGCACGAGTTATGAGACTTAGAGAAAAATTTAAATCAGGATTAACCACCAAGAAAAAGTCTCAAAGAGAGCAAGATTCAAGATAAGAACAAGATTTAAACTTTATGCATTCTCGGAACTTATACAGTAAAGATAGAAGAACTCTTTACACTTCCATAAGCCCGTCCATCATATGATCACAAAAGCAGCACTCACAAGCTGCACAAGTATAGGGTAACTCATCTATGGGAATGATTCTGCTGGTTATTGCCGCACCTATCTCAGTGGTATGAGGTGATCTAACAAAAGGACCTCTGAGAGGCAAGCCAAAAACGGGGTAAAGGCATATCTTCTCATGAGGAAGAAAACACGCCAATAAGAAGACCCGCTCAGAAAACCCAGGATGCCTTGATCTCATGACACAGTAGTATCGGGGACCCAAACCCAAGGCTTCAATAACCATGGCCAAGCGGACATTGTTGCGAAAGTGCTGCTGACCCCAGGGTGTTACCCTAGTTATGTCTTGATAGGTCCGCCATTTGGTCTGCGCTACAGAAGTTCCCAAGTGAGGAAAAAGTGAGCGCTCATACTGTTCTATAAAATCCTTCTTCACAGACTCACTTGCGTCTTGAAGGTGAGGAATCATTATGGATAAAACTAATTCTTGTTGCCAAGCCATGAAGGAGATTAGGAAGAAAGAAGATCGATGGGAGTAAGATTACTGTGAGCGACAAGTAAAAGTTACGACTTATATAAAGGAAGGAGCTAGCGTAACTTAGAAGCCAACGGTAGCTTGCCACTGAAGTTTTACCGTCTTTCCATGATTTGGGTTTGGCACAATTTTCTATAGAAGGCATTAAGAACTTTGAGATGAGGAGATAAAAGAAGTACGTAAGTTAAATCACCTACTTTCTTTGGTCCACAATATCTGGGAGATAACTTCTTATACTTCCCAAGAGATAAAGAACTTCTTTTGGGTCGTACTCGAGACCAAAACCTTGATATCCAAAACATCGATTCTCACTTCTGAACTCGTTGTTCAGAATCCTTAAAACAGGTGGGACTCTTGAGAAGTATTCAGGAAAAAGGTTCTTCCTTTTTTAAACAGAATCTTTCTTTTATTTTAGAGAGGGAATAATTATAAGATCAAAAAGGGAGATTCTTACTCCTGTATACCTCGAAGGCTGGGGGAGAATCTTACATTCTACCCCACTTAAAAAGTGCGAGATGTCCTCATCTCATAAAGTAGAGGACAACTCTTTTTCTTAAGATCCAATTTTATTCTGGGGTTCCTTATATTCTGGTCAACCCAACAGAATACTGGGATAAATATCCCTTAGAACTCATCATTAAATAACAATTCATTCAAATCATATCATTCATATCTTTAACATGATAAAGGTCCATTAGACCGAAAAATTTCCTTCTGAGCATTCCTCCACGGGAATTTCAGTCAAGTAAGTTCTCAATTTGTCATCCCTTAACTTGATCTAACGGTCAAGTATTAACAGTAGCAATTTGACAGCACAATCCACTAATCTCATAGTGATTTGCTGAATCATTTTCATCATTTATCATTACAGGGACTCGTCCCAATCATCCACCTTGTGGTTTCGCTCAGCTTATTACATTTCAATCCATTTTCAGGAATCATCATTTTTCAATCAGAATCCAAATCAATTCATCGGTTTCCAAACAGAACTAAAAATCATATCAACCACATTCGAAATCATCATCTGGATAGCATTAACGCTTATAATTTCAAGTCTTAGATTTACTCGTATATACTGTCAGTAAAGAGCTGCAGTTATACTCTCGGTATATACGGTAGTCACGGCCCTTGGAATTATAAGGTAAATACCATCATGTCTAGGCCTCAAGCAAGTCAGGGATTCTATATAATTGCGGTACTTCCATCTGAAGACCCAATTACCAATTTACGAATTTCAGTTTGAATATCAAATTGTATGAATTATATCACACAATTACAACCTTTTTTGTGCTTCTTGATAAATTTTTGACATATTTGGTTTCTCAGTTGATCTTTATTAGCCAAATGCTCTGATACCAACTGTGAGGTCCCCCTGTTCCCACCGAGCAACGGATTCGGGTACTAGCAGCGGAAGTAGCACTTCTCGCGCGGGACAGGGGTCCCACATTCAGGGCCTCGTCCACGGATATCCGGACAAGAGACTAATCCGTCGGTTTTTCCAAAACCGAACCCGGAAAAACTTCCCTTATCGGAAAGCACGGGCGATTCCACCAGGATAATTTTTTTCTCTAACGAAGACAAGATCATTTCTGATCAAGCTGATCCAATTGTATCTTCAAGATACTAGATCAGATCAAGGAAGAAACTTGCACTTGGATCATTGGGATCAACGCTTTTTTCCCCATTCAAGAGGCACAGCCGTTGATTCCTATCCATAGAACAATTACTGTCCGGGATTTACTTTATCTATCGTATTAACAAAAGTCGAGTCTCGATTTACGGATCCATCAGTCCAGCCTAACCCCATCCGATCCCATGGGTTAGCCAACCGCCCAACCACTGTAGTGATGGGATCCAATTTGGAATTTGGTTAGGTTTTGTCCCGGGTACCAAGGAAAAGAGTTCCAAGGCCCCCTAGCCGGAAGTTCATGCAAACATAAAATTAGGCACACCACTTACACACCCAATATGAAATTGCCTTATTTTTAGCATCAGCTAACTTTAAAACAATCCTTTAATGAAACCATAGTACCACTGATCACAGTCTTCCAAATTATCCGGTTGATTCTCAAATTTCCCATCATTCCTTCATCATCAGAGTATCTATGGCATCATTGGCAACTAGAACGCTCACCACCTGTCCACTCAGAGGCCGTTTCCATAGTTCCTAGCCCATAATACTCGGCAATATAATCATTTATCAAGATGGACTCTCGTTGAAGATCAGCAAGATCAACCAACAGATCCATATAAAAGAGCCATGGACTCATCCGTTGAGGACCAGCAAGGTCAGTCAACCAGATCCATGCCCGGTTTCACAAAACAACTCTTACTCCTTGTTCCAATATCTTCCTCGACGCACGCGTGGGTATCCTAGGCGACCCAGAGCCCGAGCACCGTATGGTCAGCACCCTCTAGGATCCTTCGCAGGTGACCTAGCGCTTCACTCATAGGCCGCTTCCTTGGTCCCTCATCCACCGTACCGGAAGCTCACCATTTTAATCGAACCGAGGCTGGTCAAGACCTCGGTCGACCTTGCTACGCGAGACGTCCTCCATTGACTCTCCGTCAGCAGATTGCAACTTTATCAGTTAGGTCTCCACGACCTTAATCAGAAGACGGTCAAAATGCTTCCCCAGCATTCTTGACATAAAACAGCCATTTACAAACAGCATTTACAAACAGTTTACAAATACAGTTTCTATATTAACTCTCATTTTTCCACATTGTTCCTCATTAATCCACATTACTTATTCCACATTCCATTTATATGTGTACTCATCCAATCACCTCATTTTCTATCTCTTCACTTCAAATTCCTTCACATCACATATCATATATTCACATCCATATCCACATCCATACATCCACATCCATATCCACATTCACATCCATACATCCACATCTACATGCTTATCTCCATTTTCACATCTTCATTTATACATCCACATCCCATATCCACATTCATACATACACATCCATATCCACATCCATACATCCACATCCACATCCACATTCACATCCATACATCCACATCTACATGCTTACCTCCATTTTCACATCCTCATTTATACATCCACATCCCATATCCACATTCATACATACACATCCATACATCCACATCTACACCACATACATACATACATCCACATCCACATTCACATTCACATACATCCACATCCACATTCCCATACATCCACATCTATACATCCACATTCCACATTCACATCTATACATCCACATCTACATTCACATTCACATACATCCACATCCCCATTCCCATTCACATCTATACATCCACATCTACATCCACATACATACATACATCCACATCCACATTCCACATTCACATCTATACATCCACATCTACATCCACATTCACATACATCCACATCCACATTCCCATTCACATCTATACATCCACATCCATTCACATCTATACATCCACATCTACATCCACATTCACATCTATGCATATATATCTTCATGCATATATCCATTTTCACGTTCATACATCCACATCTACATGCTTACCTCCATTTTCACATCCTCATTTATACATCCACATCCCATATCCACATTCATACATACACATCCATACATCCACATCTACATCCACATACATACATACATCCACATCCACATTCACATTCACATACATCCACATCCACATTCCCATACATCCACATCTATACATCCACATTCCACATTCACATCTATACATCCACATCTACATTCACATTCACATACATCCACATCCACATTCCACATTCACATCTATACATCCACATCCATTCACATCTATACATCCACATCTACATCCACATTCACATCTATACATCCACATCTACATCCACATTCACATACATCCACATCCACATTCCCATTCACATCTATACATCCACATCCATTCACATCTATACATCCACATCTACATCCACATTCACATCTATGCATATATATCTTCATGCATATATCCATTTTCACGTTCATACATCCACACTCCCATCTCCACATCCACACATCCACATACATACATCCATTTCCACATTCCCATTTATATAACCCCATATACCTTCACATCTAATCTTTTACATCACATCCATTCTCGCCCTATCACAACCCATATACATCTTATCCTATCACATACACTTCTTACCTCATCCCCCCATACACATCTTAATTCATCTTATCACCTCCTAACTTATTTCATAAGCATCTTATCACCTCTTATCACACCTCTTATCACATTTCTTATCACCTCCTAACTTATTTCATAAGCATCTTATCACACCTCTTATCACATCCTATCACATCTCTTATCTATTTATAGAATACAAGAGAATTCTTACATTTGATATAAGATTTCTTTACACATTTATTTATGAATAAATTCTATTTAAGGAGATTAATACTTTCAAAGTAAAAATCAATCTTGTATGCATCTTCCTATGCATAAATTCATTTTTAATGAAAATGACACTTTTGAATTAAATTTTAATCTTTTATGCATTTTTCTATACATAAATTCAATTTAGATGAGAATGACACTTTTGAATTAAAAAATCAATCTTTTATGCATCTTCTTATGCATAAATTCAATTTGGTAGGAATTACACTTTTAGAATAAAAAAATTTCTCTTATGCATCTAAGTTAAGCATAAAATCCATTTATGAGGAAAATCACACTTTTAGTATAAAAAGAATATCTTCTATGCATACCTATATGCATGAAATTCAATTATGATAAAAGTCACACTTTTATAATAAAATAATCAACTTTTATGCATACCTCTATGCATGAAATCCAATATGATAAAAGTAACACTTTTGATATAAAAATTTTTCCATTATGCATACTTCTATGCATGAAATAAAAATGGTAAAAATAACACTTTTGATATAAAAATTTATCCATTATGCATACTTCTATGCATGAAATAAAAATGGTAAAAATAACACTTTTGATATAAAAATTTATCCATTATGCCTAATATTAAAATTCAATTTCTCCATGATTGTAATGAAATTCTTTCAATTAATCTAGGATGATAATTCCTAGAATATGGTAGGAAGTCCTCTTTTTATGCTTTGAATGAGATTATTTTATGCATAATTTTTATAAAAATTTTGCCATAGCTCCGCTGCTATGACTGATAAATCTCAATTTTTCTAAGGGATAATGCTTATCATTAAGGAAATAATTAAAATGATCTCTAATTGGATTATTAATCCATAATGGATTGAATCATCAATATTCATAAACTAAAAGCATAGAAAAAAGCCATTAATTTGGCCTTAATCTTGGGTTAAGGAAAAGCTTTATGAAAAGCTTGATTTGGATTGAGAACGGGTCATGAGTATGACCATTTCTTGAGTGAGAGAGAGAATTTACATAAGAATCATTAGAATTTAAACATAAATGAAAATTAACTTCAATAGCATTTATTAAATTATGTAACTCTTCACTACTATTCAAACTTCAATAGCATTTAAAAAAAACCATACCAATTAAACTTCTCAAGCTTGAGAGGGGTTGAGAAGAGAGAAACATTGAGAAATTATAGAAAGATCAATATTCACTAATTACCTTACAACTTGCTTGATTCTTTGTTCACGGTAGAGGCCCCCAACCAATCAATTGGTTAAGTATGTTGATGGAGCCACTAATGGGGATTGAAGAAAGAGGGAAGCTCCAAAAACTAGTGAATTATTAAATGAATTCACAGTTCTTGGCTTAGGTGGAGTAGAGTAACGATGCATAAACACTATATATTTTTCAACAAGGGGGAGGCTTCTATTTATAGGAAAAATTGAGCTCCTAACCAAACAAACTGATTCTAGAATTTTCTAAATCAGTTTGGTCAATATTTGACCATTTTTAGGTCAGTTAAGCTAACTTTTTGGAACTAGACTTAAATGAGGAGAGAGGAGAGATGAAATATCTCAATTTTTATGAGTTTAAAACTCATTCAAGCATGTGAAATATGCACCTCCTTTAAAGAACTCCCCTTCCTTACATATGTCATATTTTTAATATTGCTCATAGTTTTTTTACTAATAAACCTTGTACATTTTCAACTCTTCATCTTATGTGAAATATGCACCTCCTTTAAAGAACTCCCCTTCCTTACATATGTCATACTTTTAATATTGCTCATAATTTTTTTACTAATAAACCTTGTACATTTTCAACTCTTCATCTTATGTGAAATATGCACCTCCTTTAAAGAACTCTTCTTCCTTACATATGTCATACTTTTAATATTGCTCATAATTTTTTACTAATAAACCTTGTACATTTTCAACTCTTCATCTTATGTGAGCATTTACTCATTTTTGGGTATCTTCTTTTTCAAATTGGATTTATCTCCTCCCTACACATGGATTGATGCTATTGGCCCATAGGAACCTTAATTGGACCATAATCCAAAAATTTCTGAAAATCTAGACCCTTAGACTAAGGTCCTTTATACACATTTCTAATTAATTCCAATTGCACATTGGAAAGTTCTTTTTTGAATTTCTGTTTCAGGGGAACTTATTTTAATAAGATGAGATAATTTTCTATCTAAAAATATTAAAAATCTGAATATTCTCTCTCTAGAATATTTTCTCTCTCTAGGTTAAAACAGTTAGAAACAAGTCTTTTATATTTCTGAAGAGGGATTGATTATAGAAGAAGATACTAGACATCAAAAAGGGGTTTGGGGGAGGAATCTTATAAATCCAATAATAGCAATCAGTCTAGTAGATGATTAAGCCAAGAAACACAAGATTTGACCAAACATTGAATGCTTAATCTATGTTTTACCAAAGTCACCTGCCTACTCTGCAGATTTGATGAAGAGCTTGGATCTCACTGTAGACTTTATCAAATCAAAATCTGTCTTCACCAACTTGTAGAGAGCCCTTAAAAACCCCTAGGGCCAAGAGGAATTAGAGCCATTGCATCTGGTGAAGAAGAAATCTCATTTTTTTCTCAGAAAATAAGCACCTACAAAAATGCGTAGAACTGTAGCACCACGTGGCGGTTTGATGCACCAATTTGATGAGCTGAATGGTGGGGAGGCTGGCTATGCTTACATAGAAGCTTTTGCCCTAATGTTACTCTTGGAGGGAGATCAAGCCCCTCCACTAGCTGGGGGTACAGAGAGATTCTTAAAAATAACTAAAATAATGATTATTTCTTAATCATCTATTAATCCTAATTAGCAAGATAATGGGCTCATAAATTTGATGGATTCTAGGCTAGGCTCTAATACCATGTTAAATTTACAGCAATGTGATGAGCTATGGTGGATCAAATGCTAGAATCAACATCATTAACAAAGAGATTAGATGATAATTAAGATGTGATTAGTGAGAAATTAACTAATAGCTTAATGTAGGCATGGGTAATCAAAAACCAGCAAATTCTCATTAGGCCAATGCCTCAATTTATAGAGTTTACATCCAAGCATCCAATCCCACTGATTTCTCCTTGATTCACTCCTTCTTGCTTGATTCTCTCCACCTCTCTCCCAGAATAACTCCACACCTCCTAATTCTCCTCATGCTACCCTTTATTCTCTCCCAATAGATACTTCTCACCTTTTCATAGGTTCTCTCACATTTTTAGATTCGCCTCTTGCCAAGGGCTTGTTCCCGCACACACCCTATTCACTTGTATATTTTAACAATTTTGGGATGGATATGGGGGTATCCAAGAATGTCCCAAGAGCCATTCTTTTCATGTGGGGATGGAAATGGGAATATGGGATGGATATGGGGGTATCCAAGAATGTCCCAAGAGCCATTCTTTTCATGTGCACCATGTGGAATAATGGCCCTAGGGCCATTCTTGCATGACCCTAAGGCCTCAAAGTCATTTTGAGATGGCCATGGGGGCATCCAAGAATGGCCATAGTGCCATTGTTTTCATGCACAACACGCAAAAGAATGGCCCTAGGACCATTCTTAAATGACTCCAAGGCCTCAAGGTCATTTTGGAATAGCCATTGGGGCATCCAATGGCCCAAGGGCTATTCTTTTTTTGCACAAGAGTTGTAAGGACGATTCTTGCATGACCCGAAGGACTCAAATAACCACTATTTTACTTTGAAATGCATCCCAGAGGGGGCCATTCGTGCATGGCCCTAAGGCCTCAAGGTCATTTTTGGAATGGCCATGGGGCATCCAAGAATGGCCCTAGGGCCATTCTTTTCCTGCACAACAGGTGTAAGGACTATTCTTACATGACCCCAAGGGATAAAGAAAAAAGCACCATTTTACTTTAAAATGCATCACAGAGCATGAAATAGTGGCCATGGAGGCATCCAAGAATGGCTCATTCTTGCATGACCCTAAGGGACCATGGGTGCATCCAAGAATGGTCCTAGGACCATTATTGCGCAACATGAGGAAGAATGGCCCTAGGACCATTCTTTCATGATCGCAAGGCCTCAAGGTTATTTTTGGGATGGCCATGGGGCATCCAAGAATGGCCTTAGGGCCATTCTTTTCGTACAAAACAGGTGGAAGAATGACCCCAAGGCCTTAAGGTCATTTTGGAATGGCCTCCTTTCATGCACAACGGGTGGAAGAATGACCCTAGGGCCATTCTTGCATGACCACGAGGTCATTTTGGAATGGCCTCCTTTCATGCACAACGGGTGGAAGAATGACCCTAGGGCCATTCTTGCATGACCACAAGGCCTCAAGGTCGTTTTGGGATAATTATGGGGGCATCCATGAATGGCCATAAGGCCATTCTTTTCATCCACAATATGTGGAAGAATGGCTGTAGGCCCATTCTTGCATGACCCCAAGGTCATTTTGGGATGGCCATGGTGGCATCCAAGAATGGCCACCATGGCCACCATAGGGCCATTCTTTTCATCCACAACAGGTGGAAGAACAGCCCTAGGGCCATTCTTGCATGATCCCAAGGCCTTAAGGTCATTTTGGAATGGTCATTGGGGCATCCAAGAATGGCTCAGTATTATCCATGCATATTCATAGGTGAATATGTACATGGAGTAATAAGAATATTTCGTTTAGAATGCACAAACAGTGGGAATTATCTTTTGGAATAACATAAAAACAAACTTTTTTTCCACAAAATTCTAGAAAATTTTGCCATAACCTCCTTTGTATGGCTAACCATTTCTCATTTTTCTCATTCTAATTTCAACTTAAATTAACCTAATCTAAATGTATATGACTCTAATCTACTCAATTTTCACAAATCAAGAGAGTAAATAATAAGAAAAGTTTACTTCATCATTTAACTAATCTTTCTAGGATTAAGAAAGGCTGAATTGTAAAGAAGAGAAGGGGGTGGCCTTTTCATCAAGGCATAACATTAAAATTTACTTCAATCTTTTTTAATACAAGAAAAACAATAGATTTAAAATTAAAAAGTAAGAAAATCTAGCTTACATGGAGTTGTAAGCTTTCCTTTGGCTTGAGGGATTGAGGGATCTACTCTTGTTTGAAGCAAGAGTGGCCACCAATTACTTTGGAGAGGATTAAGCCAAAAACAGTTAAATTATCAAGAAGTTCAATGTAAATGGCTCAAGATAGGAGCAGAGTAACAGTGCATAAACACCATTAAGCTTTTACAAAGGGGGAGGATTCTATTTATAAGAAAACGTGAGCCTCTAACCAAGCAAACTGATTCTAGAATTTTCCAGATCAGTTTGGTCAATTTTTTACCATTTTTGGGTGAGTTTAGCTTACTTTTTGGATCTAGTTGAAATAGGAGAGAGAAAAGATGAAAATATCTCATTATTTTTTAGTTTAAAACTCCTCCACACATGTGAAATAGGCGTCTCCTTCATGAGGGGAGATCCCCACATTGAGGTGTCAAAAATGCATCATTTCCTCTAAATATCTCTTAATTTTTAACTAATAAACCTTGTACTCAGTCAACTCTTCATCTTATGTGAGCATTTACTCATTTTTGGGGGTTTTTCTTTTATTCTTCAATTTATCTCCTCCCTACATTTGGATTAATCTTATTGGTCCATAGGAGCCTTAATTGGACCATAATTCAAAATTTTCTGAAGATCTGGACCCTTAGGCTAAGGTCCTTTTTACCTATTTTCAATTAATTCAAATTGTACATTGGAAAGTTCTTTTTGAATTTCTCTTTCAGGGGAAACCATTTTAGATACTAGGAGGATTTTTATATCCAAAAATATCTCAATTTTGAATTACCTCCTTCTAGACATTTTCTCTCTCCATGCCAAAATAGGGTGAAACAGGATCTTTCTTTTATTTCAAAGAGGGAAATAACTATGAGATCAAAAGGGGAGGTTCTTACACCTGCACACCTCAAAAGCTAGAGGGAGGAATCTTACATCCTACCCTACTTAAAAAACGTGAGATGTCCTCATCTCGCAAAATTAGAGGACAACTCTTTCCCTTAAGATCCAACTAATTCTGGAGTTCCTTATAGTCTGGTGAACCTTATAGTCTGGTGAACCCAACAGAATCCTCGGAAAAAGATCCCTTATATAGAACTCATCATCAGATAACAATTCACTTGGATCATATCATTCAAATCCTTATCACAATAATAGTCCATTAGACCGAAATTTCCATCTGAACAATCCTTCATGGGAATTTTCAATTATACAGATTTTTAATTTGACATCCCTTAACTTGATCTAGTAGGTCAAGTGTTAACCGTAGCAATCAGCACAATCCACTAATCTCATAGTGATTTGCTAAAGTCATTATTGTCATTCCAGTTATGAACATCATCACAAGAACTTGTCCCATTCATCCTCATTGTGGTTTTGCTCAGCTTATCGCTTTTCAACCAAAACTTAGGAATCATCATTTTTCAACTAGAATCCAAATCAACTCATCAGTTCTCAACCAGAGTTTTTAAAATCATATCAACCACATTCGAGTTCATCATCTGGATAGCATTTTTGCTTATAATTTCAAGTCTTAGATTTACTCGTATATACTGCCAGTAAAGAGCTGTAATTATACCCTTGGTATATACGGGTAGTCACGGTCCTTGGAATTATAAGGTAAATACCATCATGTATAGGCTCAAGCAAGTCAAGGATTCCATGCAATTGCGGTACTTCCATCTGAAGACCCAATTACTAATTTATGAATTTCAGTCTGAATATCAATTTGTATGAATTTCATCACACAATTACAATCTTTTACTGCTACTTCATAAATTTTTGACATTTTTAGCTTCTCGGTTGTTCCACATTAGCCAAATTTGCTCTGATACCAGCTGAAAGATCCCTGTCCCCACCGTGCAATGAATTTATGGGGTGCTAGCATCGGAAATAGAACTTCTTGCATGGGGCAGGGTCCCTCACTCGGGGCCTCACCCACGGATATCCGGACAAGAGACTAATCTCTCAGTTCTTCCAAAACCAAACCTGGAAAAACTTCCCTCGCCCGAAAAGCATGGGCGATTCCTCCAGGATATTTTTTACTCTAATGTAGACAAGAGCCTTATCTAACTAAACTGATCTAACCGAACCCGTAAGTCCCATAGTCAGATCAAGGAAAAGATTGCACTTGGATCATAGAGACCAATGCTTTTTTCCTCATTGAGAGGCGCAACCGTTGATTCTTTTCCATAGAACAATTTTTATCCGGGATTTACTTCATCTATCGTACCATAACAAAAATTGAGTCTCATTTTAGGGATCCATCAGTCCAGCCTAACCACATCCAGTCACGTGGGTTAGCCAATCGCAGCCAACCGCCCAACCATTGTAGTGATGGAATCCAGGTAAGAATTTGGTTAGGTTTTGTCTTGGGTACCAGGGAAAAGAGTTCCCAGGCCCCCTAGCTAGATATTCATGCAAACTTAAAACTAGTCACACCACTTACACACCCAATATGAAATTACCTTTTTCACACATTCAGCTATCTTTAAAACATTTTTTTAATGAAACTATAGTATCATTGATCATAAACCAACAAAATATTCGTTTGAATCCTAATTTCCAATTTTCCCTTCATAGGTGTACCTATGGTATCATTGGCAACCAGAACGCTCACCACCTGTCCACTCAGGGGCCTTTTCGATAGTTCCTAGCTCATAGTAACCATCAATATTTTCACTTATAAAAATCAAAATGGAATCTCCGTTGAAGATCAGCAAGATCAACCAACAGATCCATATAAAAGAGCCATGGACTCATCCATTGAGGACCAGCAAGGTCAATCAACCAGATCCATACCCGAATTCAGAAAACAACTCTTACTCCTTGTTCCAATATCTTCCACGACGCACGTGTGGGTATCTTCGGCGACCCAAAGCCCGAGCACCGTATGGTCAGCACCCTCTAGGATCCTTTGTAGGTCACCTAGTGCTTCACTCATAGGCGGCTTCCTTGGTCCCTCATCCACCGTATACCGGAAGCTCACCATTTAAATCGAACTGAGGCGGGTCAAGACCTCAACCGACCTTGCTACACATCTCATTTACTCACATCCTGATTCACATCACATTCACTCATATCCATCACATTCATTCTCATCACCATCTTATCACATACATAACATCACATCACATCTATCCACATCATATCTCATTCATACACATCTCATCTCATTCATCCACATCCATCCAATCGTTCACCTGGTATAACTTCTCACATCTATCCATACATTCATATCTATCACTTCACATCCACATATATTCATGTCACACCACATTCTTTCACATACACATCTATATCTGTTCTTTCTCATACATCCACATCCATTCTTTCACATACTCATTCACATCCATTCTTCACATACACATTCACATCCATTCTTTCACATACTCATTCACATCCATTCTTCACATACACATTCACATCCATTCTTTACATACACATATATTCATGTCACACCACATTCTTTCACATACACATCTATATCTATTCTTTCTCATACATCCACATCCATTCTTTCACATACTCATTCACATCCATTCTTCACATACACATTCACATCCATTCTTTACATACACATTCACATCCATTCTTCACATACACATTCACATCCATTCTTTCACATACACATACACATCCATATCCATTCTTCACATACACATTCACATCCATTCTTTCACATACATCCACTCACATCCCATATCATTCATTTACATCCTAATTCACATGACAGCACATCTCATTCATTCATTCACATCTATCTGATTCACATCACATCTCATCACATCTCATCACCTCTATTCACATTACATCCATCCATCCATTCATTCACATCTATCTGATTCTCATCACATCTCATTACATCTATTCACCTCACATCTCATCACCTCTATTCACTTCACATCAATCCATCCATTCATTCTTATTTATCTCATTCTCATCACATCTCATTACTTCTATTCACCTCACATCTCATCACCTCTATTCACTTCACATCCATCCATCCATTCATTCACACCTATCTAATTCTCATCACATCTCATTACATCTATTCACCTCACATATCATCACCCCTATTCACATCACATCCATCCATCCATTCATTCACATCTATCTGATTCTCATCACATCTCATTACATCTATTCACCTCACATCTCATCACCTCTATTCACTTCACATCCATCCATCCATTCATTCACACCTATCTGATTCTCATCACATCTCATTACATCTATTCACCTCACATCTCATCACCTCTATTCACTTCACATCCATCCATCCATTCATTCACACCTATCTGATTCTCATCACTTCTCATTACATCTATTCGCCTCACATCTCATCACTTCTTATTCACATCACATCCATCCATCCATTCATTCACACCTATCTGATTCTCATCACATCTCATTACATCTATTAATACAATTCAAACATAGAATTTAAGAGAATTCTAATTTTGATATAAAGATTCTTTCCGTATCTATTTATGCATAAAAATCAACTTCAGTGGGAATAAAAATCAACTTCACTGGGAATAACACTTTTATAAAAATCCTTTTATGCATCTATTTATGCATAAAAATCAACTTTAATGAGAATAACACTTTTGAAATAAAAATAAATCCTTTATGCATCTTTCTATGCATAAAATCAATTTTAATGAGAATAACACTTTTGAAATAAAAATAAATTCTTTATGCATCTTTCTATGCATAAAATCAATTTTAATGAGAATAACACTTTTGAAATAAAAATAAATCCTTTATGCATCTTTCTATGCATAAAATCAATTTTAATGAGAATAACACTTTTATAATTAAAAAAATTTCATTATACATCTTTCTATGCATAGAAAATAAATTTAATGAAAATAACACTTTTATAACAAAACAATTTCCATTATGCATCTTTCTATGCATAGAAATTAATGAAAATAACACTTTTATAACAAAACAATTTTCATTATGCATCTTTCTATGCATAGAAATCAATTTTAATAATTAATATCAGTGATATCCATGCATATTCATAGGTGAATATGTACATGGAGTAATTAGAATATTTCTTTTAGAATGCACAAATAGGGGGAATTATCTTTTGGAATAACATAAAAACAAACTTTCTTTTCCACAAAATTTTGAAAAATTTTACCATAACCTGCTTTGTATGGCTGACCATTTCTCATTTTTCTCATTCTAATTTCAACTTAAATTAACCTAATCTAGATGTATATGACTCTAATCTACTTAATTTTCACAAATCAAGAGAGTAAATAATAAGAAAAGTTTAATTAATCATTTAACTAATCTTTCTAGGATTAAGAAAGGCTGAATTGTAAAGAAGAGAAGGGGGTAGCCTTTTCATCAAGGCATAACATTAGAATTTACTTCAATCAACTATAATACAAGAAAATCAAGAAAACCATAGATTTAAAATTAAAAAGTAAGAAAATCTAGCTTACATGGAGTTGTAAGCTTTCCTTTGGCTTGAGGGATTGAGGGATCTACTCTTGTTTGAAGCAAGAGTGGCCACCAATTACTTTGGAGAGGATTAAGCCAAAAATAATTGAATTATCAAGAAATGGCTCACGACAGGAGCAGAGTAATAGTGCATAAACACCATTAAGCTTTTACAAAGAGGGAGGATTCTATTTATAGGAAAAAGTGAGCCTCTAACCAAGCAAACTGATTCTAGAATTTTCCAGATCAGTTTGGTCAATTTTTTATCATTTTTGGTAGCTTACTTTTTGGATCTAGTTGAAATAGGAGAGAGGAGAGATGAAAATATCTCATTATTTTTCAGTTTAAAACTCCTCCACACATGTGAAATAGGCGCCTCCTTCATGAGGGGAGATCCCCACACTGAGGTGTCAAAAATGCATCATTTCCTCTAAATATCTCTTAATTTTTAACTAATAAACCTTATACTCAGTCAACTCTTCATCTTATGTGAGCATTTACTCATTTTTGGGGGTTTTTCTTTTATTCTTCAATTTATCTCCTCCCTACATTTGGATTAATCTTACTGTACTAGTCCATAGGAACCTTAACTGGACCATAATTCAAAAATTTTTGAATTTTTGAACCCTTAGAGGCTAAGGTCCTTTTATTCACATCACATCCATCCATCCATTCATTCACACAAATCTGATTATCATCACATCTCATTACATCTATTCATAGAATTTAAACATAGAATTTAAGAGAATTCTAATTTTGATATATAAAGATTCTTTACGCATCTATTTATGTATAAAAATCAACTTCAGTGGGAATAACACTTTTATAAAAATCCTTTTATGCATCTATTTATGCATAAAAATTAACTTTAATAAGAATAACACTTTTGAAATAAAAATAAATCCTTTATGTATCTTTCTGTGCATAAAATCAATTTTCATGAGAATAACACTTTTAAAATAAAAATAAATCTTTTATGCATCTTTCTATGCATAAAATAAATTTTAATGAAAATAACACTTTTGAAATAAAAATAAATCCTTTATGCATCTTTCTATGCATTAAATCAATTTTAATGAGAATAACACTTTTATAATAATAAAAAATTCCATTATACATCTTTCTATGCATAGAAAATAAATTTAATGAAAATAACACTTTTATAACAAAAAAAATCCATTATGCATCTTTCTATGCATATATTTAATGAAAATAATACTTTTATAACAAAACAATTTCCTTTATGCATCTTTCTATGCATAGAAATCAATTTTAATAATTAATACCAGTGATATCCATGCATATTCATAGGTGAATATGTACATGGAGTAATTAGAATATTTCTTTTAGAATGCACAAACAATGGGAATTATCTTTTGGAATAACATAAAAACAAACTTTCTTTTCCACAAAATTTTGAAAAAATTTGCCATAACCTCCTTTGTATGGCTGACCATTTCTCATTTTTCTCATTCTAATTTCAACTTAAATTAACCTAATCTAGATGTATATGACTCTAATCTACTCAATTTTTACAAATCAAGAGAGTAAATAATAAGAAAAGTTTAATTAATCATTTAACTAATCTTTCTAGAATTAAGAAAGGCTGAATTGTAAAAGAAGAGAAGGGGGTGGCCTTTTCATCAAGGCGTAACATTAGAATTTACTTCAATCAACTATAAAACAAGAAAATCAAGAAAACCATAGATTTAAAATTAAAAAGTAAGAAAATTTAGCTTACTTGGAGTTGTAAGCTTTCCTTTAGCTTGAGGGATTGAGGGATCTACTCTTGTTTGAAGCAAGAGTGGCCACCAATTACTTTGGAGAGGATTAAGCCAAAAAAATTGAATTATCAAGAAATTCAATGTAAATGGCTGAGGACAGGAGCAGAGTAACAGTGCATAAACACCATTAAGCTTTTAGAAAGGGGGAGGCTTCTATTTATAGGAAAAAATGAGCCTCTAACCAAGCAAACTGATTATAGAATTTTCCAGATCAGTTTGGTCAATTTTTCAACCATTTTTGGGTCAGATTAGCTTACTTTTTGGATCTAGTTTAAATAGGAGAGAGGAGAGATGAAAATATCTCATTATTTTTTAGTTTAAAACTCCTCCACACATGTGAAATAGGTGTCTCCTTCATGAGGGGAGATCCCCACACTGAGGTGTCAAAATGCATCATTTCCTCTAAATATGTCTTAATTTTTAACTAATAAACCTTGTACTCATTCAACTCTTCATCTCATGTGAGCATTTACTCATTTTTGGGGGTTTTTCTTTTATTCTTCAATTTATCTCCTCCCTACATTTGGATTAATCTTATTGGTCTATAGGAGCCTTAATTGGACCATAATTCAAAATTCTCTGAAAATCTGGACCCTTAGGCTAAGGTCCTTTTTACCTATTTTCAATTAATTCAAATTGCACAGTGGAAAAGTTCTTTTTGAATTTCTGTTACAGGGGAAACCATTTTAGATACTAGGAGGATTTTTATATCCAAAAATATCTCAATTTTGAATTACCTCCCTCTAGACATTTTCTCTCTCCGGGCCAAAATAGGGTAAACAGGATCTTTCTTTTATTTCAGAGAGGTAAATAATTATAAGATCAGAAGGGGAGGTTCTTACACCTACACACCTCAAAAGCTAGAGGGACGAATCTTACATCCTACCCCACTTAAAAAACGCGAGATGTCCTCATCTCGCAAAATTAGAGGACAACTCTTTCCCTTAAGATCCAACTGATTCTGGGGTTCCTTATAGTTTGGTGAACCCAACAGAATCCTGGGAAATAGATCCCTTATATAGAACTCATCATCAGATAACAATTCACTCAGATCATGTCATTCAAATCCTTATGACAATAATGGTCCATTAGACCAAAATTTCCATCTGAACAATCCTTCATGGGAATTTTCCATCATTAGGAATTTTTTGGACCCAAAGAGGGCCTCTTGGATTAACTTTTGATTAGGAATGGACCAATAGGAAGAGGGCTTGGCTCCCCACTCCATCTCCTTTCCCCATTGCCCCAATGATCGATGGGTGCCTGTTGAGCTGCTTAAGTACATTCAACAATATGCCCGCCCCTACATCCAGCACCTTGAATGCTTCATCAACATCTGCATCCCCGCAGGAGCTTACTGCATCCCCGCAGGAGCTTACTATACATTCAACAGTATGCCCGCCCCTACATCTAGCGCCTTGAATGCTTCATCGACATCTGCATCCCCACAGGAGCTTACTATACCTTCAATAATCAGGAGGTGAAGAGGTTGGGGAAGGGCAATTTAGGAACTAGGTTCCTCTCATGGCTCACCACTTTTGCGTTCCTCATCAGCGGATGAGGATTCGGATGAGGAGGTAGAGATGCGTGCATTGCAGTTGGTAGGGTATTTGAGGGATGACAAGGAAGTGAAGGCAGTAGGAACGAGTGCTGGTGTAGAAGAGCAGCTTGCATCAGAGCCCAGAGGGTGCACAATGTGCAGCTGAACAGCCCACTGTAGTAGTAGAAGATGCGGGGCCATCTTCCCCACACTAGGAGAGCAAGGTGCTGCTAAAGCTTGAGATCAATCTCTTGAGCACCATTGTGGTGAAGGTGAAGAATACTTATTTCTTCATGACCTTGAAAAGACAGCTGGCTTGAGAATGGATGAATGCTTGGGCATTATATGCACCTTGATGTGAGGTGGACCTTGATACGTCCCAACCTCAGTCCTCACCTAGATAGTGCTATATTACCCCTTAGAGAATCTATCGCAAAGACAGTTGCGATAGATAGTGCTATATTACCCCTTGGAGAATCTATCGCAAAGACAGTTGCTTTGGTCAAGGAAACTATGGTTGAGACCGCGGAGCAAGCCCTAGTTCTAGAGGAGGAGTTCACAACCTTACAAGACAAGCTAGAGGCTGAAAAGGATACCCTTGCTGCTGCTGGAGCAAGGATACCCTTGCTGCTGGAGCAATGGAGGAGACAAAAGCACCAAAAAAGGATGAGGCTAAGTCCTCGATTGACCTCTCCGCCCCCACCAGCACTTTGGCAAAAGAAGACATTGAGCAAGAGGTAATAATCAATCTTTTACAACCTAGAAACATTTGTAATTATGTATAGGAAAATATTTTGATTTTTCCTTTGATTGCAGAGGGTGGTTGAAATTGACGCATTTGCTTCTGGGAGGAGAGGCGGCGGCAGTAGAGACCAGGCCAAGGTCCATGGACATGATGCTGCGTTGGCGCATTATCTTGGTCGACTTCCTGTGGATGGCATCGCCATTATCCATAGGGACTACACCCCTCAATCTGCCTTCACTCTCTTCTTTTTGAAAGCCCTCTCTAAGGTACTCTGTGTAGCCTCTATGGCACAGAGCACCAAATGTATAGTTCTAATTAAAAAAATCCCTTGCCTTCGATGTTTTGGTTCTGGATTTAGGGATAAGCTTCTTGCTCGTATAGGTATAGCCAAAAGCATAGGCATAGAGGATCCTCAAGAAATATCCCAATCACTCCTTGAGCACACTCTGCCCAATAACAAGAGAAGGAAGCTCAATATGGTAAGAAAGCTTTTGTAAAGATGATGTATCATTTCTTATTATGAATACAATACAATTTTTGCAAACTTATTTTCATCAAGTATATCATTGTTTTTTTTAGTTTGTACCATCAATGTTTTTGTGAATGCATCAAAAATGACCCTAGGAGCCTAGGGGAGTAGTGCCAGAACAGCTTCCCCAGCTCTTCAGGAGCAATTCTGATGCATTGGATGATAAATAATGTATTTTTACACATGATTAAAGGTATTTTTATCTTGTAAATTATTGTTTCTCATAATCAATGTACTCAACTTGATTATAAATGCATCAAAAATGATTTTGAGTGGCTGGGGGAGCAGTGCCAGAACAGTGCAAATTTTTAGCCTGCACCGCTGCTGTAGAGCCCAAATTCGCACTGTTCTGGCATAGCTTCCCCAGCCCTCCAGGAGCAATCTTGATGCATTGGATGATAAATAATGTATTTTTATACATGATTAAATGTATTTTTATTTTATAAATTACTGTTTTTATAATTAATGTACTCAACTTCATTATAAATGCATCAGAAATGATCCTGAGTGGATGGGGAAGCAGTGCCAGAACAGTGTGAATTTTGAGCCTACACCGTCGCTGCATAGCCTAAATTTGCACTGTTCTGGCATAGCTTCCTCAGTCCTCCAGGAGCAATTCTGATGCATTGGATGACAAACAATGTAATCTTACACATGATTAAAGCTATTTTTATCTTATAAACTATTGTTTCTCATAATTACTATACTCATCTTTATTATTATTACAAATGCATCAGAAATGATCCTGAGTGGCTGGGGGAGCAGTGCCAGAACAGTGCAAATTTTGATCCTGCATCGCCGCTGCAGAGCCTAAATTCGCATTGTTCTGGCATAGCTTCCCCAATCCTCCAAGAGCAATTCTGATGCATTGGATGACAAACAGTTTAATTTTACACATGATTAAAGCTGTTTTTATCTTGTAAACTATTATTTCTCACACAATTAATGTACTCAACATCCTGAGTGGCTGAGGGAGTAGTGCCAGAACAGTGCGAATTTTGAGCCTACACCGCCGATGCAGAGCCTGAATTCACACTGTTCTGGCACAGCTTCCTCAGTCCTCCAAGAGCAATTCTGATGCATTGGATGATAAAAACTATATTTTTACACATGATTAAAGGTGTTTTTATCTTATAAACTAATATTTCTCACAATTAGTGTGCTCAACTTCATTATTTATAAATGCATCAGAAATGATCTTGAGTGGCTCGGGGAGCAGTGCCAGAACAGTGCGAATTTTCAGCCTGCACCGCCGCTGCAGAGCCTAAATTCGCACTGTTCTGGCATAGCTTTCCCAGTCCTCTAGGAGCAATTCTGATGCATTAGATGATAAACACTATATTTTTACACATGATTTAAGATGTTTTTATCTTATAAACTGCTATTTCTCACAATTAGTGTGCTCAACTTCATCAGAAATGATCCTGAGTGGCTGGGGGAGCAATGCCAGAATAGTGCAAATTTTGAGCCTGCACCGCCGTTGCAAAGCCTAAATTCGCACTATTCTGGCATAGCTTCCCCAGTCCTCCAAGAGCAATTCTGATGCATTGGATGATAAACACTATATTTTTACACATGATTAAAGGTATTTTTATCTTATAAACTACTGTTTCTCACAATTAGTGTGCTCAACTTCATTATAAATGCATCAGAAATGATCCTGAGTGGCTAGGGGTGAAGTGCCAGAGCAGTGCAAATTTTGAGCCTACATCGTCGTTGCAGAGGCCAAATTCGCACTGTTCTGGCACAGCTTCCTCAGCCCTCCAAGAGTATTTCTGATGCCTTGGGTGACAAACTGGCACATGATAGGCACTCCATGTAACAAACATGATGACACCGAGATATTGTAAGAGAAACTTAAAATTTTAACTACTATCAAAAGGTTACAAATGAAAGCCAGATAGGCTTGTTACAAAGGGGGGTTTGAAACAAAAGAGTTGCTTCAAAAAAAAAAGTTAACATCTAAGATCTCTAGATCGTGTCTCGCTCGCCTCGAATGCGCCGAGCTAGTTGCATGTCCTTGGCAGATATGGTAATCCTCTTTGCATGTATTGCAAGGAGGTTGGTGTCTTCAAAAAGCCCAACAAGGTAAGCCTCGGAGGCTTCTTGCAATGCTTCAAGGACAATCCACTGCACACGGAACTCTGTTCTATATCGTTGGAGAATCTCCTTCACTATGTGCGAGCAAAGGGGCTCTTCTTATGAGCAACTCAGTGTTCCTCTGATAAAACTTGATTTCTTGTAGAGCCCTATGCCCTTGGCACATCCTTCTCCTTGGAGCTCTCTGTGTTGTGTTAGTGCGTTGGTGAGGTTGGGACTTCCTTGGCTTGAAGAGCTTGACCTTTCTACGCTTGCGCGCACTTGCAAGAACCTCCTCTTGCTCTCTCTCATAGTCTGAATCCTCCTCCTCCTGTTGATGTGGTTCCTATGTATCAAGTTCCTCCCGAGTAGGTAGGGGACCCTGTCCTGGTAGTAGGGTCTTGCCACCTATGGTGATGCGCAATGTAGGAATGTTTTCACCAACCCAGTCGAACTGCTCATCATTGGCCTCTCTGTCTTGATCTCTGGGGTGGCTGCATTGTGGGGTCTTCTTCACACGCTTCCTCCCACTAGAAAGGCCTGCATGTGTGTGCGCTGGTGTTGTTGTGGGAGGAGGGTTGGTGGACTCTGGTGATCCCATTGGGCATGTCCTATCCAAGGGGTCACTCTCTTCTGTGGTGTCGCCAGTATGTGGTTGTTGGGTGCCTTGCATTGTGTTTTGTGAAGGCATGGTAACACGTGCAGTGTTCTTGGTGCGTGCCATATCCAAGTACGACTATGCCTATTGTGCTAATGTGGTGATGTGCTGGTGTCCTTACGTGGGTGTCTACGTAGATCTTGAGCTCAAGCTCTCTAAAAAAGTGAAATGAAAATGAAGTGAGAGAAGGAACTATTAATAGTTTTTTAAGGGAAAAAAAAAACTTAACTAAACTTATTTTCTTAGCCTTATTACATCTAGATTTATGCTGGTGCGTGCACAACCCAACACCTCCCTTGTCTCCTCATTCATGCACGCCAGGCACCATGCCTATGGGGAGCATTGGTCTACAACCATTCAAGCCGAGCATGACTTTTTGCAGCCTTGCGTGCCTCTTGCACAAGCTTAGATTGTTGGGCCTGCTCCCTAACCAATACCCTTCCAAAGGTTGTACGATAAAACCAATTGAACATCTCTTGTAGATAGTTTGTACGTGTTCCTCCTACAGAAGCTCCACCTCCATGTCTTGTATTTTTGAAATAAACCCCTCTTGCTTGATAATGTGATTTCTCCATCCCTTGGGTACTCCACATGTCGAGCGATCCATACTTGTTCATGAAATATGCACCATGCGCATAAACTATGTGCTGTACACATGACAATAGAATTTAATTAGAAAAAGTCAAGGTTAAAACACCAATTTATTTTTTTACTGTACAACTTACCATATAGTGTGTTACTTTACTCTCTCCCCAAGCACCTGCACACTTTTGGTGAATTCTATGATATGTTATTGGAATGATGCTCGTTCCATTAGGGCCAAAAATGGCTAGAAAAGGGCTGTTTGTTAATCTAAGGATTAAGAAATTGTCCAATTGTGAATTGACATGTATACAAAAGTATGGCATTCTTGTCTCCTCTAAATGTCTTCTTTTAACGGTTCTATTTTAGTGGCGAACGGCTAAAACGGCTTAATTTAGCCGTTTACGATGGCTAACATTAAAGTTTGGGTCCAAAATAGTGACATATTGTTCCATTTTATATTTCAAAAAATCAAGCAGGAAGATACGAAATCTTCTCTTTTCAGGCTCTGAAAACAACGCTATTTTTTCAAACGTCTACTTTCCACCTTCCCTCCATTTTGGTATGGCTCATTCCCTTTTCCACCTTCCCTCCATTTTGGCATATGGCTTATTCTCCTTTCTTAGCATTTTCAAAAGACTCACTATTTTTCTCTCATCTGCGAGCTTCTATGGCGTCCTCATGTCGTCCTTCTCATAATATAACTTCTTGTGATTTTCATAACACCAGAGAGGATGGTGTTTGGAAACCCATGTCTTTTCGTGTGGGTAACAATGCTTCCCTCTTGCAAAGGTGCCCACAGGGTGAAAAGAACCAAGCGAAATGAAGTGAAATCCCATTGGAATATAATTCTCCATGAACACTTTCTCTTGATGGAACCCTATATTCTTCAAAATACACAAATATATCCACTGATTTGTAAAATGAAGGTGGTTTGTCCGCATACATTACATCTGCAATCCCCTTGTGAATTGCTTTGAATGTGCCACTTAAGCTCTCAACAAGCTGCCACTCCACAGCTGTTGATGGAAAGATAACTGAAATTAAACAAACAACAAATATATCAGAAGGAGAAATATTGTGTTGTATCAAATAGATAAAGTTTTGTTAAATTACAGTAAGAATGGAGAATTGGATGTTCATCCAAGTTCAACACCATGTCTTTGGCCATGTAGACATGTTGAACTTTTGCAAGCCAGCCATTGTCGGTCACTTTGAAGGCAAGAACACGATGACATACCTATTCCCACATTAATGTCACTCGAATGGGAAGTTCCTGATCCAAATACTATAGCAAGCTTCAAATCCAAAATCAAAGATGATATTCTTAAAGCTATGTGTCCTGGAAGGATTTCAAGAAGGATAAAAATTCAATGGTTCTTGCCTATACATGTCTTTGTGGCATGTTTCAATACAATGGAATTGCACAGGACAAGAACGATGTGGCTTAATAGAAGACTATCTACGACTGATCTGGACACTGTACTTGGAGAAGGATGGAGTACCAAGGAAACTTTTCATATTGGCGACAATATCAGTTGTAGAGTAAGCCCAAATTCTATGTCTATCTCATACCAACTATGTTGTCAATCCCTAGTTTTGGGCTATGACTATAGGAGATGGAAAAGCAAGCTTGGTAGTTGGGTCCCTTTGGATTCTGAAGAGAATTGTCCAGAGTTTGAATTTAACATCATAGTCCATCCATTCATAGATCCTAGGAACCTTATAGTAACATCAAACTGGAGACTACAACATGTAAGAGAGTCGCTTGAGTTTCTGGGACAAAACATCACCTGAATATAGATTCAAAGTAGATGATATTGTTGTCAGTACAAGGATGGAGAGTGTAACCTCATGCATCACATGTCTTCCCCCAAAAAAAGTTGTATTTGAGCCACTTGCAAGGGCAAGTTTGTTAAGTTGAAAAGGATTTCTCCAATAATGTAATCAATATATTCTGCTAAATTTCATCTTGACTTCTTCACAAAAATGGTCAACATATTGTTCGCATTACAAAACAAGGTTTAACAAATTGTTGATACTGAATTTAAGTACAAAATATAGTCCCAAAAAGGGTGTGTTCATATGGACAAAATGAACAAAACAAAAGCCAATTTGTCAAATCACTAACAAAATCAACTTTTCTTTTGGCATGGGATGACCCTGGATCTTTAGAGAATCTTTCTCTCTTCTGTTTGCTTTGATCAAATTTGGCTGATTGAGGTTCAAGTTACGGTGTTTTGAGCTCTTGAGGTGTTGGAAAGGAAGACTTTGCAGTGGATTCCTCAACTGGTGGTAAGTTGGGCTCTTCTCTGAGATCTTTAGGTGTTGGCGATGGAGATTTGGCAGTGGGGTCTGGTTTTGGAGAAGGTTCTTTAGAGGTTGGCTTTGGAGACTTGGCAGTCTTCTTGGGGGACATGAAAAAGAAATTGAATGGAGAGCCAACATTTGCCCTCTTACTTTCTTTGTTGGATAAACGACGCTTCTGAATTTTAAATTTCAATGGTGAGTGAAACGGAAGACCTTTAGTAGCACTCTTCTCTTTCATAGGGGTCTTCTCTTTGATTGGGGTTTTCTCTTTGACAGGGGTCTTCTCTTTGATAGGAGTCTTCTCTTGAGCTGGTGAAGAGCTCTTCTCTTTAGCAGGAGGGCTAGGGCTCTTCTCTTTAGCAGGAGGACTAGGGGTTTTCTCTGTAGCCTGAGGGCTCTTCCCTTTAGAATGGGTCTTCTCTTTAGTAGTGCTCTTTTTCCCCTTGGAAGATCTGCTCTTAGTAGGGCTCTTCTTTCTTTCCTTCTTCTCTTTGGCTGAGGTCTTTTTCTTTTTGGATGAGCTATCCTTGACATGGCTTTTCTTCTCCTCCTTTTTTCTTTTCTTTGAAGTTGTACCCTTGGCTCCTTTCTTAGGTGGAAAGGGGGAATCAGGATCAACTGGATTGATAGATCTTTCCAAAACCATAGACACTGCCTTCTCCCTTACCCAACTTACCCAAGAATCTGGATATTCATGCAACTAAGGCAAAAGAAAATGATAAAATTTCTTAATATGAGAGTCACTAAATGTATTGACCCAATCAATCAATGCTATCATTACATGAACTTACAGTAAGTGTTGTCATTCTAAATCTTGACTCAAGATATCTCCAAGCATTAGCAAGCACCATCCATCCACAAGATGTTGAGTCTTTCTGCAAAGGAACTTTCTGATTGTAGTACTTAAAATCTTCAAGTTTGTAGTCTTCATAGGTGGAACCTAGGAAACTCAAGATAAGTTTGGCAGCACTGCAAGCATAAAATATTGAGGGTCAACCAAACAATTGAAAACTTACAAAATATTGCTCTAGAACATAAACCATGGTAAAGTTGATTCTTACATTTTACTTCTCCCATGAATGGATGCTAAAGAATTCATAAAGATTACATCTCTATCCAATAGATTGAAGATAATAAGACTCCAATGGCCTCTGTGATAAGATGAATACTGCAATTAGTTGTGAATATTGTAATGATGGACAAAAGATAATTGAGTGTGAGTCTTACACTTCAACATAAGGTTATACAATGTAATTGCATGTCAGCATATCAAAGTCATTTAGAAAACTTGCAAGATCCCCTTGCCTATTGAAAAGGCACTGTGTAACAAGGGGATCAAGAATGGTCACTTGCATAGCCATTGAGTCAGGAAGATCCCTCATAAGACATCTGGAGACATAAACAAAACATATCAATAAAATATGGAATCTGAGAAATTCATCAAGAAAGCAAAAGGAAATCCACACAAACCTCAGACAAATAAAGAGGATTGTGTCACATATCTCAATATTGTGATTCACAAGCATACTTGTGTCTTCAGGGGCAATGTCACAATAAACCTCATCCTCTCCATGCATGGAGACATCTACTACCATTTGACCTATTACATTCTGATAAAGTTCTGAATTGGATGCATGAAGAATTTTAGCTTGCTGAGAAAGAATGGCATCCTCTGTAATCTTCTCCTGCTCTCTCTCTTTCTCCACTTCTTCTTTAATATCGTGAGCTTTTCTTGTACTATAAGTATGTGAAACATCTTCAATAACAACTGATTGTTTGGGTTGTCTTGCTGGAGGAATATTTAGAATTTCAAAAGCCCTCATATCTTGACTTGGAATGGGTTCCAAAGCTTTGTCAAACTTGTATCTAAGTCTGGACACAAGCACAAAATCTTTGCTCTCATGAGAGTGATCCTATGAGCAAATGCAGCAGCAATGTATCCATCATTCATAAAGTCGATCAAAAAATCCTCAGCAGCCTCTTGAAGACACATAAGGGCCTATGACTCCCATCGGACTTTATCAAGATATGTGTTTTTCATTTTGCCAATTAACCTTTTTGGTATGTCCCTGACAACCCGCATAAATGGCAGTCGAGGGATGAGAAGATTAGTAGATTTTTGTGCCGCTCTGATCTGTCTTAGTGACTTCACCTGATAGTTTAATCTCTTTCTTGTTGTTGCCCTAGCACGAGGCTTTGGAGGAGGCTTTTCTTGTTTTCCATCGACAACTAGCTTTTTGGAAGATCCTGGTTTGTCTTGAGCTTTTTCAGTCTCCAAAGGGACGTAGACTTTCCTTGCAGTCTGTTTTGTCCTCGCCATTGAAGTTTAAGAAAAAGAAGAGAACCCGATCAGGGTGATTTGTGAGTTGAGATAAAAAAACTAACACTGGCCCGAACTAAGCGATGGGGCGGATCCAAATTGGTTGGATTAGCTCTATCGCTTGATTCGGGCTATACCCAGAACTAAGCGATTTGGCTTGATTTAGGCATATGCGAAACTAAGCGATAATATATTGAGGCTCTATCACTTAATTAAGGGGTAGCCGGAACTAAGCGATGAATAGCTTCCAAAAGGATTGGAATATCTCAATCGCTTGATTCCAGATATGTCCGGAACAAAGTGAAAATGGAGATCGGCTCTATTGCTTGATTCGGGGTATGGCCAAGTGATAGGGGAGGATCCGAAACCAAGCGATGAAGAAGGTCTGATTTGTTTGGACGAGCGTTATCGCTTGATTTGGGAAATTTTAAGTCGAGGGAGAAGAATCCGGGACTTAGCGATGAGAAGGATCTGAGATGTTTAAATGAGATCTATCGCTTGATATGGGTGAGAAGGGTAAAAGAAGATTCCAGGAATTTCGGAGGAGCAATTTTGCTTGATACCGTGTCAGTGAAAAATAGAAATGTTTTCATGAAAATTAAATTTTTATACCTCGAATCCGTCCGTACATAGGACCGTTGGATACACGTGTCATGCAATCATTTTTGCCACGTGACACGAACGGTCACTATTTAAGGTATTTTTGCCACGCTCCACGTGCTACATCGGATATTCTCAAAAACTCTCTCTTGTTTTTTTTCAAACCTTCAAATTGCCAAGGCCCACAGCAGATGATAGAAGCATTCCTTAACTTTTGGACCACTTATTTTCGCTTAGTCGGGCTCTGCCATATAGTGACTTCCAAGCTCTATTTTGCAAAACTCTCTCTCTCTTTTTTTTTCGAACCTTCAAATTGCCAAAGCCCGCACCAAGCGATAGAAGTATTCCAAAACTTTTGGACTACTTATTTTCGCTTAGTTCGGGCTCTACCATATAGTGACTTCCAAGCCTTCTTCTTCAAAATTGTTCCAGCGTTTTTCTCAAATATCACAATGAGTAAAAGTGTTGAGGGATGACTTGAACTTGTTGAAGAAAGCCCAAGTGAAAGACTCTTGAATGCTATTTTGCAAGATGGTCATGACATGAAGGTATACGCAGATGCAGTGGAGATATTCAATCCAAGGTTTGTTCTTTCAGATGTTTTGATGAAGCTTAAGGACATTCTTAAAGAGGAGTACAAACAATTTGAAATGTCAATTGAAGCTCATTGTTTTCATATCGGAGACAATGATTTTTGTCACCTTATCGATTTTACTCAGCTGTTAGTGGAGAAAGCCAAAGTTACAAAGAGGTTCAGTAGATTTTCAAATAGAATCTCTTTCACATTCCCTTCATCCATTTCTTGTCCAATTCATAAGAAGCTTTGTAACCTTGTCCCCAAAGATGTCTCCTTTCTTTTCTTTCTATTTTTGAGAGCAGAAATACAAGATAAAGAGCAAGAATCAGATATTGATGCAGAGAAGGAGAAAGAAAACTTAAATGTCACCACAGTCTCAAAGCTAGAGAAAAGTGAGATTTTAGAAGAGGAAAAAATTGATGTTCAAGCTGAGGAGAAAGAAAGTGCAAATCTTGATGTTGCTGAATTTAGGGCTTTCACTGTTACTGAAGAGCCCTCAGAGGAAGCAAGCATATCTGAATCCTCTGTTACTGTTCCAAGCCTTCCTTTCTTCTATATCAATGAGAAAGATTTTATTCCTTTGTCCTATCTTCAATGTCTCTTCAATATCAGGGAAGACTACTGTATTGCAGCAATTTCAGAAGCTTGTGAGGTGACCAAAGACTTTATTGATACAGAAGTAGAGTCAAAGGAAGAGTTTTTGGCACTTGATTTGCAAACATCTAACCACTCATTTATCCCTGCCCTTGATGCACTTGCCTTGTGCCTTAAAAGAGTGGATGAGGAGAAACATTCCCTTAGAGATGAGGATTTTGAGAACAGGCTTATTAAGTTAGGACCTGTAGAGTCTTTTGGCAGAGATTTCAAGCTTCAGGTAGATTCTGGTAAAGTGGAAAGGGTTGGCTCATGCAACTTGATGAAAGACAAAGTAGTAAGTGAGGATGAGTTGCAGAAGGTAGTTTCCTTTTAATCTTTTGCAAAATGTTATTGTGATTGTAATTTTTTTAAAGTGAGGTTTTTGTCTTGTAGATTGAATTGCTTGATAAGGATGATTTTCTAGGAAGAGCTAAAGGCAGCAGAGTGAAAGCTACAGAGACTAGGTCAAGAAGGCCTTCATCTGCTCTCATGCACTACTTACCTACATTGGATAAGGCTGTGTTCTGTGCATTCCACATGAACTTCTCTGAAGATGCTGAGTTGCCAATATTTGCCTTGAAGGTGTTGTCAAGGTTCATGGGATACACTCCCCTTCAAATAAATGCTAACAAGGTCTTGCTTCTAGAGAGAGCTGCTACTCTTAGAATCTTTGGATATGAGGTTTCAATGCCTCAAGAGCAGGATACTTTCTTTGCTACTCTAGCTATGCAGCTGCAGCTGAGGAGTCAAATATCAATCTTCTTGGAGGTTATAGAAGGAGAAAATTTTTGAGATACAGAGGTGACATGCCAAATAGTCCCAAGAGAATCAAAAACTAATGTATACACAATATTTTGCAAGGACTAATTATAATTCAGTAAATATTTGGTAAGAGGTACAAATGTGTTAGTAAATCATTAGTCTCTATCTTGAGGTGTTTGTGTAGTTTCAGATTGCGGGTTCTTTGATCTCATCCTTTGTAATTGCCTCCTGTAGAACCAATTGAATAATTCTTTAAGTGCATTGCTTCTTCTTTGACCACCTCCTCTTCTGGTACATCTGAAAAAGGAAGTTCTTGCTTGATAGTGAGACTTTTCCATTCCTTGTGTGTTCCATGTTGCAAGGGGTCCTGTAGAAAAATATGGTCCATGCAAGTAAAGAATATGCTACAAAGACAATTCTTTGTTAGTAAATTCAAGAAATTACACTTTAATTTTAACTGTTTTGATAAGTCTGAACACTCACCAAGTAATAAGTTATGTCTTTTTCTCCCCAGGCATCTATGATAGCTTTTATTAAAAGCTTTATTGCTTTTTTGAAATCGTCTGCATAAGTATTTGAACCAACTTGTTGTCTTAGGACTTTGAAAAAATTGTCGAGTTTTTTCCAAACTTCCATACGTTTGTTGGCTACATCTGGTCTACTTTTGACATTTGTGGTAATGACACATAGATGTTTCCAGTAGTTCCACATTGCATTGACTTGTTTGGTGCCATGGTTGCTCAAAAATCTTCTTGCTTTTGCTCCTCCCATCGAAACATCTTGCAGAACATCACATGTACCTCTAGAAAGGGATCTTTTTTAAGATGCACTTCGCCACCATGGAAACCCATTTGAGAGAGCAAGGCTTTGCATTTTTCTATGCACTCATCTACAAGTTTAGTCGGCTTAATAGAATATGCATAGTCCAGATGAAGTCGGAGCAATTTGTCCAAGATTCTTATCTCTGCATGCAATGTACATATATGCACATTTTTTAAATGTATTGGTAGAATTGGATCCCAAATTTTAACAGAAGTTAGATAATCGACAACATTCACATTATTTCTGGATGGTGGTTTTCCAATCTCATTTTCTGCAGCCATTCTCTTGTCCCTGTGCTTGCCATGCAATAAAGACATGGATATTTGGTATTTGCTCCTCCACATACACCAAACATACCCTTCAACGCCTTGAGGTCGGCACTCAAATGCCATTCCACAATGAAATCACCTATGTCGTCTACATGAAGGTGTTCACCTGCATTTTGGCTCTGAATAATTGAAGGAATGTCTGTATGTAAAAAGAGCCACTTTAATGTTTCATGACTCTCTACTGGCACATGAGCTGATCCAATCCACCATAGCTCCATTTCTGATTGAGTTTTGTGGTATGGAGAATCAAGCTTACCTTGACTATAGTCCAATGCTTTATTCATTAGGGATATAGATATTCTTTCCATTTTTTGACATTTTTGGATTTGAGCTTCATCTAATTTTATAACAAATACAAGTTTTCCTTCACAATCTATTTCTCGAATGTTGTAATATCTCACCATAAAAGATTGGACTTTTCTAATGTTCATCCAAATATTATTATAAACGTTGTATTCAAAAGACGATTTTTTTTTTTGTCTCTCATATGGCATTGTTCCCTCAATATAGAAATACTCTCCAAAATGTTTGGAAATTTCCTCATTTAACAGAGTTCTATATTTTTCAACATTGTGAGGTCTAGGCAACCCAAAAGCTTTGATTTTGTAATACTTAAGGACCCTGAACCAGGTTTTAGAGATGGCTCTGTATCCCTTTCTACTCACTCCCACTGTGTCACAAACTTCTTGCATTTGGGAAGGCTGGACCAATAAGTCCATATCTTTTAGTAGATGTTGAAAGACTAGTTTTTTTTTAGTTTGATTTTCAGGAAGTTTCAAAAGTTTCAAGATATCCGACCTATTCATAAGCTCATTCAAAAATCTTACCCTTTCCTGAGCATTAGACATGTCAAATCCTAGAAGGGTAGTAACATGTTCTCTTACAAGTTTTAACCTTTTTTTCCTTTGTCCAGATCTCTCTGTCAAGTTAACTACATCCCACATTCGTTTTACTCGTGCTCTTAACCCTATTGGAGTTTCTTTTAAGGTTTTCAATTGATCATTTTCTTGTTTCAAAGACACTATTTTGTTTTCAAGTTCTGTAATTTTTGTTGCATTCAAAGATAAAGTATTTTGAAGATATGTAATATATTCTGCATAATTAATATGTGATTGAGATAGTCTTGAACTATAACCAAGTAAGCCATCCACCCCATCACCAACAAATCTAATCAAGTCATGTGGTGTGTGAAAAGAAGGATACCTTCCTGTTCTGGGATCCGGTGGATATAGAGTTCCATCTGTCCATAGGTCAATATGCTTCTTTCCTTCGTTGCGAAGATGTTGAGCTTCATTCGCACATGAAAGGGGTCTTTGGTAGACACTCCGTGTAGTTGCATACTCTTGGTTGAGCTTGATATTCAAATGAAACTTACGATTAGATGTATCACTCATTACTAACATAGCTAAAAATATTAGCAGAGCTATTAGAAGATGAGAGACGCAGAAGAATGAGAATGAGATGTAGCTTGTGAAATTCTTAGAGAAGCAGAGGAGTGAAACTAAGAATAAGCTTGTGAAATTTTTTAGAGAATGGATGAGAGCATGTTCGGAGGGAATGGTCATTCAAAAGTAAGAGAAATAAGTATTTGCCACGAAGTCAATCAAAAAGAGGACAAGTTTCGAGACGAGCCATTAAAGAGTAGCATGAAAACGATATATTTTTTTAGATTTTAAAATATGTACTTAGATACGTGTTCAATCACATAGAAACGCTTTAAATATCCAAAACGGCCAAATTTGGAGCCGTTTTGACCGTCAACGTTCTACTAATTAGCAAGTTAGCGAATTCCTTACACAGCCCATTTTGAGACGTTTTTGGCCCTAATGTTGGGTAGTTGTGCTACTTTGATTCATAATGCGAACCATGTTATTGAAATTTATCCAAAGCTATTTACGCATATTTACAAGAGCTGGCATTGGACAATCTACATTTGTGGTGATTGCACACAAGTCTCTCCAGAGTCCCCAAGTCTTCTTTGAATTCTCTATGTTTGCTAGCTTCTTCAAAAATCTCCTTGCCTTCGATCCAGTCATGGAGACCTTTTGAGAAACCTCGTATGACATACCAAAGGCTTGCTTATTCACTCCAATTTTCACGTTTCTGCCATGGCAGCCCAGAGAATTCAAAAGATGCTCTAATTTACCAAGGGCTACAACTTTCCTCTCTTGTGTAGGCATTGTGAATGCATAATCGATATGGCACTTAAGCAATCGATCATCAAAGATTCTCATGAATGCATGAAGTGTGCAAAATAGTGGAAAATTAATGATGGGGCTCCAATTCGAATTCCTTTTTGGTTCTCCTAGCATATCATGAGACATGCACCTTCCACCCATCTTGCATTTGGTTGTTCCTCATCTTCATCTCATCAGTTGACTCGGTTGGATCTACTGCATCTTCTTGTTGATTCTTCCCTTTCTTGGGACCTTTTGAGGCATCCTTCCCAACAGAACCAACCTTCTATATACCTTTTCCATTTGTCTTTTTCTGTCTAGGAATATCAATCTGAGCATTGCAGTATGGACAAGGCCATCTTGATGTCGCGCCTTGAGCACAACCCATCATGCATTTAATTGTTTTCAAATCTCCCCCAAGATTCCAATCCACCTTGAACTTTCCTATGTTTTCTACATCTAAAAGTTGACCATCAATTTTCTTTTTGATTACATCTCTTATCGAGGGAGTCCTTTCAAACATCCTGTCAATACCTCATGTGTCTCCTTCGGTACCTCGAATGCACCAAGCCACCAGACCTTTTTCTCAGATTGCACACTAAAACTTGGTTTGGTAGTCTTTTTCGATGCACAAATCATGGCCTCATTCATGAGCGTAATGCTCATATGTTCTAGCTTCCGACCTTTCACAATTTGGCACTCATCTAGCTTGAGCACAAATGAAAGTGTGCTCCCCAAAACTGCAGATAAACGGTAATTTACAATATTCAAAACAAAATAATCGTCTTCATTTTCTATTGAAAAACATGAATAGTAGCAATTGCAAGTTCTCACCTTCTGGTGAAAGACCATAGAACTTCACCATAGCTTGTTGTAGTCTCTCAATATGAACAAAGATGTTATTGTAAACATCATAGTGAAATTTTATACTTGTTGTCTTGATTTTCTTTCTGCTCGACCCTGTGTCTAATGTTAGTGTGTCCTCAACATGATAAAACTGTACTATAGCACGCTGCACATCATCATTATTGATACTCTTGACATTGTGAATCACCTTGAGTGTAGGAAATAAAGTGCCAATGATTCCTTGTCTTAGAAATGCATCTTTTACAACCTGACGGATTGCTTGGTACCCTTTCATGCTGATTCCAGCCACATCACAAGCATGTTGAATTAATGAAGAATCAATGGAGGTGCTAATCTCGCTCACTACATTGCTGACAACAGCTTGGCGTATTTTAGGATGATGAGGGTCAGTAATAATTGAGAGAATATCCTTGGTATTCAGAATGGCTTTGACCAAATCTTTCCATCCCTCTTCATTAGAACCACACACCTCTTGTAGAAAATTCCTGGCAGAACACAAATCATGACTATTTTGTTTAAATCACTGAGTGCATATAATGAAAGTTTATGTTTCTTACTTTGTTGTATGAATCCTTTTCTTCCGTGCTCCACCTTTAAATGCAAGAGATTCTATACCAGCGCATGGGTTTGGATGGGGAATAGTCATAGTTGTCCTGGGGCAAAGGCGCGCTAGGTGGGCGTGGATCCTGTCCTCATTGTGTCTCCACTCTATCGGAGCATGAGAGTAGGAATACTTTGGACTCCATCGATCACAATGAAGGTATCTATAGGAGGGGAAAGGGGTACTGCACAACTGATATATGAAGGAACACATAAAACAAAACCTCCACGCGAGAGGACACCACCTCCCCATCTTCGTCTCTGGGGCCTGAGCCTCCCAGCTCCATCCGAGCCAAGGACCAAAGATGGGTGAGTACGTCGAGCACCATTTGGCATTGCTTTTGATAAGTTCCTCTAGCCTTTGAATCTTTGCATCCTTCTCCACATTCTCTGTGAGGATCTCTTTCATTTTATGATGATGTTTTAAGTCCTTCTTAACATTGTAAAAGGCTGAATTGTGATGCTTGCAATTGAGATTGGAGAATATGGGTTTGCCAAGCTTCACTTATAGTCAATCTTCTGCAGTATCCTAACAAGCCAAGCTCTCCTTCACCAACAAATTGCATAAACATTAGGAACTCAATGGAGTCTTCTTGGGCCCTTTTATTTGGCAGTTTAAGGGAGTCAAACCTTTTCTCTTAAGAAGAAACGTTTTCTAATTAGAAGCTTCAAAACGGCTACTTTATTCGAATTTGAATTTTGGAGGGAAAATGGAATTTAAAATCTAGCGGATAAAACCATATCATGTAACATATCTATGGAAAGCTCTTGATGCGTAGATCACGGATCTGTAATCTCCGCTCAAATCGGAGCTTGTGTGTAGAAGTTATGGAGGTCCGAAAATTGTAAAATTGCCCCCTCCTCTTTTTGGGGAAAAAAGTGCACCCTTTGACCACTCTTACACCTCTCTTACAAACCATTGGTTTTTGCTTACATGGCGGGTTCCTATTTGTCAAAAAGTTAAACGTTTCCATAACCTCATGGCAAATTAAAGGGCCCAAAAAGACTCCATTGAGTTCCTAATGAGATGATAAATTGTGGAAAGGAGGGTTTGCTCTTAATGGAGGGTCAACTGGATAGAGATGCTCATCAACCCAAAGATCTACATTTTTCTCCTTAGCTATCCTACGAGCTTGGACAAATTGTGCATCAGTAGGATGAGTTTTTTTAGAGTTGCCATACACTTCAGGAATACGAATGTGTAAATCAACCTTTCGTTTTCTAGCTTCACAAGGGGCTCTACACACAGCTTGCAAAGGCTCCATAGCTAAGTAGAGGAAGAAGCTAAAGCACAGAGAGAGAGAGAGAGAGAGAGAGAGAGAGAGAGAGAGAGAGAGAGAGAGAGAGAGAGAGAGGAGGGAGGGAGGGAGTGAGAGAGACTGTTAAAACTTTGCTGTTTTGCAGGTTTAACACAAATCCGTTTTTCTAAGTAGAAAATGATCTTTTTGATATACAAATATACGAACATGGAGTTTTTCATCAATAAATTACATTTATGAGAAAAATTAAAAAATAATAATTTTTGGGGTCCCCACAATTTCGGGATCTGACAATTAGTTATGTTTATGAGGTTGTGGGGACCTGACAGTATGTTATGAATGTATTGGCTCCTGACAGGCTTCTAACGTGACCCTTGAATTACAAGCTTTTTGGAGGACAAAAAATATTTTCATCATACATATTGGTTGGGTGGTGTTTTTTCCACCTCAAAATGTAAAAAATAAAAAAATAAAAAAATTTTACTTTTTGGAGCCCACCTAAATACGAGAACGTTTTGCTGATGTGGAAGGGAGATATGGTGGGAGTTAATGAGAAAGGAGATTTCAAATTGACAAGAAAGATTCAATTTATAGAGAGTAAAGATAAAAAATTCAAAAAGTAAGAGAGAAAGTACGAGAAAAGTCAAAAAGTAAGAGCGAGAGTATGAGAATATTCCCTTTAAAAAGTGAAACTAGGGGGTATGGCTGATGTGGCAAGGCAAAAAATAGGGGTCATCATAGCCTTTGTCTCCCTTAAGGCCAGCTTTTTAAGCTCTAATCCCTTAAAATTAGGAATCCTTAGGAGGCCCTTTTTGGGTCCAAAAAATTCCTAATGTTATACAGATTTTTAATCTGACATCCCTTAACTTGATCCAGTGGGTCAAGTGTTAACCGTAGCAATCTACCAGCACAATCCACTAATCTCATAGTGATTTGCTGAAGTCATTATCATCATTCCAATTACGAACATCATCACAGGAACTCGTCCCATTCATCCTCATTGTGGTTTTGCTTAGCTTATCGCTTTTCAACCAAAACTCAGGACTCATCATTCTTCAATCAAAATCCAAATCAACTCATCAGTTCTCAACCAGAGTTTATAAAAGCATATCAACCACATTCGAATTCATCATCTGGATAGCATTTTTGCTTATAATTTCAAGTCTTAGATTTACTTGTATATACTGCCAGTAAAGAGCTGTAATTATACCCTCGATATATACGGGTAGTCACGGTCCTTAGAATTATAAGGTAAATACCATCATGTCTAGGCCTCAAGCAAGTCAGGGATTCCATGCAATTGTGGTACTTCCATCTGAAGACCCAATTACTAATTTAAGAATTTCAGTCTGAATATCAATTTGTATGAATTTCATCACACAATTACAACCTTTTACTGCTACTTCATAAATTTTTGACATTTTTGGCTTCTCGGTTGTTCCACATTAGCCAAATTTACTCTGATGCGAGCTGAAAGATCCCTGTCCACACCGTGCAACGAATTCATGGGTGCTAGCATCAGAAGTAGAACTTCTTGCGTGGGGCAGGGTCCCTCACTCGGGGCCTCGCCCACGGATATCTGGACAAGAGACTAATCCCTCGGTTCTTCCAAAACTGAACCTGGAAAAACTTCCCTCGCCCAAAAAGCATGGGCGATTTCTCCAGGATATTTTTTACTCTAACATAGACAAGAGCCTTATCTAGCTAAACTGATCTGACCAAACTTGTAAGTCCCATAGTCATATCAAGAAAAAGATTGCACTTGGATCATAGAGACCAATGCTTTTTTCCTCTCATTGAGGAGGCACAACTGTTGATTCTTTTCCATAGAACAATTTTTATCCTGGCTTTACTTCATCTATCGTACCATAATAGAAATTGAGTCTCATTTTAGGGATCCATCAACTAACCCCACTCCCGTGGGTTAGCCAACCACCCAGCCACTGTAGTGATGGGATCCAAGTAAGAATTTGGTTAGGTTTTGTCCTAGTGGGTACCAGGGAAAAGAGTTCCCAGGCCCCCTAGCTGGATATTCATGCAAACTTAAAACTAGTCACACCACTTACACACCCAATATGAAATTGCCTTTTTCACATATTCAGCTGTCTTTAAAACAATCTTTTAATGAAACTATAGTATCATTTATCATAAACCAACAAAATATCCGATTGAATCTTAATTTCCAATTTTCCCTTCATCGGTGTACCTATGGCACCATTGGCAACCAGAATGCTCACCACCACCTGTCCACTGAGGGGGCTTTTCGATAGTTCCTAGCTCATAGTAACCAGCAATATTTTCACTTATAAAAATAAAATGGAATCTGCGTTGAAGATCAGCAAGATCAACCAACAGATCCATATAAAAGAGCCATGGACTCATCCGTTGAGGACCAGCAAGTTCAATCAACCAGATCCATACCTGAATTCAGAAAACAACTCTTACTCCTTGTTCCAATATCTTCCACGATGTACGTGTGGGTATCTTCGACGACCCAAAGCCCAAGCACCGTATGGTTAGCACGCTCTAGGATCCTTTGCATGCCACCTAGCGCTTCACTCATAGGCCACTTCCTTGGTCCCTCATCCACCGTATCGGAAGCTCACCATTTAAATCGAACCGAGGCTCGAGACCTTGCTACTACACGAGATGTCCTCCATTGACTCTCTGTCAGCTGTTGCAACTTTATCAGATTAGGTGTCCACGACCTCATTCACAAGATGGTCAAAATGCTTCCCCAGCATTCTTGACATAAAACAGTCATTTTAAAAACAGGTCATAAATATAGTTTCTATAGCAAACTCTCATCTTTCCACATTGTTCCACATCAATCCACATCCATTTCATAACTATCCCGATTCACACCACATCCATTTCACCTCACATCTCATTCATTCACATCTATCCCGATTCATATGACATCACATCTCTTTTACTCACATCGTGATTCACATCACATTCACTCATATCCATCACATTCATTCTCATCACCATCCCATCACATACATCATCACATCACATCACATCTATCCACATCATATCTCATTCATACACATCTCATCTCATTCATCCACATCCATTTAATCATTCACCTGGTATGACTCCTCACATCTATCCATACATTCATATCTATCACTTCACATCCACATATATTCATGATGTCACATCCACATATATTCATGATGTCACATCACATCTCATCACATTCTTTCACATACACATCTATATCCATTCTTTCTCATACATCCACATCCATTCTTTCACATAGTCATTCACATCCATTCATCACATACACATTCACATCCATTCTGTACATACACATTCACATCCATTCTTTCACATACTCATTCACATCCATTCTTCACATACACATTCACATCCATTCTTTCACATACATCCACTCACATCCCATATCATTCATTTACATCCTAATTCACATGACACTCACATCTCATATCATATCATTTACATCCTAATTCACATGACATCACATCTCATCCATTCATTCACATCTATCTGATTCACATCACATCTATTCACCTCTATTCACATCACATCCATCCATCCATTCATTCACATCTATTTGATTCTCATCATATCTCATTACATCTATTCACCTCACATCTCATCACCTCTATTCACTTCACATCAATCCATCCATTCATTCTTATCTATCTGATTCTCATCTATTTGATTCTCATCATATCTCATTACATCTATTCACCTCACATCTCATCACCTCTATTCACTTCTATTCACATCACATCCATCCATCCATTCATTCACATCTATTTGATTCTCATCATATCTCATTACATCTATTCACCTCACATCTCATCACCTCTATTCACTTCACATCAATCCATCCATTCATTCTTATCTATCTGATTCTCATCACATCTCATTACATCTATTCACCTCTCACATCTCATCACCTCTATTCACTTCACATCCATCCATCCATTCATTCACACCTATCTGATTCTCATCACATCTCATTACATCTATTCACCTCACATCTCATCACCTCTATTCACATCACATCCATCCATCCATTCATTCACATCTATCTGATTCTCATCACATCTCATTACATATATTCACCTCACATCTCATCACCTCTATTCACTTCACATCCATCCATCCATTCATTCACACCTATCTGATTCATCTCATCACCTCTATTCACATCACATCCATCCATCCATTCATTCACACCTATCTGATTCATCTCATCACCTCTATTCACATCACATCCATCCATCCATCCATTCATTCACATCTATCTGATTCTTATTACATCTATTCACCTCACATCTCATCACCTCTATTCACTTCACATCCATCCATCCATTCATTCACACCTATCTGATTCTCATCACTTCTCATTACATCTATTCACCTCACAAAAAATCAATTTTAATGAGAATCACACTTTTGAAATAAAAATAAATCCTTTATGCATCTTTCTATGCATAAAATCAATTTTAATGAGAATAACACTTTTGAAATAAAATAAATCCTTTATGCATCTTTCTATGCATAAAATCAATTTTAATGAGAATAACACTTTTGGAAGAAAAATAAATGCTTTATGCATCTTTCTATGCATAAAATCAATTTTAATGAGAATAACACTTTTGGAAGAAAAATAAATCCTTTATGCATCTTTCTATGCATAAAACCAATTTTATTGAGAATAACACTTTTGAAATAAAATAAATCCTTCTATGCATCTTTCTATACATGAAATCAAATTCAATAATAACAACACTTTTATAATAAAAATTTCCTCTATGGATCTTTCTACGCATAGAAATTAATTTTAATAATTAATATCACTGATATCCATGCATATTCATAGGTGAATATGTACATGGAGTAAATTAGAATATTTTTTTTAGAATGCACAAACGGTGGGAATTACTCTTTTGGAATAATATAAAAATGAACTTTCTTTTCCATAAAATTCTAGAAAATTTTGCCATAACCTCCTTTGTATGGCTGACCATTTATCATTTTTAACATTCTATTTTCAATTTAAATTAACCCCAATTAGATGTAAAGGACTCTAATCTACACAATTTTCAATTTCTAAGAGAGTAAACAATAAAAAAAGTTTAATTAATCTTTTTGTTAAACATTCTAGGATAAAGAAAGGCTGAATTGTAAAGAAGAGAAGGGGGAGGCCTTTTCATCAAGGCATAGTATTAGAAATTGTTTAATCAACTATAAAACAAGAAAATCAAGAAAACCATAGATTTGAAATTAAAAAGTAAGAAAAATTTAGCTTACATAGATTTGTGAGCTTTCCTTTGGCTTGAGGGATTGAGGGATCTACTCTTGTTTGAAGCAAGAGTGGCCACCAATTACTTTGGAGAGGATTAAGCCAAAAATAATTGAATTATCAAGAAAATTCAATGTAATTGGCTCTGAGTAGGAGTAGAGTAACAATGCATAAACACTATTAACCTTTTACAAAGGGGGAGGCTTCTATTTATAAGAAAAAGTGAGCCTCTAACCAAGAAATTGATTCTTGAATTTTTCAGATCAATTTGGTCAATTTTTGACCATTTTTGGGTCAGTTTAGCTTACTTTTTGGATCTAGTTGAAACAAGAGAGAGGAGAGATGAAAATATCACATTAATTTTGAGTTTAAAACTCCTCCACACATGTGAAATAGGCACCTCCTTCATGAGGGGAGATCCCCACAGTAAGGTGTCAAAAATGCATCATTTCTTCTAAATATCTCTCCTTTTTTCACTAATAAACCTTGTCCTTAGTCAATTCTTCATCTTATGTGAGCATTTACTCATTTTTGGGGGGATCTTCTTTTATTCTTCAATTTATCAATTCCCTACATTTGGATTAATCTTATTGGTCCATATGAACCTTAATTGGACCATAATCTAAAAATTTCTAAAAATCTGGACCCTTAGGCTAAGGTCCTTAATACCTATTTTTAATTAATTCCAATTGTACATTGGAAAGTCCTTTTTGAATTTCTGTTTCAGGGGAAACCATTTTAGACACTAGGAGGATTTTTATATCCAAAAATATCTTAATTTTTTATTACCTCCCAAGGTAAAAGAGGATCTTTCTTTCAGAAAGGGGAATAATTATAAGATCAGAAGGGGAGGTTCTTACACCTGCACACCTCAAAAGCTGGAGGGAATAATCTTACATTCTACCCCACTTAAAAAATGCGAGATGTCCTCATCTCGCAAAATTAGAGAACAACTCTTTCCCTTAAGATCCAATTGATTCTGGGTTCCTTATAATTTGGTGAACCCAACAGAATCCTAGGATTAAAGATCCCTTCTTATATAGAACTCATCATTAGATAATAATTCACTCAAATCATATCATTCAATTCCTTATCTCACAATAATGAATACCATATTAGATAATTTGGGAAAAATCCCATTCCCATTTGAAAAATGGGAGCATGGTGAACTTGTCCAAAAGTTTGTCAAAACCCCCTCATCTTGAAGAGTAGAATCTAAATCTATGATCTCCGACAAATTTGGAGTTGGTATGTTTAAGATATATCCAAAACTATATAGAGTAATTGATTCCCAAAATGTGAGATTTTTCCAAAATTTACCTAATATTGACTTAATGGTCCATTAGACCGAAATTTCCATCTAAACAGTCCTCCATGGGAATTTTCAATTATACATATTTTTAATTTGACATCCCTTAACTTGATCCACTGGGTCAAGTGTTAACAGTAGCAATCTGTCATCACAATCCACTAATCTCATAGTGATTTGCTGAAGTCATTATCGTCATTCCAGTTACGAACATCATCACAGGAACCCGTCCCATTCATTCTCATTGTGGTTTTGCTCAGCTTATCGCTTTTCAACCAAAACTCAAGAATCATCATTTTTCAATCAGAATCTAAATCAACTCATGAGTTCTCAACCAGAGTTTATAAAATCATGTCAACCACATTCAAATTCATCATCTGGAAAGCATTTTTGCTTATAATTTCAAGTCTTAGATTTACTCGTATATACTGCCAGTAAAAAGAGCTGCAATTATACCCTCGGTATATACGGGTAGTCACGGTCCTTGGAATTATAAGGTAAATACCATCATGTCTAGGCCTCAAGAAAGTCAGGGATTCCATGCAATTGTGGTACTTCCATCTGAAGACCCAATTACTAATTTATGAATTTCAGTCTGAATATCAATTTGTATGAATTTCATCACACAATTACAACCTTTTACTGCTACTTCATAAATTTTTGACATTTTTGGCTTCTCAGTTTTTCCACATTAGCCAAATTTGCTCTAATACCAGCTAAAAGATCCATGTCCCCACCGTGTAACGAATTCATGGGGTGCTAGCATCGGAAGTAGAACTTCTTGCATGGGGCAGGGTCCCTCACTCGAGGCCTCGCCCACGGATATCCGAACAAGAGACTAATCCCTCAGTTCTTCCAAAACTGAACCTGGAAAAACTTCCCTCTCCCAAAAAAGCATGGGCAATTCCTCCATGATATTTTTTACTCTAACGTAGACAAGAGCCTTATCTAACTAAACTGATCTGACCGAACTCGTAAGTCCCATAGTCAAATCAAGAAAAAGATTGTACTTGGATTCTTAATGTACCTTGGAAACTTTATTTTAATTTTGCTGTTTTAGGGAAATATATTTTTGATATTTTTAGAATTTATATATCCAAAAATATCTCAATATTGAATTACCACTCTCTAGAATTTTCATCTCTCTAGGTAAAAATAAGAAAAAATAATATTTTCTTGTATTCAGAAATAGGGAATGATTACAGGGGATTGAAGTAAAGCTTATTCATTATTCAGGCACAACCAATGTGTCTTCCTGCACTTCTTAAAGGAGAGTTTTGCAGAGAATCGATGACTTACCCCTGCAGTGCTTGAAATCGCCTGCTTTCTGAAAAATGGAGGTCGTAACGCACCAAAAATGCATTTTCAGCCTGAAAAATGTTGTCCAATAGGATAATAGGATATTATAGTTGCCCTATAGCTTTACTCCCGTGAAGAAAGCTCCTCAATCAGAGGCCGGTGCCTCCTGTAGAGCTCCCGACAAGGGTGTAGTCAACCAACACAAATAGGAAAGAGTAGATGAAGCTCTTACCCTCGTACCGCTTCCTGTGCTTCTCTTGCTTGCAGTTGTCCAAGTATGGTATGACAGGATGTAAGCCTATCTCATTGTCATTGGATCAGAATGGCAAGTTGATGAGTGCAGATTCAGGAGAGATTTTGGAGGATCCTACTATGTATAGGCGCATAGTAGGAAGCTTGATCTACATGACGATCACCAGGGCCAGATTTGAGCTATGCTATTGGGTTAGTGAGTCAGTTTATGCAGGTTCCTCGGAAGCTGCAATTGGATGCATTGAGACACATACTGAGGTATGTGAGGTCTACTTTGCATTGTGGACTATTTTATGAAAATGGGACAGAGATATGTGTACATGGGTACACATATGCTGATTGGGCTGGTAGTATCTCAGATAGAAGATCTACTAGTGGCTTCATGTTTTCTTTGGGGAGTGCTGCTGTGACTTGGAGCAGCAAGAAGCAGCCTACGGTTGCTCTATCGAGTACAGAGGCCGAGTACAGAGGTGCTGCTATGATAGCATGTGAGGTAGCTTGGTTGAGAAATCTACTTACAGATTTGGGTCTATCAGTGGATAGACAAGTTGTCATTTTCTGTGACAACATTAGCAGTATATAGTTGGCCAGGAACCCAATTTTTATTGCTCGCATGAAGCATGTAGAGGTCCACTATCATTTTGTCAGAGAGAAGGTTTTGGCAGGAGACGTTGAACTTGTTTATGTCAGCACACAGGATCAGGTCGCTGACATCTTCACCAAAGCATTGGGTACAAAGAAGCTCCGCAGATTCAGGGCTTCGCTTGGTGTACATGAGATAGAGTTGAGCTTGAGGGGGAGTGTTGAGATATCGAGCTCATCTATAGTGAGGCGGTGGACACTGATGACCCGCCTGGGGGATAGGCCGCACACTTACACCACTAGCATGGTTGGTGAGATCATGGTTGATATGTGGCGAGTGGGATGACAGGCTGTGTGACAGCCATTCTAGAGACTGGCATAGTTATAGCGCCAGCTCATTTAGTTGGGTTCACACTATAGAGAACCCTAGTATATATTTGGTTGAGTACCTTTCATATTGTGTGTACTCTTATCTTTGTATATGGTGTGTTGAGTGTTGTGTGAAGAAGAAGAAGATTTTCAGCCTCTCACCTTGTGTGTTCTCTTTTAGGGTTTTGTGAGTGTGTGTGTGCTTGCAAGAGCTCAAGCTCCCTTCTCCCCTGCATCTTTTCATTAATGTGGAGAAAGAAGAAGACACCCTTGGACCCTATGAGGTGATAGAAGAGCTTATGTAGCCAAAGGTGGAACCAAGCCAAAAACATGAACTTTTGATGAAGAAATTGAGGCCAGATCTATCCTCCATGGAGAAAAACATGTATTTGGAATTATTGTCTAAGTTCCCTAATCTTTTTATCACCTCATACCAGGAAATAAGGGGATTCAAAGGTGAGGAATTGAAGATAGATTTGAAGGAGGGTGCAAAACTTGTAAGGCAAAAGCTTAGAAGGATGGGACGTGAACAGATGCAGGTTTTGAAGGAAGAGGTGGACAAGCTTCTTAAAGCAGGTTTCATTACCCCTGTTGACACCGCTGATTGGGTAAGCCCAGTAGTGGTAACTCCAAAGAGGGATGGGAAATGGAGGGTTTGTGTAGATTTTTTAAACCCTTGAATGTAGATACCAAGAAAGATCCTTATCCACTACCCTTCCTTAACAAGATTCTCGACAAAATAGCTGGTTTTGAAAGGTATAGTGTCTATGATGGTTTTTCTGGTTACTTTTAGTTGAAGATAGCCCCTGAAGATCAAAAGAAAACCACTTTCATTACACCCTGGGGTTGCTTCTACTACAAAATTCTTCCTTTTGGACTCACCAATGGTCCTTCTCATTACCAAAGGAGAGCTAATTGGGTACTATCTCCTTTCCTTGGTAAGTTTGATAGAGACTTCATTGATGATTTTTGTATATATAGCTCCAGGCAAGATCATTTTGAAAAGTTAGCTCTAGCTTTTGAGCGTTATGATGAGTGTGGTGGACAGCTCAATCCCAAGTAAAGCTTCCTTGCACAACCAAGAGTGAAGCTCTTAGGGCATGTGGTTTCAAAAAATGGAATCAAAGCTGATTCAGATAAAGTGAAGTCTCTCATCCTTCTTCCTTCACCTAGAGATACCAAACAGCTTGCCACATTCATCCAAAAGGTGAAGTATATGACCAGGTTCATTTCTCTTTCTTCAAAATTGCCTTATCCTTTGCAACAAGCAGCTAAGCATGATCCATTGAATTGGACTATTGAATGTGAAAAAAAAAAATCAAAATGTCAAGGAAGTTTTGGGGGCTATGCCAACCATGCAGGCTCCTAATTTGGAGGAGGTTTTCTATGCAAATCCATCTATTGAAAATGATGCTATTGGTGCTATGTTATTACAAAAGGGGAAGGATTCTCATTTTATGAACCCAATTTATTTTGTTAGCAAGGTCAAAACTATGGCAGAAAAGAACATGTCAGAAGTAGAGCTTGTAATGACAAGTGTGGTATATGCATGCAGATAGTTCCATCATTATCTTCTACCCCGACCATTTGTTTTCTTGATAAGCTACACATTTTTACCAAAGCTTATCAATGGCAGCAACATGTCAAAGGTAGTGATGAAATGGGTTGTGGAATTGCAGGAGTTTTCTTTTTCATTCCTTGTTGAGGAAAGCACCAGGGCTACCTTGGCAGATCTTTTGACCTACAAGGAGACTCCTCTCCTTATCAAAGAAGAGGCTGTGAAGAAGACTATTGAGAATGTGGTAGAGATTGGGAATGCACACTTTCTATTTTTTTATGGCTCTTATAGGAAAAGTCATGATGCTGCTTCAGGAGGTCTTGTGTTATATGATCCACAAGGCAAGCTTCTTTGTAAGAAAGGAATAAAGGTGGATGCACATAGCACCAATGAGGTTGAATATTCTACACTAGAAGCTGGATTGCACATATGTTTTAAGTATGGTGTATGCCGACTTTGTATTAAGGGTGATGCTTTACTTGTTGTTAAACAGGTACTTGGAGTATGGAAGAGCAAGAATACTTTGCTTAAAGAAATGTGTTTCAGAATTAAAGGCCTGCTAAAGAAGTTTGAAGCATGGAGCATTCGTCATATAGATCGTAGCCAAAATGGAGAAGCACATAAGGCTACTCAGAGTATGATCAAGGAGGTATTTGTGCTTAAAGCTAATGTGCCTCTGTATTGTGGAAGGGAGTGTTTGGATAAAGAAGATAAGTTTTTATTGACCGGCAAGATACCTGAGGAGATTGAGAAATCTAAAAAGTATGGTTTTGTGAGGAAAGCTAGCAGGTACACACTTATTAATGATGTAATGTATATGCGGGGACAGATTTGATTTTAAGACATGTGCCATGGAAGGAAGAGTTGTATAAGATCCTTGAGGAAAATCATGAAGGATCTTGTGGTGGACATTTTGCATTCAAAATTACTTTGCATAAAATTTTGCAGGAAGGATATGTATGGCCGAGTGTTTAAAAGGATGTACACCATTGGTGCAAGTCATGCAAATAATGTCAGTCACTTGGAAGCAGAATACTTAAACCTGATCTTTGAAAAACCATAATGGCTTATGATGGATTTGAAAAATGGGGAATCGATGTTGTGGGTCCATTACCTACTATTACTAGTTGGGGGAAAAGCTATGTATTGACTATAGTTGATTATCTTTCTAGGTGGGCAGAAGCTAAGGCAATAAAGCGAATAGGTTCTAAAGATGTTGCAAAATTTGTGTATGAGGACATCTGTTGCAAATTTGGAGCACCTCTTGAGTTGCTTTCTGATCAAGGGCCTGGTTTTAGAGCAGAATTGATAGGTTATGTGCCAAAATGAAAATTAGGCATAACTACACCACTGGACTCAATGAAAGATTCAATGGTGCGCTTATGAAGATATTTTCAAAGGTATCCCACCATCAAGGAAGAAATTGGGATCTGGAATTGCCTAGTGCTCTTTGGGCTTATAGAACATCTGTGAAAACTAGCACAGGATTTACACCTTTTCATTTAATATATGGCAAGGAAGCTTTGTTGCCTATTGAGGTGGAGTTACCAGCAGTTAAAATGCTTGAATAACTGATGATTGACCCAAGATGTATACAAGAAAAGACTTTTGTATCTACAACAGGTCCAGTTAGACAGATCTCTAGCTTCAGAGCATTGTAAGAAAATGCAAGAAGAGAATGTGAAGCATATAAATGCTAAAAGCAAAAGTAAAGGAATTGAAAAAGGTGACATGGTGTTAAGGTATAACAACAAATTGGACAACACCTTTCAAAAAAAGTTCCAAGTTAAGTGGGAGGGTCCTTTTATGGTGTTGGAATGCTTTACCAATGGTACTTACCAATTGGCTATTCTTGATGCAACTCTTCATCCATCCAGGGTAAATGGTCTGTGCTTAAAAAAATATTATGCAAGATTGATGACCATTGTTAAAGATGACATGTATGAGATTGATGATGTTAGATACCTGTAACGCCGCTACTACGAGCGTTACCACCACAGGAGGGGACGGCCTCTGGCTCACCACCCAGCCATAGAGGAAGAATGAGAATTTCCCCTCATCCCCCAGGCTATATAGTGTGTGGCCTGCCGTCCACACTAGCCTGGCCGTCCACCATGACTCCGCATGGGCGTCCTCTCCCACTGACCCCGGACATGGCCATCCAGTTTGCCGTCGGTTCACAGGCGTTACAGCCTACGTGACATTACCCCCCCTTAAGAAGAGTTTTCGTCCTCGAAAACAAACTAGGGAAACCTTTTGGAAATTGCACTACGGCGTTCCCAGGTAGCTACCTCCTCATCCCTATCTGTCCATTTAACAAGTACCTCCTGGTACACTTTATGTCGGGTTTGTCTATCACGATTTTGTAGAATCTTTTCAGGTTCATGTGGTATCTTTGGTGGCTCTATCAAGTCCACCAAAATCTCTGGAGAAACTGCGTTCTCTAACCCGTGAACTGATTTCTTTAGTTTACTGACATGGAAGACAGGATGGACTTGAGAACTCTCCGGTAACTCAAGTTTATATGCTACATCCCCAATCTTCTTAAGGATTTTAAAAGGACCACAATATCTCGGAGAAAGTTTATTACACTTTCTCGTTTTCATGGTTTCTGAATGCATAGGAACCTTGAGGAATACAAAGTCACCTTCTGCAAAGGTCACCTTTCTACGTCCTTTATCCGCATAAGTTTATTACACTTTCTCGTTTTCATGGTTTATGAATGCATAGGAACCTTGAGGAATACAAAGTCACCTTCTGCAAAGGTCACCTTTCTACGTCCTTTATCCGCATAAGTTTTAGCGCGATCCTGAGCGCTACGAATGCTCTCACGTGCGGCTCTGAGCATATCATTCATATCTTCAAGGAAGTCCTTGACAGATTGAATTTTCTCCTTTTCTAGGCCTACAGCCATCGGAGATCTCGGCTAGAATCCATACATTAAGTGTTTAGAGCTGTTATAGGCAAACTCCAATAAGGGCAAGTACTCTTTCCAATTAGATTGCTTCTTACTAACATAAGAACGCAACATATCCTCTAGAATTTGGTTAACTCTTTCAGTTTGACCATCAGACTCCGGATGATCTACCGTACTCATACTCAGAGTAGTATCCAACTTTTTGAAGACTTCCCTCCAAAAATGACTGTTGAACTTTCTATCTCTATCCGACACTATATCTGCGGGCAGGACATATAGCTTGTAGAGATGTTCAATTAAGAGTTTTGCCAACTCTGGCGTTTTAACAGTTTTCTTCGTGGCAATAAACTTTGCCATTTTAGTTAACATGTCCACTACCACCCACACCGCATCATTCCCTTGACTCGTCTTGGGTAGACCGATAATGAAATCCATGGAAATGCTTTCCCATTTCCCTTGAGGAATCTCCAACGGATGGAGTAGTCCTCCAACCTTAAGACGTTCATGTTTATTAACCTGGCACTTACTGCATTTCAACACATAAGTTTGGACGTCCTTAAGCAAACTAGGCCAATAAAACTGTCTTTTCACTAGTGCATAGGTCTTCTGAATCCCAGGATGACCCGCACTTGGACTATCATGACTTTCTTTAAGAATTTGGGCCCAAAAGTCACCAATAATTGGTACACATATTCTACCCTTGTAGAGTAAGTACCCGTCGTCAATGGAGTAATTAGCATATTTCTCCCCCCAACGAAGTTTATCACTCACCTTTGAAGCCGTGACAGTCAAAGGTGATGAAGGACCTACGTCAGAGCTCTCCGACTCCCAACTATACCCGGAAGACACGGCTAGTCTCTCCGGACTAACTCTCGCTTCCCTTCCCGTTGCACCTTCGGCCAGTCTCTCCGGACTAGCAACACGTGCCAAAACGAGGGAGGTGGTTGCATCTGTGAAGAAGTGCGTACGCGTATAGCGTGCCAGACCTCTGTAAAAGATGGATCGTGCTCACATAAACCACGTAGTGACTCCAAGAAATCATTCTTGAAGACTGTGAAACTAAGTTCATTAATCTGTGGCATGCGACTAAGTGCATCTACCACCACGTTATACTTACCTTTCTGGTAACGTATCTGAAGGTCAAACTCCTGTAGAATCTCCGCCCACCGAGCTTTTCTACCCTTCAATTCATTTTGACTTGAAAGCCATTTCAGACTTTCATGGTCCGTCCGGACCTCAAATGTAGCACCATATAAATAGTGTCCACTTTTTCAGTGCATGAACTATCGCTAGTAACTCTCGCCGCTCATAAGCCGAGTAGTTACGCTGCGCACGATCTAACTTTTTACTCTCAAATGCAATTGGGCGTCCCCTTTGCATAAGTACGGCCCCAATGGCCTCATTACTAGCGTCTGTTTCCAAAACAAACGGCTTTTTGGATCGACAATAGTCAAAACAGGTGCAGCTGCACTACGGTCACCTTGAGCTTATCAAAACTTTTCTGTTGGGGGCTTCCCCCCAACATGTTTTTTGTTTTTGACCGTAAACTGGTCAGTCAACGAGACTGCGATCTTCACGTAGTCCTTCACATACTGTCGGTAGAACCCCGACATGCCAAGAAAAAGCTGCAGTTCCTCGAGATTCTTCAGCGCTGGCCATTTAAGAATAGCCTCTACTTTTTCTGGATCCATCCGCGTACCATCGGCGGATATAATATGGCCAAGGTAGTGAATTTCTGTTTCAAAAAATTCACATTTTCTCTTCTTTGCAAATAGATTGTGCTCTCGCAACAACTCGAACACTAGACGCAAATGCTCTATGTGTTCTTTCTGTGTCTTACTGTACACAAGAATATCATCTAGGAAAACTACAACGAATTTTCCCAAATATGGACGTAAAATGCTGTCCATCAGCGTCATAAACGTCGCTGGAGCATTGGTTAGCCCAAATGGCATAACCAAAAACTCAAAATGCCCGATATACGGGTCCTAAATGCTGTCTTCGCAACATCTTCTTGTTTAATTCTAACCTGATGATATCCTGATCTGAGGTCTATTTTTGTAAAGTATCTCGATCCATAGAGTTGATCAAACAACTCATCCATGCGTGGCATTGGATACTTGTTCTTAATCGTTATCTGATTAAGAGCCCTATAGTCTATGCACATCCGCATAGATCCGTCTTTCTTCTTTACCAGAAGAATAGGCGATGCCCACGGACTTGAACTAGGCCGAATATTGTTCAAATATTCCGTCAATTGTTTTTCCACTTCCTGTGCCCGGAGTGGCTTAATCTATAAGCAGTTTTGCTTATAGGTTTTGATCCTGGCATAACTTCGATGCCATGGTCTACTTCTCTAGATGGTGGTAAACCATCTGGTAAATCATCAGGAAAAACATCTTGAAATTCCTCTAATAAATTCATTAAAGTATCTACGTACTTTTTCTTTAATGTCTCATTCACCTTGGATTTTTTCTTGTTTGAATCACATGCATGCCAAACAGGATTCTCAAACAGTGGGTCTCGTCCAAGGTTATTTTGTTTTCCTTGTTTGTCTACGCAAACATTATTTATCATTTCATCTACAGAAACAAAATTCAAAAGAGGGTAACAAGCATATACCTCTGCTATCTGGTCTCTGCGGACCGCTGTACACAGCTCCATGGAGGAAATAAGTGGTGTGGCGGGGACAGTACGGTCGCCCTGCAGGGTAATGACTCTACCTCCGTGCTCAAAACATAGCGTATTATGTAAGTAATTCCGAGCTAGACTAGGGCCCAAGCCATACAGCCACTCCCTGCCTAGATATACGTCTGCTCTGGCTAAGTACATGACCTGAAAGTCAAGCGGAGCCTCGTAGTCCTGCATAGATAATGGGAACCCCAATACTACGGTATTCCATACCGTTTTGTCATATCCGTTGGCTAGGCCAACAGTATACTCATGATCACTCCGGGTCTCAGTCAACCCCAACTTCTTGACTAACGAGTAGTTCAAGAAGTTGTGGCTAGCTCCATCATCAATAAAAACTGTGACTCTACGGCCACCTATGGTGCCATACATGCGCACCATGTCATGCGGACCTACAGTAGGCTGCCACATCGCTGGTGTCACTGAACAAGCGTGATGCTCATCACAATGACACACTGTCACCTCTCTGAACTCTGCGGAACTGAGAGGGAGTCTCTGCACTGTATGCAACTGCCTAGAAGATTTACCATCTTTTTTGGGCTCGTTTTGCCACTCGTGCTCGCTTTAGGCTTTGAACACTCAGCCTTCATGTGCCCTACTTCATTGCAATTAAAGCAGCGATTTTCCTTTCGCGCTTTAATATATTGCTCTTTCTTTTGGATTTTGGTGTCTCTTTTCTTCCTGGATGGTCGCGATTTTTTAGACCAATGACCACCCTGTCCTTCCTGGTCCGTCCTATCCCCTTGTTTATCACTACGGAACCCTTTTCTTTTAAGGCCTGACCTCCTCTTTTCACTACCATCGGCCTTGCTCGAACCACCACGTGCACTACGGCGCCTGATGTCATCAAATATCTACGCATACTTAATTGCCTCTGCTAAGTCTTTAGGCTGTAAGGGCTCTATGTACTCAAGGTAATCATCTTTGAGGCCTCTCTTAAAGCCTCGCAATGTCTGGAATGCATCGATTCCCTTTAGCTTGAGTACTATCTCCCTATAGTCTGAGATGTACTGAGTTAGGGATTTGTTCTCCATCGAGCACTTGTCCCATAACTCCCAGCTTCTCTCTGCCTCATTAACAGGCAAAAATTCTTTTCGAAACATCGTTTCAAATTCCGTCCAAGTGGCAGGGCGAGTTGTCAAACTCATCCACCACTTGTACGCTTTGCCGGTTAATGAGAGGCTAATCTCTACGGGCTGTATATGGCTAGGCTGCTGTCGCAGCGCGTGCAAATCTGACCACTTCGCTAGAAACATATTGACTGAGTCCTTGTTTCTCTCCTTCTCCGCCACCAAAACTAGGCGGCTTTAAGTCTTTTAATAACGACGAAGCTGTCGCTATGGACGGCCCCGCAGGCGCATCGACGGCCTGTACTCCTACAACCACTGGCGTTTCTATGCTCACCCGTGCCGCAGGAGCTCGGCTACCACGAGGAGTCAGAGTACTAGCCGAGGCGGCTGTCAGTGCTCTAACCGTGTGGAGATGCTCTGTAGCATCATGACTAGACCAGCCTGGACTTTACCCATATTGTTTAGTTTGGCATTAAGATATTTAAGCAGTCCACTAGAGAGCTCCGTCTCTGTCAAGACATCAGCAGGGTCCAATAGGTCATAATCATCGTCGTCATAATCCAAGAGGTCCTCCTCGGTCCCCTCGGCGACGTCGGTGTTCATGTCCTCTCGCTCATCGGCCAGAAAGGGATCATCTACTAATGTGGCCGCTGCGGGCTCACTGGGTCCTAAGGCGGGGTCAATAGACGAGGAGGGCACTGGTGGATCACGCGTGATCGACGAGCGCACTCCGGACGACCGGACAACGGTCGGGCGTGTACGGCCTGACAATTCGGTCGGGGTCAAACCCGCGACCGAGGACAAGAGACCTGAAAAACCTAGAGAAGTAGAAGGCGGTGGGGACACACTACGCCTAGCAGACATCTTTAATTCTTGCAAAAAACAATGCGAGAACTCGGAAATTACAAAAAAAGAACACTAATAAAATGAGCAGTGGTGGAGAGAGAATAGTCACCCCCCTTTACGGTCGCCTGTCGATTTGTGTTGCGCTGCAAGCCTCCAGACAGCGTCGCTTCTCTGGGATACTCCAATCCGAGAGAAAAAATGCCTGCAACTCATAACAAAAATAAATTTTGCTCAGGAGACTGTGCCTGAAACAGTCAGATTATCCCTTTCTGGGATTATCCCTCCCCAGCCGAGAGAGAGGATCCGGTTGAATTTACTTTCATTTTTAATTTTATTAAAAATGAATAATGAAAAAATGAAAAAAAATATATATATATATATATATATATATATATATATTTGTTGGCGGTTCTGGTTGCTGCTGGTTTTTTAGGTGGCCGCCGCGTTGCTGGTTGGCTGGCCGTCGCCAGCTGTGTGCGCTGGGCAGGCCGCCCGCGTGCACTGGGCAGGCTGGCCGCCCGCCCGTTGTGGGCTGGGCAGGCCGCCCGCTGTGGCCAGCAGGCCACCTGCTGGGCTGGCCGCCTATGGGCTGGCCGCCTAAGGGCTGGCTGTTGGGCTCTTCGTCGCAGCCGAGAGGAGGTCAACCTACATCCACTACAGAGCCGGGCAACAGTCAACAGCCGGTCATCATAGCAAAATGACAGCCATTTTTTTTCTTAAACCAAAACGAGGCAGCAAGTCGCCCCCAGGCTCTTCGCCCCCCCCCTCAAACGAGGCAGCATTGCTCCAGCAAGTCGTGGGGCTGGTCTTCCCCCCCCCACACAGTAGAGAGACGGAGCTTCAACGCAGGTCGTGGGGCTAGTCTTCACCCCCCCACTACACCAGGCGATTTTCTCTACACCCTATCGAAAACTGTTTTGCAGACAAGCTTCAATGCAAAAGAAAAAAAACGAAAATTGCTTACCTACTGCCGTTTCGCTTTGGTGTGTGCTACCGAGAGAGAGAGAGAGAGAGAGAGAGAGAGAGAGAGAGAGAGAGAGAGAGAGAGAGAGAGAAAGAGAATTCTTCCCTTCAATTCTAGCCGCCTCTCTCCACACACTCCATTGTGGAGATAAGGATGAGAAGATGAAGAAAGAGAATTCTTCCCTTCAATTCTAGCCGCCTCTCTCCACACACTCCATTGTGGAGATAAGGATGAGAAGATGAATGGTTGAAAACCATTGAGTGGGCTCCGGTCCCCAAGTCACGCGCGGACCCTGATGACCCAATGGAACCGACGCTCTGATACAATGTTAGATACCTGTAACGCCGCTACGGGCGTTACCACAGGAGGGGACAGCCTGTGGCTCACCAACCAGCCATAGAGGAAGAATGAGGATTGCCCCTCATCCCCACACTAGCCTGGCCGCCCATGACTCCGCATGGGCATCCTCTCCCACTGAACCCCGGACATGGCCATCCGGTCTGCCCCATCAGTCACACTCATAGGCGTTACAGCCTACGTGACATTACGGCCTCTGGCTCACCACCCAGCCATAGAGGAAGAATGAGGATTGCCCCTCATCCCCCAGGCTATATAGTGTGTGGCCTGCCGTCCACACTAGCCTGGCTACCCATGACTCCGCATGGGCGTCCTCTGCCCACTGAACCCTGGACATGGCCATCCGGTCTATCGGTCACAGGCGTTACAGCCTACGTGACAGATGACCATTATTAAAGATGACATGTATGAGATTGATGACCATTGTTAAAGATGACATGTATGAAATTGAGGCTATGACAGGTCAATGTAAGAAAAGTGGTGACATGGGTCTTAATTTACTTTTCTCTGCTAGTCATAAATGATCTAGTAGATTGGGGGTTGGGCAAACTATGTTAGGAGTTTTTTTAGTGTGGTTTTCTGGCATATGTACATATAGATGCTTGTTCATATAGTATTTGTGAGATCCCACTGCCCCCTCTGTGCACCGGATTCCTGGATGGTAGCAACGAAAGTGGCTTCCTCATGCGCGGGCAAGGTTTCTCACACTCGGGGCCTCGCCCTCGAATGTCCGGGCGGCACGAGACTAGGCTGGTCATTCCGAAAACCGAAACTGGGAAAATTTCCCATGCCCGGAAAGCGGGGACGATTCCACCATTTTGAATTTCTTAACGAATTTTTCTAACGAGGTCAAGATATTGAACTAACCTTTATCTGATATTGAACTAACCTTTATCTAATTAAACCAGATAGAAGGGAAAACTATTACAGACTTAACTTGAAGGAATCAACGCTTTTTTCCTGATTGAATCAAGCACAGCCATTGATCTATTCATTAGAGAAGTCTTCAGGTTACTATTTAACTACTCGAGTTCTAAACGTAATCTGTTAATCAATTTTATTATTAAAACTCTACCGATTCCAGCCTAACCCCATCTGGCCCATGGGTTAGCCACCACCCAACCACTGGAATAGTAGATCCAAACAAGTACTCACCCACCCATAATTGAATGCCTTTCTTAACTTTTGCTTTAGAAAATAGATACTCACACACTCCTCTTTAAACTTTAATTTATAAAACAATCCATTGACAAACAATTTACTGGTTACACACACATGTCATACTTCAAAATTTCCATTGAGTCTTTGTTTCTCACAAAACAGTATCACTCTGGAGACTAGCGGGTCAACAATGAGATCCAGTGATAGATTACAATAACATTGGTCCGTCATACAATATCTTCCTCGACATACGCATGGGTGTCCTAGGCACCGTGAGCCCGTGCATCACCTGGTCAGAACCCTCCAGGATCCTCCTTAGGTGTCCTGGCACTTCACTTAGGGACCGCTTCGTCGGCCCTCGCCCATCGTACTAGAAGCGCACCATTTTAACCATACCGAGGTTGGTTAAGGCCTCGGCAAGCTTTGCCACGTGAGCTGTCCTTTGAACACTCCCCGCCAGCTGTTGCAACCGAACTTCCCTTAGAACACACATAAACCAAATGCTCCCTCCACAGCATTCTGGCGTAAGACAGTCCTTTAAGAAAACAGGGTATTCATGCAAGTTTTCAGTTTTGATTTTGTTTGAATACCATGAATAAATCTTAAATCCATATCCCAATACTTCTAGATCTAGGTCTGAATTCCAAACAGAATTCCTTAAATTCTGTTAACTTGATCCTCAGATCAAAATCAAAAGTCTTAACTTAGTTCCAAATTCGGTGGGTGATTTAAGTGTATTTTTCTTGAACTAGGCACATCTCATCGATTGAAACTGACGAAGGAATTAGGTCTTGGTCAATAGTCTAAATTAGAGTCTGATTCTGGAAAGGTTCTTCCTAAACTATCTTTCTTGAAAGGTAATATTTCAATTTCTCTTTTTCTAAAATTTCGTTTATTGAATATTTACTTACAGATTTATTGAATATTTCGTTTATTGAATATTTGCTTACAGATTTCTAAACTAAACATGAATTCCTATGGGAAATAAAATAATCATTTTTCTCGATCTCTGACTTCGATAGTTTATTTGAATTTTCTCATCACCATCTTAGTGAATATGAAAGGGTAGAATTTCCTCTCATAGATTATCGTAACTCTATTATAATAAAAAAAATTCTATATACATCTATTTATGCATAAAATCCAATTCTAATGAAAGTCACACTTTTATCATCATAAAAATCATTTATAATAAAAATCACTCTTTTAATTTGAAGAATTTCTTTTATGCATCCATTTATGCATAAAAATCATTTATGATAAAAATCACTCTTTTAATATAAAAGAATTTCTTTTATGCATCTATTTATGCATAAAAATCATTTATGATGAAAATCACACTTTTAATATAAAAAAATTTATCTTTTATGCATATATTTATGCATACAAATCATTTGTGATAAAAATCACTCTTTTAGTATAAAAGAATTTCTTTAATGCATCTATTTATGCATAAAAATAATTTATGATAAAAATCACACTTTTAATATATAAAAAAATAACTTTTATGCATATATTTATGCATACAAATCAATAATGATAAAAGTAACACTTTTATAATAAAAATATTCTTTTATGCATACTTTTATGCATGAAAATCAATAATGATAAGAGTAACACTTTTAAATATTCTTTTATGCATACTTTTATGCATGAAAATCAATAATGATAAAAGTAACACTTTTATAATAAAAAATATTCTTTTATGCATGAAAATCAATAATGATAAAAGTAACACTTTTATAATAAAAAAATATTCTTTTATGCATACTTTTATGCATGAAAATCAATAATGATATAAGTAACACTTTTATAATTTAAAAATATTCTTTTATGCATACTTTTATGTATGAAAATCAATAATGATAAAAGTAACACTTTTATAATTAAAAAATATTCTTTTATGCATGAAAATCAATAATGATAAAAGTAACACTTTTATAATTAAAAAAATATTCTTTTATGCATACTTTTATGCATGAAATTCAATATTGATAAAAGTAACACTTTTATAATAAAAAAATATTCTTTTATGCATGAAAATAAATAATGATAAAAGTAACACTTTTATAATTAAAAAATAATCTTTTATGCATACTTTTATGCATAAAAATCAATAATAATGAAAGTAATACTATTATAATAAAAATAATTTTTTTTATACAAATAATCAAAATGCATCTTCTATGCATGAAAATGACACTTTAGAATATAGAAACCATAAGGATTACTCTTTTAGAATAATAAAAGTTAATACTTATTTCCAAATTTTTGAAAAATTTTGCCATAACCTCCTTTGTATGGCTGACCATTTTTCAATTTTTAAGTCTTTAAAATCATTCTAATGTAAACATTTTCTACTTATTTAAGAGAAAAATTATGAAAAACTTGATTTTATCTAATAATCAATCATCTAGGATAAGAATGGTTGGATTTACTAAAGAAGAGAGGGGAATCCCTTTTTTCAATGAGGCATAACATCATTTCATTATAGAGAAGACAAAAATCATAAAAACCATAAAATAAATAGAAAAGAGAAGAATCTCCAACTTACATGGAGAATTTGAGAGCTTTCCTTTGGCTTGATGGTTTGAGGGTTCTACTCTTGTTTGGAACAAGAGTGGCCACCAATCTTCTAGAAGAGGAAAGGTCAAAAACTAATGAATTATGAGTAAAATTCACAGTTCTTGGCACTTGGGAGAAGCAGGGTTATAGTGCAAAACACTATTGAGTTTCAACAAAGGGGAAGGCTTCTATTTATAGGGAAAAGTGAGCTTCTAACCAAGCCAACTGATTCTAGAATTTTCCAGATCAGTTTGGTCAATTTTTTTTGACCATTTTTAGGTCAGTTTTGCTCACTTTTTTGGATCTAGTTGAAACAGGAGAGAGGAGAGATAAAAATATCTCATTATTTGGGAGTTTAAAACTCATTCAAGCATGTGAAATAGGTGCCTCCTTCATGAGGGGAATTCCCCCATACTGAGGTGTCAAAAATGCATCATTACTTCCAAATATCGCTCTTTTTTAACTATTAACCTTGTCCTTAGTCAACTCTTCATCTTATGTGAGTATTTACTCATTTTTGGGAGATTTTCCTTTTATTCTTCATTTATCTCCTCCTTACATTTGGATAAATCTTATTGGTCCATAGGAACCTTAATTTAAATTTTTTCAAAAATCTGGACCCCTAGGGTAATGCCTCTTGAACAGATTATACTTAATTTCTAATGCACCTTCTGGAAATCTTTTTGAACTTCTGTTTCAAGGGAACTTATTTTAATAAGATGAGAAATTTTTCCATCCAAAAATATTTAAAATCTGAATATTCTCTCTCTAGAATATTTTCTCTCTCTAGGCCAGTAGAAACAAGATCTTTTATATTTCTGAAGAGGGATTTGATTACAGGGGAAGATGCTGGACATCTTGAGAGGCTGGGGAGGAGTCTTACATTCTCTCCCACTTGAAAAACAGGAGATGTCCTCATCTCGCAAACTGGGGGTAATCCCGTAATAACAGTTCGGCTGGCATCTATTAAGAGACTAAGGTTATGTAGAAGGGGAAGAGAAGGGTGTGAGTGTGAATGGACTTAAGGTCCACTAGCTCACCTATTTAAAGGTGGAGCCATGAGGCATTTTGTATTGAGCAAGGCCTAGTTGTATTCATAAATAACTTAATAAGCAAGATATTGTTCTTGTACTTTGTGAGTCTCTCCTCTCCACACACTTGATCTAGCATGAGCACCACGTTTTCTCAACATGGTATCTAGAGCTTGGTTGATTAGAACCACTTGTGGTGTAGATTAGGTCAAAAGTTTCACTCTTTTCTTATCTTTTCATGTGTGGAGCACAACCCCCTGGCAGTGGAGGAGCTCCAGCAGCCTGTAGAAGCCATAACTCACCGAGATTTCTTCAAGAAACTTGTAGAAGAGGCATGGGCATTCACATTCGTATGGCTAATTGCTAAAAATCTCCTCTCCACGCGGCGACATTCTGTCTGTAGTAGCAGCTCGGCGTAGTTTTGAGCTACAGGCGTGGTCGTATGTCAGATTCGCCGGCTACAGCCCATAAGAGGTTGCATAACCTTAGGGCTTGTGTAGGCCTTTGAGTTAGGAGTCTACAGCTCAATTTATAGCTCCAATGGTGCATCAACACGCCGGCTATTGCTGCAGACAAAAAAACCAGGCGGTGCTTCTCTTTCTCCATGAAGCTTTCCATTAAAGCTTCATGAGTGATTTTTTCTTGCTCAAATCATCTCCTCCCTTGCTCTAATCACTCAAGTGGTGTTGTGAATGTTTGTTGCTGAGCTTTCTCTTGATTTTGAAGAGTGGCCATCCACATGAGGTATCCATAAACCTCATTCTCAACAAGCTTCATCATCAACATCAACTTTCAAGCTTTCAAAGCTTTCAAAATGTACTTATGAGCACTAATTGTGTTGTTTAACACTAATTAATCTATTAATCTAGCAAAGAAAAAGTGTTCTTAAACACTAATAGTGTTATTAAATACTAATAGTGTTATTAAACACTAATGGTGAACTAATCACCAAAATAAGTATCATTTGACACTAAAAATATGCTTTTTAGCACTAATTGTGTTTTCTACACACTAATGGTGATCTTAATCACCAACCAAAGTGTTGCTTAACACTAATGTGGTTTTAACCATCAAAGGAGGAGATCTTTAACACTAAGGAGGCTCTTCTTCATCAACATTTGGAGGCCGGGCACACATCATAAGTGCTACATTCATCGTCAACCCGTTTCTTCCAAGGAGAAATAGTGCAACCATGAGAGCCATTGTCTTCATCCCATAAACCAAAGAGGTTGAAGATTTTTGGTTTTTCATCATCAAACTCAGATTTTTGAGTGTTTTTAAAGTTGGGCACATGTACATTAAGTGCTCATCTTCAATGTTTATGTATATTACCCTTGAGGCTCTTATTTGTAAAAGGCATAGGCATGTCATAAGCCATATACTCTCATTTCCCAAGCCCAAGGCATGTTATTCCACTGCATATTCAACTCTTTCATCGTCTAAGATGAGTTGTAAGGTTGAGCATAGCATCCCTAAGTGCTCTACCTTGTTGTTTGTCATGATTTTAAACATCTCTTGGCATTATCTTTGTAAGAGGCATTGGCAACATTATGAGCCATGCGCTCTCCTTCTTGAGCCAAGGATGATGTACCTTATTGGTTTGAGCATTTACCTCAACCAATTACTCACTTTCATTAAGCTTGTACCTTCAAACCCTAATGGATATCATGTAACCAACATGCACAAAAGTTGTTGTAATTGTGGAGTAGACACTGCCCTTGACCAATTCATAAGGCAAGTGGTAAGACCCTCCCTTTCCCTTTCCCATTTAAATCTACCTCATTGCCCATGGAGGAGGTATGGTATTCAAGGAAGCATCAAGAATGTTGAAGGATCATCTATAAGCAAACCACTTAAGCAAGGGTAGCAGCCTTGTTTTGATCATTGTGTGAGAATGGTCAAGGTGGAAAGCATGTGGAAGCAATGGCATGTATGTCTAAAGCATGTCAACTACAAGAGGTCAAGCAAACACAAGGAGTGGGGTACACCATCATTGAGGTGTACATCTTCATCAACAACAACAAATAAAGACTTAGATGGCATCATCGCGTATTAGCCTCTAAGGCTCTAGGAACATATGTGTAAATCCTGGATAACCACACCTATATTCCAAACCTTGTACGCCTAATGTTATAAAGGCATCCTATGTCCAATACCACCTATTCCATTCTTTCATAGTTGGTATTGAGGAGGGGTATTAAGAGACTAAGGTTATGTAGAAGGGGAAGAGAAGGGTGTGAGTGTGAATGGACTTAACGTCCACTAGCTCACCTATTTAAAGGTGGAGCCATGAGGCATTTTGTATTGAGCAAGGCCTAGTTGTATTCATAAACAACTTAATAAGCAAGATATTGTTCTTGTACTTTGTGAGTCTCTCCTCTCCACACACTTGATCTAGGATGAGCACCACGTTTTCTCAACAGCATCTTCAAAAGGATAGAACTTCCATTTTACCAATAATTCTCTGAGAATTCTGTTCCTGAGAATCTTTTCTCGAACATCACAAATTTTTTGGGTTGAAGAGGTTAGGATTTCATCATCAAGCACATGATTTGGGCTTGGCACATATTTCTTTAGAAGGCTTACATGAAATACATTATGTACTTTAAGATGAGGAGGCAGAAGAAGCTCCTAGGCTAAGTCACCTACTTTCTTTGTAATCAGATATGGCCCACAATATCTGGGGGATAACTTCTTGTACTTCCCAAGAGATAGAGAACTTCTTTTGGGGCGTACTTGAATGAAGACCATATCTGCTTCTTTGAATTCTCTTTCTGTTCTCTTCTTATCTGCATACTGCTTCTGTCTATCCTGGGCAACTTTTATATCTTTACAAATTGCCTGCATCCTCCATGTCGTCAAGCATCTGTCTGGACATCTCGACCCTAATCAATGGGCCGGACCAAGTTAATGGAGTTAAGCAATCTTATCCATACAGAGCTTTAAAAGGGCTCATCCCGATACTTCGGTGATAAGAAGCATTGTACGCGAGCTTGACTAGGTGCAGATAGCTTAGCCACTTCTTGGGTTCCCTGCCCACAGCATGACCGAAGTATATCTTCGATTACTTGGTTTACCCTTTCAGTTTGACCATCGGTCTCAGGGTGATAAGCTGTGCTGAGATCCAAGAAAGTTCCCACGGCTTTGAAAAATGCAGTCCAGAACCTTGAAGTAAACTTGGGATCTCGATCACTTACTATTCTCCTGGGGGGGTAGGCCATGTAATTTGAAGATTTCTTTGAGGAACACTCTAGCCACATCCACTGCAGTGTGGTTTTCTTTTACTGGAATCAGACGGGCAACTTTGGTTAGTCTGTCAACTACCACGAAGATGGAGTTGTAACCTGATTGCACTGAAGGTAATCCAATAATAAAATCCATACTGACTTCCCAAGCATTTTTACTCTTTCAGCTTTGACTTTCTAGCATGTCAGACATTGACATACATGATTCAGTACATCCTTTTTCAGACCAGGCCAAAAGAAGCTTTTCTTTATAGACATGTAGGTTTTGATGAAACCTAGATGTCCTCCTATAAGGCTGTCATGAGCTTCATTCAGAATTTGATCCTTGGTTCCCTCATCATTGGGAATGCATAGCCTGCGATTATAATACATAATGCCATCATCCAGACTGTACCCTTGAACTCTGTTCAACTCTTGTGGAGTTTTTCTTTCCTACATAAGTAGGGTAGCAATAGGGCCAAAGAATCTGTCCTGTATGATCTTCTCTCTTGCTTCAATAATCAAGGGATTTGATACTACAGTAATTGCAAGCAAGGAGGCTTTTCTGTTGAGGGCATCTGCTACCACCACATTTTCTTTGCCTGGGCAGTACTTGATTTCAAAATCAAATTCTTGCAGGGTGTGCATCCACCTTCTTTGGCGTATGTTGAGATCCTTCTGAGTGAAGATCCACTTTAAGCTCTCATGATCTGTCATCAAAGTGAATCTTTGTCCCAGTGGTAATGTCTCCACAACTTCAGGGCATATAATACTGAAAGTAGTTCCAGGTCGTGGACAGCATAATTCCTCTCATGTGTTCTAAGTTTTTGGGATTCATAGGCCACTGCATGACCTTCCTGCATAAGTGCACCTCCCAGGGCAAAACCACTGGCATCAGTTACTACCTCAAAGGGTAGAGAGAAATCTGGCAGCTTTAGAACGGGATTGGTTACCAAGGCGGTCTTCAGCTTATCAAAAGCACTCTGGCACCTGGCAGACCATTGAAACGGAATATTCTTCTTGAGAAGATTAGTCAGGGGGGAAGCTATGAGAGTATACTTTGGTATAAAAATTCTATACCAACCAGTCAATCCTAAGAATCCTCTGACTTCTTTCACTGTCTTTAGTTCAGGCCAATCTATAACTGCTTGGACTTTTACAAAATCTGGAGAAATTCCATCTTTGGATACCAGAAAGCCCAAGTATTCAACGTGGTCGGTAGAGAAAGTACATTTGCTCTTTTTGGCAAAGAGTTGGTGCTTCCTTAGAATCTCAAGAACTTTTCTGACATGAGCTTCATGGTCAGCTGCATTCTTTGAGTAAATCAAAATATCATCAAAGAAAACAAGAACAAAATCATCCAAGTATTCTCTGATAATGTCCTGCATTAAGCGATTGAATGTAGCTGGGGCATTAGTTAATCCAAATGGCATAACAGTGAATTCATAATGCCCATACCGAGTATTGATGGCTGTCTTCAGGATATCTTGCTCATTAATCCTTATCTGGTAATACCCTGATTTGAGATCTATCTTTGTGAAGATCTAGGCTCCACTTAGCCCTGTCCAGAAGCTCATCAATTCTGGGAATAGGATATTTATTCTTAACTATCAGCTGATTGAGACCTCTGTAGTCCACACAGAGTTTTAGTGTTCCATCTTTCTTTTTTTGAAAGAGAACTGGCGCACCCCAAGGTGAAACACTGGGTCTAACAAACCCTTGCTCTAACAGCTGCCTAAGCTGTTCCTTGAGTTTGATGGCTTCAGGAACTGGCATTTTATACGTGTGCAGGGCTACTGGGGGGGTCAATTCTATCACATGATCTACTTCTCGAATTGGAGGCATCTCTGTTACCTCTGCTGGGAATAAATCATCATAATCACTTAACCATTCATGTTCTTTAGCTTTTAACTTAGAGTCTACTAGATTCATTTTGACAAGATAAATTTGCTGCTTCTTTCTCAGTCCTTTCAGCAACCTAGAAGCTTTTACTAAACTGAAGGTTTGGGGATCCGGAAACTCCAATTCCTTGAACTTTGTTCCCGTGGAGGTCATGGAAGGAAATGGTTCCATTGTGGCAGTGTATGTCAGCTTGATTTTTGTGGAGCCAATCCATTCCAAGGATCCCGTCAAAAACTCCTAGAGGTAAGACTTTGAACTGACAGTTGGTCACATTACCATCTAGATTGAATTGGATAAGATCTGTCTCATGGTGAGTAAAAAGAATCTTCCCACTGGCCACTTCAACTTGCATAGGTTTCCCTGATTTCTGTTCTAAGACTAGCTTACGCAAGCATCCAGGGGAAATGAATAAATGAGAACTGCCTGAATCAATCAAAAGCTTAAAAGGCTTACCCTGATACTCTGCTTGGAGTATGGATGACTAAGAACTGTCAGTTAGGCCCATGGTTTTCAATTGCAGCATAGATCTGCCCTCTTTCCTTTTCTACTGAATCTGAAATTGAGACTGCTCTGGCTGCTGTGCAGTCTAAGGCGAAACTCTTTCTCTTTGGTTGCCCCAGTTTTGGGAAGGAGTTTTGAGGTTACTTTGGACAGAGGTAGATGGCTGAGCGCTAGAGTTCTTCTGGGGTTTCCTTGGCTTGGGCGAGATGGACCTTGATTAGACTGGTATGAAGGGGTTGGTCTCTAAACTCGAGGTCCTTGACTTACCTATCCCCTTGACATGGCAGGACTCGGGCAATCTTTCAACTGGTGACCAAAACCTTGGCATCCAAAACATCGGTTTTCACTTCTGAGCTCATCCCTCTGATTTCTTGAAAGAGGTGGGGCTCTTGAGAAAATATTCTGGGGAAAGGGTCTTCCTTCACTTCAGAATCTTCCTGCATCCTGATTCAGGTTTGGGCCTTGCTGCCTCTTCGGGGGTGGAAAGTTTGAAGGGCTTGGAATCTTTTAAAGTTAGAGGGTGCAGGCTTCAGCGGGACCTTAACAACAAAGGCTTTGGCAAAGTCCTTTGCCATTCGTACTGCTTCAGTTGCCATGGACACTAGCTTGGCATTTTTGACCAGTGTGTCCAAGGGTTCGTTCATTCCCCGAATAAACCTTGCCATGAGTTGTTCTTCATCTAGAGATGGTGAATATTTGAGTAGAAGAGCAAAGGCTTGGTGGTATTCTTCGATGGTTTTGCTCCCCTGCTCTAAGAATTCGTTCATTTTGATTTCCAAAATCCAGGGAGACAAAATCTCTTTCTCAAATAGGTTTTTAGGTCGTTCCACGACTGAGTATTTCTGTCCAAACGGTTGGTGTCACAGTGGTTCCTCCATGCTACCCTGGCTGTTTCCACTATTTTCAGCCTAGCAAGAGCCATTTTTCTCCGTTCATTGTAGCCTGTGACGTCAAAATATTCTTCCATGGCTTCCACCCATTTCTCCATAGCCTCGCCCAGGTTCTCCCCTTCTCCTTTGAAGGAAGGGTCCTGGCTGAGTCCTATGAAGAGCCTTGTGAACATCAGGGTCAAGCTCATCATCTTCAAAGAGAGGGTTTGGCTGAGGGTGGCTGAGGGCCACGATTTCCTCGTCTCATGATTCTGCCAAAAATTTATATATTATTAATTTTTTTTATTTTGATATCATCCACAAGATCCTAAGTCTTATGTGGTTCGAAAAATAATTTCTTAAACAAGACAATGATCTTATTGGAGATCTATAACATATGTCCGATAACAGATTTTTCTTTATCAGATCGTCCATAAACAATCACTTATACAACAGGGAATTTTTTTCTCCGAAAAACATTTCTTTATTTATATAAAAGTTGCAATATGTACATAGAGCAGCTCGGCTCCAGAATTCAAAATCTCCTCGAAAGTCACATAAGACGACGGTACTGGGCCATAGCCATCCCTTGATACAAACGTTCACTTACTGACAGGGAGCTATTATTTTCTCCTTAGGAATAAAACAACTAAGGAGTCTATAGACTTGGCATGAAAGTCTGAAATTCCGAGGCGTCCATTGATATAGAATGACGCCACGCACCATTTTCAGCTTTAACAGAATCATAGCCAATGAGAGGTTCTACCACAGCATTGCACGGCAGTCGCAAGAGGCGTGGACATACTGCCCTACTTATACTGTTGTCTCTCCGCCGCTGGGTTAGGAAAATATAAATCTTTGAAATGGTGTGCAAGTCTTGCTCGGCTTATTCGAGTTGAAGCGGAAGAAATGAGATGCTCAAAAGCGAACGCAGTCATATCTTGAGACTGGGTGAGGTCGGGAATACAGATAAATAGGGAACTTCCATCTATAAAAGTAATTTCTTTGATTAAAAATTCTTCATTAAAGAAGCTTACGGAATGAAAAAGAAAATGCTTTTTCTGAGTTTTTATTATCAATTTCTGATAAGAATTTATTTATCTTTATTAGCTTTCAACAAAGCTCTGATACCAACTGTGAGATCCCATTGCCCCCTCTGCGCATCGGATTCCCGGATGGTAGCAGTGGAAGTGGCTTCCTCATGCGCGGGCAGGGTTTCTCACACTTGGGCCTCGCCCTCGAATGTCCGGGCATGAGACTAGGCTGGTGGTCATTCCGAAAACCGAAACCAGGAAAATTTCCCATGCCCGGAAAGCGGTGATGATTCCACCATTTTGAATTTCTTAATGAATTTTTCTAACGAGGTCAAGATATTGAACTAACCTTTATCTGATTAAACCAGATAGAAGGGAAAACTATTACAGACTTAACTTGAAGGAATCAACGCTTTTTTCCTGATTGAATCAAGCACAATCGTTGATCTATTCATTAGAGAAGTCTTTAGGTTACTATTTAACTACTCGAGTTCTAAACGTAATCCTGTTAATCAATTTTATTATTAAAACTCTACCGATTCCGGCCCATGGGTTAGCCACCGCCCAACCACCACTGGAATAGTAAATCCAAACAAGTACTCACCCACCCATAATTGAATGCCTTTCTTAACTTTTGCTTTAGAAAATAGATACTCACACACTCCTCTTTAAACTTTAATTTATAAAAACAATCCATTGACAAACAATTTACTGGTTACACATGTCATACTTCAAAATTTCCATTGAGTCTTTGTTTCTCACAAAATAGTATCACTCTGGACTCTCCGTTGAGACTAGCGGGTCAACAACAAGATCCAGTGATAGATTACAATAACATTGGTCCGTCATACAATATCTTCCTCGACATACGCATGGGTGTCCTTGGCACCGTGAGCTCGTGCCTCCTTAGGTGTCCTGGCACTTCACTCAAGGACCGCTTCATCGACCCTCGCCCATCGTACCAAAAGTGCACCATTTTAACCATACCGAGGCTGGTCAAGACCTCGGCAGGCTTTGCCGCGTGAGATGTCCTTTGAACTATCCCCACCAGCTGTTGCAACCGAACTTCCCTTAGAACACACATAAACCAAATGCTCCCTCCAAAGCATTCTGGCGTAAGATAGTCCTTTAAGAAAACAGGGTTTTCATGCAAGTTTTCAGTTTTGATTTTGTTTGAATACCATGAATAAATCTTAAATCCGTACCCCAATACTTCTAGATCCAGGTCTGAATTCCAAACAGAATTCCTTGAATTATGTTAACTTGATCCTCAGATCAAAATCAAAAGTCTTAACTTAGCTCCAGATTCGGTGGGTGATTTAAGTGTATTTTTCTTGAACTAGGCACATCGTCATCGATTGAAACTGACGAAGGAATTAGGTCTTGGTCAATAGTCTGAATCAGAGTCTGAGTCTGGAAAGGTTCTTCCTAAACTATCTTTCTTGAAAGGTAATATTTCAATTTCTCTTTTTCTAAAATTTTATTTATTAAATATTTGCTTACAGATTTCTAAACTAAACATGAATTCCTATGGAGAATAAAATAATCATTTTTCTCGATCTCCGACTTCGATAGTTTATTTGCATTTTCTCATTACCATCCTAGTGAATATGAAACGGTAGAATTTTCTCTCATAGATTATCGTAATTCTATTATAATTAAAAAAAATCTATATGTACATCTATTTATGCATAAAATCCAATTCTGAAACCAATTCTGATGAAAGTCACACTTTTATCATCATAAAAATCATTTATGATAAAAATCACTCTTTTAATATGAAGAATTTCTTTTATGCATCCATTTATGCATAAAAATCATTTATGATAAATATCACTCTTTTAATATAAAAGAATTTCTTTTATGTATCTATTTATGCATAAAAATCATTTATGATGAAAATCACACTTTTATTATTAAAAAAATTATCTTTTATGCATATATTTATGCATACAAATCATTTGTGATGAAAATCACTCTTTTAGTATAGAAGAATTTCTTTTATGCATGCATAAAAATCATTTATGATGAAAATCACACTTTTAATATTAAAAAATTTATCTTATATGCATACAAATCAATAATGATAAAAGTAACACTTTTATAATAAAAATATTCTTCTATGCATCTATTTATGCATAAAAATCAATAATGATAAAAGTAACACTTTTATAATAAAAAAATATTCTTTTGTGCATACTTTTATGCATGAAAATCAATAATGATAAAAGTAACACTTTTATAATAAAAAATATTCTTTTATGCATAAAAATCAATAATGATAAAAGTAACACTTTTATAATAAATAAATAAATTCTTTTATACATACTTTGCATGAAAATCAATAATGATAAAAGTAACACTTTTATAATAAAAAATATTCTTTTATGCATACTTTTATGCATAAAAATCAATAATGATAAAAGTAACACTTTTATAATAAAAAAATATTCTTTTATGCATGAAAATCAATAATGATAAAAGTAACACTTTTATAATTAAAAAATATTCTTTTATGCATACTTTTATGCATGAAAATCAATAATGATAAAAGTAACACTTTTATAATTAAAAAAATATTCTTTTATGCATGAAAATCAATAATGATAAAAGTAATACTTTTATAATAAAAAAATATTCTTTTATGCATGAAAATCAATAATGATAAAAGTAACACTTTTATAATAAAAAAATATTCTTTTATGCATACTTTTATGCATAAAAATCAATAATAATGAAAGTAATACTATTATACTAAAAATAAATTTCTTTTATACAAATAATCAAAATGCATCTTCTATGCATGAAAATGACACTTTAGAATATAGAAACCATAAGGATTACTCTTTTAGAATAATAAAAGTTAATACTTATTTCCAAATTTTTGAACAATTTTACTATAACCTCCTTTGTATGGCTGACCATTTTTCAATTTTTAAGTCTCTAAAATAAATTAGAAATTCACCAAGGGTATTTAAATCATTCTAATGTAAACATTTTCTACTTATTTAAGAGAAACATTATGAAAAACTTGATTTTATCCAATAATCAATCATCCAGGATAAGAATGGTTGGATTTACTAAAGAAGAGAGGGGAATGCCTTTTTTCAATGAGGCATAACATCATTTCATTATAGAGAAGACAAAAATCATAAAAACCATAAAATAAATAAAAAAGAGAAGAATCTCCAACTTACATGGAGAATTTGAGAGCTTTCCTTTGGCTTGATGGTTTGAGGGTTCTACTCTTGTTTGGAAACAAGAGTGGCCACCAATCTTCTAGAAGAGGGAAGGTCAAAAACTAATGAATTATGAGTAAAATTCACAGTTTTTGGCACTTGGGAGAAGCAGGGTTATAGTGCCAAACACTATTGAGTTTCAACAAAGGGGAAGGCTTCTATTTATAGGAAAAAGTGAGCTTCTAACCAAGCCAACTGATTCTAGAGTTTTCCAGATTAGTTTGGTCAATTTTTTTTGCCATTTTTAGGTTAGTTTTGCTCACTTTTTGGATCTAGTTGAAACAAGAGAGAGGAGAGATAAAAATACCTCATTATTTGGGAGTTTAAAACTCATTCAAGCATGTGAAATAGGTGCCTCCTTCATGAGGGGCATTCCCCCATACTGAGGTGTCAAAAATGCATCATTACTTCCAAATATCTCTCTTTTTTAACTATTAACCTTGTCCTTAGTCAACTCTTCATCTTATGTGAGTATTTACTCATTTTTGGGGGATTTTCCCTTTATTCTTCATTTATCTCCTCCTTACATTTGGATAAATCTTATTGGTCCATAGGAACCTTAATTTAAATTTTTTCAAATCTGGACCCCTAGGGTAATGCCTCTTGAACAGAATATACTTAATTTCTAATGCACCTTCTGGAAATCTTTTTGAACTTCTGTTTCAGGGGAACTTATTTTAATAAGATGAGAAATTTTTCCATCCAAAAATATTTAAAATCTGAATATTCTCTCTCTAGAATATTTTCTCTCTCTAGGCCAAAACTGGTAGAAACAAGATCTTTTATATTTCTGAAGAGGGATTTGATTACAGGGGAAGATGCTGGACATCTTGAGAGGCTGGGGAGGAATCTTATAGTTCAGACTTTAATAAGATAGTTAAATTAATGACCAAAAGTAGGATGACTACAGAGGAGCACCAAAATTTCAAGAAGATTTTCAAAAATTTTACAAAGGCCATGGTCGATACATGGGGTGATATTAACATTACGCATTACATGGTAAACATGTAGAGTTTCTTTCTACTAATCAATTTGAAATGATTATAAATAATAGCTTGTGAATTGGTCATGTTTTCTTCTACAGCACATTTTGTGCTCATGTTGCATACTTCATGAATGAGTATGGTTCTCTTGACATATGGAGCACCCAAGGAATAAAAAATCTCACTATCGAGCTAAAGGAGTATATTTCAAAAAATCTCGACATGGAGGAGGGAAGACTCATAAACATTACCTTAAGGAAATGTTCAATTGGTTTTACAGATATACTTTTGGGTGAAAACTATCCTTGGAAAAGGCTTGACAAGTCATTTAGCAAGGGAAACACGAAATCAAGCCAAAACGAGAAAATCACTGAAGTGAAAAGCTAGCACTACAGGACACCAGCACGTCATGTGGCATGGAGATCTTCAAGAAGACAAGAAGAAAGAATTTGCAAGAAGGAAGAATTTTTTATACCAAACAAATAAGAACATGCCATAACAAGTAGACAATATTTTGAAGAGTGTTGTGAACATTTTTGCTTAACACAGAATTATAATTAGAACTTAATCACATCATTTCATTATGTCATAAAATATATTACAAAATATTTACAATGACAAGATCTTCTCCACTTGCTCTGGAGTCTCTTCTCCACTTGCTCTTCCTCTTCAGTAGGCATTTTTCCTCTATAGCACAAAAATTTCTTGCGACTATAAACCCTTCAGTGCATTTACATCTTCTAGTCCGTCCCTAGAGCATAGCTAGCATAGCAGAGGAAGTATTCGATTCTAGAAGGCCAAAATCCTATACCATATCCAAAGATATGAATGTCAGTACACTTCTCTATAAGCATGACCTTATGTGTTTTGTAAGGGATAAAAGAATAGCATGTATATCTAGATAGTGTCTTGAGTGTGAGAAGTGGAATTTCAGCATCACTAGAATATGGTAGACAATAAATATTTCTTTGTCAATAGATGGGATGTAGTGTGCAAGAGTGGCATCTTTCCCAATTCTTGCACATGCACCACCTCCATGTCCAAGGAAAACATTGGCATGATCAAGCTCTATTTGCATTGACAAAGAACTTGGTTTTTACATAAACTCGATCAATGACATAAACTCACTCAAAAGCAAATAAATTACCTTCTAGTTCTCATCCTCTTCTAACTTGGATGATGCATCCCAAAGGTTGATGGAGCCTTCTTCATTTCCTTGATTAAGCTCAGGCAAGGGCTTTCTTCCCATTTCAGTAATTCCCAACTCCTCTTGAAAGCTTTGAAATTCTAGCTTTGTGAGAAGAGAAGATTTAGTCTCCTTCACTTTGTCGAAGCACAATGACATGACTCTAGGGTCTTCAATGAAGTTCTATGTCACCTCGGTGTCCAACTTTAGAAACTCCTCTTTATGTTCATTCTCCAAATCGAGTATACCTCTAGCAGCTTCACAACCATTTGCTTTAATTGTGAGGAAATAATCCTCCCTTAAATTATAAAGCGTTTGTATGTGGGAGAGAAGGATACAGTTCTTGCCATTTATAAGAAAGGAGGGCAGCCTAGGGATGAAGAAGTTTGATTTTAATTAGCGCTCTCCATGCACAGATGATCCCTCATCAATAATAGTGGAGGCCTTAAACTCTGCCACATTGAACCCTATGCTTAGAAGGCACTCCTCATCACCAGAAACTAGGTCTATAACCTCATCTTCATATTCAATCTTTGTGGACAAATTATGCTTGTGAAACCTTTTCACCCTTCTGAACTTCCAGCTCATCCTTTGTGTAGTCCTCTTTGTCAGCATAAAGAAATAGATAAGCAACAAACCCAAAGTAGTACTCAAGAGCCTTGCACTTTTTCTTTTGCAGAGGGCAGTCATCAAGACAAGTCTTTGTCCTCTTATCTTCTGCATAGGTATCCCACCTTCCTGACATTCTTTTCTTTTAAGATGAGGAGAGGGCAAAGCTGGACATGTGAACATAATGTGATGATCCCTCATTTTTAATTTCTATACTTACCAATTTACTATATGCCTCCCACTCTTCCTCTAAAATAGAGCTTGATATGTCCATAATAATATGTTCCAAATTGAAGGGCACATTGAATATTGGCTCAACATCTGGAAGAAATTCATCATGCCCAACTCTCCTTAACAAATCGAATAGGTTTTCATTGGCACTAGGCTTGTCTCTTATCTCTTCAAGTGTATCTAAATCTTCCACATGATCATAACATGAACCACTTTTTAATGCTCCATGCTTGAAATGACTTCCACAACACGAGGGAAGAAGGACCAAAAGGAATTAAAATGGTTATTGTGCGGTGAAGTGACTTCCCATGATGCGAGAGAAGGGGGAACGAAAGGGACTTCACGGTGCAAGGGAAGGGGGACCGAAAGGGACTTCCACATGGTGCGAGGAAGGGGGACCAAAAGAAACCAGAAGACATTATCGCACCGTGAATGGAAAAAAAATGAAATTTCAATAGGGAACGATAATATATAGACATTTTTAGGGCTGACATCATCCATGTACAATTGACATGTAGGGCTAACATCATCAAAGTATTTTAAATCGCCATGCGTAGGGCTTACGTTATCAAAGTGTACGTCTAAATGCCACATGTAGGGCTGACATTATCAAACTGTACACTCAATCACCACGTGTAAGGCTTACATCATCTTTGTCATGATGGCATCACACTCTATAAACAAGAGAAAATATTCTCTTTTTTTTGGTCGGGTTCCATTGACGGCACGAGAGTTATTTTTCTACATTTCTGAATTTATCTTATCACTTTGTGGAGGGCATCAGGTTTTCCTCCTCGCTCGGTGGGCGGCAGGCACCATTTCGTTGTGATGGCGTGATATTGACCATTGACTTACATTGGTTTTGCTGTATCACTCCGTGGACGGTAGGCAGTTGGTTTTTTCTCCTCGGTGGGTGGGTGGCAAGCACTCATTCCATCGACGTCGCGATATAGATCATCATCTTAAGTTGGTTTTGCACTATCGCTCCATGGACGGCAAGTATGGCTCATACAAAGCAGACCATGAGGATGGTGTACCCTGATCCCTAAATAGCAAGATCCAGAGCGAGAACCTCAAAATCAAGTTGAGGCAACATCTAAGCAACATTAGAGAAGAAAACAATAAAGGGGAGAACTAATATATCCAAGGCTAGAACTTTCCTTCAGAAACAAAAGAGATTGTTTGCGGAGATAAGGCAAGCACAAGAGTCTATGAGTCTTCTCATCCTCCCTAGGGCACCATTCCTAAGAATTGTAAGAAAGGTAAGTGACAGTATAAAGGGCAGGGACATTATAGATGGCAGAGCAGTGCGCAGTGGCATGTCTACAAGAAGCTTGTGAATACTTCCTTATAGACTGTATGAATGATAGCTGCATTTGTGCTTCACATGCAAGAAGAGTCACTTTGATGGGATAGTGACATGACACTCGTAAGTAGGGTGAGGTACAGGTTCCTCAAATGTCTTCATCCCTTGCGAATGAGGGATAGGAAAGCCTTTGAGATCCTGGAAATTCCCCTAGCATTGAAAAGGAAATCAAAGGAAAAGAATATAAAAGTAGAAGAAGTCACTTCCCCTAGTCCTCCCAAGAAGAAAAGAAAGTTGGTTAGGAAATAGAAGCCAGTCGACACGAGTTCTGAGGAGGAGGAGGAGAAGGAGAAGGAAAAGGAGAATATCTCACATGTGTATGATAGCTTAGAGACCCTAGTGCAGTTGGAGAAACCCGGTTCCGAGAGGCTTGCCCAAGTACTAGGGTAACTTATTTGCAATGTTGGCACAATGGAGGAAGAGTACCCATCTATATTGCACCTGGGAACATTTACATGCTTGTAGAGAAGGATAGGGAGATTAATGACAGTGTTGACATTCTCATGTGTTTAAGGTATAAATACAATGTTCTTATGTGTTTAATGTATGAATATTTTCTATTTTGTTTATAAACTCTTGCAGGGCACTTATGAAGAAATTGCTTCTAAATCAAGCCAACAAGATATTCATTTATGATCCCTTAGTTTTGCCAGCACTGATAGATATGAAGAAGAAGACCTCTGAGCTCGCACTCTATTTCAAGCCAATGAAAATTAGGAAAATTTATTTTTTTGTTTTGTCATATGTAGAGAGGTTCGTCTTTAACTAATGCTTCTTATGTGTTTAATATATGACATATGTGTTTCTTTTAAGGATATTCACTTTCTTAAATATTTCTTTTACTTTTTTCTAGTGGACACTAGAGTGCTTGTGTTATCAATATTCTGAGAAGAAGTGTTATTTTTATGAACAGCCTGACTGGCATGCATGGGCAGATAAAATTATAAGTAGTTCTCTTAATAATTTGAATATTGTTCTTCTTACTAATTTTCATACTTTATTTTTTCTTAATTTTTTTATATATATAATTAGATATAATTTAATTTTTAATTGGACATGTAAGAGAGCTATCACAGCAGCTATTGAAGACGAATATCCGAATTTGAAAAAGGAAGCAAAGTATAAGTTTCCAAATCAAACTAGTTTTTTTACAAAAGGATTCTACCTCATGTGGATGGCATGTTATTGCCAATGTGTGAAAATTTCTTTTGTCTAAGTATACCAAGATTGATAGCAGTGTAGGTTATTTCAAACTAAACCCACTATTTTTGCTTTAAATCTTTACCCAAATTTTCAACTTATATTCTAAAGTTCTAGGTTGTTAAATTTGAGAAATTTTCTTAATTTGGTAGTCTCTTGGATCTCATGAGTTTTGGATGTGCAAGAGAAATCGATATTATTTTGAATAATTCAATTACTCCTAAAGATCCAGACTCTCCACTCCCAAGTCAAGCCTCTCCATCTAAGAAGAAGAAGAAAATGCATGTACATTCACCACTACAACATTTTATGTTTAAGGAACTCTACATAAAGAAACCAAGGGTACTAAATCAGGAAGTACCTCAAAGAAAAGTGGTTATGTCAAGAAGCCACCTAAGGGTTCTCAAGTGGGTGCCAAGAAGGGTCCTTCAATCCTCCAACTCCTCATGGAATTGGAAACTTGAAATTGCAGAGATAAATATCTACAAGCTTCAACGTCATGCCCATCCTTTTTAAGATCTGGTAATCCTTCTACCTAGGGAATATCATACCTCTCTCTCAGAGACTCCTAACCTATCCAGGCACCAGAACTATGTGTCCTTCAAGCTAGGGAATATCATACCTCTCTCTCAGAGACTCCTAACCTATCCAGGCACCAGAACTATGTGTCCTTCAAGCTATCAAAGTCTAAGGGAATCTGGGTTTTAATTCAACTCCTATTAAACATATTCTTGCCATTGCTAGAACAATATGCTCAGTAGTACCATAGGCAAACTCGACCATAGGGATGTACCTCCCCTAATAAAGTGTTCACCTAGAGCCATATGCACAAAGCATAATCTCCAAAACCTAATCCCATCCTCTCTGTCTGTCCACCATTGAACTAAGGATGATAAAAAAAAAAGTCTGGTGAATCTCTGGATTACCTATTGTTGGAGCATCACGACATAAGAAATTTCTCTTCTAATCTCAGTACAATCCGACACACATACTGTATCATCAAGATGTAAACAATCGGTTTTGAATATAGTACTACACTCAAATAGGTGGAATGATCCCTGAGTCCTGGTATAAATTAATGAAGATCCTTGCCTAGGCCTAAGTCTACACAAAACTGAGTAAAGATTCACCCACCCAAATCCTAGTACCCCATCCAAATTACCCTTATGATTTCCTTGTGAAGTCTTACGTAACTCTATCTACCATAGAGTAACTACCCCTCATAAGGATAGGACATAACAAGGTTAGAAAATATAGACACACCCAAAAAATCTACATGTTGTAAATCCTAGCGTCCCATACCACTAGGATACACGCCATATACTATTTCCTTGAGACTTTTAAAGCCAAGTTAGGGTGATCAATCCTTTCCCACAACTAAGTCTTGGTGCACTACACCTCCACTCCATGTCATGGTCCTTCTTATTACAAGTAAACCATTGAAATAACAATGAAATAATTCACACATGTCCCCATGTGACACATCCGACAACTCTCATATGTTGTGCATCCCCGGCTGCAAAGTTCAAACCCTACATCTTGACAACAAATCACGGCTTCAAAGTCATGCTTCAACTATGCTTACTATGCTTGCATAATCACGTTGGTGGATCGCTACATAATCATGTCATAATTACACTTTGTATAATCACGTTATTAATATTTGCATAATCACATCCGGCCCAAGTCAACATCCATCGTAGTTTCACACAATAGCAAAACACATTGGGCTTTCACAACTAGTAAATCAAACTTTGTAATCTTCAAAAGTAGATAACCTCTTCATGGTTACAAGAACTTGCTACTCCTACTCATGCAACACAAACAATTTGCAACGCTAACGAGAGTGGCTCCTAAGACTTGTTCAGGAAAACCCTGATGTGCTCAGAAACCAGGGTCTGCAAACAGACATATTCATCACTCCCATCCTCAAAGCCAGGAACCAAAGGGGCCAATATAAGGGTCAATTTGTATTCTCACCATTCATTGTCTTATGCAGTGCTCTTCTTCTCTACTCTCTTAGTCTCTTGTGTGTCATGCTTTTCTTTCCTAATTCAATTAGAGATATTACACGCTCATTGTGTATGTGTGAGTGCATGTGAAAGGAGAGGAAGATTGAGTGAGAGGAGGGTCGAGCTTCCTTTGGAGTGCGATGGCGGTTTTTTAGTGGAGCTTTGGAGTGTAGCTGCATGGCAACATCATCTCCTACGAGAACCCAAGCACAAGTATTGACAAGGTGAGTGACACACCTTGCCTTTGCAATTGTGACCTCGGTTATGGAAGATTAACTTCTTGGTTGAGTTGTTTTATGCTCCCGAGTGCGGTTGGGAAAAGTCCCATGACCTTGGTTAGTTCCTACAGTCTTTCTATGGTCCAAGGTCTTCCCATGAATGGCGTCACTTTCGGGGAATAGCCACAATGCATTTTGACTCTGTGTGTGTGTGTGTGTGTGTGCGTATTTTCAAAATTGTAGCAAATAAAGATATTTTTGCTCTAATTAGCTGGTGTAGAGATAGTGTAAGACCTTAAGAAATCTAGAATGGTACAATTAGTTTCTTCAGTTTGGCCATTATTTTCAAGAAAAAAAGAAGATGTGAAATAAATTTTAGATCCAAGATTTGAAGAAAAGCAATCCAAAAATGATTACAAAATCTATAGTCACGCTCAAGTACAATAACTTTAGATAGACCATGGTGTGTAAAGACATGTTTGATGAAAAGATGTGCAGCTTTTGTGAAGCAGACAATATCTTTTTTGCTGTAGTAAAATATGCTTGCTTACTAAATCTATCAAAAATAGTCCAAAGCATATCATTTTGTGCAAAAGTAATAGGCAAGAGGATAAGGACTGCTCCAATACTAGATCCACTGCTATCAGTGAGATGACAAGAAGGAAAGGTCTAGAAAAATCAGGTAATTGAAGGACTAGGGTATGTGTCAAAAGATGCTAGGTTGAGCATGTCAAAGGATTTTTGTTGGTGATCACCCCAATAGAAAATAGTATATTTGCAAAGAAGCATAGTTAAAAGGCAATGCAATAAAAGAAAAATTACAAATAATTTTTTTGTAATAATAACTGCGACGAAGACCTAAAACAGAACAAACCTTAAGCATAATTAACCCACATTAATTACACTAATGCAAAAATGCAGAATGTGCGGAAAACATAAAAAATTTCTATGTATTATAAATCCTTTCCTAATTTCTATTTTGTCCCAATTTCTCCAAATAAAGAGTCAAAATTAGGATAGACACAATGTTAGAAAATTAATTTTGTGGTCTATTTAACCCAATTCTTTCAATTTCATGTTTTTTAATTTTTAAATTTAAAAAATAAAAAAAAATAAAAAATGTACAAAACCACAAATTGAACTCGTAAATGATATGTGGGGAAGAGTTAACCTAAAAGCACAAATTGCATTGCAGAACTCAGAGAAATTGAAAAACATGCAAAAATTGAGAAACATGTAGAAATTACACAAACTGAACATAATTTTCTTCAAATTTAAACACTAATGCAACAACAATTTCAGCATTTGATTCCTATCATTCTTGAAAAAGAACTCAAAAAATGAAAATATAACAAAAATCATTCATACGCACACACGCAGTCAAAATGCATTGTGGCTATTCCGCGAAAGCGACGCCATTCACTACAAGAGAATGAGAACATACTCGCGCAAACTAGAGAGAGATGGAAGTGAGAGAGGGGCCATGGGCGAATTTGCGATCTGGCGGGGTTTATGTGGCTATTTACGTGGATATATATGCGGTATATGCACGGATATATGCGCGTCTAAATGCGCATCTATACTGATATAGACGCGCTTATAGACGCGAGTATAGACGCGCTTTGTTAAAATTTTTTTGGAATAATCCCACGTCGATGCCGCAACTATTTTTGCTTCCCCTCTGCTCCCTATTGTACATGACCCTAAGTTTTTACAACCCTCTCTTCCTTATGATGGCTGCACCTCACCCTTTATCCTCTCCTCACAAAGTCTCCTCTCAAGTCTCTTCCCAAGGACAATTTCTCACAAGGTAATCTATATCCCACTTGTCTCTCCCACCTCTTCATATATTCATGGTTTTTGAATGATATATTTAGAATTAGGGTTTTTGATTGGTATTCTCTTCACTCTCTCTTTCTCTCTCTCTCATGCATAAGCTTCTTATGTTTAAATTTTTTGAATGGTATTCTCTTCTCTCTCTCTCTCTCTCTCTCTCTCTCTCTTATGCATAAGCCTCTTATGCATAAGAGGCTTATACTTAAACCTCCTTATACATAAGGCTTAAATCTCCTTATGTATCCATGCTTATACTTAAACCTCCTTATACATAAGGCTTAAATCTCGTTATGTATCCATGCTATTCACACTTTTAGGGTTTTGTATTACTAATTCTTTTCTCAACTTTTTGTTTTGTTTTGTAGGTAGCCTCATGTTTAAGGCCTTATGCATAGTGCTTTATGCATAAGGCCTCATGTATAGCTTTATGCTTAAGCCCTCATGCTTAAGGCCTTATGCATAGTGCTTTATGCATAAGCCTTATGCATAAGGTCTCATGCATAGTTTTATGCTTAAGGCCTCATGCTCAAGGCTTTATGCATAGTGCTTTATGCATAAAGCACTATGGTTAAGGCCTCCATGCATAGCCTTATGGTTAAGGCCTCCATGCATAGCTCCATGCATAAGCCTTATGCATAAGCTTTATGGTTAAGGCCTCCATGCATAGCTTTATGCATAAGGCCTCATGCATGCTTTATGCATTAGGCCTAATGCATAATGATTTATGCAAGGCTTGCGTAACGGCTTGCATAATGCATAGTGCTTTAAACATAATGCATAGTGTTTTAAGCTTATGCATAGTACTTTAGACATAATGCTTGGATAAGGCTTCTCTAGCTTGCATAATATTTTTTTAATATTCTCTTTGTTTGTATAGATGTGGCATGGGTCCTCATCCTCTTGTCCCATAGACCCACAGGTTGAGGCTCTCATCGAGTCTTAACGAGGAGGTAGAGGGCATTTTTGGTTATACTCCCACCCCTCAGCAGTTGGCAGCCTATGCAACAGGTACCCCTTTACCCCATCAAGTCCGCCCACAATCCACCACCCACAACCCAACAGAGTCCCTTGCGAGGCACTTCACCTGTCGTTACATTCACCCGTCATCCATCAGCCCCAGTTAGTGCTATAGCATCTTCTACACCTCCACCTTTAGGAGATGTGACACCTCATAGTTATCATGGCTCTCATGAGAGTGGTAGTCGTCGTCATAGGGACAGTAGTCGTGGTGGAGATAGTGGCGGTTGTATCTCACGTTGCACTAGTGCTGAGAGTGGAGGTAGAGGAGATAGAGGATGCCTAAGGCAGTGCTTTGGGGGTGGGGATAGTTCTTTAGAGTCACCACCACATCATGGTGATATATCATATTATGATATCACAGATAAAGCAACAAAGGGAGAGCTTAGTGGATGATTGCATTAAAGCTATCCACAAGAAGTATCTTAATCCTCACGACCAAAGGTTTAAGAGTAGATGGGCGCGCGACACAAAATCAAAGACATACTTAAGAATAGGAGGTCTCTAGTAAGGAGACATGCAAAGGAGGAGAAACCCCGAATAGATGCCGGTCAAAATGGACACGATAAGCCATCTACTGCTCATAAGTGCGAGTGGAAGAAAGCCAAGAAGGAGCTCTTAGAAGGAGTAGTGAACCACCAACAAAGAGAAGCGCCGGCGAATACAAATGGAGTGATATGGATCATCGCACTTTGGATCTGGAGGTCGTGCATCATGGGAGGCCGAGTTTGTATTATGTATAGTGCAACTTCATGTCTTTTCTTTGTATTCTCTCTATTTGAGTTATGTTATAATGTTTGTCTTGTGATGTAGTGTGACATTGTGGGTAGAGATCCTACCCTAGCAGAGACTGGCCCTACCATCATCGCCACAGTAGAGGAGATATATGGGATTACCTTCACGATGAAGGGATCATCTCCGACGAACAATACAATCGAGCAAGGAGAACACCAATGTGCAGGTAATACTTTTTATTTTTATTTACAAAACATGTTTCAACCTTTATAATTCTTTCTATTATTATTTATATATATCTTCACTTTGTGTAGGCACAAGGTGGACAAAAAGGAGAACAAGATGACTCGGAGAGTGATGACTTCTCCGAGTAGTCATCCGCCTATAGTTTTTCTTCATGTATAGTTTTGGTTTATGCAACTATGTTTCTTTTTCAAGCCTCATATCATGTATGGACAGCTTCTTGGATATAAGATGAAAATTTTCATCTTCTTTATGTATCTATTTTTTATTCAAGCCTTATGTGGCTACGATCATGTATGGATAAATTTTTGGATATAAAATGTAATTTCTCATCTTCTTTAATCAATATTCGAAGTGTGTTCACAAATCTTTTTGTGCATATCTATCTTTAATTTAAGTTTTTATGTTGATATCTTTGCTGATCTTGATTCGTCTATGTACAAGTAAGCAAAACCTTAAACCAAAGAGCCTGTGCAAAAATGCAGCTGTACATCTGCACAGGCAGCTCTTTAGAAAATTTTTTAAATTTCAGAGCGCGTCTATATGTGCATCTATAATGGAGGCTATAAGTGGGTCTATACGTGCGTCTATAATGGAGTCTATAAGCGCGTCTATATGCGCGTCTATAAGTGCATCTATACTGATATAGACACGCTTATAGACATGCATATAGACGCGCTTATAGACACCAGTTGGTAGATGCGATTTTAGGCACGCTTATAAATACGCTCGTAAATTTTAAACCACATCAAAACGCGTCTATAAACGCGCCTACGGTCGCTTTTCCTTGTAGTGATTCATGGGAAGCCCTTGCACCATAGAAAGACTGTAGGAACTAATCACAATCATGGGACTTTTCCCAACCGCACTCGGGAGCATAAAATAGCTCAATCGAGAAGTTAATCTTCCATAACCTAGGTCACAATTGCATCGGCAAGGTGTGTCTCTCACCTCGTCTCAATACTTGTGCTTGGGTTCTCATAGGAGACGATGTTGCCATGCAGCCACACTCCAAAGCTCCACTCCAACACCGCCATCACACTCCAAAGGAAGCTCGACCCTCCTCCCACTCAATCTTCCTCTCCTTTCACATGCACTCACACATACACAGTGAGCGTGTAATAGCTCTAATTGAATTAGGAAAGCAAAGCAAGACACACAAGAGACCAAGAGAGTAGAGAAGAACAACATTGCATAAGACAATGAATGGTGAGAATACAAAGTGACCCTTATCTTGGCCCCCCATCGTCCTTGGCTGGACATACTTGAAATATAGGTCTATGGCTTTCCAATCCCGTGGCATGCCTTTCATAGACAAGCGGTGATCGCACACGTAAAATATATACTATTAGCATTTTTAATGTCAATGGCGGCCAAATGAAGTGATGGTTACGAATGGATGGGGTTGCCATTGGAGAGCTGTCCAGTAAGGGTTAACATACATTATAGAAAGAGAGAGAAAGGCAAAGAGAACGAGTTAGAGAGAGTCAGGGTAAAAATTAGGGGCTAATATTAGCCCAAAGGTGAATTTAAAGCATATTGCAAAAAAAGAGGCTATTTTTTAAAATTGAATATAAATAATAACAGCCCAAAATTTCCTACTCTAGAGATAACCTAATTGCTCGTAAGCTGTGAACCTCCTCCTTCTTTTCCTCATCTAAAAACTTTCACCCAGGGTAGGAGAGGGGGAACTTGGAAAGGTATTGCCACTTGCTGGTTACTCGCCTACCAACTGCCTGCTTCCCGCCCTCCCACACATTGTTTCCGCCCCTGCATGCCTTGGTTGGCTACCCCAAAATGCTAATCAGATGAGCATTTCACTGCTATTTTAAGCCCCTATGAACCACCTCATATAGCCTGTAACGCTTCCCCTTATCCTCTATTGGAAGGAGAAAGGGGCCTTGGAAACACGGGCTGACACGACTGTGAGCAGAAGCTGCAGAGAAATGGACACCGCATAGGACACCATAAACAAGAGAACAACAACATGGGCATGAAAGTACAATAGCACAAAAGTGAAGGCCAGATCCAACTGTGGAGCTTCGAGGAGTCTGTTGCTGCTCCTTGTTCGCGCAGAGCCTCTCCGTTTAGTGATACCCTTTTTCACAGACTACAAAGCGTCTTGCATCAGGTTGGGTTATATTGTATTTCTTAATTACCTTTAATGTTTTCTGCACACATGCACATCTTCCTAATTTACACAATACACAGAATTAGAGACTCACTCATAGATGCAAAGGATTCCTTTATTTTATTTCCTCGAATCCTCACCAAATCTTATAGAGAAAACCTAAAAAATTTGGGGTTTTCCGGTCTGTATGCGTGCCTACAAAAATTGGGTTGCAGTCCAAAAATTAGGGTTTCCCGACCTACATGAGTGCTTAAGAATCTCTCTTTATATCATGAACAATGGTTTCTGAGGACTTGAGGCTAGATGGTGTGATGGCACTTCTTCTTTGTGGTTGGGCCGATGAGAGATGGCTGAAAATTCTTCATGGCCAGAGTATGAGATTTGGACCGAGCTTCCTCTCTTGGTTCAGGAGCAAGACATTGGGGATTTTCAAAATTGAGGTTTTCATCTCCATCAAAGATCACCACCTCATTTGCAATCAAGTAGGAGGAAAGAGCCAAATATATCCTTTGGCTTTGTTGCGAGCTCTCCCCTGCATGTTCTCCAAACAAGGCTTTCTTCTTGACTTCCATCACATGTTGCTCATTGGGATATTGTTGGGCAATCGTGGTAATTCTCCTCTTCAAGAGCGAGAAGTTTTAGTGCCTTTTTTTCAACGATAGGGTCTTGATCTTGAGCAAACATCTTGCCTTTAAGTAGATGAAGAGCTTGGTCTCCATGAAGGGCTAGGCATCATTCTTAACAACACTAATAAATAATGATTAACGAGAGAGGACCATCTTCCAACACAGCATGAAGGAAGCCTCAACTCTAATACCAATGAAACCCGGGTAGGAAAATCTTGGAACCAATCTTTGATTAATGTAATCAAAGAAATATCATTAAGCCATACCACCATTTATAACACCATGAAAGCTGAAATTAAAGTAGGCGACACTAGGGCTAGAATGGGCTGACACATTAGCAAGGAGTTCTTGCAAGTAAAAGCATTCAAGGCCTCAATAGCCATAATCCCAAGTACACACAATGTTATGAAAACATATCAAACATGAGTGTTTGTTCATGAAGTTATCACAAGAGTTTCTCCTCAAGGGTATGCCAACCTAACTAGGACACTCTTGGTTCTTCAAATGATTTTCAAGGATCCTTAGCCTAGCAAACCCTTCTCCTAACCCCAACGTTTCCCTTGTTCTCTCCACATGATCCAAACTCCATTCCACCAGTCTATTGTGGGAACAATGAAGCATTCACTCTGGATGTAGGGTTTGAACTTTGCAGCCAGGGATGTAGGGAAACACAACATGTGTAGGTTTCATGGCTTGTCTGCAAGGGCTTGAGGTGCACTGATTTGGTGTTTTTTTTTGTCTTGTTCCCACGGTCATATGCTGGAGGCACATTAGCTTGAGTTGAGCTAGTTTTGTCATGTGCAAGACATGCACTGGCTTAGCTTAGAGCTAATTCTGAGGAGAGTAACCAAATAAAGACAGATCAAGACCACAGATTAGAAGTGTGTGTTTCCTCGTGGATGTTTTGGTGTTTCTGTCGACCAAGTATATGAAAGCATAGAACCTATCGTCGCGGTGGCGGTGGCAGCTGAAGCACATGAAGGGGTTTACTGTCCTGAACTTGGCCGACCAGCAATCAGCGGGGGCCAGTCCATGGGGACTTTTCCAATCTATAAAAGGAAGATTTGCTCATCAATGTGGACCATTCAATCCAGCAATGGGCTGGGTCTAGACTTAGGCTTAGAATTAGGGTTTTATTCCTTTTCATGGAGACTGATGTACCTTTTTGTATTGTACTTTATGATATATTGAATACTCAGCTATGTCTCTTGCTAAGGTTGATTGGCATGGTGGATCATAGGCAATCTTGCCAAGGGTCCTTATGGCCAGGCAACATTGGTGGTATGGGACGCTAGGGTTGCCATGGACATAGTGGATCACAGGTAGTCTTGTCAAGGGTCCTTGGGGCCAAGCAACACTAGTGGTATGGGACGTGAGGGTTGATTGGCATGGACTACTAGGAGTGGAACCTTGGCTTGGGGGAGGTTTAGGACGTGAACCTATGGTTGAGTGGTGAGCTAAGCTTGCTTGCATCTCTTTTATTTGGTTTCTCTAATCTTGTTTATGTATGTGTATTTGGTGATCCTCCTTCAAAAAATGTTTATAGGAAACTCTTGTTACCTAAGGTAGCATCAATCAGCCCCCGAGATATAGAGTGTAGACAGGTTAGAGTATGTAACACGTTTGGTATGTGACAGGCCTTTCTTTGGAGCGTCTACTTCTTTTATGGTAGGGAAAATAAAGGTTACAAGTGCTGGTTGCATTGAATTTTCTCAATGCACACTCAAGCAATTCAATTAGGCTTAAAGGCTTGTGAATACTGACTGAGAACTCGATCAAGATATTGGACTATTCTACAAGGTTGAGAAGATTATATAGGACTACCTTGCAAATTGTTGTTGCTTTTAAACAAGTCTCCTAGGAAAGATATTGGACTGCTCTACAAGGTTGAGAAGATGTTATAGGACTACCTTGCAAATTGTTGTTGCTTTTAAACAAGTCTCCTAGGAAAGATATTTATTAACTGAAGTAGGCTCTTTGTCTCGAATGGTACAAGACATCAATGCATAGTTTACCTCTAAATGCTTCTCTGATTGACTTTTGTAACAAACTATGTGTGATATTCTAGGTCCATCCTTCATGGTCCAGTCAGAGGGATACTTCATCACACCAGACTCTCAAATGGTATCCAAAAACCACTTTGGTACCCGAAAAGAGCGCAAAGCCGCTTGCCTGTGTTGTGGCAAATCTCCATTCTCAGGATCAACCTCTCCTACTGACTAAAGCTGATTCATTGGAACAATTTCCCGGGACTCATCCTCATACTCTAAGAAGCGATGGCTCATCAACAGTGGAAGCTGGAACATGCTCATCACTCTGCTCTCGGTCATATAATGTGTAGCCTTTGGAAAGAGTCATATCCCATAAAAAAAAGCTTCTCGAACTTGAAAACAAGGTTTCCTCTCTTCTTCTTTGGAATGTGAACACAATCATCACTCCCAAAAACACGAAAACCTCCGCCGTGTGGACGGTTTAAAAACCGCTCTTCTTGGTCCAAGACCATCGGGCGCAAGCTCCTCCCAAGTAATGGTGCTGAGCCTCTCACTGGTGATCAAAGAGGAATAGAAAGCTAAGTATTGAGAGGACAGATGAGATAGCAGGGTGATGGCCATGTCCTCTAATGATATCTCCTTCCTAGTCTGAAGAACCTCCTACTGAAGAGCATGGAGTTTGTTAATGTGCTCCCGCATCGTCAAAGGCTTTGCAGGATTCATCAGTCACATTTGCACTTCCAAGGAAACTCTCTTCATGGGTGATACCCGATTGTACAGAGAGGCTGAGTGCTACCAAATCCCTTGAGCCAATGTCATTTGTTTGATATGATTGATCACACCTCCTCCTCTTTCTTGATTGACAATGAAGTGTCCTCCTCCTGATTTGGCCTTGAAACTCCAACTGTGACGAAGTTAGCCAAATCATAAGTCTCCAAAACAGACTCAATCATTACCTTCCAAATGCCATAGTTGTTTCCATCCAACTATTGGTGGTATGGGAATGTCGGGAGGGTGGGGATCTTCAGAGGTTTATCTGCCATCCCCAGAAAATCAGAGGCACTCCAAGGTGGGTGGTGGTAGCGAAAGATGAGGTGATGCAGGCTCTGGTGACAAGGGTGTTGCTGTCCTTGAGGTGGTAGATGAAGAGCAAAGAGGGCTGCCATCCCGAGTGGTGGGGGTGGTGCAAGCTCTGATGACAAGGGTGCTGCAAGACCTGAAGGCTGTAGGCTTTGGTGACAAGGGTGCTGCGTACTTGAAGAGTGCAAGCTCTGGTGACAAGGGTGTTGCATACATGAAGGGTACAGCCTCTGGAGTGCTCTATGTATAGCAGAGGGGGTTGTTGTCCCATGAGCTATGGAGAAAATGCTGATGATATGCTGATGTAAACTCTCATGTAAACGCTTATGTAATCCCTGATGTGAGCGCTGATGATATACTGATGTAAGCCTTGATGTAAGCGTTGATGATAGGCTGATGTAAACTTTGATGTAAGCGCTGAAGATAGCCTAATGTAAACCCTGATGTAAGCGCTGAAGACAGACTGATGTAAAGGATGATCTAAGCCTTGATGTAAGCGCTGATGATGTGATGATGAAGTGATGATGTAAAACGTTGATGTTAGCATTGAATGTAGCAAAAAGGGATGCTGTCCCATGGTGTGGCTTGTAGCAGATAGTGGGGTGCTATCTCGTGATGTGGCTAAAAGAGAAAATGCTCATGTGCTAAATGTCAGGCAAGGATGAGGAATCAATGTTGTGTAGAGCCCGACAGAAGCAATAGAGCAGCACCAACATATGGTATCGGATATGTGCAATGAAGTGGTACCCTCAGGTGAATGACGAGCAATGCTACATATACCAAGGGGGAGTTCTGCTTGGCCAGCCTAAAGGCTATCGGCCTGCAGCAAAGATAAAAATCCCCAAATAAAACTAAAAATACCCAGAAAAATCCCCTTTTTAGGGTTGGGAAATATAATGTTTTCACACACCTTCTACCCGCTTCTCCACATCTTGTTTGGCCTGATCACTCTCCAGTCAGCACCAAATATAGCATCCTCGCAAGCTCTCACCGTCTCCAAAGCTTCAAGAAACCTTGATCTTTGATACCATGTTGGAATGTGCAAAGGAAATGAGACTAAAAACTGAGCAGAAAACACAGAAATGCTGGAGAAGCGATGTGTGCTGAAAAATATGGTATATACACACTATATTCGATAAAATTTGTTGGGGCGGGCATGGTGCCCCTATATATATGGGCTAGGGCAGCCAGTCGGCCTGTATAAGCAGGGCTGATTGCCCCAGATGGGCCCCTATAATACTTTTTCTCATTGTGCATCAAATCTTGTTCACTCAGATGTTAAATGTTATTGTTATTGTCTCATATTTGAACATTAAACAAACAGTATGGTTAGATGTGTCTTTTTTCAAGCAGGATCATTTATCTTCTAGCATTTCTAGATTATAATGCTGCCTAAGGGGAAAAGAATTTCTTCTCTGAAATGCAAGAAATCCACATTTTTTTAGTAGAGGATACTACTTGTGTTGCTCATGAGGGCACTCGGAGGAGGGCAGCTGCTCATTTAAGCAAGGAACACAACCCTCTCAACCAGCTATGGCCCTTGTTTCAACATCATTAATTTCCCAGTTAGAGGAAAATGGTATGCAAATTTAAAGGTGGCTTACAATCATCTTTGATGGGTAACACTCTGAGGTCTTCCCATATGGACACATCAGCAAACACTCAAGGTTCTACCTCAAAAGACAATAAGAGGAAGAGAGGCCCGTGGTACATTGGTAGCGTGTTTCAAGTTGATTGGGTGGCAAATTTCCCTTTCATCCAGCCTTTAAGGTCCAAGAATGAGGAGCTACAAAGATTTGCTACTTGCATACCATGTAGTTGGAAGTTGGGCCATGAAGTCAAGCTACAACTAAAGCTAGATACCATAGAGAAGCACATAGGGAAGGTGCATGAAAAAAAGATGGTTGATGGAAAGATCGAAACTATGGTGAGATGGAAGTCCAAAGATGAATGTTTAAAAAGCTTTTCTGATGGGATAAGTCAAGGAATGAAGTTGAAGAAAAACATTGATACAAGGTGGATCTCACTTATTGGTCCTGTTGAGCGTTTACATGAAGAATATAAGGCAAATATTGGTGTGGTGCATAAAGAAGGGCAAGGGAAGAGGAAAGACCTCACAATTTCTAGACATCCTAAATGATGTAGAAACTCTCCTTTTCTTGGGAGGCCTGATTCCATTGTTTGCGAGAGATGAATCACTTGATTAAGATTTGTCAACAAAGGGAGTGCTATATCATGGAGTATGCAGCTGAAAGAAAGATGGCATGTCTACACTTTGTATGGGGAAAATTCCAGCTTCAGAGCGAGAAACAATTCGATGAATGGAAAGCTCTTTTGGATGTTGGTTCATAAAAAAGCTACCTGAAGTACAATGCGAAAGGCTTCCTTTGCATTGAAGTCAAAGAAAAGTTGATTCAAGTGCCCGTTAGGAGAAAAGTGAAGGAAGTTTACATTAATGAAAAGGTTAAAGAATGGACCTTTCCAAGTTTGGTTAGCTTTGTGAAGAAAGAACTTGTTTCCATATGCCACACTTTGACTGCTGAGATTAGGGAGATATTTCCAAGGGAGGATTTCCTTGAAACCATGGCCATTGTACATCCTTTGTATTGGAATAATACAGAGCATAAGAAGGATTTGTTCTTGGACTTGAAGGGAAAAGTAGAGCTACTTTCTAATCACTTTGGGAAAAGCATGGATCTCCAAAATCAAGTTTTGGTGGAGCTAATCAGCCCCAAAGAGTTGATAAATCAATCAAGTGTATTTGGGCAAACTATGTGGGAGCAATACAGTCAAGTAGAGGAGCCTTCAAACCCAGGGGAAACGGCTAGATTGTGGACAAAGCTGGACCAAAGTGTGTACTTGAAGGAGCGTATGTCAGAATATTTCAAGCTCGCTGATTTATGCCAAACAATGATACTAGGATCCATTGAGGATGAGCGCTTGTTTAGTAGCTTGACCTTCCCGAAAAACTTTCTCCGAAATAGACTTAATAAAAACTTGGATACATGTCTACGATTGTTTGCAGCAAAGCCTAGCTTTGAGACATTTCCATATGATAAAGCATATGCAATATAGGAATCCCAATGAAATAGGAGGGGTGAACAGTGAACACACATCACGAGTAGTTGAGAAAGGACTAATGGTTGATTTGGATAGCTTTCAAATTTATATATTTGACATGGTAATGCTTATTCTTTGAAAGTATGATAGTTTTTACTTCAAAGGTTACGGCTTTCATTTTTTTTCATGCATGGGCTTAGCATAGAGGGTTTTCTTAATATCCTAACAATGCTTTTGTTTTGTGAAATTTTGCAACCATAACTATGAAATGCAGCCAAGGTAAACACAGTGAATGCTTCATTTTGGGGATGTTTTATGGAGGTACAACTGTGTGTGTGTGTGTGTGTGTGTGTGTTCACGTGTGCATGCATGATATATATATATATATATATATATTCTTTTATAAATGTTCCTTTTTATACTTCTACATGTTATGTGATGGACTGCATATAACGCTAAAACTTGTTATTGGGGGAATTGCAGGTTTTGTGCAGGGGCTTCATTTTGTCTTTTTTTTTTTTGGAAAAATATTAACATTTATAAGAAGTATGTTGTGAGAATTGTTGATGCAAATTAGAATGCATATATATCATGATAATGTAAAGCTATAGGTATACCATATACTAGAAATAGACCCTATTTGACCCTAGTTGATGATGTGGCTTGTTTGCATCGGCTATATAAGTGTTTGACAAGCATCCAAATCAAAAGTCTCATCTTTTGGAATGGTGCAAGATATGTTGATTATAGCTATGCTTATAAAGTATTCAAGATCTTTGGAAAATTGAAGGTTGTAACCATGTATATTTTTATGTTAATCTATAGCTTGAAAGCATGGTAGTATGGGTGTGAATGCATTATGGAATGGAAAGCTGATAGATGCTTGAAAATGCACTGGTTTGGCAATGCCTTGGTTGAAATGTATGCCTTTTTTGGCTTTCTTGCCAAGGAAAATGCAACATATATTGTTTTGAACATTTATATCTTATAGATGTTTTCTTTTAGCATGAAAGCATTAGGTAAGGCATGTTGATTTTATGAGATGTGACTCTTGCTAATAGAACACATGCTTATCAACAAAGTAGTGGTGTTATGGATTACTTGTAATGGTGAGTAATTTGACACACCACCAATTTAAAACTCATGGAATGCATGGAGAGTTGAGTGAGGAAGCTCTCAAGTGTTTTGAAAATGTGCTATCAAATGGTATTATGGTTGATGTTTATTCAAAGTGTGGATCGCTTGTTGTAGCATTGACATGCAATTTGTGGGCATGCTTTTTTTCATACATATTTGAAATTTGGAAAATTTGGGAGTGAAGGGTAGTGGTGGAGAAATATATATAGAGATTGGGAAAAAGGGTATATACCTTGTAATTGGAATTGTATTTTTGTTGAACAATAGCTGCATGAATGGCACTAATAGTAGAACATGCCCAAGTTGGGAAATGTGTTTTTTTTGGATGATAGAATGGGAAATTCTTTATGCACTTAATATTGTTCTTGGGACTGGTTAGAGTAGAAACGTTTTGATAAACTAACACCTGCAAGTGGCTGTCCAGCAAATCAGCCCGTCGTCCTCTTGCTTCTCTTCCTGAACAGTCCCGTCGTACGGTCCACCAATCAGCAACACAACAGTCTCCCTCTTGCTCACACGAATCCCAAGAACTATCTAGAGCCTAGGCTCTGATACCATGTTGGAATACGCTGCGTATTCTGACATGATCGTAGCCACATAAGGCTTGAATAAAAATATAAATACATAAAGAAGATGAAAAATTTCATCTTATATCTAAGAAGTTGTGCACATGAGGCTTGAAAAAGAAACATAGTTGCATAAACCAAAACTATACATGAAGAAAAACTAGCGGGCCACTACTCGGAGGAGTCATTACTCTCCGAGTCATCTTGTCCACCTTGTGTGAAGATATATATAATTAAAAATATAAAGTATTATAAAGGTCAAAACATGTTTTGTAAATAAAAATAAAAAGTATTACTTGCATTGGTGTTCTCTATACTCGATTGTCGTCGGAGCTAATCCCTTCATCGTGAAGGTAATCCCATGTATCTCCTCTACTGTGGTGATGATGGTAGCCAGTCTCTACTAGGGTAGGATCTCTATCCACAATGTTACGCTACATCACAAGACAAACATTATAACACAACTCAAATAGAGAGAATACAAAGAAAAGACATGAAGTTGCACTATACATACAAACTCGGTCTTCCATGATGCACAACTTTTAGATCCAAAGTGTGACGATCCATATCGCTCCATTTGTATTCGCCGGGCTTCTCTTTGTTGTTGGTTCACTACTTCTAAGAGCTCCTTCTTCGCTTTCTTCCACTCGTCCTTATGAGCAGTAGATAGCTTGCCATGTCCATTTTGACCGGCATCTATTCGGGGTTTCTCCTCCTTTGTATGTCTCCTTACTAGAGATCTCCTATTCTTAAGTATGTCTTTGATTTTGTGTCTCGTCCATCTATTGTTAAACCTTTGGTCGTGAGGATTAGGATACTTCTTTTGGACAGCTTTAACGTAATCATTCACTGAGCTCTCCCTTTGCTGCTTAAAATGTATAAAGTAGTCTTTATAGTGTGCAAAAACTACTTGGCTGGCACGCAAGTAGTTTACCACCTCCTTCCTCCACCACGAGAGTCATCAACTATGCCACCCACATCTATGATATCATAATATGATATATCACCATGATGTGGTGGTGACACTGAAGAACTATCCCCATCCCCAAAGCACTGTCCTAGGCATCCTCTATCTCCTCTATCTCCACTCTCAGTGCTAGTGCGGCGTGAGGTATGACCGCCACTAACTACACGACTATCCTCTCTATGACGATGGCTGCCACTCTCATGAAAGCCATGATAACTACGAGGTGTCACATCTCTTGAAGGTGGAGGTGTAGGAGATGTTGTAGCACTAAGTGGGACTGACGGATGAGAGTAAATGTAAAGGCAGGTGAAGTGCCTGGAAAGGGACTTTGTTGGACTGTGGGTGGACCTGATGGTAAAGGGGTACTTGCTCCATAGGCTGCCAACTGCTTGAGGATGGGAGTATAGCCAAATATGTCCTCTACCTCCCTAGCAAATCATCATTGAGACTTGATGTGAGTACCTCAACCTGTGGGTCTGTGGGACAAGAGGACGAGGACCCATGCCACATCTATACAAAGAAAGAGTATTAGAAAAATATTATGCAAGCCTTATGCAAGCATTATGTTTGAAGTACTATACATAAGCTTAAAACACTATGCATTATGTTTAAAGCACTATGCGTTATGCAAGCCTTATACAAGTCGCTGTACACAAGCCTTGCATAAAGCATTATGCATTAGGCCTTATGCATAAAGCTATGCATGAGGCCTTAAGCATAAAGCTTATGCATAAGGCTTATGCATAAAGCACTATGCATAAGGCCTTAAGCATAAAACTATGCAAGAGACCTTATGCATAAGGCTTATGCATAAAGCACTACGCATAAGGCCTTAAGCATGAGGCCTTAAGCATAAGGCTTATGCATAAAGCACTACGTATAAGGCCTTAAGCATAAAGCTATGCATGAGGCCTTATGCATAAAGCACTATGCATAAGGCCTTAAGCATGAGGCAGTAAGCATAAAGCTATGCATGATGAGACCACCTTATGCATAAGGCTTATGCATAAAGCACTATCCTTATGCATAACGCCTTAAACATGATGCCTTAAGCATAAAACTATGCATGAGGCTTTATGCATAAAGTTATGCATGAGGCCTTAAGCATACAACTATGCATGAGGCCTTGTGCATAAAGCGTTATGCATAAAGCATGCATGAGCATTATTCATAAAGCATTATGCATAAAGCGTATGCGCAAACTTACAAAATAAATCCCTAGCATCCAAGGTTGCAATAATAATAGAGGAAAGATATGAAAGCACTTATCTCTTTTTCGTGAGGTTGAAAGAGAGGATTAGAGGACCTACAAAACCAACAAAAGGGTGAAGAAAGGATTACTAGTGCATACATACAAAAGCTTATGCAAGCTCCTTGTTGCAAGCCCTAAGCCTTATGCAAGCTATGCTAAAGCTTATGCATAAAGCATGCATGAGGTCTTATGCATAAAGCTTTAAGCATAATGCTTCATGCATGAGGTCTTTTGCATAATAAAGCTTTAAGCATATGCTTTATGCATAAGGCTTATGCATAAAGCACTATGCGCATGAGGCTTATGCATAAAGCATGCATGAACATTATGCATAAAGCATGCATAAAGCTTATGCGCAAACCTACAAAATAAATCCCCAGTATGCAAGGGTGCAATAATAATAGAAGAAAGAGAGGAAAGCACTTATCTCTTTTTTGTGATGTTGAAAGAGGATTAGAAGATCTACAAAACCAACAAAAGGGTGAGGTAAGGATTAGTAATGCATACATATAAAAGCTTATGCAAGCTATGCCGCTATCCATAAGGCTTATGCATAAGGCACTATGATTCTCGGCTCTTTAAGTTAATTGACCCTGGGAATCATATCATTCATCAAAACATAAAAAATAATCAATTATTAAAAAATATTATTAAATAAAGATTTTTCGGCTCTTTAAGTCAATTAACCCCAAGAATCATCTCATTCTCCAAAACAAAAAAAATAAACAGACCAAGAAAATTTTTAAAAATATATAAACAACTAGTTTCAGCTCTTTAAGTCAAATGGTCCCGGGAATTAATACATAGACAATGCAATAACCACTACCTTAAATAAAATGAGTGTAAAATTAGTCCTACCTTGGTTATTTGTGATTTTTGAGGTCAAGTATATAAAAATCTGTAAAATAGCCAAAAATAAAAAAAGTGAGCTATATAAGCACTTGATTGTCTATAACAAAAGAAAAATAGGGTTCAAGAAGAAGAGCAAGAAGAAGAACAAGAAGAAAAGGAGCAAGAAGACAAAGAAGAGAAAGAGACTCACCACAAGCAAGGTATGTACCTTCAAACTCTTACTCCACAATCCTTTGTAAAGCAGATTTGCACCCTGATGAGATGAAGCTTGAGAGAGTGAGGATTAGAAATAGGATGGGAAGGTTTTCGCAAGAATTGCATTTTGTCCTTTCTGCATACTTAAACGCTCTCAGGTTTAATTTTCGGTCTTTTTCGTCACACAGTGCATGTCTATTTTAGCGTCTAAAAGCTCGTCTATTTTGGCATCTAAAAGCGCATCTAAAATCACGTTTGAAAGCGCGTCTATCAACGAGTCTATAAACACATCTAGTGCAGAATAGATGCATTGATAGACGCATTGATAGATGCATCTATAAACGCGAAATAGAATAGTATTTACACAAATATAGAAAGATAAAAAATATTTTTTCTTGTTTGAATATGTAGGATGTCTTCATCAATCAGTTCTTCTAGCGACGATGAGTGAGTTCCTTCGTGTTCAAAATCGGGATCGTTGGCTGCAACAAAAAATAAAATGTATGTGTGATCGTTGTCGACGAGGATGTATGCGTCGACAACGTAGCATTACGATGAATCACATTTCAATGTATGAAAAATGGGAACCGACGGGGTCAATGGTAAGTATACTTTGCTTATATTGTAAGAATTTGATTAAGAATTAGTATTCAATGGAGACTCACATTGAAATACTCGTGTGTAGGATAATGCGCCGCACTCTTCTATGTTAACTCATAGGTGGCGTCAAGAGGCCAAGCGTCGTAGATAAATGGTAGAGACTTCACAAAACATAGAAGTGGTGGAGGATTGGAATAATGGAGATACAAGCCCACCACCCTTTCCTCATGAGATGGTGGAGGAGGAGGTTTTAGAAGATATGGTACATGCTCTATTTTTCAATGAGCGTAGTGAAAATGAAAAAGCCATGGAAAATGATCACCTTTATAATGCGGCTTCGATCCCACCTTTATAATGCGGCTTCGATCCCACTTTTTGAGGGATGCACATATTCCGTTCTACGCGCTTCTCTCGAGTTTCTCAACTTGCAAAGCAATCTATGGATGGAGCAATGCAAGTTTGAATGCACTTCTCAAGTGAGTTTTCTACTTTCATAAATTGTTTACGTCCATTATAGATATATAAGAAGAAATTATTTTTTATATTAATGTATTTGATTATTTTGGTGATAGGCTTTTGTTGAAGATGCTTCCAAAGGAGAATAGATTGCCAACCTCAAGAGACCAAGCAAGGTGTTTTGTGACATCTCTTGGAGGCTTGGATTATACTCGCATCCATGCATGTATCAATGATTGTGACATCTTATGGAGGCTTGGATTATACTCGCATCCATGCCATGAAAGGGACCAAATGGGAAGACAATTCTACCTCGAGCACCTTAGATATTGATAAAGGAGGAGAAGTTGGTTAAAGATGCCATTATTACATTCCATACTCCAACGGGGTGCATGAGGTGTTTAAAAGGTGCCTTCACAAAGACAAAGAAGAGAGGTGTTGAGAAATTATATGGCTTGAAGTCTCACGATTAGCACAAGATACTTCAAGTAAGTGAAACATTGAAGTTATACATATTTAACTTGTTCAATCATAATGTATCTAGTCATGGTGTATACATGTTTCTACTTTATTCTTTCTACAAGCATTTTCAATTGTGCATCCCACGAAGTGCGAGAGACGATTTATAAGATGGGAGAGCTTGTGAGGTTTGTACCCTAAACCCTCATAGCTAATTTTTTACATGCGTTTTTCTCAAAATGATTTGTTTATTGTTTCACATTGTAGATATACGACCTCAAAGGAAATCGATCCATGTACACTACTTGACTATGCAAGGGTCATGGCAGTGGAGGTGGTTTGTTTGGTGGAGGAGACATTCCCATAGTCAATTCTCACAAGCCAACTACATCTTATGGTTCATTTAATTGATTAGATTCCTATATGTGGCACTGTGCATGCTGCTCGATCGATGTTTTTTCTTGAGCGTTTCATGAAGATCTTGAAGGATTTTGTAAGGCAAAATGCAAAGCCAGAAGGTAGTATGGTTGAGGATTGGTTAGTACAAGAATCACTTGTTTATATCTCACAATACCTTACCGAAGTGAATCCATCTCTTCCTTGTCTATGGAGCAATAAAGAAGACTTGAGGATGACCTCTCATGTTCCTCAAAGAAAGGAAAAGACCAAAGTCATGGATACAGAGATACATTGTAAGCTTAATACCTTTTGTACGCTTAATGGTGATGTGATGAGAAGATGGGTGGCAAAGTATAAGGATTGATGAGAAGAGGAACATCCAAGATTGTGGGGTAATTGCAAGCTTTGAGGGAGCCAATGGAGCCATGGATGATTATTGTGGATTGATCCAAAATATCATTAAGCTTGATTTACCTATTTTTTCTCTCTTTCCTTGCAAATATGCTTTACCAAACAATCATGTATATTATCAAAATCTTGTGCACATAGTTCAGCAAAACTCACGTCTATATTCTCATCTATATTCGTGTCTAGTTTCAAAAGAACTAGACGCGATTATAGAGGCCCACGTACCTTGCGCGTATAAGAGTCTAGTTTCAAAAAGGAACTCGATGCGTTTATTGAGCGAGTAAAGACATGATTATAGATGCTCTCGTCTATGTAGCAGCGCGTCTATGCTTGCTTTATGTTGTGAGAGTTGGTCAATTCGAGAGAAATAGAGAGCATAAGATTGTTGTGGAGCGTCCTTGGTTTCTTTATGTAGAGTTTCTTAAACATAAAATGGTTTAGGGGTGAATGTATAGACATTTTCTTCTTCTTCTTAGATGGAAAGGCTTGACTTGGGAGTGGAGAGTTTGGATCTTTAGGAGTAATTGAATTATTCAAAATAATATGGATTGCTCTTGCACATCCAAAACTCATGAGATTCAAGAGTTTGTCAAATTAAGAAAATTTCTCAAATTTAAGAATCTAGAAGTATAGAATATAAGTTAAAAATTTGGGTAAAGATTTAATGCAAAAATAGTGGGTTTAGTTTGACATAACTTATACTGCTATCAATCTTGGTATACTTCGACAATATAAATTTCCACATATTGACAATAACATGCTATCCACATGAGGTAGAATCCTTTTGTAAAAAAAACTGCTTGATTTAGAAACTTATACTCTATCCTCCTTTTTCAAATTCGGATATTTGTCTTTAACAGTTGCTATAGCTCTCTTACATGTCCTATTAAAAATTAAATTATATCTAATTATATACAAAAAATTAAGAAAAAATAAAGTATGAAAATTAGTACGAAGAACAATATTCAAATTATTAAGAGAACTACTTACAATTTTATCTGTCCATGCATGCCACTCAGGTTGTTCATAAAAATAACACTTCTTCTCAGAATATTGATAACACAAGTACTCCAGTTTTCACTCAAAAAAAGTATAAGAAATATTTAAGAAAGTTAATATACTTAAAAGAAACACAAATGTCATATATTAAATACATAAGAAGCATCAGTTAAAGATGAACCTCTCTACATACGACAAAACAACAAAACAGTTTTTCTTATTTTTCATTGGCTTGAAATAGAGTGCGAGCTCAGAGGTCTTCTTCTTCATATTTATCAGTGTTGGAAAAACTAAGGAATCACAATTGAATATCTCGTTGGATTGATTTGAAAGAAATTACCTCATAAGTGTCTTGCAAGAGTTGAAATTAGAAAGAGTGTGGGTTAGAGAGAGAGAGAGAGACCTAGCTAATTTGGGAGCAATAGAGAGAGTAGGAGAGATTAAGAGAGAGAGCTAGCTAATTTAGGAGCAATAGAGAGAGTAGGAGAGATTGAGAGAATCAAAGAAAGAGAGAGAGAGAGAGAGAGAGAGAGAGAGAGAGAGAGAGAGGGATTTGGCCAGTTTGAGAGAAATAGAGAGAGTTAAAGAGAGTAAGAGAGATTGAGAGAGTCAAAGAGAGATTGAGAGAGTCAAAGAGAGAGACAGAGAGTGTAAGATTCTTCTCTCCAGCTTTTGAGGTGTAAAGGTGTAAGAATCTTTCCTCTTGTTCTTGTAATTATTCTCCTCTCTGAAATAGAAGAAAGATCTTGTTTTACCCTGTTTTGGCTTAGAGAGAGAAAATATCTAGAGAGGTAATCTAAATTGAGATATCTTTGGATATAAAAATCCTCCTAGTGTCTGAAAATGGTTTTTCCTAAAACAGAAGTTCAAAATAAACTTTTCAATGTTCATTAGGAATCAATTAAAAATGATATAAGGGACCTTAGCCTAAGGGTCTAGATTTTTAAAAATTTTTGGATTATGATCCAATTAAGGTTCCTATGGACCAATAAAATTAATCCAAGTGTTGGGATGAGATAAATTCAAAGAATTAAAGAAAATACCCAAAAATGAGTAAATGCTTACATAAGATGAAGAGTTGACTGAGTACAAGGTTTATTAGTTAAAAATTAAGAGATATTACTGAAAAATGAGATATTTTGGAGAAATGATGAATTTTTGACACCTTGGTAGGAGGGGGAGACCTTTGAGGAAGGCGCCTATTTCACACAAGTGGATGGGTTTTTAATTCAAAAAAATTGTGATATTTTTGGGTTGTTGCAAGATCAGGGTGTCCAGTTTTATCCAGTTTATACTGGACTGGGACAATTCTTGGAGAGCAAATTTTGGGGGGCAAGGTACTTAAAATGAGATCAAGCAAATAATAGAAAATACGCTTGCTCTTAAATTAATCCAATGTAACTTAAATTAATATAAATTAGTCTAATTAATCAAAATTAATCAAAAATATGAAGAAATGATAAACAAATGATCTTTCCATACTTAGAGTGATCCAATTTATTTTTTCATAGATGCATCATTACAAGTACACTCGTCTCTATAGGTTTTAGATGATTCACATCAAAAATGTAATTTTACTAATTAGATTATTAATATTTGCAGGCCTTCTGATAGTCTGGAATAATTTTGAAAAAGAGATCATTAAAAATCCAACCATTGGATTTGCATTTTTTACTAACCACCACATTCTACTAATGTCTCAGTATCTACCCACTCTTTTGATCTACAAGATTGAGGATTTTAAGTGGTAGCTATTGTGGGTACAAAAAGTGGCGTATATTATAACTTTAAACACCTTGAAATATTTAAAGAAAATAGATAAATATCTTAAAATTTTCTCAAAAAATCAAGTTAAGCTCCATATTATGTGAAGATCTAAGGTACAAAGTGGGCATCTCATATGAGTTTATATGTAAAAGATATTAGCATTTTATGGAATTAGTTCAAATTTGGGACAGGGTGTATACATTGACTTTGTACCTAAGAAAATGAAGACTTTTGACTATCTAATGCTTAATCAAATTATGCAACTATATTTCCAACTTTGAATATGATGTTCCAACAAAAGAACTTGAAACGAAATTCCTTCATTTACTAGGAGAGATTAGCCACTAAAGGTAAACAAATGCTTGTTTTTTTACTGTTTACAGGGTGCCTGAGTGGACAAAACTGGGCACCCTGATCTTGCAACCATCCTTTTCTCTCTCCTCTCTCCTGGATCAAACTAGATCAAAATGGAAGCTAAACTGGTATAAATTCAGTCAAACTGAAGTTGAAAAATTTTAAAACTTAGTTGGACTCAGTTAGTGACCTCCCTCACCTATAAATAGACCCTCATTCTTTTGTATTCTCATCTTTGAGCTATGCCAGTATTACATTAAAATAATGATATTTTTTATTATCCTTTAAAAATCCTCTACTTTTGGAGAGCTTGGAGCTTCTCTCTCTCTTCAACAATCCTTGGAGCTTTCTTCTCAACATACTAAACTAATTGATTGGTTGGGGGCTTCCTTCTAAGATAAAGAAGCAAGCCAAATCAAGAGGTAAGAAGTAATTTCATGGTTTTCATTAATATTCTCAATGATTTCACTTCTCAACTCCTCTCAAGCTTGAGAAGTTTCTATTTAGTTGTTTTTAATGCAAATCAAGCTTTCTCTAAGAGTTTTAATGATTAACCACAAAAAAGTTAATCTTTATGCTTAATTAAGATGTTTTTTTAATGTATATCTCTCTTTTCCCAAAAGAATGGTCATTCTTATGACTAATTCTTATTCAAATGGATGCTTCTCATTGATAAATTCTCACTTCAAAAATTAAACTCTATGCTAGTTAAGCTAGAGGTTAGAAAATAGCTTTTTTATGCTTTTATGCTAATAAAATTATAGTAAACTTATGATTTAATTTTATAAATTAGATTTAGATCTAATGATAGTTATTCTATCATAATTGTACTACAAAGTCTCTTTCTTTTTAAAAATATTAAAAATTATGAGTAATAACAGTGGAGTTAAGGTAAAATTTTTAGAAATTAATACATAGCTCATTTTTATGCATAATGTGAAAAAAGGACTTCTTACCATATTTTAGGATTGGTCATCCTATGCTAAAAGAATGATTTTCATCACATTCTTGGAAAATTAATTTTTAGTGTTTATGTATAAATAATTAACTAAAGAAAAGAGAAATTTTTGATAATTTTATTTTTATGATAAAAGAGGAATTTCCATGATAATGGAGATCCATGTAATTAGATGAAAAAAGAGAAATTTTGGTATATTAAAATAATGAATATTTTTATTCAAAGAGAAATTTTAGATAAATTTATTTTATGTATGAGAAAATTTAAATGATAAAAGAGAAATTTTCATGATATTTGAAATTCAATCATTTAAATGGTAAAAGTAGAATTCTTGATATATTTGAAATAATGGATATTATGTGAATGGATGAGATGTGATAAGAATGGATGTGATGTGAATCGAGATAGATGTGAATGGATGAGATGTCATGTGAATGGATGAGATGTGATGTGAATGGATGTGATGTGATGTGATGTGATGTGGATATGGGTAGATGAGAATGGATGTGATGTGATGTGGATATGGGTAGATGAGAATGGATGAGATGTGATGAGGATAGATGTGGATAGATGTGATGGGATGTAATATAATGTGAGGATAGATGTGATGGGATGTAATATAATGTGATTGGATGAAGGACGATGGGAATACATATGATTGAATGTGGATTAAGCAATTTGAATTGATGTAGAAGAATGTGGAATAACGAGAAATGATGTGGAACAATGTGGAAAGATGAGAGTTCATTAGAAATTGTATTTATGAATTATTTTTTAAATGACTGTTTTATGTTAAGAATGCTGGGAAAGTATTTTGATTATCTTGTGAATGAGGTCGTGGGAGATCAAAGTGATAAAGTTGCAACAGCTGACGGAGAGTCAACGGAGGATGTCTTGCGTAGCAAGGTCGGCCAAGGTCTTAACCAGCCTCGGTTCGATTTAAATGGTGAGCTTCCCAGTACGGTGGATGAGGGACCAAGGAAGCGGCCTATGAGTGAAGCGCTAGGTGACCTGCGAAGAATCCTAGAGGGTGTTGACTATACGGTGCTCAGGCTGCTCTGGGTCACCAAAGATATCTACTCGCGTGTCGAGAAAGAAAATGGAACAAGGTATTAGAGTTGTTTTCTGAACTCAGGTATGGATCTGGTTGATTGACCTTGCTGGTCCTCCTTCAATTGAGTCCATGGCTCTTTTATATGGATCTCTTAGTTAATCTTGCTGATCTTCAAAACGAAGAGTCCATCTGGATTTTTACAAGTGAATATATTTTTTGGATACTTGCCCATGAATATCCAGACAAGAGACTAATCCCTCAGTTCTTTCAAAATCGAATCTAAAAAAACTTCCCTCGCCCAGAAAGCACGGGCGATTCCTCCAGGATATTTTTATTCTAACGTAGTCAAGAGCCTTAACTAACCAAACTCATCCGACCGAACTCGTAAGTCACATGGTCAGATCAAGGAAAAGACTTGCACTTAGATCATAGAGACCAACGCTTTTTTCCTCATCAAGAGGCACAGCCGTTGATTCTTTTCCATAGAATAAGGACTATCCGGGATTTACTTCATCTATAGTATCATAACAGAATTGAGTCTCATTTTAGGGATCCATCAGTCCACCCTAACCCCATCCAATCCCATGGGTTAGCCAACCGCCCAACCACTGTAGTGATAGGATTCATTTAGGAATTTGGTTATGTTTTGTCCTGGGTACCAGCAGGGAAAAGAGTTCCCAGGTCCCCTAGCCGACACTTCATGCAAACTTCAAGATAGTCACACCACTTACACACCCAATATGAAATTACCTTTTTCACAGATTCAGCTGTCTTTAAAATAATCTTTTAATGAAACCATAGTATCAGTGATCAAAATCCTCCAAAATATCTGGTTGAATTTTAATTTTCAATCATTCCTTTATCGGTGTACCTATGGCATCATTGGTGGCAACCAGAACGTTCACCACCTGTCCACTTATCAGGGGTCTTTTTAATAGTTCCTAGCTCATAGTACCCGAAAATATATTCACTTATAAAAATTCAGATGGACTCTCCGTTTTGAAGATCAGCAAGATCAACCAACAGATCCATATAAAAGAGCCATGGACTCATCCGTTTGAGGACTAGCAAGGTCAATCAACCGATCCATGTCCGAGTTCAGAAAACAACTCTAATACCTTGTTCCATTTTCTTTCCGACGCACGCGTGGGTATCTTCAGCGATCCAGAGTCCGAGTACCGTATGGTCAGTCCTCTTCACTCAGGATCCTTTGTAGGTCACCTAGCGCTTCTTCACTCATAGGCCGCTTCCTTGGTCCCTCATCCACCGTACCGGAAGCTCACCATTTAAATCGAACCGAGGGCTCGTCAAGACCTCGACCGACCTTGCTACGTGAGACGTCCTCCATTGACTCTTCGTCAGCTGTTGCAATTTTATTACTTAGGTCTCTACGACCTCATTCACAAGACAGTCAAAATGCTTCCCCAGCATTCTTGACATAAAACAGTCATTTAAAAACAGGTCATAAATACAGGTTCTATAACGAACTCTCATCTTTGCACATTGTTTCACATCAATCTACATTTCTTAATCCACATCCAATCATATGTATTCCCATCGTCCTTCATTCATTCTCATCCAATCACATCATATTCCATCTCATCATATCTATCCACATTTATCCTTATCACATCTCATCCATTCGCATCTACCTATGTCCACATCTCATATTACATTCATTCACATCTCATCCATTCATATCTATCCTGATCTACATCACATCACATCCATTTCACATCACATCTCATCCATTCATATCTATCCTGATCCACATCACATCACATCCATTTCACATCACATCTCATCCATTTACATCTATCTCGATTCACATCACGTCCATTTCACATCACATCTCATTCATTCACATCTATCCCAATTCACATCACATCATATCACATCCATTTCACATCACATCTCATCCATTCACATCTATCCCGATTTGCATCATATCACATCACATCTATTTCACATCTTATTCATTCACATCTATCCCGATTCACATCACATCACATCACATCACATCTCATCCATTCACATCTATCCCAATTTACATCACATTACATCTGTGAGACCCCTTTGCCCCCTCCGTGCACCGAATTCCCAGTTGCTAGCAACGGAAGTAGCTTCCTCTTGCGCCGCGGGGCAGGGTTTCCCACCCGGGGCCTCGCCCTCGAATGTCTGGACACGAGACTAATCTGGTGGTCATTCCAAAACCGAAATCGAGAAAATTTTCCTTGACCGAAAAATAGAGACGATTTCACCTTTTTGATTTTCTTAACGAATTTTCTAATGGGTTCAAGAGACTAAACTATCCTTCATCTGATTAAACCAGATAGAAGGAAAACTATCACTGACTTAATTTGAAAAAATCAAGGCTTTTTTTCTAACCGAAATCAGACACAGTCGTTGATCTAATCATTTGAGAAATTCTTCAGGTTTTTATTTAACTACTTGAATTCTAAACGTATTCCTATTATTTCAATTTAATTATTAAACTCCACTGATTCTAGCCTATGGGTTAGCCACCACCCCATCCGGCCCATGGGTTAGCCACCACCCAACCACCACTGGAATCGGTAGAACCAGACTATTACTCACCCACCCACCAATGACAAACAATTATTGGTTACAGATGTCATAACTCAAAAATTTCATCCAGCCCCTTGTTTCTCAAAAAACAATCACTCTGGACTCTCCGTTGAGACCAATTGGTCAGCCAACGAGATCTAGTAAACAGATTACAATAATCATTTCGTCCATCATACATATCTTTCATGACATACGCATGGGTGTCCTTGGCACCGCGAGCCCATGCATCTCCTGGTTCAGAACCCTCCAGGATCCTCCTTAGGTGTCCTGGCACTTCACTCGGGGACCGCTTCGTGGGACCCTCGCTCATCGTACCGGAAAGTGCACCGTTTTTCAACCATACCGAGGTTGGTCAAGACCTAAGCAGGCTTTTGCCGCGTGAGCCATTCTTTGAACACTCCCCGCCAGCTGTTGCAACCGAACTTCCCTTAGAAAAACATATACCAAATGCTCCCTCCAGCATTCTAACGTAAGACAGTCCTAAAAGAAAACAGGGTTTCTATGCAAGTTTTCAGTTTGATTTTCTTTTGAATACAAGGAGTATTTCTTGAATCAGTATCCCCAAAACTTTTTGATCGGAATTCTGAATTTCATACCAGAATTCCTCGAATTCTATAACCTTGATCCACAGATTAAACGAAGGGTCTTAAACTTAGTTTTAGATTTGGCGAGAGTTTTGAGTGTATTTTTCTAAACTAGTCACACCTTTCCTCGAAACTGACGAAAGAATTTGGTCTTGGTCATAGTCTGATTCAAGGTTCGAGTCGTCGGATAAGATTTTTCTTGAACTATCTTTCTCGAAAAGGTTTGATAATTGAGTTACTATTTTAATGAATTTCTTTCTTTGAATATTCACTTAACTGATTTCTAAATTAGTTACGAATTCTAATGAGGAATAAATTAATCATTTATCTGAATATTTTGATCTCGATAGATTTCTTGAATTTTCTTTTTATAATCCGTGTGAATAAAAACGACATAAATTTCTCTCTTAGAGTATTTAATTATTCATTTATCAAATACTCATAGAATTTAAGAGAATTCTAATTTTGATATAAAAATTCTTTATGCATCTATTTATGCATAAAAATCAACTTTAATGGGAATAACACTTTTATAAAAAAAAATTTCCTTTATGCATCTTTCTATTCATAAAAAGCAATTTTAATAAGAATAACACTTTTGTAATAAAAAAATTTCCTTTATTGATCATTTGATTAATATACTTGGAGCTTGGAGCTTCTTTGGCTATGGTGGTACTCCCTCTCTTGAGTGCATGTGGTACTCTGTTATGAGTGTAATCTTCTCTCTCTCTTTTTCCCATCATTACACAAACCCCTCTTTAAAGAGACAATGAAACCTCCCTTGAATCTCATAGTAGAAAGTGCATCTTCATTTTAATTTTCCCTCTGACTCGACCTTGTGCTGGCACATAGTGCATATCCTCTCCTCATGAGGAATCTACATGGCTCTCCCAGCTATCTCTATCCTCAGGTGGTGCAATGACACTTGCCCGTGTCGCAATTGGCCCACTGCAATCCACATGGAAGATGACATGTATATGTCAAGATATTTAGGCCTCTCAGTATGAAACCATCCTCTGTAAGTCTCATGAAAGTATCCATATAGTACTGTCGCTTGTGTGAGAGTGGCTCGTGTTGTGATTCAGGTATCATGGATATATAGTCTCAATAAATCATATCTAATCACTCGGTTCTTGTCATCCTAAGAGAGCCTGATGATGAATGGAGAGTCTGAGTCATATTGGAGTGGGGGGAGGCAATCTATCCTGAGTCCTTGTCTCATAAACTAGGTGCATACAAGGCTGTACCATGACTTGTGCCATCTGCTGCTATCTGTTGGGAGGACTATAAGGTGGGCCTCGGAAGTCTCTAGGGAGTCATGGCACCAATCTTGTGAATGTATGAGCATGTCTAGAAGAGTGTCTTTACTATCATGGATGCTGCAACAAACTCCGCGAGGATAATATCGTGTGGGATTGATGGTTTGCTGCATATCATACGAGAGAGCATCATGGCCTGAGGCTTCTCTATCTTTGGACATTTGGCAGAGAGAGAGAGAGAGAGAGAGAGAGAGAGAGAGAGAGAGAGAGAGAGAGAGAGAGAGAGAGAGAGAGAGAGAGAGGATTGGAGGGTTAGAGAGTTAGAGAGAGGCAAAGAGAGTGAGTGTAACAGAGAAACAATGAGTGTTAGAGAGAGAGAGGGGGGGTGAGAAAGAGGAAGAATGAGAGTTAGAGAGAGTTAAAGGTAAAGACAGATTTAGAGAATGGTAAAGAGAGTGAGCTAGAGAGAAAGAGAGAGTGTGTGTGCCTTGGAGAGAAAGAGAGTGTGTGTGCCTTGGAGAGAAAGAGAGAGAGTTAGAGGGTTAAAGAGTTAGAGAGGGAGAGGGGGGCTTGAAAGTGAGATAGACTGAGTTAGAGAGAAAGAGTGTGTGCTAGAGAGAGAGAGAGAGAGAGAGAGAGAGAGGATTGGAGGGTTAGAGAGTTAGAGAGAGGCAAAGAGAGTGAGTAACAGAGAAACAATGAGTGTTAGAGAGAGAGAGGGGGGTGAGAAAGAGGAAGAATGAGAGTTAGAGAGAGTTAAAGGTAAAGACAGATCTAGAGAATGGTAAAGAGAGTGAGCTAGAGAGAAAGAGAGCGTGTGCCTTGGAGAGAAAGAGAGTGTGTGCCTTGGAGAGAAAGAGAGAGAGTTAGAGGGTTAAAGAGTTAGAGAGGGAGAGGGGGGGCTTGAAAGTGAGGTAGACTGAGTTAGAGAGAAAGAGTGTGTGCTAGAGAGAGAGAGAGAGAGAGAGAGAGAGAGAGAGAGAGAGAGAGAGAGATACATAGGGGGTTAGAAAGAGAGTTAGAGAGAGAGTGTGTGCTAGAGAAAAAGAGAAAGAGAGAGAGAGAGAGAGTTAGATGGTTAAGGTTAGAGGGTAGAGAGATAGAGAGGGGGCTCGAAAGTGAGGTAGAGTGAGTTAGAGAGAGAGAGTGTGCTAGAGAAAAAGAGAAAGAGAGAGAGAGTTAGATGGTTAAGGTTAGAGGGTAGAGAGATAGAAAGAGGGGGTTTAGAAAAGAGAGTTAGAGAAAGGTAAAGAGAGTTAGAGAGAGAAATAGAAAGAGAGAGAGAGAGAGAGAGAGAGAGAGAGAGAGTTGGCCAGTTTGAGAGAGTTGGAGAGTGTAAGAGAGAGAGAGAGAGTTAGAGAGGGTGAGAGAAAGGTAAAGAGAGTGAATTAGAGGGAGAGTGTGTGAATATTAGAGAGAGAGAGTTAGCACGTTTGATAGAAATAAAGAGAATTAGAGTGAGTCACAGAGATTGAGAGAGTTAAAGAGAGAATTAGAGAGAGATTATGTTAGAGAGGTAGAGAAAGTGTTAGTGAGAGAGAGAGAGAAAGGTAAAGAGAGTAAGTTATAGAAAGAGAGTTAAAGAAAGGCAAAGAGAGTGAGGGTTAGAGAGACAAAGAGAGAGATCTATACAATGTTAGGGAGAGAAGGTGTGTGTGTTAGAGAGAGAGCTATTCAATTCGAGAGAAATAGAGAGAGTGAGAGATAGTTAGAAGGAGAGTGAGTTTGAGAGAGAGAGAGAGAGAGAGAGAGAGAGAGAGAGAGAGAGTTGGTTAATTTGATAGAAATAGAGAGTTAGATAAAGTAAGAGAGAGATTGAGATAGTTAAAGGGAGAGAGAGAGTTAAAAAGAGATATTTAGAGAGAGGAACAAAGTTAGAGATAGAGAGAGTTAAAGAAAGATAAATAGATTGAGTGAGAGGGGAGAATTAGAGAGAGAGAGAGAGAGTGATTTTTAAAGAGAAAAAGAGAGTTGGAGAGATCTAGAGAGAGACAGTGTGTGTTACATACAGAGTAAGAGAGAGTTAACCAACTCTAGAGAAATAGATAGTAAGAGAGAGTTAGAGAGAGAGTGAGTTAAAGAGAGAGAGAGAGAGAGAGAGAGAGAGAGAGAGAGAGAGAGTTATAGAGATTTCAAAAGATAGCATTAGAGAGTAAATTAGTGAAATGTAAAGAGAGTGAGTTACAGAGAGTAAGTTAGTGAAATGTAAAGAGAGTGAGTTACAGAGAGTAAGTGAGTGAGAAAGAGTGACTGAGTTTTAGAGAGAGAGAGAGAGAGAGAGAGAGAGAGAGAGAGAGTTGGCCAGTTTGAAGAGAGAGACTGAGAGTGAGGCAGAGAGAGTTCAAAAGAGAGAGAGAGATTAAGTGAGAGTGAGGTAGTGATAGAGTTACTGAGAGTTCAAAAGAGAGTGAGAGATTAAGTGAGAGTGAGGTAGTGATAGAGTTACTGAGAGTTCAAAAGAGAGTGAGGTAGTGATAGAGTTACTGAGAGTTCAAAAGAGAGTTTTAGAGAGAAGTTAATGAGAGTGAGTTAGAGAGAGAGTGTGTGTGTATGTGTTAGAAGGAAGAGAGAGAGAGAGAGAGTTGAGAGAGCTAAATAGCATTAGGTGAAATATGGACTCTTATTTTTGTCCCTAATGGATTTTCACACCTCCTCTCTCTAGAGAAATGGGCTTATGGTGAAATTTTTACAAATCAAATCAAATGTTGGGTGGAGATTGCACATTTGGAATCTACTCATCGAGACCTTTCCAATGATATATAGTATGATGGAAATTTTGATTATTCAAGAAGTCCCCAAATTGGCTATGATGTGGCATGTTACATGCCATGTCATTCACCAATTTGGGGACTTCTTGAATATTTAAAATTGCTTATAATGCTGTATATCATTGGAAAGGTCTCGAAGATTAGATTCCAAATGTCCAAACTCCTCTCACTTTTGAGTTTATTTGCAAAAATTTCATGAGCCCATTTTTCTAGAGAGGAGAGGTGGAAATCCTTAAGGGGCAAAAATGAGAGCCCATATTTTGCCTAATGAGAGAGATATAGAGAGAGTAAGAAAGATTAAGATAGCTAAATAGAGAGAGATGTAGCGAGTAAGATAGATCGAGAGAGTTAAGAGAGAGAGAGAGAGAGAGAGAGAGAGAGAGAGAGAGAGAGAGAGAGAGAGAGAGAGAGTTAAAAAGAGAGAATTATAGAGAGAGTGAGTGTTAGAGAGAAAGAGAGAGAGTTGGCCAGTTCGAGCAAAATGGAGACAATTAGAGAGAGTAAGAGAGATTGAGAGAGAGAAAGAGTTAGAGAGCGTAAGAGAGATTGAGACATAGAAAGAGGAAAAGAGAGAGTCAGAGAGAGAGAGAGAGTTAGATAGAGTTAGAAAGAGCAAGAAAGAGTTAGAGAGCGTTAGAGCGAGTTAGAGAGAGAGGGTCACAAACAGAGAGAAAGAGAGTTAGAGAGAGAAAGTTGGCTAGTTTAAGAGAAATAGAGAGTTAGAGAGAGAGAGAAAGAGTTAAAGAGAGAGAGAGAGAGAGAGAGAGAGAGAGAGAGAGAGAGAGAGAGAGAGAGTTGGCTAATTCGAGAGAGAAATAGAATTAGAGAGAAATTGAATAATATAGAGAGACAGTTAGAGAGAGTGAGTGAGAGTGAGGTAGAGAGAGAGTTAGATAGAGTTATAGAGTTAGATGAGAGGGTTAGAGAGTTCGAGAGAGAGGAGGTTGGAGAGGTAGAGAGTTAGAAAGAGAGAGAGAGTTAGAGAGTTAGAGAAAGGTAAAGAGGCACTAAGTATTAAAGAGAGAGAGAGACTAAGAGTTAGAGAGAGAGGGTAATAAAGAGAGTTAGAGAGAGTGACTTAGAGAAAGGTAAAGAGAGTGAGTGTGAGAGAAAGAGTTAGTGTTAGAGAGAAAGAGTGAGTGAGAGCGAAAGAGTTAGTGTTAGAGAGAAAGAGTGAGTGAGAGTTAGAGAGAGAGAGAGTTATAAAGAGAGAGAGAGAGAGAGAGAGAGAGAGAGAGAGAGAGAGAGGAGGTTAGAAAGAAACAAAGAGAGTTAGAGAGAGTTCTTCTATATCTTATGGAGGCGAGCTACCATGTGGTGGCTCCTAGATACCCCACATGGCAGCTCCTCGTTTCTTCTCTTCCTCTAAACTATACTATTATATATATATATAATTTAAGTATTACAATGTTAGACCACTAGAGAGAAACAAAGAAAGAAGAAAGTTATATTAAACGTCTTCAAAAGACCTAATGGGTCTATGAGACTCAAAGTGATACAATAGTATCTATGAAATCTCATCATGGCACAACAAAAATCAAAGACTAGAGCTATGAGCTGGGAATGCCAAATCCGAGCCATATGATACAAAATGGGACCATCATCATCATACAACCTAATAGAGAAACCCCCCTGTAGGGGGAGGAGGCCATCAAGGATATGAGCTAGGAATGTTAAATCCGAGCCATATGATACAAAGTGGGACCATCATCATCATGCAACCTATGGAGATAACCCGTTGGTAGGGGGAGGGGGCTATCAAGGATATCGAGCATGGGGTTAGCCTGTAGAAGGCTTTGCACATCCACTAAGTGTGGGAAGGTGGTTATGTGCCTCTCCAAGATCTCCTCAAGTTGGGCTAATTTCTGTGTTGCTGACGTGGTCCATGGAGTTTGGGATGTTGGGCTCTCTATGGTGCCGTGGCCTAGTCTTTCTAGAGTCACACTAGAGTGGGGTCTGTGGGCGAGGATGTGTGGCTCGATGAGGTTGTGGGTATGTAACCCATGGGGGAGGATGGCCATTTCACGAGCTAGAGAAAATTGTTGAGAAAACGTGGTGCTTATGCTAGATCAAGTGTGTGGAGGAAAAGAACTCACAAAATACAAGAACAATATCTTTTTTATTAAGTTGTTTATGAATACAACTAGGCCTTGCTCAATACGAAATGCCTCATAGCTCCACCTTTAAATAGATGAGCTAGTGGACCTTAAGTCCATTCACACTCACACCCTTCTCTTCCCCTTCTACATAACCTTAGTCTCTTAATACCCCCCTCAATACCAACTATGAAAGAATGGAATAGGTGGTATTGGACATAGGATGCCTTTATAACATTAGGCGTACAAGGTTTGGAATATAGGTGTGATTACATTGAGATTTAAAACAATTTCTCAGCAGCAGAGGTAGAGGCTGATACAAAGTTTGCCTCTGACTCTTTGTTAGGACATTTAGAAGTGATATGTCCCGTTTGTTTACACTTGTTACATTTCATTTTGTTGGGATATTTGATCCAACAATTATTTGCCAAATGACCCACCTTTTTGCAATGGGCACATCTTACTTTGACCATTGGATGTGACAAAGCTTGTTCGATAGTCGATGAAGTGGTTGCATTTGAAGATTCAGCTCCTCCCTTTGGCCTCCTTTCTTCATCAAGACAAGATTGAATGACTCCTTTGAGGGTGGGATTAGGCATGTTCTTCAGGGTGGTGACCAAAGTGGGGTACACCTTTTTGACTGCTTTGAACAAAACAGCCACTGCATCATCTTCATCCATTCTCGCATTCACTGATGCAAGTTGAGCCATAAGGCCCTTCAAGTGAGAGATGAAGGCTCCAATGCCATCTCCCTCTTTGAGTTCCAAGCTGAAAAATTCAATTTTAAGTGAGATCTTGGAATTCTTACCACGAGCTCCATAGAGCTTATCAAGCTCATCCCATTTCTCCTTTGCAGTCGAAAGTTGGTCCACATGGTGAATGAGAGCCTCATCAAGATGAAGCATGATGATGGCTTGTGCTCTCTCATCATCTTCAATATCTTCAGCCTTTGTTCGATCAATAACCTTAGTGCCGGAGATGAATGGCAAAAAGCCTTTGGACATCATCTTATACTTGACAAGGACTTGCCAAGTGTGGAAGCACTCTCCCGAGAACTTCTTGATTTGAGTGTTGTCTTTTGACATTGGGTCTTGAGAAAGGTTATGAGAGAGTAATGGGCTGATTTATGAAGAAGAAAAAACCAGAAATTTATGATATTTAGGCTTAATTAGAAAGAGAGAGGCTTATGAGAGTGCAACAACCCTAATCAAGTCAAGAATGTTGCATAAATAAGAGATTAAAATAGTAATTTTTATGGTTTAGCACTTAGGGTTTGTGCCCAATTACTAATTTTGATGGGGATTGGATGTATTAGTGTTTAAGGAACACTTTGGTTGGTGATTAAGATCACCATTAGTGTTTAGAAAACACAATTAGTGCTTAAGAGCACATTTTTAGTATCTAATGATACTTATTTTGGTGATTAGATTCACCATAAGTGTTTAATAACACTCTGTTTAAAAACACTTTATAATAACTTCCCTTTGCTGAATTAAAAGCTTCATTAGTGTTTAATCAACACTATTAGTGCTCATAAGCATATTTTGAAAAACTTTGAAAGTTTGAAGGTGATGTTGTTGATGAAGCTTGATGAGAATGAGGCTTATGGATACCTCATGTGGTTGGCCACTGCTTCAAAATCAAGAGGTAGATCAGAAACAAGCTTCTCATAATATCACTTGGATGATTAGAGCAAGGAGGGAAGGATTAGAGCAAGAAAAAATCAAGTTTGAAGCTTTAATGGAAAGCTTCCATGGAGTTTGAAAAAAGGGCCTCTGGTTTTTCTGCTGTAGTCGCCGCGTTGATGCACCATTTGAGCTCAAACTTGAGCTGTGAATAGGGCATAGAGTGGGCTTCAAAAGCCCTCAAGTCCTATGGCTTATTATGTACTACAGCCGACGTATGACTGTACGACTAGCTGCGCTATAGAAAAAAGCGCTGAGCTGCACCAGTCATAATGCTGCCGTGAGGAGACGACCAATCCAGCCAATAGACGGTACGAATCGAAGCGCCCAGCTGTCTTCTTCACTTCCCTAGTTGAAATCTCCCCGAGATAAGGCCTCCAGAAGCTGCTAGAGCTCCTTCAATGGCTGGGGGTTGAGCTCCACAAGTGAAGAGATAAGAAAAAATGAAGAAAAATGACCTAATCTACACCACAAGGGGCCTAATCAACTTAGGCTCTAGATACCACGTTGAGAAAACGTGGTGCTCATGCTAGATCAAGTGTGTGGAGGAAAAAACTCACAAAATACAAGAACAATATCTTGCTTATTAAGTTGTTTATGAATATAACTAGGCCTTGCTCAATACAAAATGCCTCATAGCTCCACCTTTAAATAGATGAGCTAGTGGACCTTAAGTCCATTCACACTCACAACCTTGTCTTCCCCTTCTACATAACCTTAGTCTCTTAATAAAAACGAGCGAGAGCGCGTTCCGAGCGGAGGGGTAAATATTTGTAATAAAAATAAAGAAACCTGTAGTATTGTTTTTGTGATTATATCAACATTGGATCATCTAACCACAGCCAGCAGAGCTCAACTTGGAACTCACATGTGGCTATTGTCAATAATGCATGGGTGAAAGGGTCATACACATGGTCACCATTGTAGACCAGCTTTGAACTTGATGCACATGGTCAAACTGAATCTACATTGCCATCAAGAAGCATTCTAGTCACAAGGTCCAAGACACTGGTCGCTAGTCCAATAGTGCACATTTATGCGGTTGGTGTGAGGTCTCTAGTTGATTAGGAAACATAATGTTGTGAATAAATGGATATCTACATCAATTTTTTAGATCCAGCACTCCACCTAATCCCTTTGAACTAACCGAACTTGCTCTCTTTGCATCCTCTACACACTTTTGAGTCCTCCTCTTATCAGAAAGTGGAGCCACTACATCTAGAAGCTCTTTAAGGTCTCGGTCTCCAAACTCAATAGTATTTGTAACCCCATCACCTAACAACTTTTCCATAGCAATGTCTTAGGCCATAGTAACCCCTAATTGTTTTGGAGTAGCGAAAGGATTGAATTATGAATGCATTGCAATCTTCTCCTTCACACTTTTTTTTAAACCCTAGGTGAACCCTCTTCATAAGGGTGTTCATGAAAACCCAAATGAATAGCACATCTTGTAGTTGAGAAATGGTCACTAGGTATGTGGTAGTATATAACTGCTAGACAAGTCCCTATACACTCAGACACTTGACCACAATGTTTGCAAGAAATACTTTCATATTTAGGACCAACAATTCCTATTGAGCATGTTCTTTTAAGTATTCCTTTCCATTGTGTCAAGAAGTTAGTGCTCATCATTCTTGCCAGGTATGGGCAATCAAGATTCATGCATCACAAATGACCACCACACGTGCTAAGCCGCCTGACAGAACCAACAAACAATCTGATGTGCAAGTAATGTATTGTGTCCAAACACCAATTCGTCTAGGTATTGAAGGTAAACTAGTCTAGGTATTGAAGGTAGCAAAGGGCAATAGGCCTCTATAGAACCCTCTCCTCCCTCACTGATAGTAGGTAACCCAATGTGTATACCGTTTCTAAAGCTATGGCTATGGTGAGCATATTGCTATTACTAAAAGAAGCGTGCTAAGAGGAAAGGAAGAGGTGCTACAATACAAGGATTACCAATTGTGTTCTATTGCAAACAAAGACTATGGGTTATGAGGAAGCTATGGCAAGCTCGGCTAGGAAGGTAGATGATAAGAAAGAAAGACTGTGGTGACGAATATGGAGAAGAAGCTAGCGTTCGAGATGATCAAGAGGGTTGTGGGTGGGATGAGCAATGCTGACCACTTGAATGTGTAAAGCTCTCCAAACTTTGCATCATCTAATGCTTTGGCTGTGACTACGAAGTTGGTTTCGATACAAGCCAGTTACTTGATGGACGAAAAAAAAAGCATCAAAAGCAGCCCACGTCAATGCGGGCTGCTTTAGACTTTTTTTTTTCCCCACTTAAAAATGGATAGGCTAGCAAGCATGGCTGGGGCGGGGCGCAGCGCAGAGGAGGCAGCTTACTCTGATAATATGTTGAGCAGAACTTACCAAGGCATAGTCTGGATGAGGGCAGGCGGTCTGTGCTTATCGAGTTGGTTGGCTTGTCGAGCGCTGAATCAGCTTCTTCAGCCCGTAGCTCAGCTTCTTCAGCCGCGTCATGATCTTGTCAAAATGCATCCCGCCCATCCCGCTTTATCACATACATGATGAACTGCTGAGCTCAAGAGAGCAACTCTCTCTCTCTCTCTCCCCCTCTCTCTCTATATATATCTTTCTTTCTCAGTGCATGCGTGTGTGTGTGTCTGTGTCTGCGTCAACTAGTGTTTGTGTTGCTCTCCCGTGCGCTCTCTTCACTTCAAAGCCAAAGTCATTCTTGGAAAGAGGCCACGTCGACGCGGCCTCTTTCCAAGCGTTTTTGCCATCTTGATCTAGGAGCAGCTCTCCAACATCAGTGAGGCTGTAGTGAAAATCCCCATCTTGTCGGACGACTGACACATCAGATGATGCTCAACTGAAAATCCCCTTAGCGCATCACAGTAGGAGGCAGTGTGTTGATGACATGGTGATAGGTGCGAGGTTGTGCCTCCGCAACGACAAACACATTGATGTCGTTTTTGGAAGACGATGAGGGGGCAATCTTGGTCACCTTCTTGTTCATTTTCGGCGACGCTAACCATGGCATGTGCCAACTGGCTTGTTCCTCCTTCCACACACTTCCACTGCAGGTTGTTGTGCTCCCCCGGATCGGGTAATCAAAACTGTCCACCACATGTGACCTCCTCACTAAGAGCATCATCATATTGATCTTGATAGTGGAAGGGAAACACATAGCACCAAAGTCGATAACCCAATCGATGATCTTGATGGAAGGGAAGTGCATAGCACCAAAGTTGATGTATTTCCACTTCTTTGCAGGGGCGCCATCGTAGGAATCAAAGTATGGAATGAAAACTCGACCACCCAGCCGGTTAGGGTTAGCTTCCAGTATTTGGTTGTTGGTAAAGCCCAAACTGTCTAGTATGAGCACTACATATAGACCAACCATACCGGCCCCAATGATGTCTATCTTTTGTTCGGTGATCGCAGTACACGTTCTACAAGATAGATAGATAAACAGCCAGTGTTAGTTAGAGTCTCTCTCTCTCTCTCTCTCTCTCTCTCTCCTCTACAAGATAAAATTATGTAGACAAGTTTGAATTGATTTGTGACACGGATCCATTGATAATGTGTTACAACAACAATGTCTAGTTCATCTTGAATTATCTTTGACCTGAATGTTGACCGATCTCTGCTGGCTACTCAGATTTCTTGTAGGTTCAAACCCAAGAGGAGGAGGGAACAAAGGAGGAGTCATAGGAGTTAGAGGGGAGGGGAGGACTCGGAGGAGGAGTTAGAGGAGGAGGGGTCAAAGGAGGAGGGGTGGAGGACTCAAAGGATGAGGAGTCAAATGAGTCAGAGGAGGAGTCACAGGAGGAGAGGTGAGAGGAGGAGTCACTCAAAGGAGGGGTCAGAGGAGGAAAAATAGAGGACTTAGAGGAGGAGTCAAAGGAGGAGAGGTGAGAGGAGGAGTCACTCAAAGGAGGGGTCAGAGGAGGAAAAATAGAGGACTTAGAGGAGGAGTCAAAGGAGGCAGAATCGACAGAGGAGGAGGAGGAGGAGGAGGAGGGGTCAGAAAAGGAGTCAGAGGATTGGAGGACTCAGAGGAGGTAGAATAGAGGAATCAAAGGAGGAATCAGAGGAGGTAGAATAGAGGACTCAGAGAGGAGGACTCGGAGGATGGGTCCGAGGAGGCAGAATTAGCCCTGTTTGACATCCTCCAGCTCACAAAACTCTGTCTGACTCTGATAGACTTCTGGTTGTTAGATTTGACCCTAAATGTCTTCCTCTCAGCCCAAAAGAGTTTTTTCTACCCTTCTACACTTTCAACTGACTTATCCTGAGACACTCAGCTCACACTAATTGACCATGGGTGACCCTCTAGCTGAACCTATCCCTCCTCCTAGCCAACTCGCAACACTAACTTATACATCACTCACAATTGATCTTCTACGCATACTAAAACTTCCAATTGTGTCCCTCCCTCGAGAATCTCAAATGCCTTTCATCAAAAACCTCAATGGACAAGGGGTCCATAGCCTCTCCCTAAATGCAAACGGTAACTTCCAACCTTGATACCTTTTTTTTTTTCAAGAAAAAGGGGTATGAGAGACTTCCTTGAAAGGGACTTTTCATATAACAAAGCTATAAATTTATCTATTAGTTTTTAGTCTCGCTCGGTCTTTTGACTACCTCTCCACCATGGGGCTGGTGTGGCTTCCTCTCATGGTGAGAAGAACTGAGTGATTGTCACCTAGAGCTAGGGTGGATGTCTCTCATAGGGTCTCGCTCCCTAATAAGTGTGTCGATGTGGCAATGAAGCTCTAGTAGGAAGAGGCGTAGGCACCGCTAATATGGGTAATGCATGATCTTGATAAGGGTCCAAACCCCTCTCTAAAGAGACAATGAAACCTCCCTTGAATCTCATAGTAGACGGTGCACTTGCATTTGAATTTCTCCTCTGACTCAACCTTCTGCTGGCACATGGTACATATCCTCTCCTCTCACGAGGTATCTACATGGCTCTCCCACCTATGTCTATCCTCAGGTGGTGCGACGACACCCGCCCACATCGCAATTGGCCCATTGCAATCCACATGGCATGTGACATGTATATGTCAAGATATTTGGGCTCCTCAGTATGAAACCATCCTCTGTACATCTCATGAAAGTATCCACGTAGTAGTATTGCCGCTCATGTGAGAGTGGCTCATGTGTTGTGATCCAGGTATCATGTATATATAGTCCCAATAAATCATATCTAATCACTTGGTTCTTTTCATCCTAAGAGAGCTTGATGAATGGAGAGTCTGGGTCATATTGGAGTGGGGGGAGGCAATCCATCTTAAGTCCTTGGCTTGTGAACTAGGTGCATACAAGGATATGCCATGACTCATGCCTATCTATTGGGTGGACCGAAGTCTCTAGGGGGCCATGGGACCGATCCTGTGAATGTATGTGCATGTCTAGAAGAGTGTCTTTACTACCATCTGCTGCTACTATTTGTTGGTGGGAGGACTGTAGGGCGAGCCTTGAGAGTCTCTAGGGGGCCATGGCACCGATCCTATGAATGTATGCGCATGTCTAGAAGAGCGTCTCTACTACCATAGGTGCTACAATAAACTCTTCTAGGATAATATCATGTGGGACCGATGGTTTGCTGTATATCATACGCGAGAGCATCATGGCCTAAGGCCTCTCTATCTTTGGACATTTGGCAAAGAGAGAGAGAGAGAGAGAGAGAGAGAGAGAGAGAGAGAGAGAGAGAGAGAGAGAGAGAGAGAGAGAGAGAGAGAGAGGATTTGAGGGTTATAGAGTTAGAGCGAGAGTTAGTAACAGAGAAACAATGACTGTTAGAGAGAGAGGGGGGTGAGAAAGAGGAAGAACAAGAGTTGGAGAGAGTTAAAGGTAAAGAGAGCGAGCTAGAGAGAGCTAGAAAATGGTAAAGAGAGTGAGGTAGAGAGAAAGAGAGAGAGTGTGTGACTTGGAGAGAGAGAGAGAGAGAGAGAGAGAGAGAGAGAGAGAGAGAGAGAGAGAGAGAGAGAGAGATTAGAGGGTTAAAGAGTTTGAGAGAGAGAGGCGGGCTTAGAAATTGAGGTAGAGTGAGTTAGAGAGAAAGAGTGTGTGTGCTAGAGAGAGAGAGAGAGAGAGAGAGAGAGAGAGAGAGAGAGAGAGAGAGAGAGAGAGAGAGAGAGAGAGAGAGGGGGGGGGGTTAGAAAGAGAGGTAGAGAAAGGTAAAGAGGGTTAGAGAAAGAAAGAGGGGCTTTAGAAAGAGAGTTAGAGAAAGGTAAAGAGAGAGTGTTAGAAAGAGAGAGAGAGAGTTGGCCAGTTTGAGAGAATTCGAGAGAGTAAGAGAGGAGAGGGGGGCTCAGAAATTGAGGTAGAGTGAGCTAGAGAGAAAGTGTGTGTGCTAGAGAGAGAGAGAGAGAGAGAGAGAGAGAGAGAGAGAGAGGGGGGTTAGAAAGAGAGGTAGAGAAAGGTAAAGAGGGCTAGAGAAAGAAAAAGGGGGCTTAGAAAGAGAGTTAGAGAAAGGTAAAGAGAGAGTGTTAGAGAGAGAGAGAGAGAGAGAGAGAGAGAGAGAGAGAGAGAGAGAGAGAGAGAGTTGGCCAGTTCAAGAGAATTCGAGAGAGTAGAGAGGGTTAGAGAAAGGTAAAGAAAGTGAATAGAGTGTGTGTGAGTATTAGAGAGAGAGAGAGAGGGTTAGCCCGTTTGAGAGAAATAAAGAGAATTAGAGGGAGTCACAGAGATTGAGAGAGTTAAAGAGAAAGAGTTTTAGAGAGAGAGAGTATGCTAGAGAGGTAGAGAAAGTGTTAGTGAGACAGAGAGAAAGAAAGGTAAAGAGAGTAAGTTATAGAAAGAGAGTTAGAGAAAGGCAAGGAGAGTGAGTAAGAGGGAGAGTGAGGGTTAGAGAGAGAAAGAGGGAGATCTATACAATGTTAGAGAGAGAAGGTGTGTGTTAGAGAGAGAGTTATCCAATTGGAGAGAAAGAGAGAGTGAGAGATAGTTACAAGGAGAGTCAGTTTTAGAGAGAGAGAGAGAGAGAGAGAGAGAGAGAGAGAGAGAGAGAGAGAGAGAGAGAGAGAGACTTGGACAGTTTGAGAGAAATAGAGAGAGTAAGAGAGATTGAGAGAGTCAAAGAGAGAGAGAGAGAGAGAGAGAGAGAGAGAGAGAGAGAGAGAGAGAGAGAGAGAGAGAGAGAGTGAATTAAGTAAAGAGAGAGAGTCTTAGAGAGAGATTAGGTTAATTTGATAGAAAGAGAGAGTTAGAGAAAGTAAGAGAGAGAGTGAGATAGTTAAAGGGAGAGAGAGTTGGAGAGAGTTGAAAGGAGAGAATTAGAGTGAGCGAGAGGAGAAAAGTTAGAGAGCAAGAGAGAGTTAGAGAAAGATAACGAGATTGAGTTAGAGGAAAATTAGAGAGAGAGAGAGAGAGAGAGAGAGAGAGAGAGAGAGAGAGAGTGTGTGTGTGTGTTACAGAGAGTTAGAGAGAGAGAGAGAGAGAGAGAGAGAGAAGAGAGAGATCTAGAGAGAGACAGTGTGTGTTAGAGAGAGTTAGAGAGAGTTAGAGAGAGTTAACCAACTCGAGAGAAATAGATAGTAAGAGAGAGTTAGAGAGAGAGTGAGGTAGAGAGAGAGTTCTAAAGATAGTGTTAGAGAGTAAATTAGGGAAAGGTAAAGAGAGTAAGTTGGAGAGAGAGTGAGTGAGTGAGTGTTAAAGAGAGAGAGAGAAAGTGAGTGAGTTGGCTAATTCAAGAGAAATAGAGAGTTAGAGAGAGAGAGAATTTTAGAGAGAGAGAGAGAGAGAGAGAGAGAGAGAGAGAGAGAGAGAGTGAAAGTTATAGAAAGAGAGTTGAGAAAGGCAAAGAGAGTGAGTTAGAGAGAGAAAGAGATAGATCTATATAATGTTAGGGAGAGAGAGAGTGTGTGTGGGGTTTTACCCTCCTTTCGGAGCAATTCGTGTAGATAGATTTTCCATTTAGGTAGTGGAGAATTAGCGATCGGCCGTGCACGCAGATTTTTAGCCTACACAAAGTTTGTGTCATTAGGACCTCAATGGAAGGCTTCTTGGGCCCTTTTATTTGGCAGTTTAAGGGAGTCAAACCTTTTCTCTTAAGAAGAAACGTTTTCTAATTAGAAGCTTCAAAACGGCTACTTTATTCGAATTTGAATTTTGGAGGGAAAATAGAATTTAAAATCTAGCAGATAAAACCATATCATGTAATATATCTATGGAAAGCTCTTGATGCGTAGATCACGGATCTGTAATCTCTGCTCAAATCGGAGCTTGTATGTAGAAGTTATGGAGGTCCGAAAATTGTAAAATTGCCCCCCCCCCCCCCTTTTTGGGGGAAAAAGTGCACCCTTTGACCACTCTTACACCTCTCTTAAAAACCCAACATTTCAGTCCACATGGTAACCCCCCATTTGGCTATTCCTTAATCACCTTGATTAGGCTTGGGCAAATTAAAGGGCCCAAGAAGACCCCATTCACTTCCTAATGTTGCCCTACTTTCTCTGTGGGTGGGCTAAAGCGGCTCCACTAGTCGTGTGGTGGTAGGGTTTTACCCCCCTTTCGGAGCCATTCGTGCAGAGAGATTTTTTATTTGGGCAATGCATCTTCTCCTCTCTGTATGTAGGGCTGAAACGTATCTCTTCTCCTTCTTTTGGTGGAAGCATTAAGTTTTGGTGTTGGGAAGTGCAAATGAGTTTGGGAATCATAGATATGGATTTTATAGAGGCACATGCCTCAATAGCAGATGTAGAAAAGTTTGAGGGTGGAGGGCTAAGGCCAGAGTCTGATGATCAAGCTAAAAGGTAAACATTGATCAAAGGTGAATATGGAGGGAAGGAGGCTGGTCGGATGCTTCAGGATACCTTGCTTCTTGATGCACCTTAGGAAGAGAACCATGAGGCGGATTTTGACTTTTGAGTTGCACAAGCTAATCAGATTTGGTAGCTATGTGTGATGGCAAATCATGTTAGGGCTACCAAGGTTCCAATAGAGGAAGTGGTAGATGCTCGAGTGGAAACATGCCGGTTTTTGGGCACAAGTGGAATCCTTTCATTACAAGGATGCAATTTTCTTTTTTACTAACGAATTCCCTTAGTCAACAACATTACAGATTGGTTACATGATTTATTAGATGGTAATTTTGTGGAGAAGATCTTTGATGGTCTCGGAGGATTCTATGAGGTCCTATTCTCATCCAAAGAAGTTCGAGATTTGGTTATGCAGAAAGTCCCATTATTTCTAGATGGACAGTTGGTGCATGTTGTACCTTGGTGTCCTATGGCAGAGTACAGAGATATGTTACGCCAAGCATGTCCTATTTGGGTGGAGGTTGTAGACTTTCCATCAACTATGTGGGAATTGTTACTATTGGCCATGCATACCATAGGGGAGGTCAAAGTGTCATCCAAGAATAAAAATAGGGTTTGCATGTTGTGGGATACTTTGGAAGCCCTGACCCCGACAATTGAGGTTATGCGTAGATGGATTTTACCCTTTGTATTTTGAGTTAAAGTGGAGATCATTTGTAGGCCATTGCCTCCGTTGTGGGGAGATGGGTCACTTCATTTCAGAGTGTCCAGAGGAGGTGAATGCTCGAACCTGTCCCAAGATCTGACTCATAAGGATACATTAGCTCATGTTTTTCCATCTAGTTTGAATGTAGAGAAGGGAAAATAAGTAGAAAAACTAAGTGAGCAAGTGGTAGATAATGGTAAACAAGTTTTCACAGATACAGAAGATAGACCTTGGCTTGTGGTGGTGAAGAGAGGCACTCACCAGATAGCTACATGTAGTGGTAATCAAAATGTGGGTGTTGGTCATGGTGCCTCTGCATCATTTCGTCCTAGTGCCACAAGATGGACTCGAGAGAAAGCTAACCAAGATAGGGTATCACACTCTCGATATATTCTGAGGCCTTGAGTTACGAAAGAAAAGTAGGTAAATATTCCTCTTCTATTTGATAAAAAAGGGGCTATGGTCTTAGCCTAGGACAAGAAGTATTTGAATGTCAAATGGAGACAGGATACATCACCTAGTGATGCCCGTACTTTAGGTGAGAAGGAAGGATGTTTTGGTGCGAAGAGTATGGTTATAGATGGAGAGAGAAGGCATTGAGGATCCTCTACAAAATTTTAAGGAAAGAGAGGCTGAAGGTGGTACCTCTCATTGATTGGTTTTCTATTTTGATGGATTATGAAAATTTCTCTTTGGAATCCATCCAAGAATTATCGCATGTGCCATACTGTGTTTCAAGGTCAATGGGATATGTTTTGTGTTGTGGAGCGCATAAACAACATTCCATGGTTGGATAAGTTTATGATACAAGAAATTTCATGTGTTTTATAGTGGGCATCCCACTACACAATCAGGGGTCATGATTGTAGTAAAATCTCAATTTAAGCCATCATTGGTTATGTAGGATATCCAGGGGTAGTTCATTGTTGCGGAAGTGGAGTTTGGATGAAACATTATGGCTTGTGGGGATATACGCGCCTAATGGTTTTGCACAACGTCATTAGTTATGGGATGATTTATTGTGTTTGTGTAATGCTAAGCCTGGCTTTGTGTTGGGTGATTTTAATGTAAGTGAATTACTGGAGCATGCTTCTACATTTCACTCTATTATGGATGGGCCAGAGAGGCTCAGCTAGAATGTGTTTGCCAATCAAGTTTTGAAACAAGATATTTGGTCATGGCTACAACTGCAAGAGAGAGGATTTACATATATGCCTCTCAATAAAATGTGGGTACAAGAGTTTATCTGGACCAAATGTATATTTGCTAGCATGATTTGTTTCTACTAGAGATATTGTCCATGCAGGTGGAATATAATCATATTTTGTCAGATCATTTCCATTTGGTATTGGAGATTCATAGCCATTATGTGGATACTTATAGGCCATTATTGGGAAAGGCTCCTCTTAAGGTTAACTAGACTTTCTTGGAGCATACCGTTGTCGTGACGTGGGCGATATCGCTGAGGAAGTGCGAGACTTCTGGCTGTGAGAGTAGCTTTCTAATCCCAGCAAAGAAACAAAGCATATAACTCTTCAAGGGACACCACCTGCAGAAGCTGGAACCATCAAAGATCGAGTACCCTTCTATACATGTGCATCCTCAAAGCCAATATTGGACACATGATACATATAAAAAATTGACATTAACATGGCTTGTCTCATCTCATATGACTTTGCACTCCAGAAAATCACCTCATGGTATTCACATGAAAGATACACATGGCCATCATGGAGCATCAGTGGCTCAACATCCAACAAAACTATAAAATCAAACCCAACATAGATACCTCATATACATGACCAAACCAACCATCTTATGGTTCCTAAACCCTAGAAAAACCATAACATTGTGACCCCATGATCTCTGAAAGACATAGATCTTTGGGTCAGCCAAGCATCAAAATCTGCCTCTTGTCCAAGAACAAGAACTAGTCCCAGGAAGGAAACAATCCACCTCAGCCTAAAGGAACAAGAACCAACAAAATCCACCCTGAATAGTCAGGAAACATGCATACAGTCAAACAACACTGCCAAATCAGCAACCAAGTCCATGGATCATCTAGAGAACACCCCAAATCATGTGCGGAATCAGCCTTGTAGTCCACAGAAGAAATCACCTACACCAGTCTCCACCAGAGCTTGCAAAAATATGCGAAATAGAGAAGAATGGCAGGCTGAATCTGCCCAGGATTCTCTCCAGTTGGTGTGCCTTGACTTCTTACACAGCTGTTCTCTTTTCTAGATGCGAAAAAAGCCCTAAAACTGCCAATACTCAAGTCTGCACGGTGGCTGCAAATCTGAATGCGAATAACAGCCCAAAAAAGTATGAAATTCAATCTGGGAGGTGCAAAATTCAGCAGGAATTCAGCGCAGCAATCTCCAGTAGGTGCAGTCGCCTTCAATCTGTCCACAGTCAGTTGCCAGTATGCGAATCACAGCTTGGAACAGCCCCCAAAAAACCTGTCCTTGTTCATAGCTGCTGCCGACTTTCCTACCCGGCCATCCTTCGTTGTGCCTGCCGCCTGGTGAAGCTTCTTCCCCCCTCTACACGTACAAGACCACCATACTTTGCGCCAGCTCGCCAGCTGCTCATCACCCAGACGTTGCCTACGCTTGTGGCGGCAGCTCGCCACACAAAAAACACACACGGACCTCCTCTGAAACAAGACCGCCTCTTTCCCTGTAGTTCAATCAGAGCTCTTGACACACGGTCCTCTGCCAGGACGCTCCAGTTCCCTCGCGCTTATGTGTTGTAGACTAGTCGGCTTCCAGTCGAACCACCTGTCTCTCTGCTCACCACAAGAGAGGCCTACCACCTCTGCAGCCCGTCAGTCTTTCGACGAACAGCAGCTTCCTAACACGCCCAGGCAATCTTCATGGCTCGCCAGCAGCTTGCCTTGCATACCCATCACTCTGCGCCCCAGCCTGTCAGCTGCTTGGCCTCCCCTACCTCTTGTGGCTGCTGTCGCTGGGGAAGCTTCTCCCCTCTCTACCCAGGTGGCTGGCGGCTCCCTTTTTTCTGGTTGCACCGCCCCACCAACACGACCACCTTGTCTTTGCTTGCGTCAGCACTTGCAGGCAACCCAAACAACAAGGCTACGCTTCCTTCTGTGCACACCTAGGGGCCGCCACCCTTACATGAATAGGCTCCCTTTGTCCCTACCAGTCATCGCCGGCCAGTAAACTAGCATGTTGACGTTCTCTCCTTACCGCTACCAGCTTCCCTGCAAACTCCTAGGCGGCTTCTCTACCTATCGCCAGCAACCCGTCACCCTCCATGCTTCGCCAGCTTCCAGACTTTCGAGTTGGCAGCCCACAAAACCCCAACGTGGCTCTTCCCAAGTTGGCCACACAACCATATTTTTATTTCTTTTAAGGCCTACAAGATGGCCGTCCCCTTAGCTTTCACACCAATGCTCTTTGATACATCAGCCACATCAATCATTAATTGCTCCCATGCTCCATACCTTGTTTCAAATGCAACTTAGTGCTCGCTGTACTTGGACGCATACACATTTCAAGGCAACATTAATTCCCCATGCTTTCACATCTTTCGAGATGCAACCCTCCAGTGCCCAATTATATATTGGACACGCACATAAATTCAGGCTACCAAGCAGCTGATCATCTCCAGTGGACCTCCACACTGGACAGGCCTGCAAGCTCAACACCAAACCATTTCACCTGTACACGTGGCGACGCCCTCAAAAGCAAAACCCTCCACACGCCATACATCCCATATGTACACAGACACTTAATCCCATGCATCTAGATTTGCATTTAATGGCCTCACTTGCATGGTTTCACACCATAGACGTGCCGTGGCACGACACCGTTTTCTATCAGTTTATGTTGCAGGTGTTACAAAACTTTCGAGGCCATGTAATCTCTATTGGGGTGTCAGCTTAGGAGTGTTGTATGTTCAATATTCAAAAGCTTGCTCGCCAGTATGGGATTCATAATGCATCATATTTTAGGGAGAAGTTGTGGATCCTAGAATCGTTATTGGTTGATTAGAACTAGGTGGTTCAAGAGGACAGTTCTTGCCCTGACATTGAGATAGCCATTGATTGATTGTCCCATTAGGTTGTACAATTGCATGAGAATCAATATGTGGGATATAAGCTTATGGATAGAATGGATGCCCTGATGGATTCACTGTCACATACGTTCTTTTCTCGTTTGCAGTAAAAGCATGCATGTGAAAATATTGTCAGGATGTAAGATAGGCAAGGAGTATTGATTACTGATCCTGGCTGTGTTCTAGATGTGTGTATGGACTTTTATCACCATTTGTTGGGTCTGCAGGAGAGGTCATATCTCCTAATGTCATTGTAGCTAGAGAGTCTTTGCTTCACTTGGTTCATCACCAGGTATCAGATGTTTCTACAAATGAATTGGAAAGATATTGTTTATGTAGATGAGTGGATAGCCCACCATCGCACTGCTCCTGTGTCACATGGCATGACATATCCTCAGGTGTGTGATCTTGGTCCGATTAGGGATGGAGCCTACTTAGATCTTTTCCTCAATAGTCGTGGGATGAGGCCTGGGACGGGCAAGGCCCTTACTATTTTGCGGTGTTTGCATCCTCGTATATGGCGGCACATATCTATAGTCGATATGTTGCCGTATATGGGAGGATGCCGAACAACCGCCAGATTCCCATATACTTTGCAAAGCAATTATATGCGGAGTTTGTCTTAGGGGAGGTGGTGGATTACACTAGCGGGTGGTGGTGTTTGGCCAAGGCCGTCTCTCCTGGACCAGGGTAGGCGGCCTCCACCAGCCCTTCGTGTAGCTCCTACTACAGATCCTTCATTTGTGCCTATGTCGACAGTCAAGGCTCTTGGCAGCCATGTTGGCATCGATGTACGAAGTATCACAGAGAGCATCCAATGGTGTGCTTGTTCTCACGATCGATACTACCGACGACGACAGATGTCGAGGTATTTACATATTTATTACTTCTTAAGTTTTTTTAGTCATTTATTTACATGTTTATATGTACTTTTCTATATTTTTACATGAGTGGCATGGTTGATTGTGTCACGTAGGGTCCCACACCTACCACTTAGAGACTCACTCAGGAGTTGGTAGAGGCGAGAGCGGAGATTGACCGCCTTAGAGCTGCATTATAGACGGCGGAGGCAGCTACTATTGCAGAGGCATGGCATGTGAGAGAGTCTGACATCCAGCAAGTAGGTTTCTCTTGCACGTAAAAGAGTTATAATTAAGGTCCTACGTTATAAATTTCTTTAAGTAATACCTAATGAGAGAGACTAATCAATTATTTTTATGCTTTACTTTTTTGCATAGGCTCGGACTGAGGTAGAGAGTTCTAGAGCTGAGGCACAACATTACATGATTATGGAGCGGATTGCACAGCATAGGGCAGAGCAGTTGATGCTTCATGTTCGAGAGTTTTGTAGATCCTCAGATGTGATAGTGCCCTACTTGCCTTTATATCCACAGCTTGTTAAAAAGGTTTTTCGATGACCTCTCCCTCAGGATGCACCACCATTCCTCCGTGATGCTTGTTGCGCTCTCTGTATCGAGGACATTGACAGTACTGGTGGATATGCTCTGGGATGTGGACATTTTTTCCATTTGTCTTGCATCACTCAGGAGCTAGTACACTTCTCAGCATGTCCCTCTTGTCGTGCACACGTCGACCTAGCGACATATAGAGTTTTGGGCATTGATGATCTTCACCTAGGCTTCGCTCGAGTAGATGCTAGGACTGGCAGGCCTCTTGATTTTACCTCTGCTACACTGACTTGGGACTCAACGCCGTCGATGACAGAGATCAAGAGCCTAAGGTTTGTTGATGGAAGTGTATGTGTAAGGAAAATGATGAAATCTTGGAAACACAAGCTTGTCCGGAGAGTGGTCTCTGCTGGAGATGGTATCAGCCATTCGGTCGCTCTGTATGTGTGCGTGTCCCAAAAAAATGAAAGTGAGCACTAGTAGGTTGCGTTTGAAGGTGTGTAAAAGCATGGGGGCAATTAATTATTGAGGGGGCCAATGTCACCTTGTATATGGTGTGAAAATGTCAGGAGAAAAGTGGCTACGTGTATGCATGGCAGCGAAGGAGATGGCGCAAGAGCATTGGACGGAAGAAGGATGCCGATTTGGGCCAGGATGGTAGATTCTTCCAGAACACGTCGATTACAGGCAGTGGTGGCTGGAGGGGGACGAAGTATTTTGCAGGGAGAAAGGGAGGCTGGCGACGACTGGTTGGGGAGTCGCGTAACGAGAAGGTTGCACGTGTAGCTGTTTGGTGTGATGGCTGACAGTAGAGGAGGCTGGTGCTGACTGCAGTGAAGCAATGAAGGGGAGGAGAGCATGTCGATAGCAGAGAGGAGAAGTGGTGGTGACTCCAACTGCAGTGAAGGAGAGAGAAGAAGACTCCGCCAACTATACAGACGAGGGAACAGAGTGCGTCGTCGAAAAGGAGAATGAGGGTGAGCGACTGTGGGCTGGAACGGACGCCTGTCTCTCCAAAGTGCGTGGGAATACTGTGAGATGGGGGACACAGAGTGAAGGGGAGTCGCAGAAAAGTGAGAGGAGGGTCGACTGCAGGTAGAGAAGCAAAGAAAAAGCAGGGGGGTTGGCGACTTGCTGGGAGGCCGCCGCTAGATGCAGAGTTTTTTTGTGTGGGTTGCCATTGGGTTACTGCCTTCTGGTGTCTCAGGGCAGGGGTGTGTGTTTTGTTGGTTGCTGTGGTGGCTGGTATCTGAGGCCAGCTCGAAGGCTGAGGTGATGATGTTCTGAGAAAAGGTAAAAGAGGGATTAGCCAAGATGAATGGGGCATCGTGTGTGTTGATGTGTTGTGTATGTGAGATGGTGTGAAGTAAAAGCTTCTGTGTGTCGGAGGAAGCTGTATAGAAATGTTGTTTGGGAATTCAAAGATGAATGATACTGGTGATGTATCTCGTCATGGTTGTGTGTCGGTATCTTGGGTGCTAGATGAGGATGGCATCGTGTGTGTTGATGTGTTGTGTATGTGTGAAGTAAAAGCTTCTGTGTGTCGGAGGAAGCTGTATAGAAATGTTGTTTGGGAATTCAAAGATGAATGATACTGGTGATGTATCTCGTCATGGTTGTGTGTCGGTATCTTGGGTGCTAGATGAGGATGGTTCTGATGATGCAATGGATGTCCAACTCTGTAGAGATGAAGACTTGTGCTGAAATAAAGTTTTGTTCATGCTCTTGGGTTTGGTGTTCTGGGTGTGTTTGTATGCGTGTGTGGAAGTGTGACACTCTATAAAGGCGTACACAGCTTTACCACTTCCGTGTCATCATCGTCATCTCTAACTACTGGTCGACGTGCGTGTTGAGGCTGTGCACGTCGAGGAGGCTGTGTCGGCTGCGGGGGTCATCGAATATCTGCGGGGTGGTCGGCCTCAAAGGCAAGATCATGAGCTAGTGTCGGTGTACTCGGGAGCTCACGAGTCCCATAAGCTGCTATAGCCCTCTCCCTCTCTCTACGTCGTGCTACTGCAAGACGTCTCTGTCTGTAAACCCAAAATCTATAATCAGCAATGGTACGCGTGTCTGCCACTCTGCTCGTGTAAGCTCCTCTGCTATAAGAACACACTGCTCATGAGAAGTAGCACTGCTGTGCTAGCACCATGACCCGAGGTGCCACTAGGACACAGCACCACACCCACATGCTCGTATCTAAAGCTTGATTGCCGCATACAACCACACATCCAAGACGCCCACACTAAGTCAATGGGTGCTCCCATGACTTTACCACAATACGAACATCACTCATGTACACATGTACAAGTTGAGTTTGGGGTTTTCAAAAACCTTCACACATATGTAGCAACCCCCTTTTTTCTGCTGAGACATTTATGTCCAACAGCTGTACAAACAGAAACCATTTATCCTCCTGGATCAAACAGAAATCTCGGTGCACATACCTTCCAATCCTTCAAGCATTTTCTTCTGTCAAATAACCATTGATGCATCCTATCATGGTCTTCCACTTTCAGCAACCCCCTGGGCTCTTTATATATGGCACCATCAATATATAGTATTACCAGTTTACATAATCTTGTGATGGAAACAACCATTCCTCACCTCTACTCCTCTCTGACACATCTGAATCCCACTCATAATCATATACTGAATTAACACACATCTGATCATCAACTTCCATCTCATGGTCATCCAATTTGGAACCTGCATCATTGGTTTCCAACTCTCCCTCTGGACAAACTGCCAAACTAAGATTATAGCCAAACCACTCACCCATATGTTGAGCATCAACATGAGGTGTGTTCACCACCATAAACCCATTTCCCTCAGCCCATCAACACCAAACATAGCAACTTCATGCACTGTAGACTCATCATTGCCACTTCCCTGTAGTTTCTCCAGCTTCAAGACCATTGGTGATCCTTCAAGATTCTCCTCATCTTGCAGCACATGCATCTCTACCAAGTCTAAGCTCTCTAAACTGCCAGGCAAAGCATCTTGGTCCCCCTGACCAACAACAATAGCCTCACATGCATTCTCACTACTACTGACAACCCGACTCATTCTCTTGGGCATGACAAGAAACACACACCTTATGATCAGCAACCACACCTGCGAAATCTATCACGTCATCATCCAAAATAGCATCTAACTCATCATCAGTCACACCATCACTCCCTTCCTGCGCACAATTGGTATGCAAGTATTTGTTATCTTCTCCAAGGAAGCCAATTCCAACAGATCATCCAATGCATTATCAAGAACACAGTTCAGCTCATCATCCAAATTCTCACAAGCTGCAAGATCCAACTCATCACTCGGATCATCAACTTGTACCTCATCCATAGTATCTTTCATTAGTAACACCTTGATCATCACATTCTACCTTGACTGGCTGAAGTACTGGTATATGCAAGTCATTACTCACTTTTGAATCAAAGAGATCATCCAAGTCATATCCATACTCAAACACATCAGGTTCCTCAGCGTTAGCATCACTTTCAGAATCCATAGCATCATCAATACTCCCATCCTCCTCCTCATCTTCTGAAAACTCTTCAGGGCTGATTCCAGAAACCTCACCCTTCTCCATTTCCAACAGGTTAATCTGTCCCGTATCCTGCTCTGCAAATGTGACCTTATGGACTTCATGAACATTGGGCTGAATTGCATCCTTCATGTGCATATTAGGATCAATCACTCTATCATTCATCTCTGTAGACAATTGATACACACCATTAGCTTTGGCTGGTTTCTCACATTGCGGACTGATATGGCCCCATTCACCACAATTCCAGTATTGCACATTACTCGGATACCCTCTCTCTCTTCCAATATCTGCTGAATTTCCTTTGGAACCAGATGATGCATCAGTCTTCCTTCCCATAACACCTATGCCTCTTCCTCTTCCTATAGACTCTATCCAACTCAAGCTTAAAGACTTCATGAGCTCCACTGCATCATGAATGTCCCTCTTCAATGAATCCTCCTGTTCAGGAACAACAACAGCCTCTCTTCCAGGATGCATTCTCTCAATCTCTGGTATCTTCACAAACTTCTTCGGCTCTTCCTGTATTCCCAACTGCCTCAGATGCTTCACCTTCCACTCCTTCTCACGAGTAACTCTGACAGCTTCCTCAAAGCTATCCAGGTTCTTCAGCTCCACCTTCAGACGGAGGGTTGGCTCCAGACCCCTGCCACAAACCGGGGTGGTGGTTATCCTCCTCATTGCTTTTGATTCTAAAGATTAATGTTCCTATCATGTTGCTCTGCAATTCGGATCCTCGGTGACTGATCCACATCCTGACCATCCTTCTGCTGAATGTTACACAACTCTTTCCACACTTCATTCGGACTCCTCACATGGACAAACTATGCCAAAAATGCAGCTCTGGCTACACGGTATTCAGGATCCTGTTGATGAGCATTCCTGTGTGTGTAGTCACAAACATCTGTAGCCATGCTTTTGCATCACCTTGCAAGAAATAGGTTAAAATCTGAGAAAGGATCTCCGGGGTTGCCCTGTTTTTCATCAAGGCTGTAAACTCCATCTTCTCCAAAAACCTGATTGCACTCTCCTGTTGCAATCCCCCAATACTCTGGAAAATCTTGAGCCATCTGTTCAATCCTTCTTCACACAAACCCTTGTCTTCTTTCACAAACCGAAGGAAATTTCTTCCTCTATGGAGGCACCAAAAAGTGATGACACGAAAGCGGTAAAGCTGTTTACGCCTTTATAGAGTGTCACACTTCCACACACGCATACAAACACACCCAGAACACCAGACCCAAGAGCATAAACAAGACTGTATTTCAGAACAAATCTTCATCTCTACAAAGTTGGATATCCAAGATATCCTCAGAGCCATCCTCCTCTAATACCCACTCACAATCTGCCCACTGCCTTTCGTCTATGTAAATTACAACTGACCAATATCCTGTATCATTATCTGAGAATACAATCTCAAACATTGAGGGATCTTCAAAATACAGTTCGTGGATATTTGGACCCAGTTTCAGCACAAGATACATGACCGTAATAGATTACTCTCCAAGCTTCTGGCTATCACCAGCAAGGAAAAAACAAAAAACTCTCTGGCATCACCAGACACCAGCCACAGCTAATCAACAAAACCAACACCCCTGGCCTGAGACTCTAGGAGGGAGTAACCCAATGGCAACCCGCACAAAAAAACTCTGCATCCAACGGCGGCCTCCCAGTAAGTCGCCAGGCCCCCTGCTTTTTCTTTGCTTCTCTACCTGCAGGTCGACCCTCCTCTCACTTTTTTGCGACTCCCCTTCACTCTGTGTCCCCCAGCTCACAGTATTCCCATGAACTTTGGAGACACAGGCGTCCTTCGTTCCAGCCCACGGTCGCTCACCCTCATTCTCCTCTTCAATCGGCAACGCACTCCATCCCCTCGTATGGAGTCTTCTTCTCTCTCCTTCGCTGCAGTTGGAGTCACCACCACTTCTCCTCTCTGCTATCGACGTGCTCTCCTCCCCTTCACTGCTTCACTGCAGTCAGCACCAGCCTCCTCTACTGTCAGCCGTCACACCAAATAGCTACACGTGCAACCTTCTCGTTTACCAGAGGCGACTCCCCAGAGCTAGTCGCGCAAGCCTCCCTTTCTCGCTGCAAAATACTCCGTCCCCCTCCAGCCACTTGCAATCGACGTGTTCCGGAAGAATCTACCATCCTGGCCCAAATCGGCATCCTTCTTCCGTCCAATGCTCTTGCGCCATCTCCTTCGTTGCCATGCATACATGTAGCCACTTTTCTCCTGACATGCCATGCATACACGTAGCCACTTTTCTCCTGACATTTTCACACCATATACAAGGCGACATTGGCCCCCTCAATAATTAATTGCCCCCATGCTTTTGTACACCTTCAAACGCAACCTACTAGTGCTCACTTTCATTTTTTTTGGGACACGCACACATACAGAGCGACCGAATGGCTGATACCATCTCCACCAGACCCGGACAAGCTTGTGTTTCCAAGATTTCATCATTTTCCTTGCACATACACTTCCATCAAAGCCTAAAGCCTGATTGCCGCATACAACCACACATCCAAGATGCCCACACTGAGTCAATGGGTGCTCCCATGACTTTACCACAATACGAACATCACTCATGTACACATGTACAAGTTGAGTTTGGGATTTTCAAAAACCTTTATACAACAATTTTGATTGGGTTGCCGTTGATAGTGACTAAACTCAGACTAGCTAGGTTAGCTCACTTACATTGTACTTAGATTTATGGGCAGTGACTCTAACCTCAGACTAGCTCGGGTAGCTCATTTTCATTCTGATGTACTTATTTGATGTTTATATCATTATGAGTTTTTTCATTATTATCATTACATTTTAATTGATGTTCTTGATTTTTTAAAATTTTTTAACACTTTGGCTATCATATTGTTTGTTGAAAATCTCCATGTCATCGTACTCAAACATGCTCCGATGAACATGTTCCGATGAATGGGGGAACTAAACTTTGCAAGCATGTGGGGGGGAGCCCACCCCCACACATGCTTGCAAAGTTTGGTCGCCATCGGAGCATGTGTGGGTTAGTAATTAGTGCCTAGTGTGGATTTTTCAAGTCTCTTGGTGCTTAAGAGGCCATGGAAAATCCGGGCCTTCCCCATACCATCGTACCTAAACATGCTCCGATGGGAACCAAACTTTGCAAGCATGTGGGGGGAGCCCACCCCCACATGCATGCAAAGTTTGGTCATAATCAAAGCATGTTTGGATTGGTAATTAGCGTCAGTGCGAATTTTTCAAGTCTCTTGGTGCTTAAGAGACCATGGGAAATCCGGGCCTTCCCCATACCATCGTACCCAAACATGCTCTGATGGAAAACCAAACTTTGCAAGCATGTGGGAGGGACCCACCCCCACATGTTTGCAGAGTTTGGTCACAATCGGAGCATGTTTGGATTGGTAATTAGAGGCCAGTGTGGATTTTTCAAGTTTTTGGTGCTTGAGGCCATGGAAAATCCAGTTTAATTGCGAGAACCATAAGTACTACCTGTAGAGCCAATAGAATTGTCGTGAGAGTGACGACTTGAACTGTGTGCCACAACCATCTGACCAAACCCATCGTTGGCCCACGTATGATCCCACAATCTTGTAAAAAATCGTCATGGAGACAAAAATAGTGTTGCACAAAATGTGCATCATGTGAACGATAATCACTGATATAGAAATGATACCCTCGAATAATGACACGGGTCTCGGGGGTACTCGCTATCCCATCTACATGAGCCTCTGCATGTCGATAGCTAATGTGGACCATAATAGCAACCTGGTGAGGTAAGCAATACAGACGATTAGGACACAAAAAATCAAATAAGTAATATAGCTCAAACACGAAACAAATATTATGAAATATAACCTGGTGAGGTAAGCAATACAGACGATTAGGACACATAAAATCAAATAAGTAATATAGCTCAAACACGAAACAAATATTATGAAATATAATACCTGCTCTGAGAAGTAATACTCAGATTGTATCACCTGAAAAGGTGTGAAGGTGTAGTTCTCTGCAAAATCAATCACAGAGACGACCACACCAATTGGAAACTCTCCCAGGCATGCTCGGAACTGACGATCTTGCCACTTGGCACAATGACTGTGCCGTATATAGAGGTAGATCTGCTCCCTAAATGTGGCTGTGAAGTGACAACGTGGTATATGTTTGTCCATGAGCTGCAAGTTCCTGGACTGTCCACCACTCTGGAGCTGGTGTGTCACATACTCATAACGTTGCCATGGCACTATCTCTTGGTCACTTGCATCAAGATCTACCATCTGTAGATGTGCAAGTGAACCACATGATGTGCAATTGCTCTCCACATAAGGCATCCTATGGAACTGGGCATCCTGCGTACGTGCACACAAAAGAGAGTGGATGAAATCATGAGGACTACGAGGCAACTCTCTATGCCCACTAAGAGAACGAAACACATCATAAAAAAGTTTGAACTTAACATGGTAGCGACAACATGTGTCACGCTGACGTGAGTACCTCACAAACCAAGGCTTACACCCCTCAAATGACCTTTGCCCAATTTTAAGCTCTGGATACGAAGCCACAAACTGAGAATACAACTTTGTTTGGGTCATTTCAAGAAAGCAAGCACCGTGCTCAATGAACACTCCTCTTGTCACTCTCTTACGCAAAGATTTCTTGAAAACTGGCGAGGCACGACAATTCTTCTCCCAAAAACTTTCTATCAAGGCTCTAGTGGTTTCATCTAGTAGGCGATGATGCCTAGCTACATGACCTACTCGCCCACAAAGCACCAACCTCATTGGCATCTAAACTTTGTCGTCTCATGATGTGGCACTCACCTTACCCTTCATTTGGGAGCTACTTATGGCTGCCACAATAGCCCGTCTCGATGAGCAGCCAAAGCGTCCACAGAGTTCCTCTTCTTGTTAACTATATAGGAAAGACGAACACTTTGTAACACCGCCATGCCAGCTCTCCTCTCTCTTTGACCTCCAATGTCGGAAAGTCAGTAGGCCATGTTGGGCAGATCGATCAAAGCATCAAGCACACATGCCTGTGATGAAGGTGTGAGGTCTTTGAAATAGGAATGAAAGATTGCATGGGCACGACGATGTGTCCCTGACTTTGATAGTTCTTTCCTATCCACACGATAGGCGCCCAAAGGAGGGGGGTGGGTTCTTGTAGAAGAGAAGGGGACTCAGGAAGGGCGGGTTCATGTGGATTATCTAAACTAAGGGGTAGTGGGGGGGAAGAGGGTGGAGGGAGAGGAAGTGGAAGAGGAGGAGCATAAGGTGTTGCTCGTTGACGTGCTCTCCACTCTCTCTTTCTCTCACAAGCTACCCTTTTCCTCTCCTCCTCTTGAACTTGGTGGACGGGGGGAAGTCTGGTCCTATTACGTTTTCGACTCCTACAATTTTGAGAACCCATTCTCAAGGAAGCTAAGAGAGAAAAAATTATGAAGACTCAATGATGGGATAGTACTAGAGATAAGTGTGGGATAATACTAGAGATGTGTGATTATATAGGAAAAATAGGTTATCCACTTCAAATCTTCTTGGATTTCCTATCTAAGATTGATTGGATAATTAAGATAAACATAAAGATAATTAAAGATAAACTATTATCCACTTAAAAATCAATATTATTAAATATTTATCATTACTAGATATATAAATATATCTTTTATTTTATAATTATATAACTATAATTTTTTAATAATGTTTTTTTTAAATTTTATTCAAAGGTTTATTCTACACAAAATATTTTCAAGAAATATTAAACTTAAAAATTTATTTTTTTAAATTGAATAACATGAACTTTAAAAATAATATTATTGATCTAATTCTAAAATATAATCTTTTAAAATTAGTGATTTTAAATTCTTTTATTTAATAAGTTATATATATTTTATTATTTAAAATTCTATATTCTATTTTTCTAAATTACCAAATTAAATTTTTTAAAAATATATTTTTAAAAAAAAAGGGGAGGTGGGAAGGAGGTGCCACGTGCCATTCTCTTAGGACATGTGGCACTATTATGGTTGATGTGGCATGCCATGTCACCAAGCACGAGGTGGCATGCAAAGGTAGCAAGAAGATGTGGCATTAATGATGACTAGGATGATGAGGTGGGGAGTCAACTAGGTTGACCATGTTGACATGGAGGGTGGAGGTGGCAAGGTGAGGTGGCAAACTGCTTATGTGGATCCTCTCGAAGCTAATGTGGACATAAAGTGGCATGCATATATAAGATTTGTGTCTACGCAAGCCTCACACATGGAATGATATCTATGCTTTGAAGTTTACCAAGCCTAGAATTCCAAACCTAACTAGGATTGGTTTTAGACTTGAAAAGAGGAGAGTGGACACAATATGGGACTTTTCATTTGGGAGGATTGAAAATGGACCTTCCCATACTCAAATTAAGCTAATTTTTTTAAATAAATTCATGGCAACAAGCGTATTGATCCCTAGAGTTTTTAGATTGAAAGATTCAATATTTGATTTTCTAGAATTAAATTACAATTGATTTAATGGGCCTCTTACAGTCATAACAAATTTTCCAAAGTAAATCTACAAAAATCCAACTGTTAGATTTGTAATTTTACCTTATACCCCTATTATACTAATCTTTCCCAATCTAATCATCACTAGATCCATACAATTTGACATTTTAAATGGTAGATATGGTGGGAGGATAAAATAGTATGTTTTTTAAACAATTCTAATACCTTTTAAATAATATAAAAAATAGTAGAACACATCAAAAATTACTTGATAAATCAAGTTAAGCTCTATGTTATTTGTATTTGTGATATGCAAAGTGGGAACATCATATGAGCAATAATGTAAAAGTTATAGGCAATTTACTGACATTCACTGTACCTCTCTAAATCTCCGACAGGGCCTGTATACAATTTTGGTTCCCAAAGAAAAGGAGATTTTGGTTCCCAAAGAAAAGGAGATTTGCAATTATTGGATATTCGATCAGATTATAGTTTTAGGTGACCAACTTTGCATATGATGTTTCATTAGAAGACCTTGAAGTGAAACTCCTTGGCTAACTAGGAGAGATTGGCTATTCTTCTTGAAAAAATGCCTGTTTTCGGCTAAAGCCAAGGGCGCCCACTAAATGAAACTAGATAACCTCATCTTGCAACCACCCCAAGTAGAGAGCAGATGGTTGGCTACGCATTGGCAGATGATTCTTTCATGTTCCTTAAAGCTCAAAGAGATAATGTTCAGAAGGCTATAGATATTTGGGATACTTTTCACCTTGCTTCAGGGTTATGCATTAATATGCAGAATTCTACTCTAATAACCTGTACTGAGGGTGATTTTCTTGGTTTGGGATGGGATGGGCAAGTAATATAAAGGGGATGCATCACCACACGCCACTTAGGTTATCCGATTGGAGTTAATGTTGATTCAAAGGATTTGTTGGCATGGATTTCTACAAGGATAAATGGTAAGTTTGTGTATTGGAAATCTTAGGGTTGGCCTATGCATGTTCGGCTCAAAGTGGCACAATCCATTATGATTATCATGATATCTTTTTTCTTGCCTTTATTGCCATGGACAAGCAAAGCTTTGCATCATATATACAATAGCCAACTCGATTTATGTTATGGAAAAAAGAGCAAGAAATAAGCCAGGGCAGACGTGGATTTCTTGGGAACATGTTACTACTCCGAAGAGGAGTGGAGGGGCAGCCCTATTTGATGTATTATTACATATGGTTGCTAGGAGATGGACTTTATTTTGCAAGATATGTGTGTATCTCAAGAGCCATGGGTGGTAATGGCTAAGGCCCTCATAGAGGAGGTCGCACTTGTGCATGGTAATAATAGGATTGATGGTACATGGTGGGATGTAGTGAATGGTTCCGAACATGTTTGAGTGGTGGCTTCACCTCTCCTTTCTCATTCAATGATCTCATGGAAGGAGGTGTTGGCACACACTAAATGGAAGACTTCAGATCAACGGTTTGTAGTTGAATTCTATGGTAGGTGAGGAATTGGCTACTTCACGACTTCTGGAGTGTCATGACAAACCTGTTGAGCAGCCAAAATTCAATAGAATGGCTCAATTAGGACTAGTGAGAATTTTGGATCGTTTGTTGCCATGTAGAGGCCCCGTATTGTCTTTTTCAAAAAATTCATTAATATTTTTCGGTTCCACGTAGATATGCACATTTATCGGAGAAGGTGAGGGTAGCACTTACACCGTTTGGTGATAATCCTAATCTAGAGGATCAGCAACCTTGGTTAGATTGGGCATTTAAAAAGCATCAGGACATTGTCCAGCATATAACAAATCAAGTGTACCATAAGTTGGTGGAAGATAAGCGATGAATCACTGATAAGGCTAATAGGGTATGGAACATCAGGAAGAGTGTGGCTTAGTGGAAGGAAGTAATCTTACAGGGTTGGTGGTCTAAGATTCCATATCAAGGGAAGGTGTTCCATGGCACATGCTAGTTGGAGGCCTACCATTGGGGGATCATTTGCAAAAGCGACGGATTGCTTCTGGTAATTGTGCATTTGTACTACATACTTGGAAACATGCCCGCATCTTTTTATCTCGTGTTGCTGGCAAAGAAGGTGTGGGATTTCTTTTCTTGCGTATGGACTCCGTTGATAAATAGGCCCATAAAGGTTAAAGACTAGATTTTTGGCAAGATTTCAAATGGGCCAGATAACCTAGAACATTCAATTTTCTTTCATTTTTTCAGGTGGACCGCAGCAGGGAAACCACCTCTTCTGTGTTTCCTCTACCATCATGAACTGCATAGAGTGGCAGACTCGCCTCAAAACAAATGTCTGCCAATGCAACCACAATGTCATGGCTGTGGAATTGACCATTACTATAAGGATTGCCCTTTGTAATCAGTTTCTCATTCCATCGTCGAAGGCATGCCATCTTCCAATGTGTTGAGCCCTCAACATGGGAAGATATCCACTGTCACATTGAATGTGGTTGTAGGCCAAGCTAAAGAAAGCCACATCCCAAAAAACAACATTCTAAGCACATTGGCCATGGTGATGATCGGGTTAGCATTTGCATGGGATTAATAAAGACCACATCATCCTCCTCTGGTAGCAATGATCATGCCGAACTCCCACTTTCCCCTATAGCCCAGCAAAATCTCACCAAACGAGAAAAATGGTGGCCAAATATCCTAATGCCATCCTTGAGAAGCAACGTCTTCAGGAGGCCCAAGTGCTGATAGAGCAATACCAAGCTCAATTTGAACTGCACCCATTTTTGTAACCTTTGACCCCATGCTTGAGTGCATGCCATCCCCCATTGAATTTGAACTTTTGCACTGGGTCCAGGCAGGAGCCCCGAAAACTGCTCCAGCTGAGGAAGATCCGTTCGCCAACATGATGTTGACAAATGATGAATTTTCCCGTCATGCACCTCCTCATCCTCCTATACTTATTCCATAAATGACCAATCCCAAATCCCCCACTCATAAAACAACTCGATGCGAACACTGAAACAGAGTTTGACAAAGACACACAACAAATTTGTTGAGGTATTTTATCCTCCTACTGCAACCACCTCTTGACCTCCATACCTGTCAAATAAGGACCACATTGAACTTCCATATACTATTGCTGGTCCACCCTATGATCAAGTCCCCGCCCCTCAAGAAGCCCCTACTCATCAACGCGCAACCTGGCCGGCCTCTCTGCCTTCCTTTCCTCCCAAATCCAAATGCCCATTGGTGTTAAAGGGTAGTACAAATTTATTGAATGACCTTCGGGATTGGATGGAACACAAACTATAGGTTTATGTGGATGAGGAAGCTCCAGATTCCTTGGATGAATCTAGGCCCCATCATCCATACTTACTCCATCACCACCGCCCACAACATCAGGGTGCACTAACAATTCACGTCAATGCACTGGGATAATACTTTGAAGGTGGTGACACAAACGCAGCATTGCACATTTCCTATAATGGACATGTGGTCAAAGGAATCCTAAATGGAGGTGCTGGTGTGTAAGCATCCTCACACAAACATGTTGGGAAAATTGGGGCCAACCACACATTGATCCCACCAAATTGGTGATCAAGATTGCGGGGGGACGGGAACTCTGCAAAATCCATGGGCCTAGTGCATGGCCTCAAGGAGGTCAAAGTCTGTGACATGACATTCCATCTCACATTTGTGGTCATGGACTTTTGTAATGCTGCCTATGATGCCATCTTAGGTCAACCCTTCATGATATAAACCCAAATAATCCATAACTAGGACTTGCATCATGTTTACCTTTGGCAAACAGTTTCAAACACTTAAGGTCAATTTATATACCTGGAACTCACATGCCATGGCCCCCTCCTCATCACCAAAAGTCTCCCCTATTGCTCTAACCCATGCCTCACTTAAGCCCACTGTCTGGACAGCACCCACTGATGATGACAAACAAGCCACGTTGTCGACATTGCCCCTCAACTCTGCATCCTCAACTCTACATCCTCAACTACCCACACTGTAAGCACCTCGACCTCATATCTTTATCATGACAATCAAGGGTGGGTGCCAAATAATCTTCTTGCTGCTCAGGGATTCTACGATGGCTACATAAAACTATGGATCCCCAGATGACTATCTCCAAAACCCAAGCACAAAAGCCAACTAAGCCAACACACACTAACCCTAAGATAAATCTTCAATGTTGGCTAGTCCCTGAACAACTGTGCACAAGGCTACTATGAAGGGAACACTTACCTTTGGCTATCCCTGCTTGTCCTCATCCACCACAACTCCCCAAGAAGCCATGATAAAGGGCCCACAACCACAAGTTTGACATCCCCAAGCACAACGAAGCCAACAACACTAGGTGCCTACCAATGTGCTCAAAGCACAAGGCTTCCATGAAGGCAACACACACATGTGGCTCCCCAAGCTACAATCAAAAGACTCTTCTCCGCGTCGACAACCACCTCATAGCTCAAAGCCCTGTGGTGGACAAAAAAAAAAACCGAAAGCCTCGCCAACCACGGATCTTCATTGCTCGCCAACATTGGGTGCCCAAAATGTCTCTTAGAAGCCCTAGGCTTCCATGATGGCAATTCCATAATTTGGCTCCCAAGGCATACCCCTCAGTAGTTCACCCAAACCATAGCCACCACGCCAGTACCTGTCCAATCGACAAAGATGGTTTGGCGACCAACATGCAGGCAAGTCCCCTCCTCGCCACAACAAAATCCTCCGGACTTGCCCACATCCAACCCATGGGCACTCTAAAGCTTAATTCATCCAACCCTTTCAACCCTTGCCCACATCCAACCCATGGGCACTCTAAAGCTTAATTCATCCAACCCTTTCAACCCACGAAGCCTCCTCCACGAAGCTCCACCCTACCCCCCTCGCCTTCGTTCACCACACTAAGGGGCAATGCTACAAATGGTCGAGCTTATCCAACCACTCAAAGATACACTCAAAGGTTAGCTCACAAATCTACTAAAGAAAAAGAGAGAATACCACAACCTGATGACTCAGCATCCATGGGAGCCAAGATACCCATTACCGTGTCTTGACACAGATGCTAGAGCTTCATGAACATCCCCATTGACCTACAACATCTCGGAGTACAAGCAGTCTCCATGCACCTTGCCTCTTTGTCCCTTTGGAATTCCCCCCTTTTACTAACCCCATTGTTTTACTAATTCCTCTTTAATCATACCACCTACCACTGGGATACTGGTCATTAAGTATTCCATGCTAGTCTACTCATTGAATTACTCTAACTCCTCTAATGAGGATGTCTCACCTGCAAAGGTGACAAGAAATGAAAAAACATCCCAAAAAAATTAAAATAAAGAGTAGTATTGGGCACATAAAAAAAGCAAACTCTAAGAGCCCGTATGACTAGCTAGATACTTAATCACCAGTACTCCACTAACTTCTTTCCATCATACTAACTCCCCCATCCCCTCTCATTTTTGGAGAGATAGGAGAACCAACCAAGTGCGATGTTCCCTGTGTGCTTCACCAACCTCTCATCGATTTTACGAGGACGCAATCGACTTCAAGAAAAGGGGAGTATGTTAACCACATATACATTCCTATGATAACTATGTCTACACACTTATGTAATGGGCACATATGTTAACCACATATACATTCCTATGATAACTATGTGTACACACTTATGTAATGGGCACCTGTGATTTATTCTAAATCCGATCATTTGATGAGGAATGTATATGTTAACCACATATACATTCCTATGATAACTATGTCTACACACTTATGTAATGGGCACCTGTGCTTTATTCTAAATCCGATCATTTGATGAGGAAAATTCCCTAATGATCCTCCCAAGTATTGAGCTTCAGAGGATAGACAAGAGGATCTTGGTCAGTTGGCTAAACCATAGAGAAAAGCCTTGTAACTATGTTTTGGGCGTCCCGGGCCACTTACTCCCGGTGGCGGGCAGCCTAGTGGGAAAAGGCTTGGAAATATGAAAGCCAATTTCTCTTATTTGTAACTCATTCTCCGATTTGTGCAATAGAAGTGGAGTGTTCTCTTTCTCCCTCTCTCTTGCAACTCTAATCTAGCATGTGTGGTGTGCTTAGGGTTAGGGTTTGGGAGTGATTAGGGCTAATCACTTGTTGCTTCCTCTCTCTCTCTCTCTCTCTCTCTCTCTCTCTCTCTCTCTCTAATTAGGAGATATGTTTTTTGTAACACCGAAAACGAACTTAGGGGCCAAGTTTTAAAATAGTGCATATAGGCAAAGCCAAGACAACTTGCTAACTTGACTTGTTAGAAGAAATGTTTTTTTTGAAAAAAAACACGGAGGCCGACTTAGCGGTCAAGTTTTGAAATAGTACATATTGGCAAAGTTAGGAAGACTCCATATCTTGACTTGTTCTAGGAGATGTGTTTTTTCTATCAACATGGCCGACTTAGAGACCAAGTTATGAAATATCACATACTCTTTAGCTCACTTATAAGGAGAAAAGATTTTTTCTAACACTAGAGGGGCCAAGTTTTGAATTAGTACATATTGGCAAAGCCAAGATTTAGATTCCCATTGTAAGAGAAAAAAAAAACTCAATTTGGTTAATGGTGAAGATTCTGAGAATTTTAGTTATAAAACTTGGATTTCTATTTTAAAAAAATCGACCTTGGAAAAAATGTCTCCTTATTTTGACTGGTTAAGAAGAGTAAATTTTTTTTCTCTTTTAACACTAGCCAAGAAGACTCCTTACTTAGCTTGACTTGTTTTAAGGGAAATGTTTTTTTATAAATGACATTGGGGGCGGTGGGGGCCAATTACAAACTCCTTACCACTTTCCAAAAAAAGAGACAGCCCCTCGTGCCTTAAATGAATGACTTTGGGGAGTGTAGACTTGTCTCCTTTGGTAGACTTGGTCTTACTCTTCTTTTTTTTCTAGAAGTCCAGGGACCAGACCACTTGAAAAAAAAAGAGACACCCCCTCGTGCCTTAACTTGTTTCTTATAAATAAATGAGTGTAGACTTGGATGAAGTAGGCAGCCTACTTGTTTTTCTTTTTTCCAACCCTGCCTCTTTTAAGTGGTGAATCCTTGGAACTGGAACTTGAAGGCTCATCAAAGAAAATATGAAGATGTCCTCGTCCTTGAGTAGCTCCTCGCGTTCTGCGGACGGCCTTCTGTTGAGCCTGCAGCGTCTCTACGCCGTGGGCTCGGGCGAACTCAAGTCAGAGCTGTCCACGGCCAAATACTGGTCCAAGCAGGCCTTCTGGAGCGCCACCACGCTCCGCAAGCACCTCTTCTCCTCCACCTCCCTCAATTCCTCCCAGCTCCTCGAAGGCGACGTCCGCAACCTCGTGGGCAAGAAACTGCGGACCACCATCGGCGACTCCCCCATGGTCACTCTCGACAAAGTGCACTACTGCGTCACTTGCCTGGGCTTCTTTCAGAGCTTGGCGCATTCCATCGAAGCTGCGAAGGAGGTGAGCGACGGCAACGCCAAGGAGGTACGCTCCCTGATCAACCACGCGTTCCTGGTGGTGGAGATGTATGACCAAGATAAGAAGCAGCCTCTCTTCTTTAGGGCAGAAAAGTATGGAGGTCCCGACCCGCAGTCCGTGGGGATTCACATAGATAGATACGACCAGTTCCCGACTGTGCGTAACGACGTTGCGGCCTTCACGCTGTCTTGCAATCAGAAGGCGGTCACCCTTAACCAGGTGCTGGAAATTCTGGAGGGCGGCGACCCGGACTACTGCCTGCGTGACCGGTGCTGCTGGGACTACGCTCGAGAAACGGCCGTGAAGCTCCTGGAGGCTTGCGCCGCCCTCCCCAACCCCAGCGAGCGGGAGAACGAGAGACTCCGGGAGGAGATTGACAGCGTGGAGACTCGAGTCTTGAAGCAGAGCTTCAAGAATGTGCCCTTCATCGTGGACAAATACTTCGAATGGGTGAAAGACAATGTCCAAAACCTGGCAGGCGGCGCCAAAATTCCCTGGCTGCGCGAGTAGCCTGCTCTGCTGCTTTTAATGGAGGTTAGCCGAACTAAACGAGCTGCTAGTCCGTTTGGTTTCGTCATAGTAGCGTTGCCGTATGTATCATCAAGCTTTGAAGTTTTAGCCCTTTGTTATTATATTTTCTTTTTAATTTAAAAAAAAGCATATTTACATGATGCTAGTATTTTAGTTAAAGCCTCCACAAAAGCTCGTTTGTGGAGCAATCTCTTGCGTGTGACTAGTTAAGTTCCGCAATGGCATGCATTGGGCTTTGAAGTTTTAACCCTTTGTTATTATATTTCCTTTTTAATTTGAAAAAAAGCATATTTACATGATGCTAGTATTTTAGTTAAAGCCTCCACAAAAGCTCGTTTGTGCAGCAATCTCTTGCGTGTGACTAGTTAAGTTCCGCAATGGCATGCATTGGGCTACTAATATTGTTAACCTACTTAATAATTTTACTACATCAAAGGAAACCTAACCTTGTTATGATAATGTCAGAGGGGTTAGAAAGAGTTAGAGAGAGAGAGAGAGAGAGAGAGAGAGAAAGAGCGTGTGTTAGAGAGAGTGTTGTGGGAGGTTGATATGAACCTAATGAATTGATTAAATACCATGCATAAAATAGAATAAACAACTGTTCAAGACACAAGATTGGATCCAATTTGTCCCCCATAATTTTTCTTGGTGTATTTAAATAATATATTGCTTGAAATAACTCGTGGGACTTAAAAGTGTATGGATTCACTTGCGTACGCATAAAGTAAGCTACAATCGCTCGGATTTAGACTAAATATCGGTGATAAATATTACCTTTTCTTATCGTTGTCTGCTCATGGTCTAGAATAATTTCTAGTTCAATAATCGCAGAATCTTTGTCTAATAAGAAAGGGTCACCATAGACCAGATAGGCTAGAAGAGGGCCTCTAAATGGTTTCAGTAGACTAATGTGAAAGGAGTTATAAATATGCCAATGTGGTGGAATATCTAGACGATAAGCATTGTCATTAATTTTGTTAGGACCTTGAACGGGCCATAAAATCTAGGAGCTAATTTACTACGGGGTGTCTGTCTACGCTTTTGAGTTTTCTTTTTTCTACATGAAGCCAAACATAATCACCTTCTTGAAAAGTAACTGCCTTACGTTTCTTTTTTTCTTGGGGTTAGTATATTGTGTTTGGGATTTAGCTATAGCTTCATGTACTTGTTGAAGTATACGGGTGTGGTCTTTAGTGAAATCCACAGGGACAGTATGTGAAAGTCAAGAAGTAGGTACTGGTAATTTCTTACCATACACAAGTTCAAAAAGAGCTTTTTCTATAACAGGGACAGTATGTGAAAGTCAAGAAGTAGGTACTGGTAATTTCTTACCATACACAAGTTCAAAAAGAGCTTTTTCTATAACAGAGTGTGGTGTATTATTGTAAGAAACTTATAGCAAATAAAAATATTTTTGCTCCAATTAGCCGGTGTAGAGATAGTGTAGGACCTTAAGGAATCTAGAATGGTACTATTAGTTTCTCTCTCTCTCTAACTCTCTCTTACTATCTATTTCTCTCAAGCTGGTTAACTCTCTTTAACACACACACACACACTCTCTCTCTCTAGCTCTCTGTTAAGGAAACCCTACCCTAATCATGTGCCTATCTGCTGAGCTCAGGCATGGCTCAAGAGCTCCACCATAGCCGCTCGTCAATCCGCCGTCCTCCCACACTTGTTGTCAAACCGAGGTGGTTGCTCTAATCCAATGGGTGATGCAAGCTTTCTCGTCGCGAAGATCGTGTGAGATCTCTGCGAAAGAGGATCGTATTGGTTAGCTTAATCACGAGAGAGAGAGAGAGAGAGAGAGAGAGAGAGAGAGAGAGAGAGAGAGAGAGAGAGAGAGAGGAAGCAAGAGGGAACAAGTGATTAGCCCTAATCACTACAAAACCCTAACCCTAACCCTAAGCACACCACACATGCTAGATTAGAGTTGCAAGACAGAGGGAGAAAGAGAACACTCCACTTCTATTGCACAAATCGGAGAATGAGTTACAAATAAGAGAAATTGGCTTTCATATTTCCAAGCCTTTTCCCACTAGGCCGCCCGCTGTCGCCAGGAGTAAGTGGCCCGGGGCGCCCAAAACATAGTTACAAGGCTTTTCTCTATGGTTTAGCTAACTGACCAAGATCCTCTTGTCTATCCTCTGAAGCTCAATACTTGGGAGGATCATTAGGGAATTTCCCTCATCAACTGACAGGATTTAGAATAAAGCACAGGTGCCCATTACATAAGTGTGTAGACATAGTTATCATAGGAATGTATATGTGGTTAACATACTCCCCTTTTCCTGAAGTCGATTGCGTCCTCGTAAAATCGATGAGAGGTTGGTGAAGCACACAGGGAACATTGCACTTGGTTGGTTCTCCTATCTCTTTAGAAATGAGAGGGGGTGGGGGAGTTAGTATGATGGAAAGAAGTTAGTGGAGTACTGGTGATTATCTAGCTAGTCATACGGGCTCTTAGAGTTTGCTTTTTTTATGTGCCCAATACTACTCTTTTTTTGGGGATATTTTTTCATTTCGTCGTGTCACCTTTGCGGGTGAGACATCCTCATTAGAGGAGTTAGAGTAATTGAATGAGTAGACTAGCATAGAATACTTAATGAGTAGACTAGCATGGAATACTTAATGACCAGTATCCCAGTGGTAGGTGGTATGATTAAAGAGGAATTAGTAAAACAATGGGGTTAGTAAGCAAATGGAAAGGGGGGAATTCCAAAGGGACAAAGAGGCAACATGCATGGAGACTGCTTGTATTCCGAGATGTTGTAGGTCAATGGGGATGTTCATGAAGCTCTAGCATCTGTGTCAAGACACGGTAATGGGTATCTTGGCTCCCATGGATGCTGAGTCATCAGGTTGTGGTATTCTCTCTTTTTCTTTAGTAGATTTGTGAGCTTACCTTTGAGTGTATCTTTGAGTGGTTGGATAAGCTCGGCCATTTGTAGCATTGCCCCTTAGTGTGGTGAACGAAGGCGAGGGGGGCAGGGTGGAGCTTCGTGGAGGAGGCTTCGTGGGTTGAAAGGGTTGTATGAATTAAGCTTTAGAGTGCCCAAGTGCCCATGGGTTGGATGTGGGCAAGTCCGGAGGATTTTGTTGACGAGGAGGGGACTTGCCTGCATGTTGGTCGCCAAACTATCTTTGTCGATTGGACAGGTACTGGCGTGGTGGCTATGGTTTGGGTCAACTACTGAGGGGTATGCCTTGGGAGCCAAATTATGGAATTGCCATCATGGAAGCCTAGGGCTTCTAAGAGACATTTTGGGCACCCAATGTTGCCGAGCAATGAAGATCCATGGTTGGCGAGGCTTTCGGTTTTTTTTTGTCCCCACGAGGCTTTGAGCTATGAGGTGGTTGTCGACACGGAGAAGAGTCTTTTGATTGTAGCTTGGGGAGCCACATGTGTGTGTTGCCTTCATGGAAGCCTTGTGCTTTGAGCACATTGGTAGGCACCTAGTGTTGTTGGCTTCGTTGTGCTTGGGGATGTCGAACTTGTGGTTGTGGGCCCTCTATCGTGGCTTCTTGGGGAGTTGGTGGATGAGGACAAGCAGCATGCTTGGGTAGCCAGAGGTAAGTGTTCCCTTCATAGTAGCCTTGTGCTAACAATTGTTCGGGGACTAGCCAACATTGAAGATTTATCTTACGGTTAGTGTGTGTTGGCTTAGTTGGATTTTGTGCTTGGGTTTTAGAGATAGTCATCTGGGGATCCATAGTTTTGTGTAGCCATCGTAGAATCCCTGAGCAGCAAGAAGATTATTTGGCACCCACCATTGATTGTCATGATAAAGATATGAGGTCAAGGTGCTTGCAGTGTGGGTAGTCGAGGATGTAGAGTTGAGGGGCAATGTCAACAACGTGGCTTGTTTGTCCTCATCTCGACAGTGGGCTTAAGTGGCATGGGTTAGAGGAATAGGGGAGGCTTCTGCTGGTGATGAGGAGGGGGCGTGAGGTGGAAGGGCAGTCGAGGGTGAGGGTGTGTGGATGTTTTCCTCTCGGTGTGACACTAGACGATGGCAGCCTTTTTGCCGTTGATTTCCATCTATTGATTTGGCAGCCTTTTTGCCGTTGATTATCATGGTGGCCGTTTCTTCATGCCAATTGATTTGGCAGTGAGTGGCATCAATCCACTCATTTCCAATGATACATCAGCCATGGAGTGCTCCTATATCTATAACGTGAAATCTGCACTCCAACTGGTTATTTCCAATAGAAATTTTAGGAATGAAAGACCCAATACTCATTAAATGCATTTCATGTGAGATGAATATAAGTGTTTTCTTTTGTTATTAGTGTGGGTTCTCCAAGAGCTAAAAATATAAGATTGGTGTGGACCATAGGATATATGTGGGCTTGCCACCATTGTAGACCATTTTCGGTCAGGAGTCCAATCCATATTCTTGGTAGGTTGAGTTATGGTGGTAGTTCAAGAGGGCAGTGGAAGACTTACCAGTTATTGTGGGGGGTAAGGGAGTACCATTTCTTTACATCCATCTGATGTAAAGACCATTTCTTTGATGCAGCCCCACTGCTATCACAACTCAGCCCAGTTTTGCCATCTTGGCAAAACTGGGCTGAAAGTTTCCTCATAATCAATGCCATATGTCTGCGCATATCCTTTGGCTACCAATCTAGCCTTATACATATTTATGCTTCCATCACTGTTATGTTTTACTTTGTACACCCACTTGCATCCAATGGCTTTCTTGCCTTCAGGCTGCAATTACACTAAATCCCAAGTCTCATTTCCATATAGTGCATCCATCTCCTCATCCATAGCTTTCTCCCAACACACATTTCCAATAGTCTCATCAATGCATGTGGGCTCTACAACCTGCACAACCTTTGCCATGTATGCATAGTGATGTGCCACATAACCATCATAGGTAAACCTCTACACAGGATTCTTCACTCTTTTAGATCTTCGCAGCTTTGCATTCATGGCTTCCATAGCCTTCTTTACAACACCAGTGTTCTCATAGCTGGTATCCCAAGCTCCTCATCAAGGCTCATCTCTGAGCCACTAGACTCTCCATCAACATGAGAATGCCCTGCAGAAATGTCAGGCATACCAAGGGACTCAACCACTTTCTCTTTTCCTTTATGTGATGTACTAATCACATTTGTAGGATTGGTATTATGACGCAGCCTGCCACTCCATGGTCTATCAACAACTGAACCACTAGATGAGGACTCTCCTGGTCCACTCAAAGACTCTGATTTCTGACTTGCATTCTGTGCAACCACACTTCCACTCACATCAACCCTAACAGCTTTTTCAGCAACATACCAACTGCTCATCTCATCAAAGACAACATCCCTGCTTACTCTCAACTTACGTGTAGCAAGGTTATAACACCTGTATTCCTTTTGCTCAATGGAATATCCAATAAACACACATTTTTCAGCTTTTGGATCCAGCTTAGTTCTCAGCTCATCTGGCACATGCACATATGCAATGCATCCAAAGACTTTCAGATGAGACAAATCAGGTTTTCTACCAGTAAACGTCTCCTCTAGAGTTACATCATGTATGGCTGCAGTTGGAGTCCTGTTCATGATGTAAATTGCTGTGCACTTTACATATTTCCCTGTTTGCTTTTCAACCATAACTCTGAAATTCTGAAAGTGAGTGAACACCTCACCCTTCTCCTTCATGAAGTATACCCACACTTTCCTTGTGTGGTCATCAATAAATGTCACATAATACCTACAGCCTCCCATAGACATGGTCTTCGTAGGACCCCATACATCTGAATGCACAACATCTAGTGTATTTTTGCTCACATATCTGTTACATGGAAATACATGCTTTGTTTGCTTTCCAAATTGGCATGCTTCTTCACATATTCTCTGCATACCTTCAACTTTAAATTTTGGCAACCCTGTCACAATTCCTTTAGTCTGCATAGACTTCATTCTCTGCACATTCACATGTCCAATTCTTTTATGCCAAATGTCTGTGTCTGCAACAATTCCTGAACCATTTGCAAACATCGCAGCACTCACTTCAGGCATGTTTACATTCAACGTAAACATTCTGCCCACTATGTTGCCTTTTGCAACCAACCTGCACTTGTCTTTGAAGTCTTTAACATAACAACCATCAGGGTTAAACCGAACCTGCAAACCCTGCTCAATCATCTGGCCAACTAAAACCAGATTCTTTGTTATGTTCGGAACATGAAGTATATCTGCAAGGTACTTCACTTTGCCATCCTACATAAACAATGGCACATCTCCAACATGGGCAATTGGATGAGCAGTGTCTTCCCCTGTTCCACAAAACCTGGTCTTTCAAGGTTTTTTATCTCCTTGAACCACTACTTGTCATGTGGTTTGAAGCACCTGAATCAACGTACCATACATCATCTTTATGTGCTACTTCTACATTTTCAGACATGGCATTAATGACATGGTGCATAACAAACAACCTTTCATTATCCTCATTGTTTCTGCTCGAGGATGCATAGTTGTTTTGCTGCAATTTCCCATTTTGCATGTCAGCCTGCTTTCTTATAACAATCTGCCTGCACATGTCTAGGCTTACCACAATAAAAGCATCCACATGTGTCATTATACTACCTTTGCCAATTTCCATGACCTCTTTGACTCCCCTGCCTCTGAATTGGCCTCTTCCACCTGCGTGTTGTTGTTGTTGTTGTTGTTGTGAATTCTGGGATTGTTGTTGCTGCTGCTGCTAGCCATAATTCTGATTACCTGTTCGACCACCTCCTTGACCGCGTCCACCGCCTCCTCTACCTCGTCCTCTTCCTAAACTTGTGTAGAAGGCTTGTTGCTTTGAACTGTTTTTGTTTTGTCAATACTGTTGCTCTTCTCTTCTATAATCAACATAGACACCAAATCTGTAAAATTGGGAATGTTTTCCCGAGTCTGAATAGACGTTGAAATTTGAGCATAATGATGAGCTATGGTGGATCAAACACTAGAATCAACATCATTAACAAAGTGATTAGCAAATGATTAAGACGTAATTAGTGAATAATTAGCAAATAGATTAATGTAGGATAATTAGCAAATAGATTAATGTAGGCATGGATACTCAAAAACCAAATTCTCATTAGGGCTATGCCTCAATTTATAGAGTTTACATCAAGCATCAAATCCCATTGATTTCTCCATGATTCACTCCCAGAATATCTCCACCTTTTGCCTGATTCTCTCCACCTCTTCTCTTTTCCCTGAATATCTCCCAGAATAACTCCACACTCCTAAATTCTCTCATGCTACCCTTTATTCTCTCCCAGTAGATTCTTCTCACCTTTTCACAGGTTCTTTCACAATTACATCTTCTCTTTTACAGCCTCTATCCAAGAGCTTATTCCCACACACACCCTATTCACTTGTATATTTCAACACCTCCCCTCAAGTGAATAATCCTAGCACACCTAGACCCTATACCAAGTTTGCCTCCCCTTACTTGATAGTCCGCGACCAGTGTCTACTCCTCCCCTCAAGTTATCTCAGCACACCTGGACCCTGTATCAAGTTTCTTTCTTACTTGACAGTCCGCGACCAGTGCCTCAAGTCCCTAAACTCCATAGTCCTTGACACTCTCTCTCTCTATGTGTCCAAGGCTACTATAAGTGCCCGCGACCTTGACTAAAGTGCTCACACATTCATCTACCACGTGGCCTACATCATCGGTGGCTCAGAGGTGGTTTTACTTTATTGGGGCAGGTTACATTGGGTTGTGGGGTCTCTCTCTCTCTCTCTCTCTCAGAGATTTTCACATGGCTCCTCTCTCTTTGGAGCCTCACATCTTCTCTTGTCTTCAGTCTTCTTGTCGTGTGGCAGCTTCTCTCCATGCGTCCGTCTCTTCTTTCAGTCTTCTCGGGGTAGCTTCTCTTCTTGTGGCAGCTTCTCTTCTAGTGTCCATGTCTTCCTTCAGATCTTCTTGGTGTGGATCCTCTTCTTGGGAAGAGATATTCTTCTTCTTCCATGGCTGGGGCCATGAGCTCGTCCGTCAGGTCATTTTGCTCCATGTGAGCAACATGTTTCAATGTTTTGCTGATAGTTCCTTTGGGCTTTTTATGTTTATCTTGTATCATTATGCAATTCAAACCCAAATTTATGTGGGAGGTCTTACCTCTTGCCTTATTCTGGACAAGGGTAGTGTCTGTTCCCATTTTTACTCATGCAATGTGCCCAATACATAATGCGCGTATAGCATTCATTCTCATGCACATTCCAAATGCAACTCTGGCTGTGAATAATCTTGAATTTGAGTGAGATTTACAGGCATTAACCAAGGGTTAAATGCAAAATGATGATTTTCACAATTTTTATCAGCACAATTTTCTCAAAAATTACATTAAATCAAGGGTAACCAATTTGTACGGGATGGTTGGAGTATCAAACCAACTCCGATTTGCAATTTGAAGTTATAGGGATCTGTATCAGATACCTAATGGTTAATTTGAACCCTCAAAACATATAGTGATTAGTACTGATTAATCACTGATTAGCAAATTAATGCTCTCTTTTGTGTGCAGAAAACAGAGTATGCGGGGAGTCCAGATCTGGTGCCTTCCACTTCAAATGAGCTCAAATGCTTTCAAAGTCATCAATAACAATGAGTCTAGTAGAGGATTACGCCAAGAAACACAAGATTTGACCAAATATTGAAAGCTTAATCTCTGTTTTACCAAAGTCACCTGCAGATTTGATGAAGAGCTTTGATCTCAATGTAGACTTGATGAAATTGAATTCTGTCTTCACCAGCTTGTAGAGCATGCTTGATTACCCCTTGGGCTAGGAGGAATTGAAGCAATTTGATTTGAGCAAGGATAAATCTGTAGTTTACTCAGAAAAAAATGCGCTGACTTCATCGTCGATTTCTCCTTCGTTTCTGCGCGGTTTGCTGCGCCGTCTTGCTGAGCATGAAGCTAAAGGTGTTAGCTAGCTTGTGTTAAAAGCTCAAGACCTAATTTTGACTGTGCAAGAAGAATGGAGTCCTCCACTGGCTGGGGGTGAAGGGGAGAAGTGAAAACTCACTAAAAATTCGATTTTTTGCTAATTTTCTACTAATCCTAATTAATTAACTAATGGGCTCATAAATCTGATGGATTCTAGGCATGGCTCTGATACCATGTTGAAATTTGAGCATAATGATGAGCTATGGTGGATCAAACACTAGAATCAACATCATTAACAAAGTGATTAGCAAATGATTAAGACGTAATTAGTGAATAATTAGCAAATAGATTAGCAAATAGATTAATGTAGGCATGGATACTCAAAAACCAGCAAATTCTCATTAGGGCTATGCCTCAATTTATAGAGTTTACATCAAGCATCAAATCCCATTGATTTCTCCATGATTCACTCCCAGAATATCTCCACCTTTTGCCTGATTCTCTCCACCTCTTCTCTTTTCCCTGAATATCTCCCAGAATAACTCCACACTCCTAAATTCTCTCATGCTACCCTTTATTCTCTCCCAGTAGATTCTTCTCACCTTTTCACAGGTTCTTTCACAATTACATCTTCTCTTTTACAGCCTCTATCCAAGAGCTTGTTCCCACACACACCCTATTCACTTGTATATTTCAACAGATGTCTTGAACGCCTTGTATTGTGGCCCGAGACCACGTAGACAGAATTCCTTTTAACTAGATAATGGGCTCATAAACTTGATGGATTCTAGGCTTTGTGGGCTCTGATACCATGTTGAAATTAGAGGAATGTGATGAGCTATGGTGGATCAAATGCTAGAATCAACATTATTAACAAAGTGATTAGATGATAATTAAGACGTAATTAGTGAGTAATTAAGACGTAATTAGTGAGTAATTAACTAATAGCTTAATGTAGGCATGGATAATCAAAAACTAGCAAATTCTCATTAGGACAATGCCTCAATTTATAGAGTTTACATCCAAGCATCTAATCCCACTGATTTCTCCTTGATTCACTCCACCTCTTTTCCTTGATTCTCTCCACCTCTCCCAGTATATCTCCACACTTCCCAGAATATCTCCACACTTCCTAAATCTTCTCATGCTACCCTTTATTCTCTCCCAATAGATTCTTCTCACCTTTTCACAAGCTCTCTCACATTTACAGATTCTCTTTTACCGCCTCTAACCAAGGGCTTGTTCCCGCACACACCCTATTCACTTGTATATTTCAACAACACCCCGTAGTAAATTAGCTCCTAGATTTTATGGTCTATTCAAGATCCTAACAAAGTTAATGACAATTCTTATCATCTAGATATTCCACCATTGGCATATTTATAACTCCTTTCACATTAGTCTACTGAAAGTAACCATTTAGAGGCCCTCTTATAGCCTATCTAGTCTATGACGACCCTTTATTATTAGACAAAGATTCTGTAATTATTGAGTTAGAATTTATTCTAGACCATGAGAAAACAACAATAAGAAAATGTAATTTTTATCACACCGACAGTTATTCAAGTATAAAGGCCACCCCATCAAAGATTCTCAATGGCTTCCTGATCATTCTCTCACTGCCCATCCATCCTTGATTGCATCTTATGTTCATACTAGCTCATGATGTTTATTTAGATTGGGATGCCTTTCTTGAATTCTCTTAGATGGATTTAGATTGGGATGCCTTTCTAAATCTGAGTAATTGTAGCTTCCTTTATAACACTATATTCGTGAGTTTGGGAATTTCCCACCAACTCCCATTTTTTGAATACTAAAAAGGTGGGACCTGGATAACATGCCTATAAGTTTCTCAAAAACCATATCATGTGACCTATTGTTGGAAAGCGCTTGGAAAATGGAATCTAGTGAGCTATAGAGCGCTCAATTTGGAGTAACGGTGTTCAAGTTATGATTAAACCAAAGATTTGACGTGTCCCAAACTACTGGGTGGGAAATTCCCATATTCCCCAATATGGTCTTTTATGCGTATGCGAGTGAATCCATACATTTTTCCACAAGTTATTTTAAGCAATATATTATTCAAATACACCAAGAAGAAACGTGGGGGACAAATTGGATCCAATCTTGTTTCTTGAGAAATTGTTTATTCTATTTTATGCATGGGATTTGATACCATCATGTTGGAATACGCTGCGTATTCTGACATGATCGTAGCCACATAAGGCTTGAATAAAAATATAAATACATAAAGAAGATGAAAAATTTCATCTTATATCTAAGAAGTTGTGCATACAAGCCACATGAGGCTTGAAAAAGAAACATAGTTGCATAAACCAAAACTATACATGAAGAAAAACTAGCGGGCCACTACTCGGAGGAGTCATTACTCTCCGAGTCATCTTGTCCACCTTGTGTCTACACAAAGTGAAGATATATATAATTAAAAATAGAAAGTATTATAAAGGTCAAAACATGTTTTGTAAATAAAAATAAAAAGTATTACCTGCATTGGTGTTCTCTTTACTCGATTGTATTGTTCGTCGGAGCTAATCCCTTCATCGTGAAGGTAATCCCATGTATCTCCTCTACTGTGGCGATGATGGTAGCCAGTCTCTACTAGGGTAGGATCTCTATCCACAATGTCACGCTACATCACAAGACAAACATTATAACACAACTCAAATAGAGAGAATACAAAGAAAAGACATGAAGTTGCACTATACATACAAACTCGGTCTTCCATGATGCACAACTTTCAGATCCAAAGTGTGACGATCCATATCGCTCCATTTGTATTCGCCGCGCTTCTCTTTGTTGTTGGTTCACTACTTCTAAGAGCTCCTTCTTCGCTTTCTTCCACTCGTCCTTATGAGCAGTAGATAGCTTGCCATGTCCATTTTGACCGGCATCTATTCGGGGTTTCTTCTCCTTTGCATGTCTCCTTACTAGAGATCTCCTATTCTTAAGTATGTCTTTGATTTTGTGTCACGTCCATCTATTGTTAAACCTTTGGTCGTGAGGATTAGGATACTTCTTGTGGACAGCTTTAACGTAATCATTCACTAAGCTCTCCCTTTGCTGCTTAAAATGTATAAAGTAGTCTTTATAGTGTGCAAAAACTACTTGGTTGGCGCGCAAGTAGTTTACCACCTCCTTCCTCCACCACGAGAGTCATCAACTATGCCACCCACATCTATGATATCATAATATGATATATCACCATGATGTGGTGGTGACACTGAAGAACTATCCCCATCCCCAAAGCACTGCCCTAGGCATCCTCTATCTCCTCTATCTCCACTCTCAGTGCTAGTGCGGCGTGAGGTATGACCGCCACTAACTACATGACTATCCTCTCTATGACGATGGCTGCCACTCTCATGAAAGCCATGATAACTATGAGGTGTCACATCTCCTGAAGGTGGAGGTGTAGGAGATGTTGTAGCACTAAGTGGGACTGACGGATGAGAGTAAATGTAAAGGCAGGTGAAGTGCTTGGAAAGGGACTTTGTTGACTGTGGGTGGACCTGATGGTAAAGGGGTACCTGCTCCATAGGCTGCCAACTGCTTGAGGATGGGAGTATAGCCAAATATGTCCTCTACCTCCCTAGCAAATCATCATTGAGACTTGATGTGAGTACCTCAACCTGTGGGTCTGTGGGACAAGAGGACGAGGACCCATGCCACATCTATACAAACAAAGAGTATTAGAAAAATATTATGCAAGCCTTATGCAAGCTAGAGAAGCCTTATGCAAGCATTATGTTTGAAGTACTATACATAAGCTTAAAACACTATGCATTATGTTTAAAGCACTTATGCGTTATGCAAGCCTTATACAAGTCGCTACACACAAGCCTTTCATAAAGCATTATGCATTAGGCCTTATGCATAAAGCTATGCATGAGGCCTTAAGCATAAAGCTTATGCATAAGGCTTATGCATAAAGCACTATGCATAAGGTCTTAAGCATAAAACTATGCAAGAGACCTTATGCATAAGGCTTATGCATAAAGCACTACGCATAAGGCCTTAAGCATGAGGCCTTAAGCATAAGGCTTATGCATAAAGCACTACGCATAAGGCCTTAAGCATAAAGCTATGCATGAGGCCTTATGCATAAAGCACTATGCATAAGGCCTTAAGCATGAGGCATTAAGCATAAAGCTATGCATGATGAGACCACCTTATGCATAAAGCACTATCCTTATGCATAACGCCTTAAACATGATGCCTTAAGCATAAAACTATGCATGAGGCTTTATGCATAAAGTTATGCATGAGGCCTTAAGCATACAACTATGCATGAGGCCTTGTGCATAAAGCGTTATGCATAAAGCATGCATGAGCATTATTCATAAAGCATTATGCATAAAGCTTATGCGCAAACTTACAAAATAAATCCCTAGCACCCAAGGTTGCAATAATAATAGAGGAAAGAGAGGAAAGATATGAAAGCACTTACCTCTTTTTCGTGAGGTTGAAAGAGAGGATTAGAGGACCTACAAAACCAACAAAAGGGTGAAGAAAGGATTAGTAGTGCATACATACAAAAGCTTATGCAAGCTCCTTGTTGCAAGCCCTAAGCCTTATGCAAGCTATGCTAAAGCTTATGCATAAAGCATGCATGAGGTCTTATGCATAAAGCTTTAAACATAATGCTTTATGCATGAGGCCTTTTGCATAATAAAGCTTTAAGCATATGCTTTATGCATAAGGCTTATGCATAAAGCACTATGCGCATGAGGCTTATGCATAAAGCATGCATGAACATTATGCATAAAGCATGCATAAAGCTTATGCGCAAACCTACAAAACAAATCCCCAGCATGCAAGGGTGCAATAATAATAGAAGAAAGAGAGGAAAGCACTTATCTCTTTTTTGTGATGTTGAAAGAGGATTAGAAGATCTACAAAATCAACAAAAGGGTGAGGTAAGGATTAGTAATGCATACATACAAAAGCTTATGCAAGCTATGCCGCTATCCATAAGGCTTATGCATAAGGCACTATGATTCTCGGCTCTTTAAGTTAATTGACCCTGGGAATCATATCATTCATCAAAACATAAAAAATAATCAATTATTAAAAAATATTATTAAATAAAGATTTTTTGGCTCTTTAAGTCAATTAACCCCAAGAATCATCTCATTCTCCAAAACAAAAAAAATAAACACACCAAGAAAATTTTTAAAAATATATAAACAACTAGTTTCAGCTCTTTAAGTCAAATGGCCCCGAGAATTAATACATAGACAATGCAATAACCACTACCTTAAATAAAATGAGTGTAAAATTAGTCCTACCTTGGTTATTTGTGATTTTTGAGGTCAAGTATATAAAAATCTGTAAAATAGCCAAAAATAAAAAAAGTGAGCTATATAAGCACTTGATTGTCTATGACAAAAGAAAAATAGGGTTCAAGAAGAAGAGCAAGAAGAAGAAGAAGAGAAAGAGACTCACCACAAGCAAGGCATGTACCTTCAAACTCTTACTCCACAATCCTTTGTAAAGCAGATTTGCACCCTGATGAGATGAAGCTTGAGAGGGTGAGGATTAGAAATAGGATGGGAAGGTTTTCGCAAGAATTGCATTTTGTCCTTTCTGCATACTTAAACGCTCTCAGGTTTAATTTTCGATCTTTTTTGTCACACAGTGCATGTCTGTTTTAGCGTCTAAAAGCTCGTCTATTTTGGCATCTAAAAGCGCATCTAAAATCACGTTTGAAAGCGCGTCTATCAACGAGTCTATAAACACATCTAGTGCAGAATAGATGCATTGATAGACGCATTGATAGATGCATTGATAGACGCATTGATAGATGCATCTATAAACGCGAAATAGAATAGTATTTACACAAATATAGAAAGATGAAAAATATTTTTTCTTGTTTGAATATGCATGATGTCTTCATCAATCAGTTCTTCTAGCGACGATGAGTGAGTTCCTTCGTGTTCAAAATCGGGATCGTTGGTTGCAACAAAAAATAAAATGTATGTGTGATCGTTGTCGAGGATGTATGCGTCGACAACGTAGCATTACGATGAATCACATTTCAATGTATGAAAAATGGGAACCGACGGGGTCAATGGTAAGTATACTTTGCTTATATTGTAAGAATTTGATTAAGAATTAGTATTCAATGGAGACTCACATTGAAATACTCGTGTGTAGGATAATGCGCCGCACTCTTCTATGTTAACTCATAGGTGGCGTCAAGAGGCCAAGCGTCGTAGATAAATGGTAGAGACTTCACAAAACATAGAAGTGGTGGAGGATTGGAATAATGGAGATACAAGCCCACCACCCTTTCCTCATGAGATGGTGGAGGAGGAGGTTTTAGAAGATATGGTACATGCTCTATTTTTCAATGAGCGTAGTGAAAATAAAAAAGCCATGGAAAATGATCACCTTTATAATGCGGCTTCGATCCCACCTTTATAATGCGGCTTCGACTCCACTTTTTGAGGGATGCACATATTCCGTTCTACGCGCTTCTCTCGAGTTTCTCAACTTGCAAAGCAATCTATGGATGGAGCAATGCAAGTTTGAATGCACTTCTCAAGTGAGTTTTCTACTTTCATAATATGTCTACGTCCATTATAGATATATAAGAAGAAATTATTTTTTATATTAATGTATTTGATTATTTTGTCGATAGGCTTTTGTTGAAGATGCTTCCAAAGGAGAATAGATTGCCAACCTCAAGAGATCAAGCAAGGCGTTTTGTGACATCTCTTGGAGGCTTGGATTATACTTGCATCCATGCATGTATCAATGATTGTGACATCTTATGGAGGCTTGGATTATACTCGCATCCATGCCATGAGAGGGACCAAATGGGAAGATAATTCTACCTCGAGCACCTTAGATATTGATAAAGAAAGAGGAGAAGTTGGTTAAAGATGCCATTATTACATTCCATACTCCAACGGGGTGCATGAGGTGTTTAAAAGGTGCCTTCACAAAGACAAAGAAGAGAGGTGTTGAGAAATTATATGGCTTGAAGTCTCACGATTAGCACAAGATACTGCAAGTAAGTGAAACATTGAAGTTGTATTTAACTTGTTCAATCATAATGTATCTAGTCATGGTGTATACATGTTTATACTTTATTCTTCCTACAAGCATTTTTAATTGTGCATCCCATGAAGTGCGAGAGACGATTTATAAGATGGGAGAGCTTGTGAGGTTTGTACCCTAAACCCTCATAGCCAATTTTTTACATGCGTTTTTCTCAAAATGATTTGTTTATTGTTTCGCATTGTAGATATACGACCTCAAAGGAAATCGATCCATGTACACTTGACTATGCAAGGGTCATGGCAGTGGAGGTGGTTTGTTTGGTGGAGGAGACATTCCCACAGTCAATTCTCACAAGCCAACTACATCTTATGGTTCATTTAATTGATTAGATTCCCATATGTGGCACTGTGCATGCTGCTTGATCGATGTTTTTTCTTGAGCGTTTCATGCAGATCTTGAAGGATTTTGTAAGGCAAAATGCAAAGCCAGAAGGTAGTATGGTTGAGGGTTGATTAGTACAAGAATCACTTGTTTATATCTCACAATACCTTACCGAAGTGAATCCATCTCTTCCTTGTCTATGGAGCAATAAAGAAGACTTGAGGATGACCTCTCATGTTCCTCAAAGAAAGGAAAAGACCAAAGTCATGGATACAGAGATGCATTGTAAGCTTAATACCTTTTGTACGCTTAATAGTGATGTGATGAGAAGATGGGTGGCAAAGTATAAGGATTGATGAGAAGAGGAACACCCAAGATTGTGGGGTAATTGCAAGCTTTGAGGGAGCCAATGGAGCCATGGATGATTATTGTGGATTGATCCAAAATATCATTAAGCTTGATTTACTTATTTTTTCTCTCTTTCCTTGCAAATATGCTTTACCAAACAATCATGTATATTATCAAAATCTTGTGCACATAGTTCAGCAAAACTCACGTCTATATTCTCATCTATATTCGTGTCTAGTTTCAAAAGAACTAGACGCGATTATAGAGGCCCACGTACCTTGCGCGTATAAGAGTCTAGTTTCAAAAAGGAACTCGATGCGTTTATAGACGCGAGTAAAGACATGATTATAGATGCTCCCGTCTATGTAGCAGCGCGTCTATGCTTGCTTTATGTTGTTGTGAGAGTTGGTCAATTCGAGAGAAATAGAGAGCATAAGATTGTTGTGGAGCGCCCTTGGTTTCTTTATGTAGAGTTTCTTAAACATAAAATGGTTTAGGGGTGAATGTATAGACATTTTCTTCTTCTTCTTAGATGGAAAGGCTTGACTTGGGAGTGGAGAGTTTGGATCTTTAGGAGTAACTGAATTATTCAAAATAATATGGATTGCTCTTGCACATCCAAAACTCATGAGATTCAAGAGTGCCAAATTAAGAAAATTTCTCAATTTTAAGAATCTAGAAGTATAGAATATAAGTTAAAAATTTGGGTAAAGATTTAATGCAAAAATAGTGGGTTTAGTTTGACATAACTTATACTGCTATCAATCTTGGTATACTTCGACAATATAAATTTCCACACATTGGCAATAACATGCCATCCACATGAGGTAGAATCCTTTTGTAAAAAAACTGCTTGATTTAGAAACTTATACTCTATCCTCCTTTTTCAAATTCGGATATTTGTCTTCAACAGCTGCTATAGCTCTCTTACATGTCCTATTAAAAATTAAATTATATCTAATTATATACAAAAAATTAAGAAAAAATAAAGTATGAAAATTAGTACGAAGAACAATATTCAAATTATTAAGAGAACTACTTACAATTTTATCTGTCCATGCATGCCACTCAGGTTGTTCATAAAAATAACACTTCTTCTCAGAATATTGATAACACAAGTACTCCAGTTTTTACTCAAAAAAAGTATAAGAAATATTTAAGAAAGTTAATATACTTAAAAGAAACACAAATGTCATATATTAAATACATAAGAAGCATCAGTTAAAGATGAACCTCTCTACATACGACAAAACAACAAAACAGTTTTTCTTATTTTTCATTGGCTTGAAATAGAGTGCGAGCTCAGAGGTCTTCTTCTTCATATCTATCAGTGTTGGAAAAACTAAGGAATCACAATTGAATATCTCGTTGGATTGATTTGAAAGAAATTACTTCATAAGTGCCTTGCAAGAGTTGAAATTAGAAAGAGTGTGTGGGTTAGAGAGAGAGAGAGAGACCTAGCTAATTTGGGAGCAATAGAGAGAGTAGGAGACATTGAGAGAGAGAGCTAGCTAATTTAGGAGCAATAGAGAGAGTAGGAGAGATTGAGAGAATCAAAGAAAGAGAGAGAGAGAGAGAGAGAGAGAGAGAGAGAGAGAGAGAGAGGGATTTGGCCAGTTTGAGAGAAATAGAGAGAGTTAAAGAGAGTAAGAGAGATTGAGAGAGTCAAAGAGAGATTGAGAGAGTCAAAGAGAGAGACAGAGAGTGTAAGATTCTTCCCTCCAGCTTTTGAGGTGTAAAGGTGTAAGAATCTTTCCTCTTGTTCTTGTAATTATTCTCCTCTCTGAAATAGAAGAAAGATCTTGTTTTATCCTGTTTTGGCTTAGAGAGAGAAAATGTCTAGAGAGAGGTAATCTAAATTGAGATATCTTTGGATATAAAAATCCTCCTAGTGTCTGAAAATGGTTTTTCCTAAAACAGAAGTTTAAAATAAACTTTTCAATGTTCATTAGGAATCAATTAAAAATGATATGAGGGACCTTAGCCTAAGGGTCTAGATTTTTAAAATTTTTTGGATTATGGTCCAATTAAGGTTCCTATGGATCAATAAAATTAATCCAAGTGTTGGGATGAGATAAATTCAAAGAATTAAAGAAAATACCCAAAAATGAGTAAATGCTTACATAAGATGAAGAGTTGACTGAGTACAAGGTTTATTAGTTAAAAATTAAGAGATATTACTGAAAAATGAGATATTTTAGAGAAATGATGAATTTTTGACACCTTGGTAAGGAGGGGGAGACCTTTGAGGAAGGCGCCTATTTCACACAAGTGGATGGATTTTTAATTCAAAAAAATTGTGATATTTTTCTCTCTCCTCTCTCCTGGATCAAACTAGATCAAAATGGAAGCTAAACTGGTCCAAATTTAGTCAAACTGAAGTTGAAAAATTTTAAAACTTAGTTGGACTCAGTTAGTGACCTCCCTCACCTATAAATAGATCCTCATTCTTTTGTATTCTCATCTTTGAGCTATGCCAGTATTACATTAAAATAATGATATTTTTTATTATCCTTTAAAAATCCTCTACTTTTGGAGAGCTTGGAGCTTCTCTCTCTCTTCAACAATCCTTGGAGCTTTCTTCTCAACATACTAAACTAATTGATTGGTTGGGGGCTTCCTTCTAAGATAAAGAAGCAAGCCAAATCAAGAGGTAAGAAGTAATTTCATGGTTTTCATTAATATTCTCAATGATTTCACTTCTCAACTCCTCTCAAGCTTGAGAAGTTTCTATTTAGTTGTTTTTAATGCAAATCAAGCTTTCTCTAAGAGTTTTAATGATTAACCACAAAAAAGTTAATCTTTATGCTTAATTAAGATGTTTTTTTAATGTATATCTCTCTCTCCCCAAAAGAATGGTCATTCTTATGACTAATTCTTATTCAAATGGATGCTTCTCATTGATAAATTCTCACTTCAAAAATCAAACTCTATGCTAGTTAAGCTAGAGGTTAGAAAATAGCTTTTTTATGCTTTTATGCTAATAAAATTATAGTAAACTTATGATTTAATTTCATAAATTAGATTTAGGTCTAATGATAGTTATTCTATCATAATTGTACTACAAAGTCTCTTTCTTTTTAAAAATATTAAAAATTATGAGTAATAACAGTGGAGTTATGGTAAAATTTTTAGAAATTAATACATAGCTCATTTTTATGCATAATGTGAAAAAAGGACTTCCTACCATATTTTAGGATTGGTCATCCTATGCTAAAAGAATGATTTTCATCACATTCCTGGAAAATTAATTTTTAGTGTTTATGTATAAATAATTAATTAAAGAAAAGAGAAATTTTTGGTAATTTTATTTTTATGATAAAAGAGAAATTCTCATGATAATGGAGATCCATGTAATTAGATGAAAAAAGAGAAATTTTGGTATATTAAAATAATGAATATTTTTATTCAAAGAGAAATTTTAGATAAATTTATTTTATGTATGAGAAAATTTAAATGATAAAAGAGAAATTTTCATGATATTTAAAATTCAATCATTTAAATGGTAAAAGTAGAATTCTTGATATATTTGAAATAATGGATATTATGTGAATGGATGAGATGTGATGAGAATGGATGTGATGTGATGTGATGTGAATCGGGATAGATGTGAATGGATGAGATGTCATGTGAATGGATGTGATGTAAATAGATGTGAATGGATGAGATGTGATGTGATGTGGATATGGGTAGATGAGAATGGATGTGATGTGATGTGGATATGGGTAGATGAGAATGGATGAGATGTGATGAGGATAGATGTGGATAGATGTGATGGGATGTAATATAATGTGAGGATAGAAGTGGATAGATGTGATGGGATGTAATATAATGTGATTGGATGAAGGACGATGGGAATACATATGATTAAATGTGGATTAAGCAATTTGAATTGATGTAGAAGAATGTGGAATAACGAGAAATGATGTGGAACAATGTGGAAAGATGAGAGTTCATTAGAAATTGTATTTATGACCTATTTTTTAAATGACTGTTTTATGTTAAGAATGCTGGGAAAGTATTTTGATTATCTTGTGAATGAGGTTGTGGGAGATCAAAGTGATAAAGTTGCAACAGCGGAGGATGTCTTGCCTAGCAAGGTTGGCCAAGGTCTTGACCAGCCTCGGTTCGATTTAAATGGTGAGCTTCCAGTACGGTGGATGAGGGACCAAGGAAGCGGCCTATGAGTGAAGCGCTAGGTGACCTGCGAAGAATCCTAGAGGGTGTTGACTATACGGTGCTCAGGCTGCTCTGGGTCACCAAAGATATCTACTCGCGTGTCGAGAAAGAAAATGGAACAAGCTATTAGAGTTGTTTTCTGAACTCGGGTATGGATCTGGTTGATTGACCTTGCTGGTCCTCCTTCAACGGATGAGTCCATGGCTCTTTTATATGGATCTCTTAGTTAATCTTGCTGATCTTCAAAACGAAGAGTCCATCTGGATTTTTACAAGTGAATATATTTTTTGGATACTCGCCCATGGATATCCAGACAAGAGACTAATCCCTCAGTTCTTACAAGTGAATATATTTTTTGGATACTCGCCCATGGATATCCAGACAAGAGACTAATCCCTCAGTTCTTTCAAAATCGAATCTAAAAAAACTTCCCTCGCCCAGAAAGCATGGGCGATTCCTCCAGGATATTTTTATTCTAACGTAGTCAAGAGCCTAAACTAACCAAACTCATCCGACCGAACTCGTAAGTCACATGGTCAGATCAAGGAAAAGACTTGCACTTGGATCATAGAGACCAACGCTTTTTTCCTCATCAAGAGGCACAGCCGTTGATTCTTTTCCATAGAATAAGGACTATTCGGGATTTACTTCATCTATAGTATCATAACAGAATTGAGTCTCATTTTAGGGATCCATCAGTCCACCCTAACCCCATCCAATCCCATGGGTTAGCCAACCGCCCAACCACTGTAGTGATAGGATCCATTTAGGAATTTGGTTATGTTTTGTCCCGGGTACCAGCAGGGAAAAGAGTTCCCAAGTCCCCTAGCCGACACTTCATGCAAACTTCAAGATAGTCACACCACTTACACACCCAATATGAAATTACCTTTTTCACAGATTCAGCTGTCTTTAAAATAATCTTTTAATGAAACCATAGTATCAGTGATCAAAATCCTCCAAAATATCTGGTTGAATTTTAATTTTCAATCATTCCTTCATCGGTGTACCTATAGCATCATTGGTGGCAACCAGAACGCTCACCACCTGTCCACTCTGAGGGGTCTTTTTAATAGTTCCTAGCTCATAGAACCCGAAAATATATTCACTTATAAAAATTCAGATGGACTCTCCGTTTTGAAGATCAGCAAGATCAACCAACAGATCCATATAAAAGAGCCATGGACTCATCCGTTGAGGACTAGCAAGGTCAATCAACCGATCCATGCCCGAGTTCAGAAAACAACTCTAATACCTTGTTCCATTTTCTTTCCGACGCACGCGTGGGTATCTTCAGCGATCCAGAGTCCGAGCACCGTATGGTCAGTCCCCTTCACTCTCAGGATCCTTTGCAGGTCACCTAGCGCTTCTTCACTCATAGGCCGCTTCCTTGGTCCCTCATCCACCGTACCGGAAGCTCACCATTTAAATCGAACTAAGGGCTCGTCTCAAGATCTCGACCGACCTTGCTACGTGAGACATCCTCCATTGACTCTCCGTCAGCTGTTGCAATTTTATTACTTAGGTCTCTACGACCTCATTCACAAGACAGTCAAAATGCTTTCCCAGCATTCTTGACATAAAACAGTCATTTAAAAACAGGTCATAAATACAGTTTCTATAACGAACTCTCATCTTTGCACATTGTTTCACATCAATCTACATTTCTTAATCCACATCCAATCATATGTATTCCCATCGTCCTTCATTCATTCTCATCCAATCACATCATATTTCATCTCATCATATCTATCCACATTTATCCTTATCACATCTCATCCATTCGCATCTACCCATGTCTACATCTCATATTACATTCATTCACATCTCATCCATTCATTCACATCTCATCCATTCATCTCATATTACATTCATTCACATCTCATCCATTCATATCTATCCTGATCTACATCACATCACATCCATTCACATCACATCTCATATTGTACATTCATTCACATCTCATCCATTCATATCTATCCTGATCTACATCACATCACATCCATTTCACATTACATCTCATCCATTCATATCTATCCTGATCCACATCACATCACATCCATTTCAAATCACATCTCATCCATTTACATCTATCTCGATTCACATCACATCCATTTCACCCATTTCACATCACATCTCATTCATTCACATCTATCCCGATTCACATCACATCACATCACATCACATCCATTTCACATCACATCTCATCCATTCACATCTATCCCGATTTGCATCATATCACATCACATCTATTTCACATCTCATTCATTCACATCTATCCCGATTCACATCACATCACATCACATCACATCTCATCCATTCACATCTATCCCAATTCACATCACATCACATCTGTGAGACCCCTTTGCCCCCTCCGTGCACCGAATTCCCAGTTGCTAGCAATGGAAGTAGCTTCCTCTTGCGCGGGGCAGGGTTTTCCACCCGGGGCCTCGCCCTCGAACGTCTGGACACGAGACTAATCTGGTGGTCATTCCAAAACCGAAATCGAGAAAATTTTCCTTGACCGAAAAATGGAGACAATTTCACCTTTTTGATTTTCTTAACGAATTTTCTAATGGGTTCAAGAGACTAAACTATCCTTCATCTGATTAAACCAGATAGAAGGAAAACTATCACTGACTTAATTTGAAGAAATCAAGGCTTTTTTTCTAAGCGAAATCAGACAGCCGTTGATCTAATCATTTGAGAAATTCTTCAGGTTTTTATTTAACTACTCGAATTCTAAACGTATTCCTATTATTTCAATTTAATTATTAAAACTCCACTGATTCTAGCCTATGGGTTAGCCACCACCCTATCCGGCCCATGGGTTAGCCACCACCCAACCACCCCACTGGAATCGGTAGAACCAGACTATTACTCACCCACCCACCAATGACAAACAATTATTGGTTACAGATGTCATAACTCAAAAATTTCATCCAGTCCCTTGTTTCTCAAAAAACAATATCACTCTGGACTCTCCGTTGAGACCAATTGGTTAGCCAACGAGATCTAGTAAACAGATTACAATAATCATTTCGTCCATCATACATATCTTTCATGACATACGCATGGGTGTCCTTGGCACCGCGAGCCCATGCATCTCCTGGTCAGAACCCTCCAAGATCCTCCTTAGGTGTCCTGGCACTTCACTCGGGGACCGCTTCGTGGGACCCTCGCTCATCGTACTGGAAAGTGCACCGTTTTTCAACCATACCGAGGTTGGTCAAGACCTAAGCAGGCTTTTGCTGCGTGAGCCATCCTTTGAACACTCCCCAGCTGTTGCAACCAAACTTCCCTTAGAAAAACATATACCAAATGCTCCCTCCAGCATTCTAACGTAAGACAGTTCTAAAAGAAAACAGGGTTTCTATGCAAGTTTTCAGTTTGATTTTCTTTTGAATACAAGGAGTATTTCTTGAATCAGTATCCCCAAAACTTTTTGATCGGAATTCTGAATTTCATACCAGAATTCCTCGAATTCTATAACCTTGATCCACAGATTAATCGAAGGGTCTTAAACTTAGTTTCAGATTTGGCGAGAGTTTTGAGTATATTTTTCTAAACTGGTCACACCTTTCCTCGAAAAACTGACGAAAGAATTTGGTCTTGGTCATAGTCTGATTCAAGGTTCGAGTCGTCGGATAAGATTTTTCTTGAACTATCTTTCTCGAAAAGGTTTGATAATTGAGTTACTATTTTAATGAATTTCTTTCTTTGAATATTCACTTAACTGATTTCTAAATTAGTTACGAATTCTAATGAGGAATAAATTAATCATTTATCTGAATATTTCGATCTCGATAGATTTCTTGAATTTTCTTTTTATAATCCGTGTGAATATAAAACGACATAAATTTCTCTCCTAGAGTATTTAATTATTCATTTATCAAATACTCATAGAATTTAAGAGAATTCTAATTTTGATATAAAAATTCTTTATGCATCTATTTATGCATAAAAATCTTCTTCAATGGGAATAACACTTTTATAAAAAAAATTTTCCTTTATGCATCTTTCTATTCATAAAAATCAATTTTAATAAGAATAACACTTTTGTAATAAAAAAATTTCCTTTATTGATCATTTGATTAATATACTTGGAGCTTGGAGCTCCTTTGGCTATGGTGGTACTCCCTCTCTTGAGTGCATGTGGTACTCTGTTATGAGTGCAATCTTCTCTCTCTCTTTTCCCCATCATTACACAAACCCCTCTCTAAAGAGACAATGAAACCTCCCTTGAATCTCATAGTAGAAAGTGCACCTTCATTTTAATTTTTCCTCTGACTCGACCTTCTGCTGGCACATAGTGCATATCCTCTCCTCATGAGGAATCTACATGGCTCTCCCAGTTATCTCTATCCTCAGGTGGTGCAATGACACTTGCCCGCATCGCAATTGGCCCACTGCAATCCACATGGAAGATGACATGTATATGTCAAGATATTTAGGCCCCTCAGTATGAAACCATCCTCTGTAAGTCTCATGAAAGTATCCATATAGTACTGTCGCTTGTGTGAGAGTGGCTCTTGTTGTGATTCAGGTATCATGGATATATAGTCTCAATAAATCATATCTAATCACTCGGTTCTTGTCATCCTAAGAGAGCCTGATGATGAATGGAGAGTCTGGGTCATATTGGAGTGGGGGGAGGCAATCTATCCTGAGTCCTTGTCTCATAAACTAGGTGCATACAAGGCTGTACCATGACTTGTGCCATCTGCTGCTATCTATTGGGAGGACTATAAGGTGGGCCTCAGGAGTCTCTAGGGAGTCATGGCACCAATCCTGTGAATGTATGAGCATGTCTAGAAGAGTGTCTTTACTATCATGGGTGCTGCAACAAACTCCGCGAGGATAATATCGTGTGGGATTGATGGTTTGCTGCATATCATACGAGAGAGCATCATGGCCTGAGGCTTATTTGGCAGAGAGAGAGAGAGAGAGAGAGAGAGAGAGAGAGAGAGAGAGAGAGAGAGAGAGAGAGAGAGAGAGAGAGAGAGAGAGGATTGGAGGGTTAGTGAGTTAGAGAGAGGCAAAGAGAGTGAGTGTAACATAGAAACAATGAGTGTTAGAGAGAGAGAGGGGGCGTGAGAAAGAGGAAGAATGAGAGTTAGAGAGAGTTAAAGGTAAAGACAGATTTAGAGAATGGTAAAGAGAGTGAGCTAGAGAGAAAGAGAGAGTGTGTGTGCCTTGGAGAGAAAGAGAGTGTGTGTGCCTTGGAGAGAAAGAGAGAGAGTTAGAGGGTTAAAGAGTTAGAGAGGGAGAGGGAGAGTTAGAGAGAGTTAGAGAGGGAGAGGGGGGCTTGAAAGTGAGATAGACTGAGTTAGAGAGAAAGAGTGTGTGCTAGAGAGAGAGAGAGAGAGAGAGAGAGAGAGAGAGAGAGAGAGAGAGAGAGAGAGAGAGAGAGAGAGGATTGGAGGGTTAGAGAGTTAGAGAGAGGCAAAGAGAGTGAGTAACAGAGAAACAATGAGTGTTAGAGAGAGAGAGGGGGGTGAGAAAGAGGAAGAATGAGAGTTAGAGAGAGTTAAAGGTAAAGATAGATCTAGAGAATGGTAAAGAGAGTGAGCTAGAGAGAAAGAGAGTGTGTGCCTTGGAGAGAAAGAGAGTGTGTGCCTTGGAGAGAAAGAGAGAGAGTTAGAGGGTTAAAGAGTTAGAGAGGGAGAGGGGGGGCTTGAAAGTGAGGTAGACTGAGTTAGAGAGAAAGAGTGTGTGCTAGAGAGAGAGAGAGAGAGAGAGAGAGAGAGAGAGAGAGAGAGAGGGGTTAGAAAGAGAGTTAGAGAGAGAGTGTGTGTGCTAGAGAAAAAGAGAAAGAGAGAGAGAGAGAGTTAGATGGTTAAGGTTAGAGGGTAGAGAGATAGAGAGGGGGCTCGAAAGTGAGGTAGAGTGAGTTAGAGAGAGAGAGTGTGCTAGAGAAAAAGAGAAAGAGAGAGAGAGTTAGATGGTTAAGGTTAGAGGGTAGAGAGATAGAAAGAGGGGGTTTAGAAAAGAGAGTTAGAGAAAGGTAAAGAGAGTTAGAGAGAGAAATAGAAAGAGAGAGAGAGAGAGAGAGAGAGAGAGAGAGAGAGAGAGAGAGAGAGAGTTGGCCAGTTTGAGAGAGTTGGAGAGTGTAAGAGAGAGAGAGAGAGTTAGAGAGGGTGAGAGAAAGGTAAAGAGAGTGAATTAGAGGGAGAGTGTGTGAATATTAGAGAGAGAGAGTTAGCACGTTTGATAGAAATAAAGAGAATTAGAGTGAGTCACAGAGATTGAGAGAGTTAAAGAGAGAATTAGAGAGAGATTATGCTAGAGAGGTAGAGAAAGTGTTAGTGAGAGAGAGAGAGAAAGGTAAAGAGAGTAAGTTATAGAAAGAGAGTTAAAGAAAGGCAAAGAGAGTGAGGGTTAGAGAGACAAAGAGAGAGATCTATACAATGTTAGGGAGAGAAGGTGTGTGTGTTAGAGAGAGAGAGCTATTCAATTCGAGAGAAATAGAGAGAGTGAGAGATAGTTAGAAGGAGAGTGAGTTTTAGAGAGAGAGAGAGAGAGAGAGAGAGAGAGAGAGAGAGAGAGAGAGAGAGAGAGAGAGAGAGAGTTGGTTAATTTGATAGAAATAGAGAGAGTTAGATAAAGTAAGAGAGAGATTGAGATAGTTAAAGGGAGAGAGAGAGTTAAAAAGAGATATTTAGAGAGAGAACAAAGTTAGAGATAGAGAGAGTTAAAGAAAGATATAATAGATTGAGTGAGAGGGGAGAATTAGAGAGAGAGAGAGAGAGTGATTTTTAAAGAGAAAAAGAGAGTTGGAGAGATCTAGAGAGAGACAGTGTGTGTTACATACAGAGAGTAAGAGAGAGTTAACCAACTCTAGAGAAATAGATAGTAAGAGAGAGTTAGAGAGAGAGTGAGTTAAAGAGAGAGAGAGAGAGAGAGAGAGAGAGGAGAGAGAGTTACAGAGATTTCAAAAGATAGCATTAGAGAGTAAATTAGTGAATGTAAAGAGAGTGAGTTACAGAGAGTAAGTGAGTGAGAAAGAGTGACTGAGTTTTAGAGAGAGAGAGAGAGAGAGAGTTGGCCAGTTTGAAGAGAGAGACTGACAGTGAGGCAGAGAGAGTTCAAAAGAGAGAGATATTAAGTGAGAGTGAGGTAGTGATAGAGTTACTGAGAGTTCAAAAGAGAGTTTTAGAGAGAAGTTAATGAGAGTGAGTTAGAGAGAGAGAGTGTGTGTGTATGTGTTAGAAGGAAAGAGAGAGAGAGAGAGAGAGTTGAGAGAGCTAAATAGCAATTAGGTGAAATATGGACTCTTATTTTTGCCCCTAATGGATTTTCCACACCTCCTCTCTCTAGAGAAATGGGCTTATGGTGAAATTTTTGCAAATCAAATCAAATGGGTGGAGATTGCACATTTGGAATCTACTCATCGAGACCTTTCCAATGATATATAGTATGATGGAAATTTTGATTATTCAAGAAGTCCCCCAAATTGGCTATGATGTGGCATGTTACATGCCATGTCATTCACCAATTTGGGGACTTCTTGAATATTTAAAATTTTCTTATAATGCTATATATCATTGGAAAGGTCTCGAAGATTAGATTCCAAATGTCCAAAGTCCTCTCACTTTTGAGTTTATTTGCAAAAATTTCATGAGCCCATTTTTCTAGAGAGGAGAGGTGGAAATCCTTAAGGGGCAAAAATGAGAGTCCATATTTTGCCTAATGAGAGAGATATAGAGAGAGTAAGAAAGATTGAGATAGCTAAATAGAGAGAGATGTAGCGAGTAAGATAGATCGAGAGAGTTAGAGAGAGTTAGAGAGAGAGAGAGAGAGAGAGAGAGAGAGTTTAAAAAGAGAGAATTATAGAGAGAGTGAGTGTTAGAGAGAAAGAGAGAGAGTTGGCCAGTTCGAGCAAAATGGAGACAATTAGAGAGAGTAAGAGAGATTGAGAGAGAGAAAGAGTTAGAGAGCGTAAGAGAGATTGAGACATAGAAAGAGGAAAAGAGAGAGTTAGGAGAGAGAGAGAGAGAGTTAGATAGAGAGTTAGAAAGAGCAAGAAAGAGTTAGAGAGCGTTAGAGCGAGTTAGAGAGAGAGGGTCACAAACAGAGAGAAAGAGAGTTAGAGAGAGAAAGTTGGCTAGTTTAAGAGAAATAGAGAGTTAGAGAGAGAGAGAGAAAGAGTTAAAGAGAGAGAGAGAGAGAGAGAGAGAGAGAGAGAGAGAGAGAGAGAGAGAGAGAGAGAGAGAGAGTTGGCTAATTCGAGAGAAATAGAATTAGAGAGAAATTGAATAATATAGAGAGACAGTTAGAGAGAGTGAGAGAGAGTGAGGTAGAGAGAGAGTTAGATAGAGTTATAGAGTTAGATTAGAGGGTTTAGAGAGTTCGAGAGAGAGAGGGTTGGAGAGGTAGAGAGTTAGAAAGAGAGAGAGTTAGAGAGTAGAGAAAGGTAAAGAGGCACTAAGTATTAAAGAGAGAGAGAGACTAAGAGTTAGAGAGAGAGGGTAATAAAGAGAGTTAGAGAGAGTGACTTAGAGAAAGGTAAAGAGAGTGAGTGTGAGAGAGAAAGAGTTAGTGAGAACGAAAGAGTTAGTGTTAGAGCGAAAGAGTTAGTGTTAGAGAGAAAGAGTGAGTGAGAGTTAGAGAGAGAGAGAGTTATAAAGAGAGAGAGAGAGAGAGAGAGAGAGAGAGGAGGTTAGAAAGAAACAAAGAGAGTTAGAGAGAGTTCTTCTATATCTTATGGGGGCGAGCTACCATGTGGTGGCTCCTAGATACCCCACATGGCAGCTCCTCCTTTCTTCTCTTCCTCTAAACTATACTACTATATATATATATAATTTAAGTATTACAATGTTAGACCACTAGAGAGAAACAAAGAAAGAAGAAAGTTATATTAAACGTCTTCAAAAGACCCAATGGGTCTATGAGACTCAAAGTTGATACAATAGTATCTATGAAATCTCATCATGGCACAACAAAAATCAAAGACTAGAGCTATGAGCTGGGAATGCCAAATCCGAGCCATATGATACAAAATGGGACCATCATCATCATACAACCTAATAGAGAAACCCCCCTGTAGGGGGAGGAGGCCATCAAGGATATGAGCTAGGAATGTTAAATCCGAGCCATATGATACAAAGTGGGACCATCATCATCATGCAACCTATGGAGATAACCCGTTGGTAGGGAGAGGGGGCCATCAAGGATATCGAGCATGGGGTTAGCCTGTAGAAGGCTTTGCACATCCACTAAGTGTGGGAAGGTGGTTATGTGCCTCTCCAAGATCTCCTCAAGTTGGGCTAATTTTTGTGTTGCTGACGTGGTCCATGGAGTTTGGGATGTTGGGCTCTCTATGGTGCCGTGGCCTAGTCTTTCTAGAGTCACACTAGAGTGGGGTCTGTGGGCACTCGAGGATGTGTGGCTCGATGAGGTTGTGGGTATGTAACCCATGGGGGAGGATGGCCATTTCACGAGCTAGAGAAAATTGTTGAGAAAACGTGGTGCTTATGCTAGATCAAGTGTGTGGAGGAAAAGAACTCACAAAATACAAGGACAATATCTTTTTTATTAAGTTGTTTATGAATACAACTAGGCCTTTCTTAATACAAAATGCCTTCATAGCTCCACCTTTAAATAGATGAGCTAGTGGACCTTAAGTCCATTCACACTCACACCCTTCTCTTCCCCTTCTACATACCCTTAGTCTCTTAATACCCCCTCAATACCAACTATGAAAGAATGGAATAGGTGGTATTGGACATAGGATGCCTTTATAACATTAGGCGTACAAGGTTTGGAATATAGGTGTGATTACATTGAGATTTAAAACAATTTCTCAGCAGCAGAGGTAGAGGCTGATACAAAGTTTGCCTCTGACTCCTTTGTTAGGACATTTAGAAGTGATATGTCCCGTTTGTTTACACTTGTTACATTTCATTTTGTTGGGATATTTGATCCAACAATTATTTGCCAAATGACCCACCTTTTTGCAATGGGCACATCTTACTTTGACCATTGGATGTGACAAAGCTTGTTCGATAGTCGATGAAGTGGTTGCATTTGAAGATTCAGCTCCTCCCTTTGGCCTCCTTTCTTCATCAAGACAAGATTGAATCACTCCTTTGAGGGTGGGATTAGGCATGTTCTTCAGGGTGGTGACCAAAGTGGGGTACACCTTTTTGACTGCTTTGAGCAAAACAGCCACTGCATCATCTTCATCCATTCTCGCATTCACTGATGCAAGTTGAGCCATAAGGCCCTTCAAGTGAGAGATGAAGGCTCCAATGCCATCTCCCTCTTTGAGTTCCAAGCTGAAAAATTCAATTTTAAGTGAGATCTTGGAATTCTTACCACGAGCTCCATAGAGCTTATCAAGCTCATCCCATTTCTCCTTTGCAGTCGAAAGTTGGTCCACATGGTGAATGAGAGCCTCATCAAGATGAAGCATGATGATGGCTTGTGCTCTCTCATCATCTTCAATATCTTCAGCCTTTGTTCGATCAATAACCTTAGTGCCAGAGATGAATGGCCAAAAAGCCTTTGGACATCATCTTGTACTTGACAAGGACTTGCCAAGTGTGGAAGCACTCTCCCGAAGACTTCTTGATTTGAGTGTTGTCTTTTGACATTGGGTCTTGAAAAAGGTATGAGAGAGTAATGGGCTGATTTATGAGAAAAAAAAACCAGAAATTTATGATATTTAGGCTTAATTAGAAAGAGAGAGGCTTATGAGAGTGCAACAACCCTAATCAAGTCAAGAATGTTGCATAAATAAGAGATTAAAATAGTAATTTTTATGGTTTAGCACTTAGGGTTTGTGCCCAATTACTAATTTTGATGGGGATTGGATGTATTAGTGTTTAAGGAACACTTTGGTTGGTGATTAAGATCACCATTAGTGTTTAGAAAACACAATTACTGCTTAAGAGCACATTTTTAGTATCTAATGATACTTATTTTGGTGATTAGATTTACCATAAGTGTTTAATAACACTCTTAGTGTTTAAAAACACTTTATAATAACTTCTCTTTGCTGAATTAAAAGCTTCATTAGTGTTTAATCAACACTATTAGTGCTCATAAGCACATTTTGAAAAACTTTGAAAGTTTGAAGGTGATGTTGTTGATGAAGCTTGATGAGAATGAGGCTTATGGATACCTCATGTGGTTGGCCAACTGCTTCAAAATCAAGAGGTAGATCAGAAACAAGCTTCTCATAACATCACTTGGATGATTAGAGCAAGGAGGGAAGGATTAGAGCAAGAAAAAATCAAGTTTGAAGCTTTAATGGAAAGCTTCCATGGAGTTTGAAAAAAGGGCCTCTGGTTTTTCTGCTGTAGTCGCCGCGTTGATGCACCATTTGAGCTCAAACTTGAGCTGTGAATAGGGCATAGAGTGGGCTTCAAAAGCCCTCAAGTCCCATGGCTTATTATGTACTACAGCCGACGTATGACTGTACGACCAGCTGCGCTATAGAAAAAAGCGCTGAGCTGCACCAGTCATAATGCCGCTGTGAGGAGACGACCAATCCAGCAATAGACGGTACGAATCGAAGCGCCCAGCTGTCTTCTTCACTTCCCTAGTTGAAATCTCCCCGAGATAAGGCCTCCAGAAGCTGCTAGAGCTCCTCCAATGGCTGGGGGTTGAGCTCCACAAGTGAAGAGATAAGAAAAAATGAAGAAAAATGACCTAATCTACACCACAAGGGGCCTAATCAACTTAGGCTCTAGATACCACGTTGAGAAAACGTGGTGCTCATGCTAGATCAAGTGTGTGGAGGAAAAAACTCACAAAATACAAGAACAATATCTTGCTTATTAAGTTGTTTATGAATATAACTAGGCCTTGCTCAATACAAAATGCCTCATAGCTCCACCTTTAAATAGATGAGCTAGTGGACCTTAAGTCCATTCACACTCACAACCTTGTCTTCCCCTTCTACATAACCTTAGTCTCTTAATAAAAACGAGCGAGAGCGCGTTCTGAGCGGAGGGGTAAATATTTGTAATAAAAATAAAGAAACCTGTAGTATTGTTTTCGTGATTATATCAACATTGGATCATCTAACCACAGCCAGCAGACCACAGCCAGCAGAGCTCAACTTGGAACTCACATGTGGCTATTGTCAATAATGCATGGGTGAAAGGGTCCTACACATGGTCACCATTGTAGACCAGCTTTGAACTTGATGCACATGGTCAAACTGAATCTACATTGCCATCAAGAAGCATTCTAGTCACAAGGTCCAAGACACTGGTCGCTAGTCCAATAGTGCACATTTATGCGGTTGGTGTGAGGTCTCTAGTTGATTAGGAAACATAATGTTGTGAATAAATGGATATCTACATCTATTTTTTAGATCCAGCACTCCACCTAATCCCTTTGAACTAACCGAACTTGCTCTCTTTGCATCCTCTACACACTTTTGAGTCCTCCTCTTATCAGAAAGTGGAGCCACTACATCTAGAAGCTCTTTAAGGTCTCGGTCTCCAAACTCAGTAGTATTTGTAACCCCATCACCTAACAACTTTTCCATAGCAATGTCTTAGGCCATAGTAACCCCTAATTGTTTTGGAGTAGCGAAAGGATTGAATTATGAATGCATTGCAATCTTCTCCTTCACACTTTTTTTTAAACCCTAGGTGAACCCTCTTCATAAGGGTGTTCATGAAAACCCAAATGAATAGCACATCTTATAGTTGAGAAATGGTCACTAGATATGTGGTAGTATATAACTGCTAGACAAGTCCCTATACACTCAGACACTTGACCACAATGTTTGCAAGAAATACTTTCATATTTAGGACCAACAATTCCTATTGAGCATGTTCTTTTAAGTATTCCTTTCCATTGTGTCAAGAAGTTAGTGCTCATCATTCTTGCCAGGTATGGGCAATCAAGATTCATGCATCACAAATGACCACCACACGTGCTAAGCCTGACAGAACCAACAAACAATCTGATGTGCAAGTAATGTATTGTGTCCAAACACCAATTCGTCTAGGTATTGAAGGTAAACTAGTCTAGGTATTGAAGGTAGCAAAGGGCAATAGGCCTCTATAGAACCCTCTCCTCCCTCACTGATAGTAGGTAACCCAATGTGTATACCCGTTTCTAAAGCTATGGCTATGGTGAGCATATTGCTATTACTAAAAGAAGCTAGATGATAAGAAAGAAAGACTGTGGTGACGAATATGGAGAAGAAGCTAGCGTTCGAGATGATCAAGAGGGTTGTGGGTGGGATGAGCAATGCTGACCACTTGAATGTGTAAAGCTCTCCAAACTTTGCATCATCTAATGCTTTGGCTGTGACTACGAAGTTGGTTTCGATACAAGCCAGTTACTTGATGGACGAAAAAAAAAGCATCAAAAGCAGCCCACGTCAATGCGGGCTGCTTTAGACTTTTTTTTTTCCCCACTTAAAAATGGATAGGCTAGCAAGCATGGCTGGGGCGGGGCGCAGCGCAGAGGAGGCAGCTTACTCTGATAATATGTTGAGCAGAACTTACCAAGGCATAGTCTGGATGAGGGCAGGCGGTCTGTGCTTATCGAGTTGGTTGGCTTGTCGAGCGCTGAATCAGCTTCTTCAGCCCGTAGCTCAGCTTCTTCAGCCGCGTCATGATCTTGTCAAAATGCATCCCGCCCATCCCGCTTTATCACATACATGATGAACTGCTGAGCTCAAGAGAGCAACTCTCTCTCTCTCTCTCTCCCCCTCTCTCTCTATATATATCTTTCTTTCTCAGTGCATGCGTGTGTGTGTGTCTGTGTCTGCGTCAACTAGTGTTTGTGTTGCTCTCCCGTGCGCTCTCTTCACTTCAAAGCCAAAGTCATTCTTGGAAAGAGGCCACGTCGACGCGGCCTCTTTCCAAGCGTTTTTGCCATCTTGATCTAGGAGCAGCTCTCCAACATCAGTGAGGCTGTAGTGAAAATCCCCATCTTGTCGGACGACTGACACATCAGATGATGCTCAACTGAAAATCCCCTTAGCGCATCACAGTAGGAGGCAGTGTGTTGATGACATGGTGATAGGTGCGAGGTTGTGCCTCCGCAACGACAAACACATTGATGTCGTTTTTGGAAGACGATGAGGGGGCAATCTTGGTCACCTTCTTGTTCATTTTCGGCGACGCTAACCATGGCATGTGCCAACTGGCTTGTTCCTCCTTCCACACACTTCCACTGCAGGTTGTTGTGCTCCCCCGGATCGGGTAATCAAAACTGTCCACCACATGTGACCTCCTCACTAAGAGCATCATCATATTGATCTTGATAGTGGAAGGGAAACACATAGCACCAAAGTCGATAACCCAATCGATGATCTTGATGGAAGGGAAGTGCATAGCACCAAAGTTGATGTATTTCCACTTCTTTGCAGGGGCGCCATCGTAGGAATCAAAGTATGGAATGAAAACTCGACCACCCAGCCGGTTAGGGTTAGCTTCCAGTATTTGGTTGTTGGTAAAGCCCAAACTGTCTAGTATGAGCACTACATATAGACCAACCATACCGGCCCCAATGATGTCTATCTTTTGTTCGGTGATCGCAGTACACGTTCTACAAGATAGATAGATAAACAGCCAGTGTTAGTTAGAGTCTCTCTCTCTCTCTCTCTCTCTCTCTCTCTCTCCTCTACAAGATAAAATTATGTAGACAAGTTTGAATTGATTTGTGACACGGATCCATTGATAATGTGTTACAACAACAATGTCTAGTTCATCTTGAATTATCTTTGACCTGAATGTTGACCGATCTCTGCTGGCTACTCAGATTTCTTGTAGGTTCAAACCCAAGAGGAGGAGGGAACAAAGGAGGAGTCATAGGAGTTAGAGGGGAGGGGAGGACTCGGAGGAGGAGTTAGAGGAGGAGGGGTCAAAGGAGGAGGGGTGGAGGACTCAAAGGATGAGGAGTCAAATGAGTCAGAGGAGGAGTCACAGGAGGAGAGGTGAGAGGAGGAGTCACTCAAAGGAGGGGTCAGAGGAGGAAAAATAGAGGACTTAGAGGAGGAGTCAAAGGAGGAGAGGTGAGAGGAGGAGTCACTCAAAGGAGGGGTCAGAGGAGGAAAAATAGAGGACTTAGAGGAGTCAAAGGAGGCAGAATCGACAGAGGAGGAGGAGGAGGAGGAGGAGGGGTCAGAAAAGGAGTCAGAGGATTGGAGGACTCAGAGGAGGTAGAATAGAGGAATCAAAGGAGGAATCAGAGGAGGTAGAATAGAGGACTCAGAGAGGAGGACTCGGAGGATGGGTCCGAGGAGGCAGAATTAGCCCTGTTTGACATCCTCCAGCTCACAAAACTCTGTCTGACTCTGATAGACTTCTGGTTGTTAGATTTGACCCTAAATGTCTTCCTCTCAGCCCAAAAGAGTTTTTTCTACCTTTCTACACTTTCAACTGACTTATCCTGAGACACTCAGCTCACACTAATTGACCATGGGTGACCCTCTAGCTGAACCTATCCCTCCTCCTAGCCAACTCGCAACACTAACTTATACATCACTCACAATTGATCTTCTACGCATACTAAAACTTCCAATTGTGTCCCTCCCTCGAGAATCTCAAACGCCTTTCATCAAAAACCTCAATGGACAAGGGGTCCATAGCCTCTCCCTAAATGCAAACGGTAACTTCCTCTAGCTGAACCTATCCCTCCTCCTAGCCAACTCGCAACACTAACTTATACATCACTCACAATTGATCTTCTACGCATACTAAAACTTCCAATTGTGTCCCTCCCTCGAGAATCTCAAACGCCTTTCATCAAAAACCTCAATGGACAAGGGGTCCATAGCCTCTCCCTAAATGCAAACGGTAACTTCCAACCTTGATACCTTTTTTTTTTCAAGAAAAAGGGGTATGAGAGACTTCCTTGAAAGGGACTTTTCATATAACAAAGCTATAAATTTATCTTATTAGTTTTTAGTCTCGCTCGGTCTTTTGACTACCTCTCCACCATGGGGCTGGTGTGGCTTCCTCTCATGGTGAGAAGAACTGAGTGATTGTCACCTAGAGCTAGGGTGGATGTCTCTCATAGGGTCTCGCTCCCTAATAAGTGTGTCGATGTGGCAATGAAGCTCTAGTAGGAAGAGGCGTAGGCACCGCTAATATGGGTAATGCATGATCTTGATAAGGGTCCAAACCCCTCTCTAAAGAGACAATGAAACCTCCCTTGAATCTCATAGTAGACGGTGCACTTGCATTTGAATTTCTCCTCTGACTCAACCTTCTGCTGGCACATGGTACATATCCTCTCCTCTCACGAGGTATCTACATGGCTCTCCCACCTATGTCTATCCTCAGCACACCCGCCCACATCGCAATTGGCCCATTGCAATCCACATGGCATGTGGCATGTATATGTCAAGATATTTGGGCTCCTCAGTATGAAACCATCCTCTGTACATCTCATGAAAGTATCCACGTAGTAGTATTGCCGCTCATGTGAGAGTGGCTCATGTGTTGTGATCCAGGTATCATGTATATATAGTCCCAATAAATCATATCTAATCACTTGGTTCTTTTCATCGTAAGAGAGCTTGATGAATGGAGAGTCTGGGTCATATTGGAGTGGGGGGAGGCAATCCATCCTAAGTCCTTGGCTTGTGAACTAGGTGCATACAAGGATATGCCATGACTCATGCCTATCTATTGGGTGGACCGAAGTCTCTAGGGGGCCATGGGACCGATCCTGTGAATGTATGTGCATGTCTAGAAGAGTGTCTTTACTACCATCTGCTGCTACTATTTGTTGGTGGGAGGACTGTAGGGCGAGCCTTGAGAGTCTCTAGGGGGCCATGGCACCGATCCTATGAATGTATGCGCATGTCTAGAAGAGCGTCTCTACTACCATAGGTGCTACAATAAACTCTTCTAGGATAATATCATGTGGGACCGATGGTTTGCTGTATATCATACGCGAGAGCATCATGGCCTAAGGCCTGTCTATCTTTGGACATTTGGCAAAGAGAGAGAGAGAGAGAGAGAGAGAGAGAGAGAGAGAGAGAGAGAGAGAGAGAGAGAGAGAGAGAGAGAGAGAGAGAGAGAGAGAGAGAGGATTTGAGGGTTATAGAGTTAGAGCGAGAGTTAGTAACAGAGAAACAATGACTGTTAGAGAGAGAGGGGGGTGCGAAAGAGGAAGAACAAGAGTTGGAGAGAGTTAAAGGTAAAGAGAGCGAGCTAGAGAGAGCTAGAAAATGGTAAAGAGAGTGAGGTAGAGAGAAAGAGAGAGAGTGTGTGACTTGGAGAGAGAGAGAGAGAGAGAGAGAGAGAGAGAGAGAGAGAGAGAGAGAGAGAGGCGGGCTTAGAAATTGAGGTAGAGTGAGTTAGAGAGAAAGAGTGTGTGTGCTAGAGAGAGAGAGAGAGAGAGAGAGAGAGAGAGAGAGAGAGAGAGAGAGAGAGAGAGGGGGGTTAGAAAGAGAGGTAGAGAAAGGTAAAGAGGGTTAGAGAAAGAAAGAGGGGCTTTAGAAAGAGAGTTAGAGAAAGGTAAAGAGAGAGTGTTAGAAAGAGAGAGTGTTAGAAAGAGAGAGAGAGAGAGTTGGCCAGTTCGAGAGAATTCGAGAGAGTAAGAGAGGAGAGGGGGGCTCAGAAATTGAGGTAGAGTGAGCTAGAGAGAAAGTGTGTGTGCTAGAGAGAGAGAGAGAGAGAGAGAGAGGGGGGGGGGTTAGAAAGAGAGGTAGAGAAAGGTAAAGAGGGCTAGAGAAAGAAAAAGGGGGCTTAGAAAGAGAGTTAGAGAAAGGTAAAGAGAGAGTGTTAGAGAGAGAGAGAGAGAGAGAGAGAGAGAGAGAGAGAGAGAGAGAGAGAGAGAGTTGGCCAGTTCAAGAGAATTCGAGAGAGTAGAGAGGGTTAGAGAAAGGTAAAGAAAGTGAATAGAGTGTGTGTGAGTATTAGAGAGAGAGAGAGAGGGTTAGCCCGTTTGAGAGAAATAAAGAGAATTAGAGGGAGTCACAGAGATTGAGAGAGTTAAAGAGAAAGAGTTTTAGAGAGAGAGAGTATGCTAGAGAGGTAGAGAAAGTGTTAGTGAGACAGAGAGAAAGAAAGGTAAAGAGAGTAAGTTATAGAAAGAGAGTTAGAGAAAGGCAAGGAGAGTGAGTAAGAGGGAGAGTGAGGGTTAGAGAGAGAAAGAGGGAGATCTATACAATGTTAGAGAGAGAAGGTGTGTGTTAGAGAGAGAGTTATCCAATTGGAGAGAAATAGAGAGAGTGAGAGATAGTTACAAGGAGAGTCAGTTTTAGAGAGAGAGAGAGAGAGAGAGAGAGAGAGAGAGAGAGAGAGAGAGAGACTTGGACAGTTTGAGAGAAATAGAGAGAGTAAGAGAGATTGAGAGAGTCAAAGAGAGAGAGAGAGAGAGAGAGAGAGAGAGAGAGAGAGAGTGAATTAAGTAAAGAGAGAGAGTCTTAGAGAGAGATTAGGTTAATTTGATAGAAAGAGAGAGTTAGAGAAAGTAAGAGAGAGAGTGAGATAGTTAAAGGGAGAGAGAGTTGGAGAGAGTTGAAAGGAGAGAATTAGAGAGAGCGAGAGGAGAAAAGTTAGAGAGCAAGAGAGAGTTAGAGAAAGATAACGAGATTGAGTTAGAGGAAAATTAGAGAGAGAGAGAGAGAGAGAGAGAGAGAGAGAGAGAGAGAGAGAGAGAGAGAGAGAGAGAGAGAGAAAGAGATCTAGAGAGAGATAGTGTGTGTTACAGAGAGTTAGAGAGAGAGAGAGAGAGAGAGAGAGATCTAGAGAGAGACAGTGTGTGTTATAGAGAGTTAGAGAGAGTTAGAGAGAGTTAACCAACTCGAGAGAAATAGATAGTAAGAGAGAGTTAGAGAGAGAGTGAGGTAGAGAGAGAGTTCTAAAGATAGTGTTAGAGAGTAAATTAGGGAAAGGTAAAGAGAGTAAGTTGGAGAGAGAGTGAGTGAGTGAGTGTTAAAGAGAGAGAGAGAAAGTGAGTGAGTTGGCTAATTCAAGAGAAATAGAGAGTTAGAGAGAGAGAGAATTTTAGAGAGAGAGAGAGAGAGAGTTATAGAGAGAGTTAGAGAGAGAGAGAGAGAGAGAGAGAGAGAGAGAGTGAGTGAAAGTTATAGAAAGAGAGTTGAGAAAGGCAAAGAGAGTGAGTTAGAGAGAGAAAGAGATAGATCTATATAATGTTAGGGAGAGAGAGAGTGTGTGTGGGGTTTTACCCTCCTTTCGGAGCAATTCATGTAGATAGATTTTCCATTTAGGTAGTGGAGAATTAGCGATCGGCCGTGCACGCAGATTTTTAGCCTACACAAAGTTTGTGTCATTAGGACCTCAATGGAAGGCTTCTTGGGCCCTTTTATTTGGCAGTTTAAGGGAGTCAAACCTTTTCTCTTAAGAAGAAACGTTTTCTAATTAGAAGCTTCAAAACGGCTACTTTATTCGAATTTGAATTTTGGAGGGAAAATAGAATTTAAAATCTAGCAGATAAAACCATATCATGTAATATATCTATGGAAAGCTCTTGATGCGTAGATCACGGATCTGTAATCTCCGCTCAAATCGGAGCTTGTATGTAGAAGTTATGGAGGTCCGAAAATTGTAAAATTGCCCCCCCCCCCCCCCCCCCCTTTTTGGGGAAAAAGTGCACCCTTTGACCACTCTTACACCTCTCTTAAAAACCCAACATTTCAGTCCACATGGTAACCCCCCATTTGGCTATTCCTTAATCACCTTGATTAGGCTTGGGCAAATTAAAGGGCCCAAGAAGACTCCATTCACTTCCTAATGTTGCCCTACTTTCTCTATGGGTGGGCTAAAGCAGCTCCACTAGTCGTGTGGTGGTAGGGTTTTACCCCCCTTTCGGAGCCATTCGTGCAGAGAGATTTTTTATTTGGGCAATGCATCTTCTCCTCTCTGTATGTAGGGCTGAAACGTATCTCTTCTCCTTCTTTTGGTGGAAGCATTAAGTTTTGGTGTTGGGAAGTGCAAATGAGTTTGGGAATCATAGATATGGATTTTATAGAGGCACATGCCTCAATAGCAGGTGTAGAAAAGTTTGAGGGTGGAGGGCTAAGGCCAGAGTCTGATGATCAAGCTAAAAGGTAAACATTGATCAAAGGTGAATATGGAGGGAAGGAGGCTGGTCGGATGCTTCAGGATACCTTGCTTCTTGATGCACCTTAGGAAGAGAACCATGAGGCGGATTTTGACTTTTGAGTTGCACAAGCTAATCAGATTTGGTAGCTATGTGTGATGGCAAATCATGTTAGGGCTACCAAGGTTCCAATAGAGGAAGTGGTAGATGCTCGAGTGGAAACATGCCGGTTTTTGGGCACAAGTGGAATCCTTTCATTACAAGGATGCAATTTTCTTTTTTACTAACGAATTCCCTTAGTCAACAACATTACAGATTGGTTACATGATTTATTAGATGGTAATTTTGTGGAGAAGATCTTTGATGGTCTCGGAGGATTCTATGAGGTCCTATTCTCATCCAAAGAAGTTCGAGATTTGGTTATGCAGAAAGTCCCATTATTTCTAGATGGACAGTTGGTGCATGTTGTACCCTGGTGTCCTATGGTAGAGTACAGAGATATGTTACGCCAAGCATGTCCTATTTGGGTGGAGGTTGTAGACTTTCCATCAACTATGTGGGAATTGTTACTATTGGCCATGCATACCATAGGGGAGGTCAAAATGTCATCCAAGAATAAAAATAGGGTTTGCATGTTGTGGGATACTTTGGAAGCCCTGACCCTGACAATTGAGGTTATGCGTAGATGGATTTTACCCTTTGTATTTTGAGTTAAAGTGGAGATCATTTGTAGGCCATTGCCTCCGTTGTGGGGAGATGGGTCACTTCATTTCAGAGTGTCCAGAGGAGGTGAATGCTCGAACCTGTCCCAAGATCTGACTCATAAGGATACATTAGCTCATGTTTTTCCATCTAGTTTGAATGTAGAGAAGGGAAAATAAATAGAAAAACAAAGTGAGCAAGTGGTAGATAATGGTAAACAAGTTTTCACAGATACAGAAGATAGACCTTGGCTTGTGGCGGTGAAGAGAGGCGCTCACCAGATAGCTACATGTAGTGGTAATCAAAATGTGGGTGTTGGTCATGGTGCCTCTTCATCATTTCGTCCTAGTGCCACAAGATGGACTCGAGAGAAAGCTAACCAAGATAGGGTATCACACTCTCGATATATTCTGAGGCCTTGAGTTACGAAAGAAAAGTAGGTAAATATTCCTCTTCTATTTGATAAAAAAGGGGCTATGGTCTTAGCCTAGGACAAGAAGTATTTGAATGTCAAATGGAGACAGGATACATCACCTAGTGATGCCCGTACTTTAGGTGAGAAGGAACGGGTGGATGTTTTGGTGCGAAGAGTATGGTTATAGATGGAGAGAGAAGGCATTGAGGATCCTCTACAAAATTTTAAGGAAAGAGAGGCTGAAGGTGGTACCTCTCATTGATTGGTTTTCTATTTTGATGGATTATGAAAATTTCTCTTTGGAATCCATCCAAGAATTATCGCATGTGCCATTCTGTGTTTCAAGGTCAATGGGATATGTTTTGTGTTGTGGAGCGCATAAACAACATTCCATGGTTGGATAAGTTTATGATACAAGAAATTTCATGTGTTTTATAGTGGGCATCCCACTATAAAACAATCAGGGGGCATGATTGTAGTAAAATCTCAATTTAAGCCATCATTGGTTATGTAGGATATCCAGGGGTAGTTCATTGTTGCGGAAGTGGAGTTTGGATGAAACATTATGGCTTGTGGGGATATACGCGCCTAATGGTTTTGCACAATGTCATTAGTTATGGGATGATTTATTGTGTTTGTGTAATGCTAAGCCTGGCTTTGTGTTGGGTGATTTTAATGTAAGTGAATTACTGGAGCATGCTTCTACATTTCACTCTATTATGGATGGGCCAGAGAGGCTCAGCTAGAATGTGTTTGCCAATCAAGTTTTGAAACAAGATATTTGGTCATGGCTACAACTGCAAGAGAGAGGATTTACATATATGCCTCTCAATAAAATGTGGGTACAAGAGTTCAACTGGACCAAATGTATATTTGCTAGCATGATTTGTTTCTACTAGAGATATTGTCCATGCAGGTGGAATATAATCATATTTTGTCAGATCATTTCCATTTGGTATTGGAGATTCATAGCCATTATGTGGATACTTATAGGCCATACTTATAGGCCATTATTGGGAAAGGCTCCTCTTAAGGTTAACTAGACTTTCTTGGAGCATACCGTTGTCGTGACGTGGGCGATATCGCTGGGGAAGTGCGAGACTTCTGGCTGTGAGAGTAGCTTTCTAATCCCAGCAAAGAAACAAAGCATATAACTCTTCAAGGGACACCACCTGCAGAAGCTGGAACCATCAAAGATCGAGTACCCTTCTATACATGTGCATCCTCAAAGCCAATATTGGACACATGATACATATAAAAAACTGACATTAACATGGCTTGTCTCATCTCATATGACTTTGCACTCCAGAAAATCACCTCATGGTATTCACATGAAAGATACACATGGCCATCATGGAGCATCAGTGGCTCAACATCCAACAAAACTATAAAATCAAACCCAACATAGATACCTCATATACATGACCAAACCAACCATCTTATGGTTCCTGAACCCTAGAAAAACCATAACATTGTGACCCCATGATCTCTGAAAGACATAGATCTTTGGGTCAGCCAAGCATCAAAATCTGCCTCTTGTCCAAGAACAAGAACTAGTCCCAGGAAGGAAACAATCCACCTCAGCCTAAAGGAACAAGAACCAACAAAATCCACCCTGAACAGTCAGGAAACATGCATACAGTCAAACAACACTGCCAAATCAGCAACCAAGTCCATGGATCATCTAGAGAACACCCCAAATCATGTGCGGAATTAGCCTTGTAGTCCACAGAAGAAATCACCTACACCAGTCTCCACCAGAGCTTGCAAAAATATGCGAAATAGAGAAGAATAGCAGGCTGAATCTGCCCGGGATTCTCTCCAGTTGGTGTGCCTTGACTTCTTACACAGCTGTTCTCTTTTCTAGATGCGAAAAAAGCCCCAAAATTGCCAATACTCAAGTCTGCACGGTGGCTGCAAATCTGAATGCGAATAACAGCCCAAAAAAGTATGAAATTCAGTCTGGGAGGTGCAAAATTTAGCAGAAATTCAGCGCAGCAATCTCCAGTAGGTGCAGTCGCCTTCAATCTGTCCACAGTCAGTTGCCAGTATGCGAATCACAGCTTGGAACAGCCCCCAAAAAACCTGTCCTTGTTCACAGAGCTGCTGCCGACTTTCCTACCCGGCCATCCTTCGTTGTGCCTGCCGCCTGGTGAATCTTCTTCCCCCCTCTACACGTACAAGACCACCATACTTTGCGCCAGCTCGCCAGCTGCTCATCACCCAGACGTTGCCTACGCCTGTGTGGCGGCAGCTCGCCACACAAAAAACACACACGGACCTCCTCTGAAACAAGACCGCCTCTTTCCCTGTAGTTCAATCAGAGCTCTTGACACACGGTCCTCTGCCAGGACGCTCCAGTTCCCTTGCGCTTATGTGTTGTAGACTAGTCGGTCCAGTCGAACCACCTGTCTCTCTGCTCACCACAAGAGAGGCCTACCACCTCTGCAGCCCGTCAGTCTTTCGACGAACAACAGCTTCCTAACACGCCCAGGCAATCTTCATGGCTCGCCAGCAGCTTGCCTTGCATACCCATCACTCTGCACCCCAGCCTGTCGGCGGCTGCTTGGCCTCCCCTACCTCTTGTGGTGGCTGCTGTCGCTGGGGAAGCTTCTCCCCTCTCTACCCAGGTGGATGGCGGCTCCCTTTTTTCTGGTTGCACCGCCCCACCAACATGACCACCTTGTCTTTGCTTGCGTCAGCACTTGCAGGCAACCCAAACAAAAGGGGTACGCTTCCTTCTGCGCACACCTAGGGGCCGCCACCCTTACATGAATAGGCTCCCTTCGTCCCTACCAGTCATCGCCGGCCAGTAAACTAGCATGTAGACGTTCTCTCCTTACCGCTACCAGCTTCCCTGCAAACTCCTAGGCGGCTTCTCTACGTATCGCCAGCAACCCGTCACCCTCCATGCTTCGCCGGCTTCCAGACTTTCGAGTTGGCAGCCCACAACGTGGCTCTTCCCAAGTTGGCCACACAACCATATTTTTATTTCTTTTAAGGCCTACAAGATGGCCGTCCCCTTAGCTTTCACACCAATGCTCTTTGATACATCAGCCACATCAATCATTAATTGCTCCCATGCTCCATACCTTGTTTCAAATGCAACTTAGTGCTCGCTGTACTTGGATGCATACACATTTCAAGGCAACATTAATTCCCCATGCTTTCACATCTTTCGAGATGCAACCCTCCAGTGCCCAATTATATATTGGACACACACATAAATTCAGGCTACCAAGCAGCTGATCATCTCCAGTGGACCTCCACACTGGACAGGCCTGCAAGCTCAACACCAAACCATTTCACCTGTACACGTGGCGACGCCCTCAAAAGCAAAACCCTCCACACGTCATACATCCCATATGTACACAGACACTTAATCCCATGCATCTAGATCTGCATTTAATGGCCTCACTTGCATGGTTTCACACCATAGACGTGCCGTGGCACGACACCGTTTTCTATCAGTTTATGTTGCAGGTGTTACAAAACTTTCGAGGCCATGTAATCTCTATTGGGGTGTCAGCTTAGGAGTGTTGTATGTTCAATATTCAAAAGCTTGCTCGCCAGTATGGGATTCATAATGCATCATATTTTAGGGAGAAGTTGTGGATCCTAGAATCGTTATTGGTTGATTAGAACTAGGTGGTTCAAGAGGACAGTTCTTGCCCTGACATTGAGATAGCCATTGATTGATTGTCCCATTAGGTTGCACAATTGCATGAGAATCAATATGTGGGATATAAGCTTATGGATAGAATGGATGCCCTGATGGATTCATTGTCACATACGTTCTTTTCTCGTTTGCAGTAAAAGCATGCATGTGAAAATATTGTAAGGATGTAAGATAGGCAAGGAGTATTGATTACTGATCCTGGCTGTGTTCTAGATGTGTGTATGGACTTTTATCACCATTTGTTGGGTCTGCAGGAGAGATCATATCTCCTAATATCATTGTAGCTAGAGAGTCTTTGCTTCACTTGGTTCATCACCAGGTATCAGATGTTTCTACAAATGAATTGGAAAGAGATATTTATGAGGATAAGGTGGAAGCTATGTTGAAGCATTTGCCTAAAAGGAAAAGTCCATGATGGGATGGGCTCCCCAATGAACTTTTCACGAAGTGTGTTGACGAGTTGAAGATCCCTCTCGCTTCTATTTTTCAAGTGGTGTGGAATACATGTATCATGCCTGCAAGTTGGAAGATTGGGCTTGTACGTTTACCGCCTAAAGTTCCAACCCTAGTTAACCTATGTCAATGGAGACCAATCACATTGATGGGGCATGTATAAGATATCTACAAAGGTCTTGGCCAATAGGTTGCAGTTCTTTCTTCCTATTTTGATTCATCCAAGGCAATATGGATTTATTAAAGTCAGAAGATTTTGCATAATATACTGAATGTACAAATTGGAATTGATTATACAAGGGCTTTGAGGCAAGAGGTGGTCATGATTCAACTGGATATTTAAAAGGCTTATGATCACTCTAGTTAGTCTTTTCTTTCAGAGCTTATATAGGCTTGGGATTTGGCCCTCGCATGTGTGATAAGCTAGTGGAGGACGGTGAAGTTGTAGGACTTACACTTCCAAGGGGCGGTTGCAGGATGAGGGTACTCACTTTCGTTTACTCTCTCTAAAATTGGGACATCCACGCATCTCATCGGGCGGAGTACCTTGATCGTGATATCACCATCAATTAAAACACGCCACGTGCCTCCCAAGCCTAAAGCGACATATCTCAAACGAGATACCAACTAATGCCACGCTAGCAAGTTCGGGTTTCTTTCTAGTCATCATACATGTCACCAATACAGGTCACCGCCACCACACTATCTCGATCGAGATATCAATGCCACTTGGATCCACATCAATGCCACGATGTATCCACCTAGGCATATTTGACCAGCCCATCTCCACATATCTCGAATGAGATATTGAAATAAAATCTCGACCATTCATTGAAATAAAATCTCGACCATTCATTGAAATACCTCGTTCGAGGTATAGAGATGCAATCTCCACCGTCCACATATCTCAAACAAGATATTGAAATAAAATCTCGACCATTGAAATACCTCGTTTCGAGGTATAGAGATGCAATCCCCACCGTCTACATATCTCGTTCGAGGTATGGAGATGCAATCCCCACCGTCTACATATCTCGTTCGAGGTATGGAGATGCAATCTCCAACGTCCATTCACGCACATTGGAAGATGCGATCCCAGCCGTTTAAATATCTTGATCGAGATATTAAATGAATCTCGACTGTTAAACATACCTCGATCGTGGTAATGACTTAAAATCTAAGCCGTCCATGTACCTTGAACGAGATACTAATTTCAAATCTCAGCCGTTGATCCTTCACCAACCCTAAAATTAAGTGTGTATCTTAGCCGTTTGTCTCACTAACCCTAAAATCCAGAGCGTACATCTTGCAAACCCTAAAGTGCATGATGCCACCGAACCTCGTTCGAGGTTATAAAACCGAAAAACTTTTTTTTGTTTTGCCTCATTGTCAGAAGTCGTTTTCACTCTTCTTACTCTCTTGATTTGGATTAGTATTAGTGGACCCATTAGCATTATTTTATAGCTTCATTAGTGCTCATTGTTTTATAGCTCATTGTCAGAAGTCGTTTTCACTCTTCTTACTCTCTTGATTTGGATTAGCATTAGTGGACCCATTAGCATTGTTTTATAGCTTCATTAGTGCTACTTAGCACTAAGTATTGGACCTTTCACATTGGACCTTTGTGTTAGGCTTAGGTTTTAGCATGGAGTCACACGAGGAGGGCTACGAGAGGAGGGCCGCTTGTCTATTGTGGACCTCATCGTCACGGAGATAGACGGCGAGTTAGCGGCTATCCGTATAGGAGTGCTAGAGATACATCGTCTACATTACATATCGTGGCAGACTTGGAGGCGATGCTTTCGTCCCTTCGTAGCCTTCATGATATTGTTTATGTAGATGAGTGGATAGCCCACCATCGCACTGCTCCTGTGTCACATGGCATGACATATCCTCAGGTGTGTGATCTTGGTCTGGAGCCTACTTAGATCTTTTCCTCGATAGTCGTGGGATGAGGCCTGGGACGGGCAAGGCCCTTACTATTTTGCGGTGTTTGCATCCTCGTATATGGCGGCACATATCTATAGTGGATATGTTGCCGCATATGGGAGGATGCCGAACAACCGCCAGATTCCCATATACTTTGCAAAGCAATTATATGCGGAGTTTGTCTTAGGGGAGGTGGTGGATTACACTAGCCATCGGCCGGCGGGTGGTGGTGTTTGGGCCAAGGCCGTCTCTCCTGGACCAGGATAGGCGGCCTCCACTAGCCCTTCGTGTAGCTCCTACTACAGATCCTTCATTTGTACCTACGTCGACAGTCAAGGCTCTTGGCAGCCATGTTGGCATCGACGTACGAAGTATCACAAAGAGCATCCAATGGTGTGCTTGTTCTCACGATTGATACTACCGACGACAGATGTCGAGGTATTTACATATTTATTACTTCTTAAGTTTTTTTAGTCATTTATTTACATGTTTATATGTACTTTTCTATATTTTTACATGAGTGGCATGGTTGATTGTGTCACGTAGGGTCCCACACCTACCACTTAGAGACTCACTCAGGAGTTGGTAGAGGCGAGAGCGGAGATTGACCGCCTTAGAGCTGCATTATAGACGGCGGAGGCAGCTACTATTGCAGAGGCATGGCATGTGAGAGAGTCTGACATCCAGCAAGTAGGTTTCTCTTGCACGTAAAAGAGTTATAATTAAGGTCCTAAGTTATAAATTTCTTTAAGTAATACCTAGTGAGAGAGACTAATCAATTATTTTTATGCTTTACTTTTTTGCATAGGCTCGGACTGAGGTAGAGAGTTCTAGAGCTGAGGCACAACATTACATGATTATGGAGCGGATTGCACAGCATAGGGCAGAGCAGTTGATGCTTCATGTTCGAGAGTTTTGTAGATCCTCAGATGTGATAGTGCCCTACTTGCCTTTATATCCACAGCCTGTTAAAAAGGTTTTTCGATGACCGCTCCCTCAGGATGCACCACCATTCCTCCGTGATGCTTGTTGCGCTCTCTGTAAATCGAGGACATTGACAGTACTGGTGGATATGCTCTGGGATGTGGACATTTTTTCCATTTGTCTTGCATCACTCAGGAGCTAGTACACTTCTCAGCATGTCCCTCTTGTCGTGCACACGTTGACCTAGCGACATATAGAGTTTTGGGCATTGATGATCTTCACCTAGGCTTCGCTCGAGTAGATGCTAGGACTGGCAGGCCTCTTGATTTTACCTCTGCTTCTACTGACTTGGGACTCGACGCCGTCGATGACAGAGATCAAGAGCCTAAGGTTTGTTGATGGAAGTGTATGCGTAAGAAAAATGATGAAATCTTGGAAACACAAGCTTGTCCGGAGAGTGGTCTCTGCTGGAGATGGTATCAGCCATTCGGTCGCTCTGTATGTGTGCGTGTCCCAAAAAAAATGAAAGTGAGCACTAGTAGGTTGCGTTTGAAGGTGTGCAAAAGCATGGGGGCAATTAATTATTGAGGGGGCCAATGTCACCTTGTATATGGTGTGAAAATGTCAGGAGAAAAGTGGCTACGTGTATGCATGGCAGCGAAGGAGATGGCGCAAGAGCATTGGACGGAAGAAGGATGCCGATTTGGGCCAGGATGGTAGATTCTTCCAGAACACGTCGATTATAGGCAGTGGCTGGAGGGGGACGAAGTATTTTGCAGGGAGAAAGGGAGGCTGGCGACTGGTTGGGGAGTCGCGTAACGAGAAGGTTGCACGTGTAGCTGTTTGGTGTGATGGCTGACAGTAGAGGAGGCTGGTGCTGACTGCAGTGAAGCAATGAAGGGGAGGAGAGCACGTCGATAGCAGAGAGGAGAAGTGGTGGTGACTCCAACTACAGTGAAGGAGAGAGAAGAAGACTCCGCCAACTATACAGACGAGGGGACAGAGTGCGTCGTCGAAAAGGAGAATGAGGGTGAGCGACTGTGGGCTGGAACGGACGCCTGTCTCTCCAAAGTGCGTGGGAATACTGTGAGATGGGGGACACAGAGTGAAGGGGAGTCGCAGAAAAGTGAGAGGAGGGTCGACTGCAGGTAGAGAAGCAAAGAAAAAGCAGGGGGGTTGGCGACTTGCTGGGAGGCCGCCGCTAGATGCAGAGTTTTTTTGTGTGGGTTGCCATTGGGTTACTGCCTTCTGGTGTCTCAGGGCAGGGGTGTGTGTTTTGTTGGTTGCTGTGGCTGGTATCTGAGGCCAGCTCGAAGGCTGAGGTGATGATGTTTTGAGAAAAGGTAAAAGAGGGATTAGCCAAGATGAATGGGGCATCGTGTGTGTTGATGTGTTGTGTATGTGAGATGGTGTGAAGTAAAAGCTTCTGTGTGTCGGAGGAAGCTGTATAGAAATGTTGTTTGGGAATTCAAAGATGAATGATACTGGTAATGTATCTCGTCATGGTTGTGTGTCGGTATCTTGGGTGCTAGATGAGGATGGTTCTGATGATGCAATGGATGTCCAACTCTGTAGAGATGAAGACTTGTGCTGAAATAAAGTTTTGTTCATGCTCTTGGGTTTGGTGTTCTGGGTGTGTTTGTATGCGTGTGTGGAAGTGTGACACTCTATAAAGGCGTACACAGCTTTACCACTTCCGTGTCATCATCGTCATCTCTAACTACTGGTCGACGTGCGTGTTGAGGCTGTGCACGTCGAGGAGGCTGTGCCGGCTGCGGGGGTCATCGAATATCTGCGGGGTGGTCGGCCTCAAAGGCAAGATCATCAGCTAGTGTCGGTGTACTCGGGAGCTCACGAGTCCCATAAGCTGCTATAGCCCTCTCCCTCTCTCTACGTCGTGCTACTGCAAGACGTCTCTGTCTGTAAACCCAAAATCTATAATCAGCAATGGTACGCGTGTCTGCCACTCTGCTCGTGTAAGCTCCTCTGCTATAAGAACACGCTGCTCATGAGAAGTAGCACTGCTGTGCTAGCACCATGACCCGAGGTGCCACTAGGACACAGCACCACACCCACATGCTCGTATCTAAAGCTTGATTGTCGCATACAACCACACATCCAAGACGCCCACAGTAAGTCAATGGGTGCTCCCATAACTTTACCACAATACGAACATCACTCATGTACACATGTACAAGTTGAGTTTGGGGTTTTCAAAAACCTTCACACATATGTAGCAACCCCCTTTTTTCTACTGAGACATTTATGTCCAACAGCTGTACAAACAGAAACCATTTATCCTCCTTGATCAAACAAAAATCTCGGTGCACATACCTTCCAATCCTTCAAGCATTTTCTTCTGTCAAATAACCATTGATGCATCCTATCATGGTCTTCCACTTTCAGCAACCCCCTGGGCTCTTTATATATGGCACCATCAATATATAGTATTACCAGTTTACATAATCTTGTGATGGAAACAACCATTCCTCACCTCTACTCCTCTCTGACACATCTGAATCCCACTCATAATCATATACTGAATTAACACACATCTGATCATCAACTTCCATCTCATGGTCATCCAATTTGGAACCTGCATCATTGGTTTCCAACTCTCCCTCTGGACAAACTGCCAAACTAAGATTATAGCCAAACCACTCACCCATATGTTGAGCATCAACATGAGGTGTGTTCACCACCATAAACCCATTTCCCTTCAGCCCATCAACACCAAACATAGCAACTTCATGCACTGTAGACTCATCATTGCCACTTCCCTGTAGTTTCTCCAGCTTCAAGACCATTGGTGATCCTTCAAGATTCTCCTCATCTTGCACCACAGGCATCTCTACCAAGTCTAAGCTCTCTAAACTGCCAGGCAATGCATCTTGGTCCCCGTGACCAACAACAATAGCCTCACATGCATTCTCACTACTACTGACAACCGACTCATTCTCTTGGGCATGACAAGAAACACACACCTTATGATCAGCAACCACACCTACGAAATCTATCACGTCATCATCCAAAATAGCATCTAACTCATCATCAGTCACACCATCACTCCCTTCCTGCGCACAATTGGTATGCAAGTATTTGTTATCTTCTCCAAGGAAGCCAATTCCAACAGATCATCCAATGCATTATCAAGAACACAGTTCAGCTCATCATCCAAATTCTCACAAGCTGCAAGATCCAACTCATCACTCGGATCATCAACTTGTACCTCATCCATAGTATCTTTCATTAGTAACACCTTGATCATCACATTCTACCTTGACTGGCTGAAGTACTGGTATATGCAAGTCATTACTCACTTTTGAATCAAAGAGATCATCCAAGTCATATCCATACTCAAACACATCAGGTTCCTCAGCGTTAGCATCACTTTCAAAATCCATAGCATCATCAATACTCCCATCCTCCTCCTCATCTTCTGAAAACTCTTCAGGGCTGATTCCAGAAACCTCACCCTTCTCCATTTCCAACAGGTTAATCTGTCGCGTATCCTGCTCTGCAAATGTGACCTTATGGACTTCATGAACATTGGGCTGAATTGCATCCTTCATGTGCATATTAGGATCAATCACTCTATCATTCATCTCTGTAGACAATTGATACACACCATTAGCTTTGGCTGGTTTCTCACATTGCGGACTGATATGGCCCCATTCACCACAATTCCAGTATTGCACATTACTCGGATACCTCTCTCTTCCAATATCTGCTCAATTTCCTTTGGAACCAGATGATGCATCAGTCTTCCTTCCCATAACACCTATGCCTCTTCCTCTTCCTATAGACTCTATCCAACTCAAGCTTAAAGACTTCATGAGCTCCACTGCATCATGAATGTCCCTCTTCAATGAATCCTCCTGTTCAGGAACAACAACAGCCTCTCTTCCAGGATGCATTCTCTCAATCTCTGGTATCTTCACAAACTTCTTCGGCTCTTCCTGTATTCCCAACTGCCTCAGATGCTTCACCTTCCACTCCTTCTCACGAGTAACTCTGACAGCTTCCTCAAAGCTATCCAGGTTCTTCAGCTCCACCTTCAGACGGAGGGTTGGCTCCACCCCTGCCACAAACCGGTCTCTCTTTATCATCTCTGTGGGGGTACTTCAGGAATCAAAGCCTCACACCATAGACTCCACAGTCTACCAAACTCAATCAAATACTGATCCACATCCTGACCATCCTTCTGCTGAATGTTACACAACTCTTTCCACACTTCATTCGGACTCCTCACATGGACAAACTATGCCAAAAATGCAGCTCTGGCTACACGGTATTCAGGATCCTGTTGATGAGCATTCCTGTGTGTAGTCACAAACATCTGTAGCCATGCTTTTGCATCACCTTGCAAGAAATAGGTTAAAATCTGAGAAAGGATCTCCGGGGTTGCCCTGTTTTTCATCAAGGCTGTAAACTCCATCTTCTCCAAAAACCTGATTGCACTCTCCTGTGGCAATCCCCCAATACTCTGGAAAATCTTGAGCCATCTCTTCAATCCTTCTTCACACAAACCCTTGTCTTCTTTCACAAACCGAAGGAAATTTCTTCCTCTATGGAGGCACCAAAAAGTGATGACACGAAAGCGGTAAAGCTGTTTACGCCTTTATAGAGTGTCACACTTCCACACACGCATACAAACACACCCAGAACACCAGACCCAAGAGCATAAACAAGACTGTATTTCAGAACAAATCTTCATCTCTACAAAGTTGGATATCCAAGATATCCTCAGAGCCATCCTCCTCTAATACCCACTCACAATCTGCCCACTCCCTTTCGTCTATGTAAATTACAACTGACCAATATCCTGTATCATTATCTGAGAATACAATCTCAAACATTGAGGGATCTTCAAAATACAGTTCGTGGATATTTGGACCCAGTTTCAGCACAAGATACATGACCGTAATAGATTACTCTCCAAGCTTTTGGCTATCACCAGCAAGGAAAAAACAAAAAACTCTCTGGCATCACCAGACACCAGCCACAGCTAATCAACAAAACCAACACCCCTGGCCTGAGACTCTAGGAGGGAGTAACCCAATGGCAACCCGCACAAAAAAACTCTGCATCCAACGGCGGCCTCCCAGTAAGTCGCCAGCCCCCCTACTTTTTCTTTGCTTCTCTACCTGCAGTCGACCCTCCTCTCACTTTTTTGCGACTCCCCTTCACTCTGTGTCCCCCAGCTCACAGTATTCCCATGCACTTTGGAGAGACAGGCGTCCTTCGTTCCAGCCCACGGTCGCTCACCCTCATTCTCCTCTTCAATCGGCGACGCACTCCGTCCCCTCGTCTGGAGTCTTCTTCTCTCTCCTTCGCTGCAGTTGGAGTCACCACCAGTTCTCCTCTCTGCTATCGACGTGCTCTCCTCCCCTTCACTGCTTCACTGCAGTCAGCACCAGCCTCCTCTACTGTCAGCCGTCACACCAAATAGCTACACGTGCAACCTTCTCGTTTACCAGAGGCGACTCCCCAGAGCTAGTCGCGCGAGCCTCCCTTTCTCCCTGCAAAATACTCCGTCCCCCTCCAGCCACTTGCAATCGACGTGTTCTGGAAGAATCTACCATCTTGGCCCAAATCGGCATCCTTCTTCCGTCCAATGCTCTTGCGCCATCTCCTTCGTTGCCATGCATACATGTAGCCACTTTTCTCCTGACATGCCATGCATACACGTAGCCACTTTTCTCCTGACATTTTCACACCATATACAAGGCGACATTGGCCCCCTCAATAATTAATTTCCCCCATGCGCACACCTTCAAACGCAACCTACTAGTGCTCACTTTCATTTTTTTTGGGACACGCACACATACAGAGCGACCGAATGGCTGATACCATCTCCACCAGACCCGGACAAGCTTGTGTTTCCAAGATTTCATCATTTTCCTTGCACATACACTTCCATCAAAGCCTAAAGCCTGATTGCCGCATACAACCACACATCCAAGATGCCCACACTGAGTCAATGGGTGCTCCCATGACTTTACCACAATACGAACATCACTCATGTACACATGTACAAGTTGAGTTTGGGATTTTCAAAAACCTTTATACAACGATTTTGATTGGGTTGCCGTTGATAGTGACTAAACTCAGACTAGCTAGGTTAGCTCACTTACATTGTACTTAGATTTATGGGCAGTGACTCTAACCTCAGACTAGCTCGGGTAGCTCATTTTCATTCTGATGTACTTATTTGATGTTTATATCATTATGAGTTTTTTCATTATTATCATTACATTTTAATTGATGTTCTTGATTTTTTAAAATTTTTTAACACTTTGGCTATCATATTGTTTGTTGAAAATCTCCATGTCATCGTACTCAAACATGCTCCGATGAACATGTTCCGATGATGGGGGAACCAAACTTTGCAAGCATGTGGGGGGGAGCCCACCCCCACACATGCTTGCAAAGTTTGGTTGCCATCGGAGCATGTGTGGGTTAGTAATTAGTGCCTAGTGTGGATTTTTCAAGTCTCTTGGTGCTTAAGAGGCCATGGAAAATCCGGGCCTTCCCCATACCATCGTACCTAAACATGCTCCGATGGGAACCAAACTTTGCAAGCATGTGGGGGGAGCCCACCCCCACATGCATGCAAAGTTTGGTCATAATCAAAGCATGTTTGGATTGGTAATTAGCGTCAGTGCGAATTTTTCAAGTCTCTTGGTGCTTAGAGACCATGGGAAATCTGGGCCTTCCCCATACCATCGTACCCAAACATGCTCTGATGGAAAACCAAACTTTGCAAGCATGTGGGAGGGACCCACCCCCACATGTTTGCAGAGTTTGGTCACAATCAGAGCATGTTTGGATTGGTAATTAGAGGCCAGTGTGGATTTTTCAAGTTTTTGGTGCTTGAGGCCATGGAAAATCCAGTTTAATTGCGAGAACCATAAGTACTACCTGTAGAGCCAATAGAATTGTCGTGAGAGTGACGACTTGAACTGTGTGCCACCACAACCATCTGACCAAACCCATCGTTGGCCCACGTATGATCCCACAATCTCGTAAAAAATCATCATGGAGACAAAAATAGTGTTGCACAAAATGTGCATCATGTGAACGATAATCACTGATATAGAAATGATACCCTCGAATAATGACACGAGTCTCGGGGGTACTCGCTATCCCATCTACATGAGCCTCTGCATGTCGATAGCTAATGTGGACCATAATAGCAACCTGGTGAGGTAAGCAATACAGACGATTAGGACACAAAAAATCAAATAAGTAATATAGCTCAAACACGAAACAAATATTATGAAATATAACCTGGTGAGGTAAGCAATACAGACGATTAGGACACATAAAATCAAATAAGTAATATAGCTCAAACATGAAACAAATATTATGAAATATAATACCTGCTCTGAGAAGTAATACTCAGATTGTATCACCTGAAAAGGTGTGAAGGTGTAGTTCTCTGCAAAATCAATCACAGAGACGACCACACCAATAGGAAACTCTCCCAGGCATGCTCAGAACTGACGATCTTGCCACTTGGCACAATGACTGTGCCGTATATAGGGGTAGATCTGCTCCCTAAATGTGGCTGTGAAGTGACAACGTGGTGTATGTTTGTCCATGAGCTGCAACTTCCTGGACTGTCCACCACTCTGGAGCTGGTGTGTCACATACTCATAACGTTGCCATGGCACTATCTCTTGGTCACTTGCATCAAGATCTACCATCTGTAGATGTGCAAGTGAACCACATGATGTGCAATTGCTCTCCACATAAGGCATCCTATGGAACTGGGCATCCTGCGTACGTGCACACAAAAGAGAGTGGATGAAATCATGAGGACTACGAGGCAACTCTCTATGCCCACTAAGAGAACGAAACACATCATAAAAAAGTTTGAACTTAACATGGTAGCGACAACATGTGTCACGCTGACGTGAGTACCTCACAAACCAAGGCTTACACCCCTCAAATGACCTTTGCCCAATTTTAAGCTCTGGATACGAAGCCACAAACTGAGAATACAACTTTGTTTGGGTCATTTCAAGAAAGCAAGCACCGTGCTCAATGAACACTCCTCTTGTCACTCTCTTACGCAAAGATTTCTTGAAAACTGGCGAGGCACGACAATTCTTCTCCCAAAAACTTTCTATCAAGGCTCTAGTGGTTTCATCTAGTAGGTGATGATGCCTAGCTACATGACCTACTCGCCCACAAAGCACCGACCTCATTGGCATCTAAACTTTGTCGTCTCATGATGTGGCACTCACCTTACCCTTCATTTGGGAGCTACTTATGGCTGCCACAATAGCCCGTCTCGATGAGCAGCCAAAGCGTCCACAGAGTTCCTCTTCTTGTTAACTATATAGGAAAGACGAACACTTTGTAACACCGCCATGCCAGCTCTCCTCTCTCTTTGACCTCCAATGTCGAAAAGTCAGTAGGCCATGTTGGGCAGATCGATCAAAGCATCAAGCACACATGCCTGTGATGAAGGTGTGAGGTCTTTGAAATAGGAATGGAAGATTGCATGGGCACGACGATGTGTCCCTGACTTTGATAGTTCTTTCCTATCCACACGATAGGCGCCCAAAGGAGGGGGGTGGGTTCTTGTAGAAGAGAAGGGGACTCAGGAAGGGCGGGTTCATGTGGATTATCTAAACTAAGGGGTAGTGGGGGGGAAGAGGGTGGAGGGAGAGGAAGTGGAAGAGGAGGAGCATAAGGTGTTGCTCGTTGACGTGCTCTCCACTCTCTCTTTCTCTCACAAGCTACCCTTTTCCTCTCCTCCTCTTGAACTTGGTGGACGGGGGGAAGTCTGGTCCTATTACGTTTTCGACTCCTACAATTTTGAGAACCCATTCTCAAGGAAGCTAAGAGAGAAAAAATTATGAAGGCTCAATGATGGGATAGTACTAGAGATAAGTGTGGGATAATACTAGAGATGTGTGATTATATAAGAAAAATAGGTTATCCACTTCAAATCTTCTTGGATTTCCTATCTAAGATTGATTGGATAATTAAGATAAACATAAAGATAATTAAAGATAAACTATTATCCACTTAAAAATCAATATTATTAAATATTTATCATTACTAGATATATAAATATATCTTTTATTTTATAATTATATAACTATAATTTTTTAATAATGTTTTTTTTAAATTTTATTCAAAGGTTTATTCTACACAAAATATTTTCAAGAAATATTAAACTTAAAAATTTATTTTTTTAAATTGAATAACATGAACTTTAAAAATAATATTATTGATCTAATTCTATAATATAATCTTTTAAAATTAGTGATTTTAAATTCTTTTATTTAATAAGTTATATATATTTTATTATTTAAAATTCTATATTCTATTTTTCTAAATTACCAAATTGAATTTTTTAAAAATATATTTTTGAAAAAAAAGGGGAGGTGCGAAGGAGGTGCCACGTGCCATTCTCTTAGGACATGTGGCACTATTATGGTTGATGTGGCATGCCATGTCACCAAGCACGAGGTGGCATGCAAAGGTGGCAAGAAGATGTGGCATTAATGATGACTAGGATGATGAGGTGGGGAGTCAACTAGGTTGACCATGTTGACATGGAGGGTGGAGGTGGCAAGGTGAGGTGGCAAACTGCTTATGTGGATCCTCTCGAAGCTAATGTGGACATAAAGTGGCATGCATATATAAGATTTGTGTCTACGCAAGCCTCACACATGGAATGATATCTATGCTTTGAAGTTTACCAAGCCTAGAATTCCAAACCTAACTAGGATTGGTTTTAGACTTGAAAAGAGGAGAGTGGACACAATATGGGACTTTTCATTTGGGAGGATTGAAAATGGACCTTCCCATACTCAAATTAAGCTAATTTTTTTAAATAAATTCATGGCAACAAGCGTATTGATCCCTAGAGTTTTTAGATTGAAAGATTCAATATTTGATTTTCTAGAATTAAATTACAATTGATTTAATGGGCCTCTTACAGTCATAACAAATTTTCCAAAGTAAATCTACAAAAATCCAACTGTTAGATTTGTAATTTTACCTTATACCCCTATTATACTAATCTTTCCCAATCTAATCATCACTAGATCCATACAATTTGACATTTTAAATGGTAGATATGGTGGGAGGATAAAATAGTATGTTTTTTTAACAATTCTAATACCTTTTAAATAATATAAAAAATAGTAGAACACATCAAAAATTACTTGATAAATCAAGTTAAGCTCTATGTTATTTGTATTTGTGATATGCAAAGTGGGAACATCATATGAGCAATAATGTAAAAGTTATAGGCAATTTATTGACATTCACTGTACCTCTCTAAATCTCCGACAGGGCCTGTATACAATTTTGGTTCCCAAAGAAAAGGAGATTTGCAATTATTGGATATTCGACCAGATTATAGTTTTAGGTGACCAACTTTGCATATGATGTTTCATTAGAAGACCTTGAAGTGAAACTCCTTGGCTAACTAGGAGAGATTGGCTATTCTTCTTGAAAAAATGCCTGTTTTCGGCTAAAGCCAAGGGCGCCCACTACATGAAACTAGATAACCTCATCTTGCAACCACCCCAAGTAGAGAGCAGATGGTTGGCTACGCATTGGCAGATGATTCTTTCATGTTCCTTAAAGCTCAAAGAGATAATGTTCAGAAGGCTATAGATATTTGGGATACTTTTCGCCTTGCTTCAGGGTTATGCATTAATATGCAGAATTCTACTCTAATAACCTATACTGAGGGTGATTTTCTTGGTTTGGGATGGGATGGGCAAGTAATATAAAGGGGATGCATCACCACACTCCACTTAGGTTATCCGATTGGAGTTAATGTTGATTCAAAGGATTTGTTGGCATGGATTTCTACAAGGATAAATGGTAAGTTTGTGTATTGGAAATCTCAGGGTTGGCCTATGCATGTTCGACTCAAAGTGGCACAATCCATTATGATTATCATGATATCTTTTTTCTTGCCTTTATTGCCATGGACAAGCAAAGCTTTGCATCATATATACAATAGCCAACTCGATTTATGTTATGGAAAAAAGAGCAAGAAATAAGCCAGGGCAGACGTGGATTTCTTGGGAACATGTTACTACTCTGAAGAGGAGTGGAGGGGCAGCCCTATTCGATGTATTATTACATATGGTTGCTAGGAGATGGACTTTATTTTGCAAGATATGTGTGTATCTCAAGAGCCATGGGTGGTAATGGCTAAGGCCCTCATAGAGGAGGTCGCACTTGTGCATGGTAATAATAGGATTGATGGTACATGGTGGGATGTAGTGAATGGTTCCGAACATGTTTGAGTGGTGGCTTCACCTCTCCTTTCTCATTCAATGATCTCATGGAAGGAGGTGTTGGCACACACTAAATGGAAGACTTCAGATCAACGGTTTGTAGTTGAATTCTATGGTAGGTGAGGAATTGGCTACTTCACGACTTCTGGAGTGTCATGACAAACCTGTTGAGTAGCCAAAATTCAATAGAATGGCTCAATTAGGACTAGTGAGAATTTTGGATCGTTTGTTGCCATGTAGAGGCCCCGTATTGTCTTTTTCAAAAAATTCATTAATATTTTTCGGTTCCACGTGGATATGCACATTTATCGGAGAAGGTGAGGGTAGCACTTACACCGTTTGGTGATAATCCTAATCTAGAGGATCAGCAACCTTGGTTAGATTGGGCATTTAAAAAGCATCAGGACATTGTCCAGCATATAACAAATCAAGTGTACCATAAGTTGGTGGAAGATAAGCGATGAATCACTGATAAGGCTAATAGGGTATGGAACATCAGGAAGAGTGTGGCTTAGTGGAAGGAAGTAATCTTACAGGGTTGGTGGTCTAAGATTCCATATCAAGGGAAGGTGTTCCATGATGGCACATGCTAGTTGGAGGCCTACCATTGGGGGATCATTTGCAAAAGCGACGGATTGCTTCTGGTAATTGTGCATTTGTACTACATACTTGGAAACATGCCCGCATCTTTTTATCTCGTGTTGCTGGCAAAGAAGGTGTGGGATTTCTTTTCTTGCGTATGGACTCCGTTGATAAATAGGCCCGTAAAGGTTAAAGACTAGATTTTTGGCAAGATTTCAAATGGGCCAGATAACCTAGAACATTCAATTTTCTTTCATTTTTTCAGGTGGACCGCAGCAGGGAAACCACCTCTTCTGTGTTTCCTCTACCATCATGAACTGCATAGAGTGGCAGACTCGCCTCAAAACAAATGTTTGCCAATGCAACCACAATGTCATGGCTGTGGAATTGACCATTACTATAAGGATTGCCCTTTGTAATCAGTTTCTCATTCCATCGTCGAAGGCATGCCATCTTTCAATGTGTTGAGCCCTCAACATGGGAAGATATCCACTGTCACATTGAATGTGGTTGTAGGCCAAGCTAAAGAAAGCCACATCCCAAAAAAACAACATTCTAAGCACATTGGCCATGGTGATGATTGGGTTAGCATTTGCATGGGATTAATAATAAAGACCACATCATCCTCCTCTGGTAGCAATGATCATGCCGAACTCCCACTTTCCCCTATAGCCCACCAAAATCTCACCAAACGGGAAAAATGGTGGCCAAATATCCTAATGCCATCCTTGAGAAGCAACGAAGCAACGTCTTCAGGAGGCCCAAGTGCTGATAGAGCAATACCAAGCTCAACTTGAACTGCACCCATTTTTGTAACCTTTGACCCCATGCTTGAGTGCATGCCATCCCCCATTGAATTTGAACTTTCGCACTGGGTCAGGCAGGAGCCCCGAAAACTGCTCCAGCTGAGGAAGATCCATTCGCCAACATGATGTTGACAAATGATGAATTTTCCCGTCATGCACCTCCTCATCCTCCTATACTTATTCCATAAATGACCAATCCCAAATCTCCCACTCATAAAACAACTCGATGCAAACACTGAAACAGAGTTTGACAAAGACACACAACAAATTTGTTGAGGTATTTTATCCTCCTACTGCAACCACCTCTTGACCTCCACACCTGTCAAATAAGGACCACATTGAACTTCCATATACTATTGCTGGTCCACCCTATGATCAAGTCCCCGCCCCTCAAGAAGCCCCTACTCATCAACGCGCAACCTGGCCGGCCTCTCTGCCTTCCTTTCCTCCCAAATCCAAATGCCCATTGGTATTAAAGGGTAGTACAAATTTATTGAATGACCTTCGGGATTGGATGGAACACAAACTATAGGTTTATGTGGATGAGGAAGCTCCAGATTCCTTGGATGAATCTAGGCCCCATCATCCATACTTGCTCCATCACCACCGCCCACAACATCAAGGTGCACTAACAATTCATGTCAATGCACTGGGATAATACTTTGAAGGTGATGACACAAACGCAGCATTGCACATTTCCTATAATGGACATGTGGTCAAAGGAATCCTAAATGGAGGTGCTGGTGTGTAAGCATCCTCACACAAACATGTTGGGAAAATTGGGGCCAACCACACATTGATCCCACCAAATTGGTGATCAAGATTGCGGGGGGACGGGAACTCTGCAAAATCCATGGGCCTAGTGCATGGCCTCAAGGAGGTCAAAGTCTGTGACATGACATTCCATCTCACATTTGTGGTCATGGACTTTTGTAATGCTGCCTATGATGCCATCTTAGGTCAACCCTTCATGATATAAACCCAAATAATCCATAACTAGGACTTGCATCATGTTTACCTTTGGCAAACAGTTTCAAACACTTAAGGTCAATTTATATACCTGGAACTCACATGCCATGGCCCCCTCCTCATCACCAAAAGTCTCCCCTATTGCTCTAACCCATGCCTCACTTAAGCCCACTGTCTCGACAGCACCCACTCAACCCTTGCCCACATCCAACCCATGGGCACTCTAAAGCTTAATTCATCCAACCCTTTCAACCCACGAAGCCTCCTCCACGAAGCTCCACCCTACCCCCCTCGCCTTCGTTCACCACACTAAGGGGCAATGCTACAAATGGTCGAGCTTATCCAACCACTCAAAGATACACTCAAAGGTTAGCTCACAAATCTACTAAAGAAAAAGAGAGAATACCACAACCTGATGACTCAGCATCCATGGGAGCCAAGATACCCATTACCATGTCTTGACACAGATGCTAGAGCTTCATGAACATCCCCATTGACCTACAACATCTCGGAGTACAAGCAGTCTCCATGCACCTTGCCTCTTTGTCCCTTTGGAATACCCTCCTTTTACTAACCCCATTGTTTTACTAATTCCTCTTTAATCATACCACCTACCACTGGGATACTGGTCATTAAGTATTCCATGCTAGTCTACTCATTGAATTACTCTAACTCCTCTAATGAAGATGTCTCACCTGCAAAGGTGACAAGAAATGAAAAAACATCCCAAAAAAAATTAAAATAAAGAGTAGTATTGGGCACATAAAAAAAGCAAACTCTAAGAGCCCGTATGACTAGCTAGATACTTAATCACCAGTACTCCACTAACTTCTTTCCATCATACTAACTCCCCCATCATCCCCTCTCATTTTTGGAGAGGTAGGAGAACCAACCAAGTGCGATGTTCCCTGTGTGCTTCACCAACCTCTCATCGATTTTACGAGGACGCAATCGACTTCAAGAAAAGGGGAGTATGTTAACCACATATACATTCCTATGATAACTATGTCTACACACTTATGTAATGGGCACATATGTTAACCACATATACATTCCTATGATAACTATGTCTACACACTTATGTAATGGGCACATATGTTAACCACATATACATTCCTATGATAACTATGTCTACACACTTATGTAATGGGCACCTGTGATTTATTCTAAATCCGATCATTTGATGAGGAATGTATATGTTAACCACATATACATTCCTATGATAACTATGTCTACACACTTATGTAATGGGCACCTGTGCTTTATTCTAAATCCGATCATTTGATGAGGAAAATTCCCTAATGATCCTCCCAAGTATTGAGCTTCAGAGGATAGACAAGAGGATCTTGGTCAGTTGGCTAAACCATAGAGAAAAGCCTTGTAACTATGTTTTGGGCGCCCCGGGCCACTTACTCCCGGTGGCGGGCAGCCTAGTGGGAAAAGGCTTGGAAATATGAAAGCCAATTTCTCTTATTTGTAACTCATTCTCCGATTTGTGCAATAGAAGTGGAGTGTTCTCTTTCTCCCTCTCTCTTGCAACTCTAATCTAGCATGTGTGGTGTGCTTAGGGTTAGGGTTTGGGAGTGATTAGGGCTAATCACTTGTTCCCTCTTGCTTCCTCTCTCTCTCTCTCTCTCTCTCTCTCTCTCTCTAATTAGGAGATATGTTTTTTTTTTTGTAACACCGAAAACGAACTTAGGGGCCAAGTTTTAAAATAGTGCATATAGGCAAAGCCAAGACAACTTGCTAACTTGACTTGTTAGAAGAAATGTTTTTTTTGAAAAAAAACACAGAGGCCGACTTAGCGGTCAAGTTTTGAAATAGTACATATTGGCAAAGTTAGGAAGACTCCATATCTTGACTTGTTCTAGGAGATGTGTTTTTTCTATCAACATGGCCGACTTAGAGACCAAGTTATGAAATATCACATACTCTTTAGCTCACTTATAAGGAGAAAAGATTTTTTCTAACACTGGAGGGGCCAAGTTTTGAATTAGTACATATTGGCAAAGCCAAGATTTAGATTCCCATTGTAAGAGAAAAAAAAAACTCAATTTGGTTAATGGTGAAGATTCTGAGAATTTTAGTTATAAAACTTGGATTTCTATTTTAAAAAAATCGACCTTGGAAAAAATGTCTCCTTATTTTGACTGGTTAAGAAGAGTAAATTTTTTTTCTCTTTTAACACTAGCCAAGAAGACTCCTTACTTAGCTTGACTTGTTTTAAGGGAAATATTTTTTTATAAATGACATTGGGGGCGGTGGGGGCCAATTACAAACTCCTTACCACTTTCCAAAAAAAGAGACAGCCCCTCGTGCCTTAAATGAATGACTTTGGGGAGTGTAGACTTGTCTCCTTTGGTAGACTTGGTCTTACTCTTCTTTTTTTTCTAGAAGTCCAGGGACCAGACCACTTGAAAAAAAAAGAGACACCCCCTCGTGCCTTAACTTGTTTCTTATAAATAAATGAGTGTAGACTTGGATGAAGTAGGCAGCCTACTTGTTTTTCTTTTTTCCAACCCTGCCTCTTTTAAGTGGTGAATCCTTGGAACTGGAACTTGAAGGCTCATCAAAGAAAATATGAAGATGTCCTCGTCCTTGAGTAGCTCCTCGCGTTCTGCGGACGGCCTTCTGTTGAGCCTGCAGCGTCTCTACGCCGTGGGCTCGGGCGAACTCAAGTCAGAGCTGTCCACGGCCAAATACTGGTCCAAGCAGGCCTTCTGGAGCGCCACCACGCTCCGCAAGCACCTCTTCTCCTCCACCTCCCTCAATTCCTCCCAGCTCCTCGAAGGCGACGTCCGCAACCTCGTGGGCAAGAAACTGCGGACCACCATCGGCGACTCCCCCATGGTCACTCTCGACAAAGTGCACTACTGCGTCACTTGCCTGGGCTTCTTTCAGAGCTTGGCGCATTCCATCGAAGCTGCGAAGGAGGTGAGCGACGGCAACGCCAAGGAGGTACGCTCCCTGATCAACCACGCGTTCCTGGTGGTGGAGATGTATGACCAAGATAAGAAGCAGCCTCTCTTCTTTAGGGCAGAAAAGTATGGAGGTCCCGACCCGCAGTCCGTGGGGATTCACATAGATAGATACGACCAGTTCCCGACTGTGCGTAAAGACGTTGCGGCCTTCACGCTGTCTTGCAATCAGAAGGCGGTCACCCTTAACCAGGTGCTGGAAATTCTGGAGGGCGGCGACCCGGACTACTGCCTGCGTGACCGGTGCTGCTGGGACTACGCTCGAGAAACAGCCGTGAAGCTCCTGGAGGCTTGCGCCGCCCTCCCCAACCCCAGCGAGCGGGAGAACGAGAGACTCCGGGAGGAGATTGACAGCGTGGAGACTCGAGTCTTGAAGCAGAGCTTCAAGAATGTGCCCTTCATCGTGGACAAATACTTCGAATGGGTGAAAGACAATGTCCAAAACCTGGCAGGCGGCGCCAAAATTCCCTGGCTGCGCGAGTAGCCTGCTCTGCTGCTTTTAATGGAGGTTAGCCGAACTAAACGAGCTGCTAGTCCGTTTGGTTTCGTCATAGTAGCGTTGCCGTATGTATCATCAAGCTTTGAAGTTTTAACCCTTTGTTATTATATTTTCTTTTTAATTTAAAAAAAAGCATATTTACATGATGCTAGTATTTTAGTTAAAGCCTCCACAAAAGCTCGTTTGTGGAGCAATCTCTTGCGTGTGACTAGTTAAGTTCCGCAATGGCATGCATTGGGCTACTAATATTGTTAACCTACTTAATAATTTTACTACATTAAAGGAAACCTAACCTTGTTATGATAATGTCAGAGGGGTTAGAAAGAGTTAGAGAGAGAGAGAGAGAGAGAGAGAGAGAGAGAAAGAGCGTGTGTTAGAGAGAGTGTTGTGGGAGGTTGATATGAACCTAATGAATTGATTAAATACCATGCATAAAATAGAATAAACAACTGTTCAAGACACAAGATTGGATCCAATTTGTCCCCCATAATTTTTCTTGGTGTATTTAAATAATATATTGCTTGAAATAACTCGTGGGACTTAAAAGTGTATGGATTCACTTGCGTACGCATAAAGTAAGCTACAATCGCTCGGATTTAGACTAAATATCGGTGATAAATATTACCTTTTCTTATCGTTGTCTGCTCATGGTCTAGAATAATTTCTAGTTCAATAATCGCAGAATCTTTGTCTAATAAGAAAGGGTCACCATAGACCAGATAGGCTAGAAGAGGGCCTCTAAATGGTTTCAGTAGACTAATGTGAAAGGAGTTATAAATATGCCAATGTGGTGGAATATCTAGACGATAAGCATTGTCATTAATTTTGTTAGGACCTTGAACGGGCCATAAAATCTAGGAGCTAATTTACTACGGGGTGTCTGTCTACGCTTTTGAGTTTTCTTTTTTCTACATGAAGCCAAACATAATCACCTTCTTGAAAAGTAACTGCCTTACGTTTCTTTTTTTCTTGGGGTTAGTATATTGTGTTTGGGATTTAGCTATAGCTTCATGTACTTGTTGAAGTATACGGGTGTGGTCTTTAGTGAAATCCACAGGGACAGTATGTGAAAGTCAAGAAGTAGGTACTGGTAATTTCTTACCATACACAAGTTCAAAAAGAGCTTTTTCTATAACAGAGTGTGGTGTATTATTGTAAGAAACTTATAGCAAATAAAAATATTTTTGCTCCAATTAGCGGTGTAGAGATAGTGTAGGACCTTAAGGAATCTAGAATGGTACTATTAGTTTCTCTCTCTCTCTAACTCTCTCTTACTATCTATTTCTCTCAAGCTGGTTAACTCTCTCTAACTCTCTTTAACACACACACACACACTCTCTCTCTCTCTAGCTCTCTGTTGAGGAAACCCTACCCTAATCATGTGCCTATCTGCTGAGCTCAGGCATGGCTCAAGAGCTCCACCATAGCCGCTCGTCAATCCGCCGTCCTCCCACACTTGTTGTCAAACCGAGGTGGTTGCTCTAATCCAATGGGTGATGCAAGCTTTCTCGCCGCGAAGATCGTGTGAGATCTCTGCGAAAGAGAATCGTATTGGTTAGCTTAATCACGAGAGAGAGAGAGAGAGAGAGAGAGAGAGAGAGAGAGAGAGAGAGAGGAAGCAAGAGGGAACAAGTGATTAGCCCTAATCACTACAAAACCCTAACCCTAAGCACACCACACATGCTAGATTAGAGTTGCAAGACAGAGGGAGAAAGAGAACACTCCACTTCTATTGCACAAATCGGAGAATGAGTTACAAATAAGAGAAATTGGCTTTCATATTTCCAAGCCTTTTCCCACTAGGCCGCCCGCCGCCAGGAGTAAGTGGCCCGGGGCGCCCAAAACATAGTTACAAGGCTTTTCTCTATGGTTTAGCTAACTGACCAAGATCCTCTTGTCTATCCTCTGAAGCTCAATACTTGGGAGGATCATTAGGGAATTTCCCTCATCAACTGACAGGATTTAGAATAAAGCACAGGTGCCCATTACATAAGTGTGTAGACATAGTTATCATAGGAATGTATATGTGGTTAACATACTCCCCTTTTCCTGAAGTCGATTGCGTCCTCGTAAAATTGATGAGAGGTTGGTGAAGCACACAGGGAACATTGCACTTGGTTGGTTCTCCTATCTCTTTAGAAATGAGAGGGGGTGGGGGAGTTAGTATGATGGAAAGAAGTTAGTGGAGTACTGGTGATTATCTAGCTAGTCATACGGGCTCTTAGAGTTTGCTTTTTTTATGTGCCCAATACTACTCTTTTTTTGGGGATATTTTTTCATTTCGTCGTGTCACCTTTGCGGGTGAGACATCCTCATTAGAGGAGTTAGAGTAATTGAATGAGTAGACTAGCATAGAATACTTAATGAGTAGACTAGCATGGAATACTTAATGACCAGTATCCCAGTGGTAGGTGGTATGATTAAAGAGGAATTAGTAAAACAATGGGGTTAGTAAGCAAATGGAAAGGGGGGAATTCCAAAGGGACAAAGAGGCAACATGCATGGAGACTGCTTGTACTCCGAGATGTTGTAGGTCAATGGGGATGTTCATGAAGCTCTAGCATCTGTGTCAAGACACGGTAATGGGTATCTTGGCTCCCATGGATGCTGAGTCATCAGGTTGTGGTATTCTCTCTTTTTCTTTAGTAGATTTGTGAGCTTACCTTTGAGTGTATCTTTGAGTGGTTGGATAAGCTCGGCCATTTGTAGCATTGCCCCTTAGTGTGGTGAACGAAGGCGAGGGGGGCAGGGTGGAGCTTCGTGGAGGAGGCTTCGTGGGTTGAAAGGGTTGGATGAATTAAGCTTTAGAGTGCCCAAGTGCCCATGGGTTGGATGTGGGCAAGTCCGGAGGATTTTGTTGACGAGGAGGGGACTTGCCTGCATGTTGGTCGCCAAACTATCTTTGTCGATTGGACAGGTACTGGCGTGGTGGCTATGGTTTGGGTCAACTACTGAGGGGTATGCCTTGGGAGCCAAATTATGGAATTGCCATCATGGAAGCCTAGGGCTTCTAAGAGACATTTTGGGCACCCAATGTTGCCGAGCAATGAAGATCCGTGGTTGGCGAGGCTTTCGGTTTTTTTTTGTCCCCACGAGGCTTTGAGCTATGAGGTGGTTGTCGACACGGAGAAGAGTCTTTTGATTGTAGCTTGGGGAGCCACATGTGTGTGTTGCCTTCATGGAAGCCTTGTGCTTTGAGCACATTGGTAGGCACCTAGTGTTGTTGGCTTCGTTGTGCTTGGGGATGTCGAACTTGTGGTTGTGGGCCCTTTATCGTGGCTTCTTGGGGAGTTGGTGGATGAGGACAAGCAGCATGCTTGGGTAGCCAGAGGTAAGTGTTCCCTTCATAGTAGCCTTGTGCTAACAGTTGTTCGGGGACTAGCCAACATTGAAGATTTATCTTAGGGTTAGTGTGTGTTGGCTTAGTTGGATTTTGTGCTTGGGTTTTAGAGATAGTCATCTGGGGATCCATAGTTTTGTGTAGCCATCGTAGAATCCCTGAGCAGCAAGAAGATTATTTGGCACCCACCATTGATTGTCATGATAAAGATATGAGGTCAAGGTGCTTGCAGTGTGGGTAGTCGAGGATGTAGAGTTGAGGGGCAATGTCAACAACGTGGCTTGTTTGTCCTCATCTCGACAGTGGGCTTAAGTGGCATGGGTTAGAGGAATAGGGGAGGCTTCTGGTGATGAGGAGGGGGCGTGAGGTGGAAGGGCAGGGTGAGGGTGTGTGGATGTTTTCCTCTCGGTGTGACACTAGACGATGGCAGCCTTTTTGCTGTTGATTTCCATGGTGGCCGTTTCTTCATGCCAATTGATTTGGCAGCCTTTTTGCCGTTGATTATCATGGTGGCCGTTTCTTCATGCCAATTGATTTGGCAGTGAGTGGCATCAATCCACTCATTTCCAATGATACATCAGCCATGGAGTGCTCCTATATCTATAACATGAAATCTGCACTCCAACTGGTTATTTCCAATAGAAATTTTAGGAATGAAAGACCCAATACTCATTAAATGCATTTCATGTGAGATGAATATAAGTGTTTTCTTTTGTTATTAGTGTGGGTTCTCCAAGAGCTTTCCATGCCTCCAAAAATATAAGATTGGTGTGGACCATAGGATATATGTGGGCTTGCCACCATTGTAGACCATTTTCGGTCAGGAGTCCAATCCATATTCTTGGTAGGTTGAGTTATGGTGGTAGTTCAAGAGGGCAGTGGGGAAGACTTACCAGTTATTGTGGGGGGTAAGGGAGTACCATTTCTTTACATCCATCTGATGTAAAGACCATTTCTTTGATGCAGCCCCACTGCTATCACAACTCAGCCCAGTTTTGCCATCTTGGCAACTGGGCTGAAAGTTTCCTCATAATCAATGCCATATGTCTGCGCATATCCTTTGGCTACCAATCTAGCCTTATACATATTTATGCTTCCATCACTGTTATGTTTTACTTTGTACACCCACTTGCATGGCTTTCTTGCCTTCAGGCTGCAATTACACTAAATCCCAAGTCTCATTTCCATATAGTGCATCCATCTCCTCATCCATAGCTTTCTCCCAACACACATTTCCAATAGTCTCATCAATGCATGTGGGCTCTACAACCTGCACAACCTTTGCCATGTATGCATAGTGATGTGCCACATAACCATCATAGGTAAACCTCTACACAGGATTCTTCACTCTTTTAGATCTTCGCAGCTTTGCATTCATGGCTTCCATAGCCTTCTTTACAACACCAGGTGTTCTCATAGCTGGTATCCCAAGCTCCTCATCAAGGCTCATCTCTGAGCCACTAGACTCTCCATCAACATGAGAATGCCCTGCAGAAATCTCAGGCATACCAAGGGGCTCAACCACTTTCTCTTTTCCTTTATGTGATGTACTAATCACATTTGTAGGATTGGTATTATGACGCAGCCTGCCACTCCATGGTCTATCAACAACTGAACCACTAGATGAGGACTCTCCTGGTCCACTCAAAGACTCTGATTTCTGACTTGCATTCTGTGCAACCACACTTCCACTCACATCAACCCCAACAGCTTTTTCAGCAACATACCAGCTGCTCATCTCATCAAAGACAACATCCCTGCTTACTCTCAACTTACGTGTAGCAAGGTTATAACACATGTATTCCTTTTGCTCAATGGAATATCCAATAAACACACATTTTTCAGCTTTTGGATCCAGCTTAGTTCTCAGCTCATCTGGCACATGCACATATGCAATGCATCCAAAGACTTTCAGATGAGACAAATCAGGTTTTCTACCAGTAAACGTCTCCTCTAGAGTTACATCATGTATGGCTGCAGTTGGAGTCCTGTTCATGATGTAAATTGCTGTGCACTTTACATATTTCCCTGTTTGCTTTTCAACCATAACTCTGAAATTCTGAAAGTGAGTGAACACCTCACCCTTCTCCTTCATGAAGTATACCCACACTTTCCTTGTGTGGTCATCAATAAATGTCACATAATACCTACAGCCTCCCATAGACATGGTCTTCGTAGGACCCCATACATCTGAATGCACAACATCTAGTGCATTTTTGCTCACATATCTGTTACATGGAAATACATGCTTTGTTTGCTTTCCAAATTGGCATGCTTCTTCACATATTCTCTGCATACCTTCAACTTTAAATTTTGGCAACCCTGTCACAATTCCTTTAGTCTGCATAGACTTCATTCTCTGCACATTCACATGTCCAATTCTTTTATGCCAAATGTCTGTGTCTGCAACAATTCCTAAACCATTTGCAAACATCGCAGCTCTCACTTCAGGCATGTTTACATTCAACGTAAACATTCTGCCCACTATGTTGCCTTTTGCAACCAACCTGCACTTGTCTTTGAAGTCTTTAACATAACAACCATCAGGGTTAAACCGAACCTGCAAACCCTGCTCAATCATCTGGCCAACTAAAACCAGATTCTTTGTTATGTTCGGAACATGAAGTATATCTGCAAGGTACTTCACTTTGCCATCCTACATAAACAATGGCACATCTCCAACATGGGCAATTGGATGAGCAGTGTCATCCCCTGTTTCCACAAAACCTGGTCTTTCAAGGTTTTTTATCTCCTTGAACCACTCCCCATGACTTGTCATGTGGTTCGAAGCACCTGAATCAATGTACCATACATCATCTTTATGTGCTGCTTCTACATTTTCAGACATGGCATTAATGAAATGGTGTATAACAAACAACCTTTCATTATCCTCATTGTTTCTGCTCGAGGATGCATAGTTGTTTTGCTGCAATTTCCCATTTTGCATGTCAGCCTGCTTTCTTATAACAATCTGCCTGCACATGTCTAGGCTTACCACAATAAAAGCATCCACATGTGTCATTATACTACCTTTGCCAATTTCCATGACCTCTTTGACTCCCCTGCCTCTGAATTGGCCTCTTCCACCTGCGTGTTGTTGTTGTTGTTGTTGTGAATTCTGGGACTGTTGTTGCTGCTGCTGTTAGCCATAATTTTGATTACCTGTTCGGCCACCTCCTTGACCGCGTCCACCGCCTCCTCTACCTCGTCCTCTTCCTAAACTTGTGTAGAAGGCTTGTTGCTTTGAACTGTTTTTGTTTTGTCAAGACTGTTGCTCTTCTCTTCTATAATCAACATAGACACCAAATCTGTAAAATTGGGAATGTTTTCTCGAGTCTGAATAGACGTTGAAATTTGAGCATAATGATGAGCTATGGTGGATCAAACACTAGAATCAACATCATTAACAAAGTGATTAGCAAATGATTAAGACGTAATTAGTGAATAATTAGCAAATAGATTAATGTAGGCATTGGTGAATAATTAGCAAATAGATTAATGTAGGCATGGATACTCAAAAACCAAATTCTCATTAGGGCTATGCCTCAATTTATAGAGTTTACATCAAGCATCAAATCCCATTGATTTCTCCATGATTCACTCCCAGAATATCTCCACCTTTTGCCTGATTCTCTCCACCTCTTCTCTTTTCCCTGAATATCTCCTAGAATAACTCCACACTCCTAAATTCTCTCATGCTACCCTTTATTCTCTCCCAGTAGATTCTTCTCACCTTTTCACAGGTTCTTTCACAATTACATCTTCTCTTTTACAGCCTCTATCCAAGAGCTTATTCCCACACACACCCTATTCACTTGTATATTTCAACACCTCCCCTCAAGTGAATAATCCTAGCACACCTAGACCCTATACCAAGTTTGCCTCCCCTTACTTGATAGTCCGCGACCAGTGTCTACTCCTCCCCTCAAGTTATCTCAGCACACCTGGACCCTGTATCAAGTTTCTTTCTTACTTGACAGTCCGCGACCAGTGCCTCAAGTCCCTAAACTCCATAGTCCTTGACACTCTCTCTCTCTATGTGTCCAAGGCTACTATAAGTGCCCGCGACCTTGACTAAAGTGCTCACACATTCATCTACCACGTGGCCTACATCATCGGTGGCTCAGAGGTGGTTTTACTTTATTGGGGCAGGTTACATTGGGTTGTGGGGTCTCTCTCTCTCTCTCTCTCAGAGATTTTCACATGGCTCCTCTCTCTTTGGAGCCTCACATCTTCTCTTGTCTTCAGTCTTCTTGTCGTGTGGCAGCTTCTCTCCATGCGTCCGTCTCTTCTTTCAGTCTTCTCGGGGTAGCTTCTCTTCTTGTGGCAGCTTCTCTTCTAGTGTCCATGTCTTCCTTCAGATCTTCTTGGTGTGGATCCTCTTCTTGGGAAGAGATATTCTTCTTCTTCCATGGCTGGGGCCATGAGCTCGTTCGTCAGGTCATTTTGCTCCATGTGAGCAACATGTTTCAATGTTTTGCTGACAGTTCCTTTGGGCTTTTTATGTTTATCTTGTATCATTATGCAATTCAAACCCAAATTTATGTGGGAGGTCTTACCTCTTGCCTTATTCTGGACAAGGGTAGTGTCTGTTCCCATTTTTACTCATGCAATGTGCCCAATACATAATGCGCGTATAGCATTCATTCTCATGCACATTCCAAATGCAACTCTGGTTGTGAATAATCTTGAATTTGAGTGAGATTTACAGGCATTAACCAAGGGTTAAATGCAAAATGATGATTTTCACAATTTTTATCAGCACAATTTTCCCAGAAATTACATTAAATCAAGGGTAACCAATTTGTACGGGATGGTTGGAGTATCAAACCAACTCCGATTTGCAATCTGAAGTTATAGGGATCTGTATCAGATACCTAATGGTTAATTTGAACCCTCAAAACATATAGTGATTAGTACTGATTAATCACTGATTAGCAAATTAATGCTCTGTTTTGTGTGCAAAAAACAGAGTATGCGGGGAGTCCAGATCTGGTGCCTTCCACTTCAAATGAGCTCAAATGCTTTCAAAGTCATCAATAACAATGAGTCTAGTAGAGGATTACGCCAAGAAACACAAGATTTGACCAAATATTGAAATGTTAATCTCTGTTTTACCAAAGTCACCTGCAGATTTGATGAAGAGCTTTGATCTCAATGTAGACTTGATGAAATTGAATTCTGTCTTCACCAGCTTGTAGAGCATGCTTGATTACCCCTTGGGCTAGGAGGAATTGAAGCAATTTGATTTGAGCAAGGATAAATCTGTAGTTTACTCAGAAAAAAATGCGCTGACTTCATCGTCGATTTCTCCTTCGTTTCTACGCGGTTTGCTGCGCCGTCTTGATGAGCATGAAGCTAAAGGTGTTAGCTAGCTTGTGTTAAAAGCTCAAGACCTAATTTTGACTGTGCAAGAAGAATGGAGTCCTCCACTGGCTAGGGGTGAAGGGGAGAAGTGAAAACTCACTAAAAATTTGATTTTTTGCTAATTTTCTACTAATCCTAATTAATTAACTAATGGGCTCATAAATCTGATGGATTCTAGGCATGGCTCTGATACCATGTTGAAATTTGAGCATAATGATGAGCTATGGTGGATCAAACACTAGAATCAATATCATTAACAAAGTGATTAGCAAATGATTAAGATGTAATTAGTGAATAATTAGCAAATAGATTAGCAAATAGATTAATGTAGGCATGGATACTCAAAAACCAGCAAATTCTCATTAGGGCTATGCCTCAATTTATAGAGTTTACATCAAGCATCAAATCCCATTGATTTCTCCATGATTCACTCCCAGAATATCTCCACCTTTTGCCTGATTCTCTCCACCTCTTCTCTTTTCCCTGAATATCTCCCAGAATAACTCCACACTCCTAAATTCTCTCATGCTACCCTTTATTCTCTCCCAGTAGATTCTTCTCACCTTTTCACAGGTTCTGTCACAATTACATCTTCTCTTTTACAGCCTCTATCCAAGAGCTTGTTCCCACACACACCCTATTCACTTGTATATTTCAACAGATGTCTTGAACGCCTTGTATTGTGGCCCGAGACCACGTAGACAGAATTCCTTTTAACTAGATAATGGGCTCATAAACTTGATGGATTCTAGGCTTTGTGGGCTCTGATACCATGTTGAAATTAGAGGAATGTGATGAGCTATGGTGGATCAAATGCTAGAATCAACATTATTAACAAAGTGATTAGATGATAATTAAGACGTAATTAGTGAGTAATTAAGACGTAATTAGTGAGTAATTAACTAATAGCTTAATGTAGGCATGGATAATCAAAAACCAGCAAATTCTCATTAGGACAATGCCTCAATTTATAGAGTTTACATCCAAGCATCTAATCCCACTGATTTCTCCTTGATTCACTCCACCTCTTTTCCTTGATTCTCTCCACCTCTCCCAGTATATCTCCACACTTCCCAGAATATCTCCACACTTCCTAAATCTTCTCATGCTACCCTTTATTCTCTCCCAATAGATTCTTCTCACCTTTTCACAAGCTCTCTCACATTTACAGATTCTCTTTTATCGCCTCTAACCAAGGGCTTGTTCCCGCACACACCCTATTCACTTGTATATTTCAACAACACCCCGTAGTAAATTAGCTCCTAGATTTTATGGTCTATTCAAGATCCTAACAAAGTTAATGACAATTCTTATCATCTAGATATTCCACCATTGGCATATTTATAACTCCTTTCACATTAGTCTACTGAAAGTAACCATTTAGAGGCCCTCTTATAGCCTATCTAGTCTATGACGACCCTTTATTATTAGACAAAGATTCTGTAATTATTGAGTTAGAATTTATTCTAGACCATGAGAAAACAACAATAAGAAAATGTAATTTTTATCACACCGACAGTTAGTCAAGTATAAAGGCCACCCCATCAAAGATTCTCAATGGCTTCCTGATCATTCTCTCACTGCCCATCCATCCTTGATTGCATCTTATGTTCATACTAGCTCATGATGTTTATTTAGATTGGGATGCCTTTCTTGAATTCTCTTAGATGGATTTAGATTGGGATGCCTTTCTAAATCTGAGTAATTGTAGCTTCCTTTATAACACTATATTCGTGAGTTTGGGAATTTCCCACCAACTCCCATTTTTTGAATACTAAAAAGGTGGGACCTGGATTACATGCCTATAAGTTTCTCAAAAACCATATCATGTGACCTATTGTTGGAAAGCGCTTGGAAAATGGAATCTAGTGAGCTATAGAGCGCTCAATTTGGAGTAACGGTGTTCAAGTTATGATTAAACCAAAGATTTGACGACGTGTCCCAAACTACTGGGTGGGAAATTCCCATATTCCCCAATATGGTCTTTTATGCGTATGCGAGTGAATCCATACATTTTTCCACAAGTTATTTTAAGCAATATATTATTCAAATACACCAAGAAGAAACGTGGGGGACAAATTGGATCCAATCTTGTTTCTTGAGAAATTGTTTATTCTATTTTATGCATGGGATTTAATCAATTCATTGGGTTCATATCAAGCTCCCACAACACTCTTTCTAACACACACACACACTCTCTCTCTCTCTCTCTAGCACACACACACACACTCACTCTCTCTCTAACTCTCTTTCACTCTTTCTAACCCCCTTTGACATGATCATAACAAGGTTAGGTTTCCTTTGATGTAGTAAAATTATTGATTAGGTTAACAATATTAGTAGACTAATGCATGCCATTGCTAAATTTAACTAGTCACAAGCAAGAGATTGCTCCACAATATTAGTAGACCAATGCATGCCATTGCTAAATTTAACTAGTCACAAGCAAGAGATTGTTCCATAAAAGAGATTTTGTGGAGGCTTTAACTAAAATACTAGCATCATGTAAATATAGTGTTTTAAATTAAAAACAAAATACAATAACAAAGGGTTAAAATTTCAAAGAAGCTTTAAACTATTGATGATACATCTTCTCGATGCTACTATGACGAAACCAAATGGGAGTTGATTACTATCCATGGCAATACTACCAGCTCGTTTAGTTTGGCTGACCTCAATTAAAAGCAGCAAAAGCAGCAAAGCAACCTCGATTAAAAGCAGCAAAAGCAGCAAAGCAACCTCGATTAAAAGCAGCAAAGCAAGCAATACCTTTCCAAGTTCCCCCTCTCCTACCTTGGGCGAAAGTTTGTAGATGACGAAAGGAGGAAGAAATGATGAGGGCAAATGGAGGTTCATAGCTTACGAGCCCATAGCGATCGCTAGGCAAAATTACTCGCTTTAGGTTATGTCTAGAGTAGGAAAATTTGGGCTATTATTATTTTTATTCAATTTGAAAAAATAGCTTCTCTTTTTTGCAATATGCTTTAAATTCCCCTTTGCGCTAATATTAGCCCCTAATTTTTACCGTGAATCTCTCTAACTCGTTCTCTTTGCCTTTCTCTCTCTTTCTATAACGTATGTTAACCCTCATTGGACAGCTCTCCCCAATGTCAACACCATGGACATTGGTAACCATCACTTCATTTGGCCGTTGTTGACATTAAAAATGCTAATATTATATATTTTACGTCTGCAATTGCCACTTGTCTATGAAAGGCATGCCACGGGATTGGAAAGCCATGGACCTATATTTCAAGTATGGCTGGCCAAGGTGTGAAGGCTGGGGGGCCAAGATAAGGGTCAATTTGTATTCTCACCATTCGTTCTCTTACGAAATGCTCTTCTTCTCTACTCTCTTGGTCTCTTGTGTGTTTTGCTTTGCTTTCCTAATTCAATTAGAGCTATTACACGCTCATTGTGTATGTGTGAGTGCATGTGAGAGGAGGAAGATTGAGTGAGAGGAGGGTCGAGCTTCCTTTGGAGTGCGATGGTGGCGTTGGAGTGAAGCTTTGGAGTGTGGCTACGTGGCAACATCGTCTCTCCTAAGAGAACCCAAACACAAGTGTTGAAATGAGGTGAGTGACACACCTTGCCCATGCATTTGTGACCTCAGTTATGGAAGATTAGCTTCTCGGTTGAGCTGTTTTATGCTCCCGAGTGTGGTTGGGCAAAGTCCCATGACCCTGGCTAGTTCCTACAGTCTTCCTATGGTGCAAGGGCTTCCCATGAATGGCGTATCTTTCGTGGAATAGCCACAATGCATTTTGACTATGTGTGTGTATGAATGATTTCTCTTATATTTTCATTTTTTGAGTTCTTTTTCAAGAATGATAGGAATGAAATGCTGAAATTGTTGTTGCATTAGTGTTGAAATTTAAAGAAATTTATGTTCAATTTTTGCATGATTTCTACATGTTTCTCAATTTCTGTGAGTTTGGGAATTTGTGCATTTAGGTTAACTCTTCTCCCACATATCATTTACAAGTTCAATTTGTGGTTTTCTATATTTTTCAAATTTAAAAATTTAAAAAAACATTCAATTGAACAAGAAATTGAAAGAATTGGGCTAAAAATAGATCACAAAATTGATTTTCTAACATTGTGTCTATCCCAATTTTGACTCCTTATATGTGGTGAAATCAAGACAAAAAACAAAAAATTAGGGGAGGATTTGCAATACATAGAAATTTCTATGTTTTCTGCATATTTTGCATTAGTGTAATTAATGTGGGTTAATTATTCTTAAGATTTGTTCTTTTATAGGTCTTTGCAATTATCACAAAAAATTTGTTTGCAATTATTGCATTGTCTTTTGAATATGCTTCTTTGCAAATTAATTGTTTTCCATTGTGGTAATCACCAACAAAAATCCATTGACATGTTCAAGCTAGCATATTTTGACACATACCCCAGTCCTTCAATTACCTGCTTTTTCTAGAAATTTCCTTCTTATCATCAACTGATAGCAATGGATCCTGTATTGGTACAGTCCTTATCCTCTTGCCTATTACTTTTGCACGAAATGATATGCTTTGGACTATTGTTGATAGATATAGTAAGCAAGCATATTTTACTACAGGCAAAAAGATATTGTCTACTTCATAAGAGCTACATAGCTTTTCATTAAACATGTCATTACACACCACGGTCTATCTAAAGTTATTGTACCTGACTGTGACTCTAGATGTTTTAATCATTTTTGGATTGCTTTATTTTCAAATCTTGGATCTAAAATTGATTTCACATCTTCTTTTTATCTTGGAAATAATGGCTAAACCGAAGCAACTAATAGTACCATTCTAGATTTCTTAAGCTCCTACACTATCTCTATACTAGCTAATCTATCTATCTCTATGTGTGTGTGTGTGTGTGTGTGTGAAGAAGTGATATGTAGATTTATGTTTCCTTAATTATTTTGTTTTGCAGAGTACGTTTGAAGTCAATAACGAATTCTTGCGGCATAAAAGGGAGTACTTTGGCTGAGACATAGCTCTCTCTCACTACCTACCTACCCAAATTGTCTAAGGCAAAGATGATAATCTACCACAATGCCACGAGCCAAGAAGCGAGATTTGCAATTTTTTTATTCAAGACATTGTCCCTGTTTCTAGGTGGAACAATTATTCCCAAAAGTTATGAGAATATTATTTTGATAGAGAAGTCCACTGCCTTAGAAATTTTTGGATGCTACCCTGGTTATGCCAGAACCCGAAGGGGTTACTTTCATACCTATGCTGCAGTAGCATTGTCTCTAGGCATAGAGAACCCATAAGAGCTAGAAGAGTATGGCAAACACCGTTTTGCTAAGGTATAAACGAAAGTCAAAACCACATGAATTACAAAAGTCATTAGAATGAAAAAATACATTATAAAAGACTTATGTGTTACATCTATCTGTCCAACGATGATTAACAAAAATCTTTTGTTCGCTCCATTTATTTTATGCTTGTATGGCATTTGAGTTTTTAAAATTATACTTCAGAATGCTTCAATCTCTTCCTTTCCATATCTCTGAGTGTCTGCATCAGTTTGGAATGACCTCAAGGTTTCTTTTTTGTGTAGTTATTGCAGTATCCTTCTATAGAACCATTGGAACACTTCTTGTAGGCTATTTACCTTACTTTTTCCACCACTATGTTGTGTGTGCCTGAAATATACATTTCGAGCCATATAGTGTGATTTCTCAAGCCCTTGTGTGTTTCAAATGCTAGGATCTCCATACTTGTTGATAAAGTAAGGCATGTAGTTTTAGAGAATATGTTGTATAAGAAAACATACAATGTAAGTTGTATCAAGGGCTAGGAAACAAGAGTAAGCTAGAAACATACCATGTAGTGTGTAATGTTGGTGTCAGTCGAAGCAGCTCTGAATGCTTGTAAGTTGTCTTTAAAGATCTCTTTGTCTTGCTGGGAGTAGTTGACTTTCTCACACATCTAAAATAGAGTATCAATTGAACGCCAAACATGTAATTTGACATTCCTTGAAGAAGCACCTTCATGGTCTTTCACTACATTATGAAGCTTTTTCCACTGTTGGTATTCAATTTTGCTTGTATAGGTTGTTGTATATTGCTTTTCTAATTTTGTAGGTTTGTGTTGCTATCCATTGGCTTGGAAAGAAATCTTCTTGCCGTAACACCTCTAATGGAGGGCTTCATTGGAACTTCCTTTTCATTAGATGACTTTTTAGTGTCCTTCAGAATCTGGACATTACCTCCATGTAGTCCAATTTCAGATAGTACCTTCCCCAATGCACGAATGGCTTCTTTCCTCTCTGCTACATTCTTGATCTTCCAAGCAAAGCCAATGTAGAGATATACCAGTTTCTCTATGATATGACACAAAACATGAAGTGTGCATATATGCACATTGGAAAGAGGAATCTCAAACACTGGTTTAAAGTTCTCATCCAAAATTTGTCTGTTCGATGGTCGTCTCCACCACTTAGAGTCCATCACCCTTGCAGAGTCCATACAGTAAAGGCATGGAGACTTTGCATTGGTCCCTTTGCTACAATTAAATAAGCACTTGAGATTCTTCAAGTCACTGCAAAATGCCATTAAACTTGAAAGTCCCCCGTTTTCTCTACATGGAGCATCCTTCTTGCATTCATCTGTTCTTTGATGAGGTTGGGAATATGTGTATGATGAAATATCCAAAACAAGGATTCATGATCCTCTTTCTAAACCTAAAATGAACCTAGCCACCATATGTTTGTCTCAGACTGCATGCTAAAATACTTTGGATGATCCCTACTGCAATTAGAAAGAGCCCTATTCATAAGTGTCATTGTGACCCTTTCCATCTTTTTCTCCTTGATATTCTCGCACTCATCAAGCTTGATGAGTGACAAATTGAAGTACACCTCTTGTCTCCTCAAATGTAATATCATAGAACTCCACCATTCTCTTTTGCAAGAGCTCCAACTCCATGAATATATTACTGTGTTCATTGTAGAATACGCTGGCACCTTCTCCCTTAAACTCTCCTACAATGTGGTATGAGTGACCAACATAGTGAAGTTGTTCTGTGTTTAATTCCTCCCTATGTCTCCAAACGTTTGTAGGTGTTGGAAGTAGCTTTGCTTTAATGCCTTTGGCCTCAAGGAGTGATGACATTGACTTCTGGATGACACTATAACCCTTACGACTTACTCCACTTGAATCCATGGTGAATTGAATATGTGCAGCCGAAACTATATTGTTGGTTACAAATTCATTCACTTTATCTCATTGAACCACCTTGAACTTCTTCTCTTTTATCATTCCTCTTGCCATGGTGAATTGAATATGTGCAGCCGAAACTATATTGTTGGTTACAAATTCATTCACTTTATCTCATTGAACCACCTTGAACTTCTTCTCTTTTATCATTCCTCTTGATGTCACGAATGATTTCAGCTGCTTTGCTGGATTAAGATTGGGACTGATATTCTCTTTATTAGGATGTATGACAACCCTACAAATACAACACTACTTATTACTAACATAGAGAACACGTAAATCACAAAGTAGCCCAACAAATAAAATAATATTAATTGCTAACATAAAAGACATGTGAATGGAAATGCAGTGAGTGCAATCTTACCTTATGGCTTGGATTCTCTTCTTCAGGCCTCCAGAACCGGGTGCCAAGTTCTCAACGTTTTTGAGCTTTCTTCTCCATATGCACGATCCAATGCTAGTGTCTTTTTCTCTATATTTGCGAAGGTCACTTCTTAGTTTGTTGATTTGACACCCTTGTTCTTCCAATCTAACTTTCTATGTCTTGCATTCTCCAGACAAGCCAAGAAGCTCCATTGCTAAATGTTGTGAATAATGCCTCTCTCTTTCTTGCATGAAAGAAATTGACTTGCAATATCCTAGTAAGCCTTTGGCGCCATCACTTGCAAAATGCAAGAGAGTTGTGGGATTTGAAAAGGGAGGATGTCAAGCAGTACAGGGGTCAATAGGATAGATGGAGCCATTACACCAAAGGTCTATGTGTTGCTTCCCCGACAACCGCATATGATCTTTGATATCTGATGAGAGCATTAATAGTTGACCACTTTTGCGTTTTTGAATGGGCACATACTCACTATCTAGAGAAATGTGCAGATGGTACTTTCTCTTAATGCTTTCATGATTAGACTCTTCATCAATAGAATGTGTGTGTACATGGTTGTTCTCCATTAAAGTGTTCAGAGAAATGAGTAAGTATACTATATGAGACAGAGTGAAAGAATATGACTCGCTATGGTGAAAGAAGGCTTGCATTTGTCTTTTGAAATTGGAGATGAAAGTTCTCATTCCCTCCAAACTATCTTCCGTGTAGTAATATCCTCCTGAACTAACTTTATTCTTGCAGTTTTGAATGTATCATTTCAAAGAAGGCTCCAACGAACTTTATGACGGCTGCGTAGGGAGGAGAAGATTTACCTCTCTGGCTCAGAGACTACACTTTTACGACTTTTACGTTCTCTTTATTTTAACATTTCAAGATCTTTTCTAGAGAGAGAAAATAAGAATCGACGATTTTCTTACAAGGCCCTACAAATGACCTCCAAAATGTGCTAATGGTTATAGAAAAAGCTCCTTTTGAACTTGTATATGGTAAGAAATTTCCAGCACCTACTTCTTGACTTTTCCTTACTGTCCTTACAGATTTCACTAAAGACCGACCATACCCGTATACTTCAACAAGTACATGAAGCTATAGCTAAATCTCAAGCAACAACATACTAACCAAGAAAATGAGAAACATAAGGCAATTACTTTTCAAGAAGGTGATTTTGCTTGGCTTCATGTAGAAAAAAGAAGATTCAAAAGTGTGGACAAACACTCCTCCGTAATTGAATTAGCTCCTAGATTTTATGCCCCATTCAAGATCCTAACAAAATTAATAACAATGCTTATCTTCTAAATATTCCATCACATTGGCATATTTATAACTCCTTTCACATTAGTCTACTGAAATCATTTAGAGGCCCTCTTCTAGCCTATCTGGTCTATGACGACCCTTTATTATTAGACAAAGATTCTACGATTATTGAACTAGAACTTATTCTAGACCATGAGAAAACAATAATAAGAAAAGGTAATATTTATCACTGATATTTAGTCAAGTATAAAGGCCACCCCATCAAAGATTCTCAATGGCTACCTGATCATGCCCTCGCCGCCCATCCATCCTTGATTGCATCTTATGTTCATACTAGCTCATGAGGTTTATTTATAGTTTTGTGACAACTGAGGACAGTGTGGTTAGTGACCCTCAGGGCATGTTATGAGGACTTAATTCATGGAATATTTATATTGTCACGTTCCCATTATTGATGAATTCTATTAGATGGATTTAGATTGGGACGCCTTTCTAAATAGCTTACTATATGCGTACCCAAGTGAATCCATACATTTTTAAGTCCCACAAGTTATTTCAAGCAATATATTATTTAAATACACCAAAAGAAAACGTGGGGGACAAATTGGATCCAATCATTGTGTCTTGAACAATTGTTTATTCTATTTTATGCATAGTATTTAATCAATTCATTGGGTTCATATCACAACACTCTCTCCCTCTCTCTCTAACTCTCTTTCACCCTTTCTAACCCCCTCTGACAAGATCATAACAAGGTTAGGTTTCCTTTTATGTAGTAATATTATTGATTAGGTTAACAATATTAGTAGACTAATGCATGCCATTGCTCAAGTTAACTAGTCACAAGCGAGAGATTGCTCCACAAAAACGAAGGCTTAAACTAAAATACTAGCATCATCATGTAAATATACTTTTTTAAATTAAAAACAAAATATAATAGCAAAGGGTTAAAACTTCAAAGCTTGAAACTATTTGATGATACATACGGCAACACCACGAAATTGGTTACTATCTATGGGCAATACTACCAGCTCGTTTAGTTTGGCTGACTCCATTAAAAGCAGCACGTGCGCAGCCGCCAGGTTTTGGACGTTGTCTTTCACCCATTCGAAGTATCTGTCCAGGATGAAGGGCACATTCTTCAAGCTCTGCTTCACGACTCGAGCCCTCACGCTGTCAATCTCCTCTCGGAGTCTCGCGTTCTCCCGCTCGGTGAGGTTGGGGAGGGCGGCGCAAGCCTCGAGGAGCTTCACGGCCGTTTCTCGAGCGTAGTCCTAGCAGCACCGGTCACGCAGGCAAGGCAGTAGTCCAGGTCACCGTCCTCTAGAATTTCTAGCACCCGGTTAAGGGTGACCGCCTTCTGATTGCAAGACAGCTTGAAGGCCGCAACGTCGATACGCACAGTCGGGAACTGGTCGTATCTATCTATGTGAATCCCCACGGACTGCGGGTGGGGACCTCCATACTTTTCTGCCCTAAAGAAGAGAGGCTGCTTCTTATCTTGGTCATACATGATCTCCACCACCAGGAACGCGTGGTTGATCAGGGAGGGCGTTGTCGTCGCTCATCTCCGTCGCAGCTCTTCGATGGAATGCGCCAAGCTCTGAAAGAAGCCCAAGCAAGTGACGCAGTAGTGCACTTTGTCGAGAGTGACCATGGGGGAGTCGCCGATGTGGTCCGCACTTTCTTGCCCACGAGGTTGCGGATGTCGCCTTTCGAGGAGCTGGGAGGAGCTGGGAGGAATTGAGGGAGGTGGAGGAAAAGAGGTGCTTGCGGAGCGTGGTGGTGCTCCAGAAGGCCTGCTTGGACCAGGACTTGGGCCGTGGACAGGTCCCGTCCGAGCCCACAGCGTAGAGACGCTGCAGGCTCAACGGAAGGCCGTCGGCAGAATGCGAGGAGCTACTCGAGGACGGGAAAAAATTGGACATCTTGATATGCTCAGTTCCAAGGAGTTCCGAATCCAAAGATTCCAGGGCGGAAAGTACGGCCCCCACCGCCCAAGGAGTTCAAGTTCGTTCCAAGCCTCAAGGATTCACCACTTTACAGAGGCAAGGCTGAAAACAAAAAACCACGTAGGTTGTCCTAGTCTACATGGCCCCAATGTCATTTATAAAAAAACAAGAGTAAGACCAATTCTACAAAAGGAGTTTGTCAAACTTGCCCCCCACGGCCCACTGTCATTTATAAAAAAATCATTTCTCTTAAAACAAGTGAAGCTAAGTCACGAGTCTTCTGCCCCCCACCGCCCAATGTCATTTATAAAAAAATCATTTCTCTTAAAACAAGTCAAGCTAAGTCAAGAGTCTTCTTGGATAGTGTTTAAAGAGAAAGAAAAAACTCTTCTTAACCAATCATCAAAATAAGGAGACATTTTTTCCTTGGTCGATTTTTCCTTTAGAAATCCAGGTTTTATAACCTAAGATATTCAGAATCCTCACCATTAACTAAATTGAGCCCTGAAAAATACACTAAAGAATAGTTTTTTTCTTACAATGTGAATCAAAATCTTGGGTTTGCCAATATGTACTAATTCAAAACATGGCCCCTCTAGTGTTAGGAGGGAAAAATCATTCCTCCTTACAAGTATGTGATATTTCACAACTTGGTCTCTAAGTCGGCCCCATTGATAGAAAAAACACATCTCCTAAAACAAGTCAAGATAAGGAGTCTTCCTAACTTTGCCAATATGTGCTGTTTCAAAACTTGACCGCTAATCGGCCTCTGTTTTTTTTTAAAAAAAAACATTTCTTCTAACAAGTCAAGTTAGCAAGTTGTCTTGTTTTTGCCTATATGCACTATTTTAAAATTTAGCCCATGTTAGTTAGGAGAAAAAACAAACATATCTCCTAATAAGTCAAGGTAAGGAGTCGTCCTGGATTAGGCCCGCTTTCTTTCAAAAAAATGTACACATTGATAGATTTCAAAGCCAAACTTTTAAAATTTTAGCCATTTGTTTGATGAATGGGCCAAACCTGCCTTCACGGTGCATTGGTTGCCCTTCTCTCCGGCCTCTCATTCTCTCTCCTCTTTTTTAATTTTTCCCCTTAAAACATTTTGTTTAAACTAATTCTATTTTCTCTCTCGCTCCTCTCTTTTTCTCTCTCTTCCTTCTCCTCTTATTTTCCCTCCTTTAAAAAAGGCTCATTAACAAAATAAAATACCTTTAAAAAAGTTTAATTCTCTCTCTCTCTCTGTGGCCCTCCTCTCTCTCTCTCTCTCTCTCTCTCTCTCTCTCTCTCTAATTTTCTCTCTCTCTCTCTAATTTATGATGCCTTTAAAATTCTCTTGCTATAATGTATTTTGTGTGCTGAGAAGACGTCTTTTGAATTGTGAAAGCTTAATGCACTTACAAAACTAATATGTTTTCATTACTCAAAGTAAAGTGTTTTGTTATTAAAAGGGGCACTCAAAATTTTAGCCAAAAGTGACATTTTGACACCCATGGTTGATGGCAAAAGTGCCACTAGATTTTCTATGGCACCTAGACTTAGGTGCCAAATTTAAAGCCTGTCCAGACCAACGATAGGATTTGACGCCCATCTTCCCTTCCGAGAGCCGTCTACCCGTCGTACGAAGGCCAACTTGAGACGAAACCTGTCAAAGGACGAGCTAGACAAAAAATTTCCCTTCCATAAGGATGTGCAAAAAATTTATACACCTGTCAAAAGAAGTGCAACTTTTTGAAATGCCCTTCAAAAATAAAATTTAAAATTATATGTCCAGCCTGCCGTGCATGCTAAATTAATGTCATTTGACAAGTTGTCATTGCTAATTTTGGTAAAGGGGTAGTTGGAACTTGGAAGTTGTCATTGCTAATTTTGGTAAAGGGGTAATTTCGCTTAGCGAACGCCGTCTCTCTCTCTCTCTCTCCCTCTCTCTCTCTCTCTCTCCCTCTGGTATTTGCCTTAGCTCAAGAGCAAGGTAGTAGCTTGCAGGGAAAGAGGGCCAAACTGCTTTCCCTTGCGGCATAACTTCTCATTATGATCTTTACCCTTGGCCAGCTCCATTTTCGGGCTCTCAAGAATCATGTGCCAGCTGCTTACTCCATGTATATGATTAAGGCGGACCTGTTTTCGTTCGAGCATTTGCAGACCGCTGAGCAAACCAGCTCCTTCTTGGCAGCGAGTCCCGGGCTCTCAAGAATCATGTGCCAGCTGCTTACTCCCTGTATATGATTAAGGCGGACCTATTTTCGTTCGAGCATTTGCAGACCGCTGAGCAAACCATCTCCTTCTTGGCAGCGAGTCAGCGACCCTCGGCCCAGGAGTCAGGACTCGGTGGCCTCTGACCCTATTTATGAAGCCCCCCTGCCTCAGTTCTCACTCCACTCCAGGGGCCAGCCTCCTCCTGCGGCCTGCCTTTTGCGGCCTGCCTTCCTGCTTCTAGTTCGCCCTCCTTCCTGACCTCTGCTCCCTGCTCGAGCCTCTGTAGTGTGCACCTTGCCTGCTGCTGTCCACCTCACTTCAGCCCTTGGCCACCTTGCTTCCTGCCCACCTCTCCCTCAGTTCAGCACTTATTTCAGCCCTTTTCTCTGGCTCCTGGGGGTGCTTCCCTCCCAGAGGTGTCCAGAATTTGTCTGCAGTATTCAGCCATCGTTTCCAGTTGATTCAGTCGATGTTGTCACCTTCAAGTGCTTCAGAATATCAGGAAAGTTTTGAAGGTATGCTCAAAGACCCCTTCTTAGGTTATATTCATTAGAAGTTAGCAACAGCATATTGTGTTTGTTGTTTGAATTTCATGATATTAATCTACTTGTGCAGCCAAAATTCACATGCTCATGTGTTAGTACGAGACTATGCTGCAACCTACCGGTGACCTTGCCCAGGTGAGTTAACTGCTATCTTCAGTTATCTTATATGCATAATGCATGGTTGTCTTTTACTCTTTGTTACTACCCCAGTAAGCACAGCGCTAGGAAACTTGACCATGGGCTACATCACAGCGCTGGGAAACTTGACCATGGTGAGATTAGGAAAGGGGAAAGGGAAACAGAAACGATGCCTTTAGAGAAACAGAGTTTCTGCAGTTTCAGCCAAGAAATTGCCATTTCATATTACTATGGTGTAGGGTTCTTGGGCTGTAGCCGTGAACACAACAACTGGACGCTTCAATGCAGCCAAGTTGCCATCTTTTTGGGTGCATGCTTAGCTGTTAGCTGCACTGTGTGGTAGCAGTGGGAACTGCACTGACTGGTGGACGATTTATGCAGAGCTGAGGTTCTTGTTGTTCATGGGTTTGGGCAGCACTTTTCTTTTTAGTCCAAATTAAGGTTTAGGTGTATGCCTAATGGGCTGATCATAATGCTTGGTTGAGTGTGGTTGATCTGTCTGTCTTCCGCTTCCGCTCAGAAGGTATGGCCTGGCAGCAAGCTGTATGATGTAGAGCGCTAGCCTTTATGCTGTCTTGAGGCGGGGCCTGCTGTCTAGTGGAAGCATCCTTTGTCTTTCTAGTTTTGAGGGCTGCTTAGTAGTGCCAATTGTTTTGCATCATGGGCGATCATGGGGGTTGTTTTCTGCACTGTTCAAGATTCTGGAATCTGGGGCTAAACTGCCTTGCCACTGCTTATGTGCTGAGTGTGATGTACTTGGATGGTGTCAGGCTTGGAGATGTACAAGGTACTATTAGTGGGCTTTTCACAGCAGCTTTCTTTCTCTTCATTTCTCATGCACGCCCAATGAACACTTTATCTGCTGAACGGCCACATGCAAACAGCCTTCTTTCTCTCTCTCTCTCGAGTCTCGCCTGAGTCGCCTGCATGGTAGAAACTTGAAAGTTGCCCTCTCTCAAACTTGGGTTTCATGCTTTGCAGGACACAATCAAGCTTCATCCACGGCATCATCTGGAGTAATCTAACTTCTAGTTCTAAGTCTTTCAAATAGTGAACACAATCTATATGGACCAAAGACATCATCCAAGGAATTCAAGAGTCATCAAGTCTTGAGACGACATTGATTACAACCACCACATTATCTCCAAGATCTAAAGGTTGGTCTTCTTTTCACGCATTATCTTTACTTGTGAATTCTATGACTACTTGCACAATACATGAAATCGTTGGCATACTAAGCATGAAGCTTAATAATGTATTTATTCAAAGAACACTACCTACATTATAGACTAAGGATAGAAAAAGATATGAGATTTATAGCAGTATCTTGAAAACTTCACAGCATTTCAAATCACATTATTATTTATTGTTATGTACAGAATATGGCGCCACTTGGTCGACCTGAAAAAAGCAAAAAACAAAAAACCCTTGAGCAATCTCTTGGGCTTCATGGTCTAGTTACTAATGTAACAAGTGATCAACGTAATGCTGCCACTTCTAGTCAAGTTGTGGCTGCACAAGAATCCACAAAAGAGAAAAAAAAGTATGAGCGGATTTTCTTGGAAAGTTGGAAAATTCGGCATACATGGGTTTTCCCTATTGATGGGCCTGATGGAAAAGAGAGGCTCAAATGCAGGTGGTGTACCTATGCACACAAAAGGAATCCTTATGCTCAACCTCAAGGTGCTACAACTAAACAAAGGAGTGCCTTAGATGAGCATAGTCTCTCTAAAGAGCATATACAGGCAAAGGCTATGTGGGAAGAACATGAGAGATGCTCAACACTTCCCATTGAGAAGCATATTGCGATTATGATAGATGATGAGAAGGATAGGATTGTCATGGTCATGCAAAGCATGTGGTATGTACTCAAAAGAAATTTACCTCTTGAAGAGTTTCCACACCAATGCAACTTTCAAAGATTTTTGCGCACACCTAATATGCCAATTACTAGTGAGTACTCTGCGTACACTAGTAAAGATGCAGGAAAGGAATTTGCCAAGGCAATCAAACATGTATATTGGAATAGATTAAAGAAGGACATTGTTGAGAGTCCTTTTTACTCTATTCAAATCGATGAGAGTACTGATATTAGTACAAAACAATACATGATTGTTTACATCACGTACATGCAAAATTGTGGAAATGGCCCAATATGTACATGCTTTGTGGAACTCTTGCCAATCGAAAATGGTGATGCAGAGGCCTTAAGTAAAACTTTGCTTGACTTTTTGGCCAAAATGGAGTTGCCTTTGCACAAGATGATTGGTATTGCTACCGATGGTGCAAGTGTCATGACAGGCTCAGCAAATGGTGTGGTTGCAAGGTTGAAGCAAAATATTCCACATCTTTTGAGCTTTCATTGTGTTGCTCATAGGGAGTCACTTGCAGCTGGAGATGCATTTAAAGTGTTCAAAGAGTTCAAGTTTGTGGATAAGATTGCAAAAAAGCTCTTTGAGTGGGTTTGTAGATCGGCAAAGAGACATGCAGCTCTTGCAGAAGTTGTAAAGGCATTCAATCTTGGTAGACATGGAAAATTGAAATTGTTAAAGATGCACGATGTAAGGTGGTTGTCTCGAGGTCAAGTCATGGTTAGAGTGGTGCGTCTGATGCCAGCTTTGTTGACAGCATTGAAGCATGAAGATAGTGAGTTATATGCATCATTGACAAACTATAAGGTGCAATCTCTTTTGAATTTCTTTGCCGATGTGCTTGGAGAATTAAATGTGCTCAATTGCAAGCTCCAAGAGGAGCATCCAGATATTTCTGCTATTGGAAGTCATCTAAAGTCTGTTGTAGAGACACTTCAAATGTCTTTCTTGGGTCGAGTATTTGGCTTTGATACAAAACACACACATGCTTTTTTGACCATGGCTCATGGACAAAATGGGGTGGTGAGTTTTACAGATAGTGCTGGCAAAATACACTCACATGTCTTACACTTGGGGCCTATGTGTGAAGGAGATATTGTGAATGCATATGAAACTCTACATATAGTGATTGAGAATTTAGTAATGATGGCTACTACTTATGTTAGAAGTTTAGTGGATGCTTTATGGAATCGTTTTAAGGTTGATTTTGAGTTGTTTACTCCAAGAGACTATAATGAAGATTTAGAAAAGCTTGATGATGCCTCACGACTATGGTTGGAAACTCTTTGCAAGCACTTTGGAAAGGAATCTGGCTCTTTCATGAATGAGGTTGAATGCAAAGGAGAGTGTAGATCTTTTGTCTCACGGATGTGAAATTGTTTTAAGCAAAAGAATATGCATACTGCTTGGCAAGATTGTTGTAATCATGAAGAATGGGAATTCTCTTTTCCATGGACTATGAAGCTTTGGAGAGCCTTGCTTTTGTTACCTCTTTCATTTGTAGCATGTGAGAGAGGTTTCTCAAAGATGAATAAAATCAAGGACAAGTTTCGGAATAGGTTATCCCTTGATATGTTGGGATTGGTGATGTTTGTGGGATTGAATACTCCCAAGGTAGACAACCCTGAAGACATGCTTTGAGATGAATGTTTTGAAGCTTGGAAAGCTATGAAGAGTAGAAGATCAAGATCCATGGAGACCACTTCTATGCGAGAAGCTTGAATTTGAAGTTTCCTTCTTATGCATTTTGGATTTTTAGGTTCCAGGACACTTTTTATCCTCTTTAAGAGGGGTTTTTTCCCCTAGGTTTTTATTTGCTTTCTATTATATTGGCCTTGTATACATTATTCAATTTGCATATTCAAGGGCTTAATGTGAAGATTTTGTTGAAGATTTTTAGATTAAGGTGAGATTAAGTGATTTAAATATTGTATGAAGTGAAGATCTTGTCTAATTCATTTAAAGTTATCATGAAAATCTCTCTTATGATGTAAGTTGTTTATATGAATTCAAATAAATTTACTTTGGATAAATGTAGTGATAAAAGTTACCATGAGATGATGATTGTACGATCTTCTGTGTTAGTACCATAAATTTGTAACTTTTTCTTATATAGATAAATATGGATATGCTTTTAAATGTCAATAAGTATTATGCAATTGATAACTAATAACGATCTTAAAATAAAATCTTGTAAACACAATACAAAATGCTTTGTATCTACTTGTACATGACTCAAGCATCACGATGATCTTTCGATAGGAAAATTTTTTATTCATCTGTCATTAGACGGGCATTGTAGAAATTTGTTCTTCTTGAAAGAAGGGCAAAATTTTTAGGTGTCTGTCATATAAAAGATTTGGGTGCCCTTCAAATCCTATCGTTGGTCCAGACCACTTGAAAAAAAAAGAGACACCCCCTCGTGCCTTAACTTGTTTCTTATAAATAAATGAGTGTAGACTTGGATGAAGTAGGCAGCCTACTTGTTTTTCTTTTTTCCAACCCTGCCTCTTTTAAGTGGTGAATCCTTGGAACTGGAACTTGAAGGCTCATCAAAGAAAATATCAAGATGTCCTCATCTTTGAGTAGCTCCTCGCGTTCTGCGGACGGCCTTCTGTTGAGCCTGCAGCGTCTCTACGCCGTGGAACTCAAGTCAGAGCTGTCCACGGCCAAATACTGGTCCAAGCAGGCCTTCTGGTGCGCCACCACGCTCCGCAAGCACCTCTTCTCCTCCACCTCCCTCAATTCCTCCCAGCTCCTCGAAGGCGACGTCCGCAACCTCGTGGGCAAGAAACTGCGGACCACCATCGGCGACTCCCCCATGGTCACTCTCGACAAAGTGCACTACTGCGTCACTTGCCTGGCCTTCTTTAAGAGCTTGGTGCATTCCATCGAAGCTGCGAAGGAGGTGAGCGACGGCAACGCCAAGGAGGTACGCTCCTTGATCAACCACGCGTTCCTGGTGGTGGAGATGTATGACCAAGATAAGAAGCAGCCTCTCTTCTTTAGGGCAGAAAAGTATGGAGGTCCCGACCCGCAGTCCGTGGGGATTCACATAGATAGATACGACCAGTTCCCGACTGTGCGTAACGACGTTGCGGCCTTCACGCTGTCTTGCAATCAGAAGGCGGTCACCCTTAACCAGGTGCTGGAAATTCTGGAGGGCAGCGACCCGGACTACTGCCTGCGTGACCGGTGCTGCTGGGACTATGCTCGAGAAACGGCCGTGAAGCTCCTGGAGGCTTGCGCCGCCCTCCCCAACCCCAGCGAGCGGGAGAACGAGAGACTCCGGGAGGAGATTGACAGCGTGGAGACTCGAGTCTTGAAGCAGAGCTTGAAGCATGTGCCCTTCATCGTGGACAAATACTTCGAATGGGTGAAAGACAATGTCCAAAACCTGGCAGGCGGCGCCAAAATTCCCTGGCTGCGCGAGTAGCCTGCTCTGCTGCTTTTAATGGAGGTTAGCCGAACTAAACGAGCTGCTAGTGCTAGTCCGTCATAGTAGCGTTGCCGTATGTATCATCAAGCTTTGAAGTTTTAACCCTTTGTTATTATATTTTCTTTTTAATTTTAAAAAAAGCATATTTACATGATGCTAGTATTTTAGTTAAAGCCTCCACAAAAGCTCGTTTGTGGAGCAATCTCTTGCGTGTGACTAGTTAAGTTCCGCAATGGCATGCATTGGGCTTTGAAGTTTTAACCCTTTGTTATTATATTTTCTTTTTAATTTAAAAAAAAGCATATTTACATGATGCTAGTATTTTAGTTAAAGCCTCCACAAAGGAGCAATCTCTTGCGTGTGACTAGTTAAGTTCCGCAATGGCATGCATTGGTTTACTAATATTGTTAACCTACTTAATAATTTTACTACATCAAAGGAAACCTAACCTTGTTATGATAATGTCAGAGGGGTTAGAAAGAGTTAGAGAGAGAGAGAAAGAGCGTGTGTTAGAGAGAGTGTTGTGGGAGGTTGATATGAACCTATAAATTGATTAAATACCATGCATAAAATAGAATAAACAACTGTTCAAGACACAAGATTGGATCCAATTTGTCCCCCATAATTTTTCTTGGTGTATTTAAATAATATATTGCTTGAAATAACTTGTCGGACTTAAAAGTGTATGGATTCACTTGCATACGCATAAAGTAAGCTACAATCGCTCGGATTTAGACTAAATATCGGTGATAAATATTACTTTTTCTTATCGTTGTTTGCTCATGGTCTAGAATAATTTCTAGTTCAATAATCGCAGAATCTTTGTCTAATAAGAAAGGGTCACCGTAGACCAGATAGGCTAGAAGAGGGCCTCTAAATGGTTTCAGTAGACTAATGTGAAAGGAGTTATAAATATGCCAATGTGGTGGAATATCTAGACGATAAGCATTGTCATTAATTTTGTTAGAACCTTGAACGGGCCATAAAATCTAGGAGCTAATTTAACTACGGGGTGTCTGTCTACGCTTTTGAGTTTTCTTTTTTCTACATGAAGCAAACATAATCACCTTCTTTTTTCTACATGAAGCAAACATAATCACCTTCTTGAAAAGTAACTGCCTTACGTTTCTTTTTTTCTTGGTTAGTATATTGTGTTTGGGATTTAGCTATAGCTTCATGTACTTGTTGAAGTATACGGGTGTGGTCTTTAGTGAAATCCACAGGGACAGTATGTGAAAGTCAAGAAGTAGGTACTGGTAATTTCTTACCATACACAAGTTCAAAAAGAGCTTTTTCTATAACAGAGTGTGGTGTATTATTGTAAAGAAACTTATAGCAAATAAATATATTTTTACTCCAATTAGCCGATAGTGTAGGACCTTAAGGAATCTAGAATGGTACCATTAGTTTCTCTCTCTCTCTAACTCTCTCTTACTATCTATTTCTCTCAAGCTGGTTAACTCTCTCTAACTCTCTTTAACACACACACACTCTCTCTCTCTCTCTCTCTCTAGCTCTCTGTTAAGGAAACCCTACCCTAATCATGTGCCTATCTGCTGAACTCAGGCATGGCTCAAGAGCTCCACCATAGCCACTCGTCAAATCGCCGTCCTCCCACACTTGTTGTCACACCGAGGTGGTTGCTCTAATCCAATGGGTGATGCAAGCTTTCTCGTCGTGAAGATCGTGTGAGATCTCTACGAAAGAGGATCGTATTGGCTAGCTTAATCACGAGAGAGAGAGAGAGAGAGAGAGAGAGAGAGAGAGAGAGAGAGAGAGAGAGGAAGCAAGAGGGAACAAGTGATTAGCCCTAATCACTACCAAACCCTAACCCTAAGCAGACCACACATGCTAGATTAGAGTTGCAAGAGAGAGGGAGAAAGAGAACACTCCACTTCTATTGCACGAATCGGAGAATGAGTTACAAATAAGAGAAATTGGCTTTCATATTTCCAAGCCTTTTCCCACTAGGCCGCCCGTTGCCAGAGTAAGTGGCCCGGGGCGCCCAAAACATAGTTACAAGGCTTTTCCCTATGGTTTAGCTAACTGACCAAGATCCTCTTGTCTATCCTCTGAAGCTCAATACTTGGGAGGATCATTAGGGAATTTCTCTCATCAACTCGGGATTTAGAATAAAGCACAGGTGCCCATTACATAAGTGTGTAGACATAGTTATCATAGGAATGTATATGTGGTTAACATACTCCCCTTTTCCTGAAGTCGATTGCGTCCTCGTAAAATCGATGAGAGGTTGGTGAAGCACACAGGGAACATCGCACTTGGTTGGTTCTCCTATCTCTCCAGAAATGAGAGGGGGTGGGGGAGTTAGTATGATGGAAAGAAGTTAGTGGAGTGCTGGTGATTAAGTATCTAGCTAGTCATACGGGCTCTTAGAGTTTGCTTTTTTTATGTGCCCAATACTACTCTTTTTTTTTGCGATGTTTTTTCATTTCGTGTCCCCTTTGTGGGTGAGACATCCTCATTAGAGGAGTTAGAGTAATTGAATGAGTAGACTAGCATAGAATACTTAATGAGTAGACTAGCATGGAATACTTAATGACCAGTATCCCAGTGGTAGGTTGTATGATTAAAGAGGAATTAGTAAAACAATGGGGTTAGTAAGCAAATGGAAAGGGGGGAATTCCAAAGGGACAAAGAGGCAACGTGCATGGAGACTGCTTGTACTCCGAGATGTTGTAGGTCAATGGGGATGTTCATGAAGCTCTAGCATCTGTGTCAAGACACGGTAGTGGGTATCTTGGCTCCCATGGATGCTGAGTCATCAGGTTGTGGTATTCTCTCTTTTTCTTTAGTAGATTTGTGAGCTTACCTTTGAGTGTATCTTTGAGTGCTTGGATAAGCTCGGCCATTTGTAGCATTGCCCCTTAGTGTGGTGAACGAAGGCACGGGGGGCAGGGTGGAGCTTCGTGGAGGAGGCTTCGTGGGTTGAAAGGGTTGGATGAATTAAGCTTTAGAGTGCCCAAGTGCCCATGGGTTGGATGTGGGCAAGTTCGGAGGATTTTGTTGACGAGGAGGGGACTTGCCTGCATGTTGATCGCCAAACCATCTTTGTCGATTGGACAGGTACTGGCGTGGTGGCTATGGTTTGGGTGAACTACTGAGGGGTATGCCTTGGGAGCCAAATTATGGAATTGCCATCATGGAAGCCTAGGGCTTCTAAGAGACATTTTGGGCACCCAATGTTGCCGAGCAATGAAGATCCGTGGTTGGCGAGGCTTTCGGTTTTTTTTTGTCCCCACGAGGCTTTGAGCTATGAGGTGGTTGTCGACACGGAGAAGAGTCTTTTGATTGTAGCTTGGGGAGCCACATGTGTGTGTTGCCTTCATGGAAGCCTTGTGCTTTGAGCACATTGGTAGGCACCTAGTGTTGTTGGCTTCGTTGTGCTTGGGGATGTCGAACTTGTGGTTGTGGGCCCTTTATCGTGGCTTCTTGGGGAGTTGTGGTGGATGAGGACAAGCAGCATGCTTGGGTAGCCAGAGGTAAGTGTTCCCTTCATAGTAGCCTTGTGCTAACAGTTGTTCGGGGACTAGCCAACATTGAAGATTTATCTTAGGGTTAGTGTGTGTTGGCTTAATTGGCTTTTGTGCTTGGGTTTTAGAGATAGTCATTTGGGGATCCATAGTTTTCATAGAATCCCTGAGCAGCAAGAAGATTATTTGGCACCCACCATTGATTGTCATGATAAAGATATGAGGTCAAGGTGCTTGCAGTGTGGGTAGTCGAGGATGTAGAGTTGAGGGGCAATGTCAACAACGTGGCTTGTTTGTCCTCATCGGTGGGTGCTGTCTCGACAGTGGGCTTAAGTGAGGCATGGGTTAGAGGAATAGGGGAGGCTTCTGGTGATGAGGAGGGGGCGTGAGGTGGAAGGGCAGTCGAGGGTGAGGGTGTGTGGATGTTTTCCTCTTGGTGTGACACTAGACGATGGCAGCCTTTTTGCCGTTGATTTCCATGTGGCCGTTTCTTCATGCCAATTGATTTGGCAGTGAGTGGCATCAATCCACTCATTTCCAATGATACATCAGCCATGGAGTGCTCCTATATCTATAACGTGAAATCTGCACTCCAACTGGTTATTTCCAATAGAAATTTTAGGAATGAAAGACCCAATACTCATTAAATGCATTTCATGTGAGATGAATATGTGTTTTCTTTTGTTATTAGTGTGGGTTCTCCAAGAGCTTTCCATGCCTCCAAAAATATAAGATTGGTGTGGACCATAGGATATATGTGGGCTTGCCACCATTGTAGACCATTCTCGGTCAGGAGTCCAATCCATATTCTTGGTAGGTTGAGTTATGGTGGTAGTTCAAGAGGGCAGTGGAAGACTTACTAGTTATTGTGGGGGGTCAGGGAGTACCATTTCTTTACATCCATCTGATGTAAAGACCATTTCTTTGATGCAGCCACTCCTATGGGGGGTAAGGGAGTACCATTTCTTTACATCCATCTGATGTAAAGACCATTTCTTTACATCCATCTGATGTAAAGACCATTTCTTTGATGCAGCCACTCCTATCACAACTCAGCCCAGTTGCCATCTTGGCAACTGGGCTGAAAGTTTCCTCATAATCAATGCCATATGTCTGCGCATATCCTTTGGCTACCAATCTAGCCTTATACATATTTATGCTTCCATCACTATTATGTTTTACTTTGTACACCCACTTGCATCCAATGGCTTTCTTGCCTTCAGGTTGCAATTACACTAAATCTCAAGTCTCATTTCCATATAGTGCATCCATCTCCTCATCCATAGCTTTCTCCCAACACACATTTCCAATAGCCTCATCAATGCATGTGGGCTCTACAACCCGCACAACCTTTGCCATGTATGCATAGTGATGTGCCACATAACCATCATAGGTAAACCTCTACACAGGATTCTTCACTCTTTCAGATCTTCGCAGCTTTGCATTCATGGCTTCCATAGCCTTCTTTACAACACCAGGTGTTCTCATAGCTGGTATCCCAAGCTCCTCATCAAGGCTCATCTCTGAGCCACTAGACTCTCCATCAACATGAGAATGCCCTACAGAAATGTCAGGCATACCAAGGGGCTCAACCACTTTCTCTTTTCCTTTATGTGATGTACTAATCACATTTGTAGGACTGGTATTATGACGCAGCCTACCACTCCATGGTCTATCAACAACTGAACCACTAGATGAGGACTCTCCTGGTCCACTCAAAGACTCTGATTTCTGACTTGCATTCTCTGCAACCACACTTCCACTCACATCAACCCCAACAGCTACTTTTTCAGCAGCATACCAGCTGCTCATCTCATCAAAAACAACATCCCTGCTTACCCTCAACTCACGTGTAGCAGGGTTATAACACCTGTATTCCTTTTGCTCAATGGAATATCCAATAAACACACATTTTTCAGCTTTTGGATCCAGCTTAGTTCTTAGCTCATCTGGCACATGCACATATGCAATGCATCCAAAGACTTTCAGATGAGACAAATCAGGTTTTTTGCCAGTAAACGTCTCCTCTAGAGTTACATCATGTATGGTTGCAGTTGGAGTCCTGTTCATGATGTAAATTGTTGTAGAAATATCCTCAGCCCAATAGCTTTGCGGCATATTCTTCTCTTCCATCAATGTTCGCGGAATCTCAGCAATGTGCCTCTTTTTCTACTCAGCAACTCCATTTTGCTGTGGAGTGTATCTGCATGTAAACTGTCTCTGAATACCATTTTTCTTCGAAAACTCAAAGAACTCATTGGAGAAGTACTCTCCCCCTCCATCTGACATTAGGCACTTTACATATTTCCCTGTTTGCTTTTCAACCATAACTCTGAAATTCTGAAAGTGAGTGAACACCTCACCCTTCTCCTTCATGAAGTATACCCACACTTTCCTTGTGTGGTCATCAATAAATGTCACATAATATCTGCAGCCTCCCATAGACATGGTCTTCGTAGGACCCCATACATCTGAATGCACAACATCTAGTGCATTTTTGCTCCCATATCTATTACATGGAAATACATGCTTTGTTTGCTTTCCAAATTGGCATGCTTCTTCACATATTCTCTGCATACCTTCAACTTTAAATTTTGGCAGCCCTGTCACAATTCCTTTAGTCTGCATAGACTTCATTCTCTGCACATTCGTGCATGTCCAATTCTTTTATGCCAAATGTCTGTGTCTGCAACAATTCCAGAACCATTTGCAAACATCGCAGCACTCACTTCAGGCATGTTTACATTCGACGTAAACATTCTGCCCACTATGTTGCCTTTTGCAACCAACCTGCACTTGTCTTTGAAGTCTTTAACATAACAACCATCAGGGTTAAACCGAACCTGCAAACCCTGCTCAATCATCTGGCCAACTAAAACCAGATTCTTTGTTATGTTCGGAACATGAAGTATATCTGCAAGGTACTTCACTTTGCCATCCTACATAAACAATGGCACATCTCCAACATGGGCAATTGGATGAGCAGTGTCATCCCCTGTTTCCACAAAACCTGGTCTTTCAAGGTTTTTTATCTCCTTGAACCACTCCCCATGACTTGTCATGTGGTTCGAAGCACCTGAATCAACGTACCATACATCATCTTTATGTGCTGCTTCTACATTTTCAGACATGGCATTAATGAAATGGTGTATAACAAACAACCTTTCATTATCCTCATTGTTTCTGCTCAAGGATGCATAGTTGTTTTGCTGTAATTTCCCATTTTGCATGTCAGCCTGCTTTCTTATAATAATCTGCCTGCACATGTCTAGGCTTACCACAATAAAAGCATCCACATGTGTCATTATACTACCTTTGCCAATTTCCATGACCTCTTTGACTCCCCTGCCTCTGAATTGGCCTCTTCCACCTGCGTGTTGTTGTTGTTGTTGTTGTGAATTCTGGGACTGTTGCTGCTGCTGCTAGCCATAATTCTGATTACCTGTTCGGCCACCTCCTTGATCACGTCCACGGCCTCCTCTACCTCGTCCTCTTCCTAAACTTGTGTAGAAGGCTTGTTGCTTTGAACTGTTTTTGTTTTGTCAAGACTGTTGCTCTTTTCTTCTATAATCAACATAGACACCAAATCTGTAAAATTGGGAATGTTTTCCCGAGTCTGAATAGACGTCTTGAATGCCTTGTATTGTGGCCCGAGACACGTAGACAGACTTCCACCTTATCATCATCATCTACTGAAACACCAATAGATGCAAGGGATTCCACAATCCCCTTTATCTTCAATGCTTGCATAGTCATTCACAGCAGACATACTCTTTTTCTCCACAGTATGAAGTTCATTCTTCAACTATATCTTTTGTGTCGCCTTGGTATTCGTTTCATAGAGTTTTACCAAGGTATCCCACGCCTCCTTGGGGGACTTGGCATCCTGAATGTGCCCAATCATGGTGTCCTGTATACTAATGGAGAGCCAATACATAAATTTTCTGGCTCCTTGGTTTCAATCCTTAAACTCTTTCACATCTGCAGCAGTCAGATTGATCTCCGGTATCTCCGATGCCTCTTCATGCTCACCTTCTATATAGTCCCAGTAATCCTTTCCCATCAGGAAATTCGTCAACCTGAACCTCCAAGCATGGAAGTTGTTCTTATCAAGCTTCTCAGCCACAATTTGGTTTATGTCATCATTTGACATCTTGCCGGACACATAAATTTACTAGAAGCAGCACTCTGGTTTGTCCTGCACAAACTGCTGTATTTTCTGCAGTAGCGGTACTGTAGTACACTCAAATGTCACAACCAGTGACCTCAATATGCATACATACACCCACTAGCAACTGTTGACCTCTTTGTAGCACACACAGTGTTTGCGCAGCCAATCTGTCTTCCTGCAGTTCTTAAAACAGAGTTCTGCAGAGAATCGATGACTTACCCGCCCGTGGTGCTCGAAATCACCTGCTTTCTGAAAAACGGAGGTCCTGACACGCCCGAAACGCGTTTTTGGCCCAAAAAATGGCATCCAATAGGACAATACAGTTACCCTATAGCTTTACTCCCGCGAAGAAAGCTCCTCAATCAGAGATCGTTTGTCGGTGCCTCCCATAGAGCTCCCGACAAGTGTGTAGTCACCAACACAAATAGGGAAGAGTAGATGAAGCTCTTACCCTCGTACCGCTTCCTGTGCTTCTCTTGCTTGCAGCTCAGTCCTTAGCATGAACCAGGCTCTGATACCATGAAAAGATGCAGGGGAGAAGAGACCTTGAGCTCTTGCAAGCACACACACACTCACAAAACCCTAATAGAGAACACACAAGGTGAGAGGCTGAAAATCTTCTTCTTCTTCACTCAACACTCAACACACCATATACAAAGATAAGAGTACACCCATATGAAAAGGTACTCAACCAAATACATACTAGGGTTCTCTATAGTGTGAACCCAACTAAATGAGTTGGCGCTATAACTATGTCAGTCTCTAGAATGGTTGTCACACAGCCTGTCATCCCACTGGCCGCATATCACCCATGATCTCACCAACCATGCCATGCACTACTACATGTTAGCCTAATACCGGCGCTTATACCGACGTCATTCAACGGGGTCTAAAAAAGCCCCGTCATTGGTATAAATGCCAGTATAAGCGCCGGAACCACAGCGTCGGTATAAGCGTCGGGTAACAATACCGGCGCCTATACCGGTGTCTATACCGACGCTCACCGGGGATAATACCGACGGCTATTCCGGCATCTATTCTGGTGTATATATCGGGGTGTATACCGGGCTCTATACTGACGCCAATACCGAGAGATATACCAATGAATATACCGACGCCAGTACCGGGGAATATACCGACGCTGTACCAAATTTTTTTTTTGGGCAGAATAGTGCTGCCTACTGGCTGCCTGCAATGAACAGGATCAACAAAACAGCAAACAGACAGCACCATTCTGTCTAAAATAGAGCACAAAAACAACCGTGCTTGTTTTTTTATTTTCCTGATCGACAAACAAGAAATTAAATTAAACATTAATACTCAAGAATGTTTTGATCATATACCATTGAAGGTCATCTAACATCATGGTAATGCCTCCCAATTGACGGTCTCTCCTTCTTCTTCAAGCATCTCAAATAAGGCCACAAGGCCATGTTTGTGAGCGTACTTCTCCTCTCGCCTACTTGGTGGGCGATTCATGGCCAACTCCTGCACAAACGATTAACAATTATAACTTTTAGAAATCAATATTTAGCCCATATACATACATTTACATAAATAAAATTGCTACAAATACTTACAAATTCATGGCGCATGGTTTCGTAACCACCACTCCCAAGATGAGAAGCCCCTACTGTTTGGAGTCTTGCCCTTGTCGCCTCTCTTTGTTGTTGAAACCTCTCTGGTGTCTCGGTGAGCTCCTGAGCAATGGCTGCCCACTCCCTGTCATCTAGCCAAACAGGCTTCTCTTTCCCCTCTCTAAATGCGTCCCTCGCCTCTGACCTACGATGCCCCATCAAAATGCGAGCTGTATACTGTATCCACTCATTAGAGACGACATTCATAGGGTCAGATGGCTGAAACTCTTGCTTTATCTTTGTATTTATATATCTTCTCTTCCCCTTATCTTGCTGATCCCATTTAGTCATGACAGAGTCGTGAAACTGTATAGTGCACAATTGTCGAATGCATGTCTTCATTGCCTTCCCTGCACTATTCATTATTGGTGCCCCATCCCTAATTGTGTATATCTTGCTATTGTCATGGTCATGTGCACCCCAGGGAGTGGAAGGTGACCCTATGGGTGTGCTATCAACAGATGAGAGCGAAGGACGACACTCACGTGGTGGTAGTATTACAGCATCTGTGGCACTACCACCACAACAACCTCCCCCTGAAGACCTACTACGTGAGCGCCGTCTATGTGAAGAGGTGGTAGATCGAGCTGTAAGAGGAGTGGAAGGCTGTGTGGTATGAGGTGTGGGAGCTGCTGTCGTACCCACGGGCGTGGGAACTGGCGTCGGGAAGCCAGATGGTGAGGCAGATGTCCCTGCTCCAGAACCCCAATAACTCTGAGCCATGGCTCTCTGCTTTGGAGTCATGGACGAAAGAAAACCATATAACTGCTGGGGACTCATGCCCTGCGGTGTAGGATTAAATGAGAAATCAGGACTGTAGTCGTAGGGCGGTGAGTCACCCAACTGTTGGACAAAAAACCATATGACAAACTTGTGTGAAATGAAAATTACACGGTAAACAATGAAAGAACCATATGACAAACATTAACAATGATAAACAACATTGGTAAAACTATATCAACTTGCTCCTACAGTAGTGATTATGATGGTAAACATTAACAATGGTAAACAATGAAAGGACCTTCAATGTCATAAAACCATTACAAATATGTCATAACTATTTACATAATCATTAAGATACATCATTTTAAAAATCATTATCTATTCTATCATCCTCATTAAGATCAGTAGCCCCAAAGAGATCTATGTCTATGTACATTTCAGCATCCTCATCATTAAAAGTCCCTTGATGAAGGATGTCTTCATCATCTATGTCTTCTTCCTCAACATGTTTTTCAGCTTCCTTGGTTTGCACCTCTTCATTTGGATCTTGCTCTAGTTGCTCCTCTTCATTTGCTTGCTCCTCTTCATTGTTGATATCGGCTTGTTCTTGCTGCTCTCCACCACCCTGTGCATCCACATCACCTTGTTGTAGCTCAAATTCTTCAAAAATTTGCTTACTGGTGCAGGGGGCGACTTGAACCACAAACAGCCAGCGTGGATCTTTTGGATCCTCTTTAAAGACAACCTGCTCACAATGCTCTGGGCGCACAGAAGTATCTTGCTGATCGGTCCATACCTTTGTGGAGTCCACTTGAATGAGGCCACTCTTGTCTCTACGTACAGTTGCATGTGGCCCATTCATGATTACCTTGAACCACTTCACATCCAAGATAAACAACTCAAAACTTCTGAAGCCAACCTTTAATATATCTTGAATGGCTCCAAAGTAATCAAGCATTCCAGTAATTGTGTTATCATCACTTGCACTTGCACGACTTTCTTGAACAAACTGTGCTGTGACACCACAATCAAAGGTTGCTCTTCTTTGGTCTATTCATTCTACTCGAAAATGACGTCCATGTGACCAAAACGCCCCATATTTGTGATACTACAAATAGCACAAAAAGATTGTTGATGGAGAATCAAACACTGAGACATGTAGAGAAAAAAAAGAGAGACATGTAGAACTTAAACACTTACATGCCAATCGCATCCTTTTGTAAGCTCCTCCTCCTCCTCCTTTGTTATAGTTAAACCAGCACGTTTGGCTTCTAAAATTGTAGCTTCTAGCCATCTACCTGTGGGAAAGTCTGGAAGAGCTTGCATACCTTCTGGATATGGGAGATTTCTTGTAGTGCGATTTCTTTTGAAACTTAAACAATCTTGTACTCGCTATCGCTTGAGAGCTTCATATGTCTCAATCCACTTCTCCATTACATGAGAGTTCAAGATGCAAAATTTATTGATTTTTTTCCTCAAATTGTTATCCATCTTTCTCTTAATGCCTTGGCCTTGAGATTCCTCACCAATGACTCGCCTGTTAGACTCTTGAGACCATAGTCGAGGTATCTCTGGATCTAAGGAACTTAAATATTCAGTGATGTAAACAAGGGACTCTTGTATCAGCCACCCTTCTGACATACTACCCTCTGGGCGAGCCATTTGGTGAACAAATCCCTTTAATGTCTTCATAAACCTCTCCAAAAAGAACATCCATCTTGAATGGACTGTTCCAGCAACATGAACTAGCAGATGCATCTGGATTGTTAATAAACTTGTAGGGAAAAACTTCTCTACCATGCAGACTGCCTCTATGGAGTTTAAACGCGCTGTCTCCAAAGTGTCTCTCTTTATCTCTTTTGAAGAAATCCAGTGCACCAATGTGCCAATCTTATAGATAGTAGCTCTAATGTCTTCAGTGAGGTAATCTTTTATTGCTATGGGTAGCACAAATTGTAGAAACTTGTGTCAATCATGACTCTTGAGGCCACTAAGATCATCATCCTTTGTAAATGCACTTTTCAAGCAATGCATACAACCTGTAGGAGTCCGAAACTCTGAAATTGTCCTCTTGACTTGTTGTTCCTCCATCTTGCTAAAAACCCATGGGGCTCTTGGAAGTAGCACCTTTCCATTGGGTCTAGTGCGAGCTCACAACTCTTGCATGCAACCAATCTCTTCCAAGTCATCCCTTTGGCCTTTAGTCTCCTTTTTTCCTGTCATGGTCTTCCACAGAATGTCAGCTACATTCTTGAAAATATGCATCGGGTCAAGCAAATGGTTTATAAGGAGATCACCCCAATAGGGGAGTTGGTGAAAGATAGAGAGCCTCTTCATCCCAGGACATGCCAAGTTGCCACATTCCTCCCATTTGATCTTCCAATCGCTTGCCTTCAATGCACTTGGAGGAGGTCTTCCTAGATTACCATCCCGCAATTCATGATTTTCTAGAAGATACCTAACATGTCCTTGGTAGACATTCTTTCGTAATGCTTTTGAGTATCTTGAATCAAGTCGAGGACCACATACAGGATATGCATTGTAACCCGATATAGACAAACCTGAGCATTCTCCATAGCCAGGCCAATCATGCATTGTCCACATGAGAATACCTTGCACAGTTGTAAGTCTTTGGCCACTCTGCTGCTTTGACATGTCCTTCACTTCAATTCTGTTCCACAAGATGCGTAACTCATCAATAAGTGGTGCCAAATATACATCCATGTTCTTCACCTTGTACTTTCTTGGAACTATTAATGAGAGCAACAAATGACCTTTCTTTATTTTGCTAAACCATGGCGGAAGATTGTAATTCACAAGGCAAACAGGCCATGTGCTCCATGAAGAGCTGCTTAAACCAAAAGGGTTTACACCATCCATTGCTAGGCCAAGACGGAGGTTTCGAGGTTCTTCCTTAAAAGCCGGCCATTTCTCTTCAATGTGTCTCCATGCGGGTGAGTCAGCAGGCACACGCATCACTTCATCTGTGGATCGAGTTGTGGCATGCCATGTCATCAAGCTTGCTATAGATTTGCACCTGAACATGCTTTTTATTCTTGGGATGATTGGAAAGTGCCTGAGAACCTTTACCGGGACAGCTTCCCCCTGAACATCTTCTCTATATCTGTTAGAGCCACAATGGGGACATTCTTGCAAATGCTCATATTCATGGCGGAAGAGGCAACAATCATTGCGACAAGCATGAATATTATTGTAATCCATGCCTATGGATTTCAATAACTTCTTGGCATTTGCACGAGATGGAGGCATCTCGTTGCCAGGGGGCAATATCGGGTCTTTCAAAAGCCTGCAAGTATGGCAATATCTGATCGTTACTATTAAGATTTTCTCAAATACAAGTTGATAATTTATCATTTCAACAGTAGGTGTAATCTCCAAAAAAAGTCCTTACTTGAATAGTTCAGTGACACTTGTATTAGACCATCCAAAAATTGACTGCAAATTTAGCATCGTAAGAGATGCACGCTGTCATGACGTGGACGATGTCGCTGGGAAAGTACGAGACTTCTAGCTGTGAGAGTTGCTTCTGATTTCCACAAGGAAACTCAAACACATAACTCTTCAAGGATCACAAGGCATCTTCATTTTTGATATCATAAACATGTACAAATTCACCTCAATACATCCATGAATTCAGCCTGATGATTGCACATAAATTGTAAGTGACTATCCCTTTCCAAGCATAGATTTACTGGCTCCTTTTTCCAAATCCCTCAAACCAATCACATGTAGGCATAACATAATCTTCAAATATTTCCCACATACATGTGACCATTTACATTCCATACATCCAGTATCATCAATTCCATCATTTCAAGATGTTCTTTATCACCTGAAAACCTGCTTTTAAATTCTAACATCTCACAAACAAAAGATGGCATACGGCATAACTATAACATGCTCATGAGATTTAGAAAACTCCATGACTTGAATTCCAAAATTCGATCGAGTAGAAAGTAAAACCAACTTCCCAGGGCTTAAATGTATTTTTGATACCTTTATTCCACAAATCTCCAAGTTCCAAAACCTTTAACTCATTCTCCAAAACCTTTAAGGATATATAAGTTATACGATTTTTCTAAATCGTAGGAAGTAGTAACAAAAATAAATTAAAAAAAACCCACTTATCTGAAGGTATCCAAGTGAAATTTTTCTTTGATTTTATTTTGCTAATCTCTAAAGTCGCTTCGCTGCAGACTGCGCGATGAAGAGAACGTGGAAAAACTAAAAGCATCTCTTTAAATAGTACTCAAATCCATCTTCAATTCTAGCACCTACAAGCTATGAACAGTAGATACTGTTTAGATTTGAAATTCTCTGGTAGATGGAGACCCTGTTACACCATTTCTGCACATACTGTCCTCTCTTGTCTGCGCTTCCTCTCGCTCTCTGGTTTTTCCTCATTTTCCCGCAAGGAAATCGGCGCCCCACCACCTTTTGCAGCCAGATTTTCGTATTTCCCCGTTTGAAAAACAAGAGCGCCCTCTTCAATTCTAGCACCTACAAGCTATGAACAGTAGATACTGTTTAGATTTGAAATTCTCTAGTAGATGGAGACCCTGTTACACCATTTCTGCACATACTGTCCTCTCTTGTCTGCGCTTCCCCTCGCTCTCTGGTTTTTCCTCATTTTCCCGCAAGGAAATCGGCGCCCCACCACCTTTTGCAGCCAGATTTTCGTATTTCCCCGTTTGAAAAACAAGAGCGCCCTCTTTTTTTTTCATTATTTTCGGGTATGTCTTTTTTCGTTTGCTGCCACGCAAGCTCCCCTTATAAGCATCATATTCCTTCTATACCCATAATGTGTCCACTCCTTTTATGCAAATATATCGATCAAGGCAACTAGCTCCCCTTATAAGCATCATATTCCTTCTATACCCATAATGTATCCACTCCTTTTATGCAAATATATCAATCAAGGCAACTAAGGCCTTCACATGCTTAACTTGTGGGACCTTTAACACCATGTATGTGCTTCAAGACACTATATCACCCATTGTTTTGCAACCTTGGGAGCTTCTTCATGATGAACATGGGCTTCATCTATAGTACCTTTCTTGAAAATTATGCATGAGTTCCATGTCACATTGATTTGGAAATGATGATGAAAAAGATCTTCATCCACATTAAGGGAAGTCCATATCATGCACATGGGTAGCCATTTACATCATTCACATAGCCCTTTTACGAGCCACCCATACCATCATTTACATAGCCACACAGGCCAAGTATGTAACTGAGTGTTTTCTACTGCAAGTTCTACCATAAGCATAAGGCTCCATAATTCACACCACACTCATATACAAGCTACAATTGAACGTTTTTTTAAATTTTTAAATTTGAAAAATATAGAAAACCACAAATTGAACTTGTAAATGATATGTGGGAGAAGAGTTAATCTAAAACCACAAATTGAACTTGTAAATGATATGTGGGAGAAGAGTTAACCTAAATGCACAAATTCCCGAACTCACAGAAATTGAGAAACATGTAGAAATCATGCAAAAATTGAACATAAATTTCTTTAAATTTCAACACTAATGCCACAACAATTTCAGCATTTCATTCCTATCATTCTTGAAAAAGAACTCAAAAAATGAAAATATAAGAGAAATCATTCATACACACACACACATAGTCAAAATGCATTGTGGCTATTCCACGAAAGATACGCCATTCATGGGAAGCCCTTGCACCATAGGAAGACCGTAGGAACTAGCCAGGGTCATGGGACTTTGCCCAACCACACTCGGGAGCATAAAACAGCTCAACCGAGAAGCTAATCTTCCATAACTAAGGTCACAAATGCATGGGCAAGGTGTGTCACTCACCTCATTTCAACACTTGTGTTTGGGTTCTCTTAGGAGACGATGTTGCCATGTAGCCACACTCCAAAGCTTCACTCCAACGCCACCATCGCACTCCAAAGGAAGCTCGACCCTCCTCTCACTCAATCTTCCTCTTCTCTCACATGCACTCACACATACACAATGAGCGTGTAATAGCTCTAATTGAATTAGGAAAGCAAAGCAAAACACACAAGAGACCAAGAGAGTAGAGAAGAAGAGCATTTCGTAAGAGACTAATGGTGAGAATACAAATTGACCCTTATCTTGGCCCCCCAGCCTTCACACCTTGGCCGGCCATACTTGAAATATAGGTCCATGGCTTTCCAATCCCGTGGCATGCCTTTCATAGACAAGTGGCAATTGCAGACGTAAAATATATAATATTAGCATTTTTAATGTCAACGACGGCCAAATGAAGTGAAGGTTACCAATGGATGGTGTTGACATTGGAGAGCTGAGGGTTAACATACGTTATAGAAAGAGAGAGAAAGGCAAAGAGAACGAGTTAGAGAGATTCACGGTAAAAATTAGGGGCTAATATTAGCGCAAAGGGGAATTTAAAGCATATTGCAAAAAAGAGAAGCTATTTTTTCAAATTGAATAAAAATAATAATAGCCCAAATTTTCCTACTCTAGACATAACCTAAAGTGAGTAATTTTGCCTAGCGATCACTATGGGCTCGTAAGCTATGAACCTCCATTTGCCCTCATCATTTCTTCCTCCTTTCGTCATCTACGAACTTTCGCCCAAGGTAGGAGAGGGGGAACTTGGAAAGGTATTGCTTGCTTCGCTGCTTTTAATCGAGGTTGCTTTGCTACTTTTGCTACTTTTAATCGAGGTTGCTTTGCTGCTTTTGCTGCTTTTAATTGAGGTCAGCCAAACTAAACGAGCTGGTAGTATTGCCATGGATAGTAATCAACTCCCATTTGGTTTCGTCATAGTAGCATCGAGAAGATGTATCATCAATAGTTTAAAGCTTCTTTGAAATTTTAACCCTTTGTTATTGTATCTTGTTTTTAATTTAAAACACTATATTTACATGATGCTAGTATTTTAGTTAAAGCCTCCACAAAATCTCTTTTATGGAACAATCTCTTGCTTGTGACTAGTTAAATTTAGCAATGGCATGCATTGGTCTACTAATATTGTTAACCTAATCAATAATTTTACTACATCAAAGGAAACCTAACCTTGTTATGATCATGTCAAAGGGGGTTAGAAAGAGTGAAAGAGAGTTAGAGAGAGAGCGAGTGTGTGTGTGTGTGTGTGTGTGTGTGTGTGTGTGTGTGTGCTAGAGAGAGAGAGAGAGAGAGAGTGTGTGTGTTAGAAAGAGTGTTGTGGGAGCTTGATATGAACCCAATGAATTGATTAAATCCCATGCATAAAATAGAATAAAAAATTTCTCAAGAAACAAGAGCGAGTGTGTGTGTGTGTGTGTGTGCTAGAGAGAGAGAGAGAGAGAGAGAGAGAGAGAGAGAGAGTGTGTGTTAGAAAGAGTGTTGTGGGAGCTTGATATGAACCCAATGAATTGATTAAATCCCAATGAATTGATTAAATCCCATGCATAAAATAGAATAAACAATTTCTCAAGAAACAAGATTGGATCCAATTTGTCCCCCACGTTTCTTCTTGGTGTATTTAAATAATATATTGCTTAAAATAACTTGTGGAAAAATGTATGGATTCACTCGCGTACGCATAAAAGACCATATTGGGGAATATGGGAATTTCCCAGTAGTTTGGGACACGTCGTCAAATCTTTGGTTTAATCATAACTTGAACACCGTTACTCCAAATTGAGCGCTCTATAGCTCACTAGATTCCATTTTCCAAGCGCTTTCCAACAATAGGTCACATGATATGGTTTTTGAGAAACTTATAGGCATGTTATCCAGGTCCCACCTTTTTAGTATTCAAAAAATGGGAGTTGGGAAATTCCCAAACTCACGAATATAGTGTTATAAAGGAAGCTACAATTACTCAGATTTAGAAAGGCATCCCAATCTAAATCCATCTAAGAGAATTCAAGAAAGGCATCCCAATCTAAATAAACATCATGAGCTAGTATGAACATAAGATGCAATCAAGGATGGATGGGCAGTGAGAGAATGATCAGGAAGCCATTGAGAATCTTTGATGGGGTGGCCTTTATACTTGACTAACTGTCGGTGTGATAAAAATTACATTTTCTTATTGTTGTTTTCTCATGGTCTAGAATAAATTCTAACTCAATAATTACAGAATCTTTGTCTAATAATAAAGGGTCGTCATAGCCTAGATAGGCTATAAGAGGGCCTCTAAATGGTTACTTTCAGTAGACTAATGTGAAAGGAGTTATAAATATGCCAATGGTGGAATATCTAGATGATAAGAATTGTCATTAACTTTGTTAGGATCTTGAATAGACCATAAAATCTAGGAGCTAATTTACTACGGGGTGTTGTTGAAATATACAAGTGAATAGGGTGTGTGCGGGAACAAGCCCTTGGTTAGAGGCGGTAAAAGAGAATCTGTAAATGTGAGAGAGCTTGTGAAAAGGTGAGAAGAATCTATTGGGAGAGAATAAAGGGTAGTATGAGAAGATTTAGGAAGTGTGGAGATATTCTGGGAAGTGTGGAGATATACTAGGAGAGGTGGAGAGAATCAAGGACTTTAAGAGGTGGAGTGAATCAAGGAGAAATCAGTGGGATTAGATGCTTGGATGTAAACTCTATAAATTGAGGCATTGTCCTAATGAGAATTTGCTGGTTTTTGATTATCCACGCCTACATTAAGCTATTAGTTAATTACTCACTATTCACATCTTAATTACTCTCACTAATCACGTCTTAATTATCATCTAATCAATTTGTTAATAATGTTGATTCTAGCATTTGATCCACCATAGCTCATCACATTCCTCTAATTTCAACATGGTATCAGAGCCAAGCCTAGAATCCATCAAGTTTATGAGCCCATTATCTAGTTAACTAGGATTAGTCTCTGCACCCCCAGTTGGTGGAGGGGCTTGATCTCCCTCCATGATCAACATTAGGCCCATTGCTTCTAGCCACATATAGCCATGATCCCCACGATTCAGCCCATCAAGACAAAACGTCAAACCGCCGCGTAGAACTCCCGATTTTTGGGTGCCATTTTTTTTGCAGCAAATCAGTGATTTCTACTTCATGAAATCAAATTGGTCTAATTCCTTATAGCCCCGGGGGTTTTCAAGCATGCTCTACAAGCTGGTGAAGTCAGAATTCAATTTGATCAAGTCTACAGTGAGATCCAAGCTCTTCATCAAATCTGCAAGGTGACTTTGGTAAAACAGAGATTAAGCATTCAATATTTGGTCAAATATTGTGTTTCTTGGCTTAATCCTCTACTAGACTAATTGCTATTGATGGCCTTGAAAGCATTTGAGCTCATTTGGACTCTAAGGTCTCAGATCTGGGCTCCCCGCATACTCTAACCAAAGGATTAATTTGCTAATCAGTGAGACTAATCAATGCTAATCACTATATTTTGGTGCAATTGAGGGTTCAAATTAACCATTAGGTATCTGATACAGATCCCTATAACTTTAGCTTGCAATTCAAAGTTGGTTTTATACTCCAACCATTCCGTACAAATTGGTTACCCTGTAATGTAATTTCTGGTAAAATTATGCTGATAAATTTGTGGTAATCATCATTCTGCATTTAACCCTTGGTTAATGCCTGCAAATCACACTCAAATTCAAGATTATTCACAGCCAGACTTGCATTTGGGAATGTGCATAAGAATGAATGCTATATGCATTATGTATTGGGCACATTGCATTAGTGTAAAAATGGGATCAGACACTGCCCTTGTCTAGAATAAGGCAAGAGGTAAGACCTCCCGCATAGATTTTCGTTTGCATTGCATAATGACACAAGATAAACATCAAAAGCCCAAAAGAATTGTCAAACAAACAACATAATCACCTTCTTGAAAAGTAACTGCCTTATGTTTCTTATTTTTTTGGTCAATATATTGTGTTTGGGATCTAGCTATAGCTTCATGTACTTTTTAAAGTATATGGGTGTGGTCTTTAGTGAAATCTGTAAGAGCAGTATGTGAAGGTCAAGCAGTAGGTGCTCATAATTTCTTACCATACATGAGTTCAAAAGGAGTTTTTTGTATAATAGAGTGTGGTGTATTATTGTAAGACAATTTTAGCAAGTAAAGATGTTTTTTCTCCAATTAGCTGGTGTAGAGATAGTGTAGGACCTTAAGAAATCTAGAATGGTACTATTAGTTGCTTCAGTTTGGCCATTATTTTCAAGATAAAAAGCAGATGTGAAATCAATTTTAGATCCAAGACTTGAAAATAAAGCAATCCAAAAATCATTACAAAATCTAGAGTCACGATTAGGTACAATAACGTTAGATAGACCATGGTGTGTAAAGACATGTTTAATGAAAAGATGTGCGGTTCTTGCGAAGAAGACAATATCTTTATGCCTACAGTAAAATATGCTTGCTTACTCAATCTATCAACAATATTCCAAAGCATATCATTTCATTCAAAAATAATAGGTAAACAAGTAATAAAATCTAATTTTTTTCCCAAGGACCGTAAGGGGAATAGTCAATGGCATGAGTAAGACGTGTTGTTTTTCAGATCACATATGCCATATCACATATGCCATCCTTCAAAGGCTAATTATTTATGTTGTTCAAAAATATCACATATACCATCCTTCAAAGGCTAATTATTGATATTGTTCAACAATAGTGTAGCACCTCTTGAATCTTGTGTCCTATATTTTCTAGTCTTCTTGTTGTTCCATCAAAAAAAAATTCAAGAGTTCCCAATGATTTTCTAGTTGTCCAGAAGATCATAATCATTGATCTTAGAGAACTTTAGCTTCTTGTTTGCATGCATGCTATATCATCTACCATTCAAACCTTTGTTGTCGATGTTGTTGAGAAGATAAGATTTTCTTGGACAAGCCAAGCCGCCCTAGCTATCTTAACATAAAGATAAGCTTTGCATGACATCAAGTCAAATGCTATATTTAGCTTTTGAGGGTTTGAGCTTACGATTTCATATGTAAGAGGATAAGGATTGCACCAATACTGAATCCATTGGTATGAGCGACGACAAGAAAGAAAGATCTAGAAAAATAAGGTAATTGAAGGATTGGGGTATGTGTCACAATATGCTTGAGCATGTCAAAGGAATTTTGTTGATGATCACCCCAACAAAAAATAGTCTTTTTGCGAAGAAGCATAGTGAAAGGAAATGCAATCAAAGAAAAATTACGGATAAATTTGGTGTAATAACTACAAAGACATAGAAAAGAAGGAACCTTCGTTACATTCTTTGGAGTAGGCCAAGTCTTAATAGTGTAGACCTTTTTGGGATCTACGCTCATACCTTTAGACAACATGACCTAAATATTCAATTTCCTTAGGAAGGAAAGAACTTTTCTCTAGATTAGTAAATAATTGATTTTCTTTCAGAAGCTTGAAGACAAAGACGAGATGTTGTTTATTCTCTTTTTCACTTTGACTGAAAATAAGGATGTCATCAAAGAAAACAATGACGAAATGTTGGTGTTCTAAGAAAATGCGGTTCATCGTTTTACTAAATGTTGGTGTTTTAAGAAAATGTGGTTCATCATTTTACTAAATGTTGCACGGGCATTGGTAAGACCAAAAGACATAACACAAAATTCATAGTGCCCTGATAAAGTGTGAAAAGTAGTCTTGTAGATGTCAGAAGTATACATTCAAATTTGATGATATCCGAATCTCAAAACTATCTTACAAAATACACATGCACCATGTAGCTTATCTAACAAATCATCAACACAAGAAATAGGACACTTGTTTTTAACAGTTATCTTATTCAAAGCTCTATAATCAAGTACATGCGGTATGTTTTGTTCTTTTTCTAAACTAAGATATTGAGGCACCAAAAGAAGAACTACTAGGTCATATAAGTATTCCATCGAACAACTCTAAGTCCCTGACTGTGCAAGTAGTCTACTCTACTACTTTTAATCGACATCACCGAAGTAAATGAGCTGGTAGTATTGCCCATAGATAGTAATCAACTCCTGTTTGGTTTCGTCTTGTTGCTGTTATGTATCGTCAATAGTTTCAACCTTTTGTTATTACATTTTTTGTTTAATTTAAAAAAGTATATTTACATGATGCTAGTATTTTAGTTAAAGCATCCATAGAAGCTCTTTTGTGGAGAAATCTCTTGCTTGTGACTAGTTAACTCAAGCAATGCCATGCATTCTACTAATATTGTTAACATAATCAATAATTTTACTACATCAAAGGAAACCTAACCTTAATATGATCATGTCAGAGGGGGTTAGAAAGAGAGAGAGAGAGAGAGAGAGAGAGAGAGAGAGAGAGAGAGAGTTAGAGGGAGAGAGAGAGTCTGTGTGTGTTAAAGAGAGTGTTGTGAAAGATTGATATGAACCCAATGAATTGATTAAATACCATGCATAAAATAGAATAAACAATTCCTCAAGACATAAGATTGGATCCAATGTTTCCCCCACGTTTGCTCTTGGTATATTTAAATAATATATTGCCTGAAATAACTTGTGGGACTCAAAAATGTATTGATTGACTCGCATACGCATAAAGTAAGCTAAAATCTCTTGGATTTAGAAAGGCGTCTCAATCTAAATCCATCTAAGAGAATTCATAAATAATGGGAACGTGAAAATATAAATATTCCATGAATTAACTCCTCATAACATGCTCCAAGGGTGACAAGCAACTATCCTCAACTGTTGTCACAAAACTACAAAAATAAACATCATGAGCTAATTGTTGAGATATCGAGCTCATCTAGGGAGGCGGTGGACACTGATGACCCGCCTAGGGGATAGGCCCCACACTTACACCACTGGCATGGTTGGTGAGATCATGGGTGATATGCGGCCAGTGGGATGACAGGCTATGTGACAACCATTCTAGAGACTGGCATAGTTATAGCGCCAGCTCATTTAGTTGGGTTCACACTATAGAGAACCCTAGTATGTATTTGGTTGAGTACCTTTTCATATGGGTGCACTCTTATCTTTGTATATGGTGTGTTGAGTGTTGAGTGTTGAGTGAAGAAGAAGAAGATTTTCAGCCTCTCACCTTGTGTGTTCTCTATTAGGGTTTTGTGAGTGTGTGTGTGCTTGCAAGAGCTCAAGGTCTCTTCTCCCCTGCATCTTTTCATGGTATCAGAGCCTGGTTCATGCTAAGGGCTGAGCTGCAAGCAAGAGAAGCACAGGAAGCGGTACGAGGGTAAGAGCTTCATCTACTCTTCCCTATTTGTGTTGGTGACTACACCCTTGTCGGGAGCTCTACAGGAGGCATCGGCAAACGATCTCTGATTGAGGAGCTTTCTTCGCGGGAGTAAAGCTATAGGGTAACTATATTGTCCTATATTGGATGCCATTTTTCGGGCCAGAAACGCGTTTCGGGCGTGTCAGGACCTCCGTTTTTCAGAAAGCAGGTGATTTCGAGCACTGCGCGGCGGGTAAGTCATCGATTCTCTGCAAACTCTGTTTTAAGAACTGCAGGAAGACAAATTGGCTGCGCAAACACTGTGTGTGCTACAAAGAGGTCAACAGTTGCTAGTGGGTGTATGTATGCACATTGAGGTCACTGGTAGTGACATTTGAGTGTACTACAGTACCGCTACTGCAGAAAATACAGCAGTTTGTGCAGCACAAACCAGAGTGCTATTTCTGGTAAATTTGTGTGTCCGGCAAGATGTCAAATGATGACATAAACCAAATTATGGCTGAGAAGCTTGATAAGAACAACTTCCATGCTGGGAGGTTCAGGTTGACGAATTTCCTGATGGAAAAGGGTTACTGGGACTATATAGAAGGTGAGCATGAAGAGGCATCGGAGATACCGGAGATCAATCCGACTGCTGCAGATGTGAAAGAGTTTAAGGATTGAAACCAAGGAGCCAGAAAATTTATGTATTGGCTCTCCATTAGTATACAGGACACCATGATTGGGCACATTCAGGATGCCAAGTCCCCCAAGGAGGCGTGGGATATCTTGGTAAAACTCTATGAAACAAATACCAAGGCGGCACGAAAGATACAGTTGAAGAATGAACTTCATACTGTGTGGAGAAAAAGAGTATGTCTGTGAATGACTATTCAAGCATTGAAGATAAAGGGTATTGTGAAATCCCTTACATCTATTGGTGTTTCAGTAGATGATGATGATAAGGTGGAAGTCTGTCTACGTGGTCTCGGGCCACAATACAAGGCGTTCAAGACGTCTGTTGAAATATACAAGTGAATAGGGTGTGTGTGGGAACAAGCTCTTGGATAGAGGCTGTAAAAGAGAAGATGTAATTGTGAAAGAACCTGTGAAAAGGTGAGAAGAATCTACTGGGAGAGAATAAAGGGTAGCATGAGAGAATTTAGGAGTGTGGAGTTATTCTGGGAGATATTCAGGGAAAAGAGAAGAGGTGGAGAGAATCAGGCAAAAGGTGGAGATATTCTGGGAGTGAATCATGGAGAAATCAATGGGATTTGATGCTTGATGTAAACTCTATAAATTGAGGCATAGCCCTAATGAGAATTTGCTGGTTTTTGAGTATCCATGCCTACATTAATCTATTTGCTAATTATTCACTAATTACGTCTTAATCATTTGCTAATCACTTTGTTAATGATGTTGATTCTAGTGTTTGATCCACCATAGCTCATCATTATGCTCAAATTTCAACATGGTATCAGAGCCATGCCTAGAATCCATCAGATTTATGAGCCCATTAGTTAATTAATTAGGATTAGTAGAAAATTAGCAAAAAATCAAATTTTTAGTGAGTTTTCACTTCTCCCCTTCACCCCCAGCCAGTGGAGGACTCCATTCTTCTTGCACAGTCAAAATTAGGTCTTGAGCTTTTAACACAAGCTAGCTAACACCTTTAGCTTCATGCTCAGCAAGACGGTGCAGCAAACCGCATAGAAACGAAGGAGAAATCGACGATGAAGTCAGCGCATTTTTTTCTGAGTAAACTGCAGATTTATCCTTGCTCAAATCAAATTGCTTCAATTCCTCCTAGCCCAAGGGGTAATCAAGCATGCTCTACAAGTTGGTGAAGACAGAATTCAATTTCATCAAGTCTACATTGAGATCAAAGCTCTTCATCAAATCTGCAGGTGACTTTGGTAAAACAGAGATTAAGCTTTCAATATTTGGTCAAATCTTGTGTTTCTTGGCGTAATCCTCTACTAGACTCATTGTTATTGATGCATTTGAAAGCATTTGAGCTCATTTGAAGTGGAAGGCACCAGATCTGGACTCCCCGCATACTTTGTTTTTTGCACACAAAACAGAGCATTAATTTGCTAATCAGTGATTAATCAGTGCTAATCACTATATTTTGGTGCAATTGAGGGTTCAAATTAACCATTAGGTATCTGATACAGATCCCTATAACTTCAGATTGCAAATCGGAGTTGGTTTGATACTCCAACCATCCCGTACAAATTGGTTACCCTTGATTTAATGTAATTTCTGGGAAAATTGTGCTGATAAAAATTGTGAAAATCATCATTTTGCATTTAACCCTTGGTTAATGCTTGTAAATCTCACTCAAATTCAAGATTATTCACAACCAGAGTTGCATTTGGAATGTGCATGAGAATGAATGCTATACGCATTATGTATTGGGCACATTGCATGAGTGTAAAAATGGGAACGGACACTACCCTTGTCCAGAATAAGGCAAGAGGTAAGACATCCCACATAAATTTGGGTTTGAATTGCATAATGATACAAGATAAACATAAAAAGCCCAAAGGAACTGTCAACAAAACATTGAAACATGTTGCTCACATGGAGCAAAATGACCTGACGGACGAGCTCATGGCCCCAGCCATGGAAGAAGAAGAATATCCCAAGAAGAGGATCCACACCAAGAAGATCTGAAGGAAGACATGGACACGAGAAGAGAAGCTACCACAAGAAGAGAAGCTGCCCCGAGAAGACTGAAAGAAGAGACGGATGCGTGGAGAGAAGCTGCCCACGACAAGAAGACTGAAGACAAGAGAAGATGTGAGGCTCCAAAGAGAGAGGAGCCATGTGAAAATCTCTGAGAGAGAGAAAGAGAGAGAGACGCCACAACCCAATGTAACCTGCCCCAATAAAGTAAAACCACCTCTGAGCCACCGATGATGTAGGCCACGTGGTAGATGAATGTGTGAGCACTTTAGTCAAGGTCACGGGCACTTATAGTAGCCTTGGACACATAGAGAGAGAGTGTGTCAAGGACTATGGAGTTTAGGGGGCACTGGTCGCGGACTGTCAAGTAAGAAAGAAACTTGATACAGGGTCCAGGTGTGCTGAGATAACTTGAGAGGAGGAGTAGACACTGGTCGCGAACTATCAAGTAAGGGGAGGCAAACTTGGTATAGGGTCTAGGTGTGCTAGGATTATTCACTTGAGGGGAGGTGTTGAAATATACAAGTGAATAGGGTGTGTGTGGGAACAAGCTCTTGGATAGAGGCTGTAAAAGAGAAGATGTAATTGTGAAAGAACTTGTGAAAAGGTGAGAAGAATCTACTGGGAGAGAATAAAGGGTAGCATGAGAGAATTTAGGAGTGTGGAGTTATTCTGGGAGATATTCAGGGAAAAGAGAAGAGGTGGAGAGAATCAAGCAAAAGGTGGAGATATTCTGGGAGTGAATCATGGAGAAATCAATGGGATTTGATGCTTGATGTAAACTCTATAAATTGAGGCATAGCCCTAATGAGAATTTGCTGGTTTTTGAGTATCCATGCCTACATTAATCTATTTGCTAATTATTCACTAATTACGTCTTAATCATTTGCTAATCACTTTGTTAATGATGTTGATTCTAGTGTTTGATCCACCATAGCTCATCATTATGCTCAAATTTCAACATGGTATCAGAGCCATGCCTAGAATCCATCAGATTTATGAGCCCATTAGTTAATTAATTAGGATTAGTAGAAAATTAGCAAAAAATCAAATTTTTAGTGAGTTTTCACTTCTCCCCTTCACCCCCAGCCAGTGGAGGACTCCATTCTTCTTGCACAGTCAAAATTAGGTCTTGAGCTTTTAACACAAGATAGCTAACACCTTTAGCTTCATGCTCAGCAAGACGGCGCAGCAAACCGCGTAGAAACGAAGGAGAAATCGACGATGAAGTCAGCGCATTTTTTTCTGAGTAAACTACAGATTTATCCTTGCTCAAATCAAATTGCTTCAATTCCTCCTAACCCAAGGGGTAATCAAGCATGCTCTACAAGCTGGTGAAGACAGAATTCAATTTCATCAAGTCTACATTAAGATCAAAGCTCTTCATCAAATCTGCAGGTGACTTTGGTAAAACAGAGATTAAGCTTTCAATATTTGGTCTCTACTAGACTCATTGTTATTGATGCATTTGAAAGCATTTGAGCTCATTTGAAGTGGAAGGCACCACATCTGGACTCCTCGCATACACTGTTTTCTGCACACAAAACAGAGCATTAATTTGCTAATCAGTGATTAATCAGTGATTAGCATTAATTTGCTAATCAATGATTAATCAGTGCTAATCACTATATTTTGGTACAATTGAGGGTTCAAATTAACCATTAGGTATCTGATACAGATCCCTATAACTTCAGATTGCAAATGGGAGTTGTTTTGATACTCCAACCATCCCGTACAAATTGGTTACCCTTGATTTAATGTAATTTTTGGGAAAATTGTGCTGATAAAAATTATGAAAATCATCATTTTGCATTTTACCCTTGGTTAATGCCTGTAAATCTCACTCAAATTCAAGATTATTCACAGCCAGAGTTGCATTTGGAATGTGCATGAGAATGAATGCTATACGCATTATGTATTGGGCACATTGCATGAGTGTAAAAATGGGAAAAGACACTACCCTTGTCCAGAATAAGGCAAGAGGTAAGACCTCCCACATAAATTTGGGTTTGAATTGCATAATGATACAAGATAAACATAAAAAGCCCAAAGGAACTGTCAGCAAAACATTGAAACATGTTGCTCACATGGAGCAAAATGACCTGACGGACGAGCTCATGGCCCCAGCCATGGAAGAAGAAGAATATCTCTTCCCAAGAAGAGGATCCACACCAAGAAGATCTGAAGGAAGACATGGACACGAGAAGAGAAGCTGCCACAAGAAGAGAAGCTGCCCCAAGAAGACTAAAAGAAGAGACGGACGCGTGGAGAGAAGCTGCCACGACAAGAAGACTGAAGACAAGAGAAGATGTGAGGCTCCAAAGAGAGAGGAGCCATGTGAAAATCTCTAAGAGAGAGAGAGAGAGAGACCCCACAACCCAATGTAACCTGCCCCAATAAAGTAAAACCACCTCTGAGCCACCGATGATGTAGGCCACGTGGTAGATGAATGCGTGAGCACTTTAGTCAAGGTCGCGGGCACTTATAGTAGCCTTGGACACAGAGAGAGAGAGAGAGAGTGTCAAGGACTATGGAGTTTAGGGACTTGAGGCATTGGTCGCGGACTGTCAAGTAAGAAAGAAACTTGATACAGGGTCCAGGTGTGCTGAGATAACTTGAGGGGAGGAGTAGACACTGGTCACGGACTATCAAGTAAGGGGAGGCAAACTTGGTATAGGGTCTAGGTGCAGGGATTTAATATTCACGTGATCACAAGATTTTTTGTGATAATAACACATGTGAACTAGTTATTTACATGTGAACTAGTTATTCACATGTGAACAAGTTATTTACATGTGAACTAGTTATTCACATGTGAACAAGTTATTCACATGTTCTCATGTTACCGTTCACAAAATAACAGGTCACTTGCCATTTGAGAACCCCTTAAAAGCTTGGCTACACATGGGAATAAGCTATTCACATGTTCTCATGTTACCATCTTTACATAATAGTAGGTCAGTGGCCACCTAAGAAGATTTTTTATGCCCGACAAAGATAATTTTTTTAGGCCCTTGTGAAAGCTTTGTGAATATAACATGTGATCACAAGATTCTTTGTGTTATTAACATATGTTATTAACATGTTCACATGTTCTCGTTTACGTCAGTGAAATCCCTGTCTAGGTGTGCTAGGATTATTTACTTGAGGGGAGGTGTTGAAATATACAAGTGAATAGGGTGTGTGTGGGAACAAGCTCTTGGATAGAGGCTGTAAAAGAGAAGATGTAATTGTGAAAGAACCTGTGAAAAGGTGAGAAGAATCTACTGGGAGAGAATAAAGGGTAGCATGAGAGAATTTAGGAGTGTGGAGTTATTCTGGGGAGATATTCAGGGAAAAGAGAAGAGGTGGAGAGAATCAGGCAAAAGGTGGAGATATTCTGGGAAAAGAGAAGAGGTGGAGAGAATCAGGCAAAAGGTGGAGATATTCTGGGAGTGAATCATGGAGAAATCAATGGGATTTGATGCTTGATGTAAACTCTATAAATTGGGGCATAGCCCTAATGAGAATTTGCTGGTTTTTGAGTATCCATGCCTACATTAATCTATTTGCTAATTATTCACTAATTACGTCTTAATCATTTGCTAATCACTTTGTTAATGATGTTGATTCTAGTGTTTGATCCACCATAGCTCATCATTATGCTCAAATTTCAACGTCTATTCAGACTCGGGAAAACATTCCCAATTTTACAGATTTGGTGTCTATGTTGATTATAGAAGAGAAGAGCAACAGTCTTGACAAAACAAAAACAGTTCAAAGCAACAAGCCTTCTACACAAGTTTAGGAAGAGGACGAGGTAGAGGAGGCGGTGGACGCGGTCAAGGAGGTGGCCGAACAGGTAATCAAAATTATGGCTAACAGCAGCAGCAACAACAGTCCCAGAATTCACAACAACAACAACAACAACACGCAGGTGGAAGAGGCCAATTCAGAGGCAGGGGAGTCAAAGAGGTCATGGAAATTGGCAAAGGTAGTATAATGACACATGTGGATGCTTTTATTGTGGTAAGCCTACACATGTGCAGGCAGATTGTTATAAGAAAGCAGGCTGACATGCAAAATGGGAAATTGCAACAAAACAACTATGCATCCTCGAGCAGAAACAATGAGGATAATGAAAGGTTGTTTGTTATACACCATTTCATTAATGCCATGTCTGAAAATGTAGAAGCAGCACATAAAGATGATGTATGGTACGTTGATTCAGGTGCTTCGAACCACATGACAAGTCATGGGGAGTGGTTCAAGGAGATAAAAAACCTTGAAAGACCAGGTTTTGTGGAAACAGGGGATGACACTGCTCATCCAATTGCCCATGTTGGAGATGTGCCATTGTTTATGTAGGATGGCAAAGTGAAGTACCTTGCAGATATACTTCATGTTCCGAACATAACAAAGAATCTGGTTTTAGTTGGCCAGATAATTGAGCAGGGTTTGCAGGTTTGGTTTAACCCTGATGGTTGTTATGTTAAAGACTTCAAAGACAAGTGCAGGTTGGTTGCAAAAGGCAACATAGTGGGCAGAATGTTTACGTTGAATGTAAACATGCCTGAAGTGAGTGCTGCGATGTTTGCAAATGGTTCAGGAATTGTTGCAGGCACAGACATTTGGCATAAAAGAATTGGACATGTGAATGTGCAGAGAATGAAGTCTATGCAGACTAAAGGAATTGTGACAGGGTTGCCAAAATTTAAAGTTGAAGGTATGCAGAGAATATGTGAAGAAGCATGCCAATTTGGAAAGCAAACAAAGCATGTATTTCCATGTAACAGATATGTGAGCAAAAATGCACTAGATGTTGTGCATTCAGATGTATGGGGTCCTACGAAGACCATGTCTATGGGAGGCTGCAGGTATTATGTGACATTTATTGATGACCACACAAGGAAAGTGTGGGTATACTTCATGAAGGAGAAGGGTGAGGTGTTCACTCACTTTCAGAATTTCAGAGTTATGGTTGAAAAGCAAACAGGGAAATATGTAAAGTGCCTAATGTCAGATGGAGGGGGAGAGTACTTCTCCAATGAGTTCTCTGAATTTTCGAAGAAAAATGATATTCGGAGACAGTTTACAAGCAGATACACTCCACAGCAAAATGGAGTTGCTGAGCAGAAAAAGAGGCACATTGCTGAGATTGCACGAACATTGATGGAAGAGAAGAATATGCCGCATAGCTATTGGGCTGAGGCTATTTCTACAGCAATTTACATCATGAACAGGACTCCAACTGCAGCCATACATGATGTAACTCTAGAGGAGACGTTTACTGGCAGAAAACCTGATTTGTCTCATCTGAAAGTCTTTGGATGCATTGCATATGTGCATGTGCTAGATGAGCTGAGAACTAAGCTGGATCCAAAAGCTGAAAAATGTGTGTTTATTGGATATTCCATTGAGCAAAAGGAATACAGGTGTTATAACCCTGCTACACGTGAGTTGAGAGTAAGCAGGGATGTTGTCTTTGATGAGATGAGCAGCTGGTATGCTGCTGAAAAAGCTGTTGGGGTTGATGTGAGTGGAAGTGTGGTTGCACAGAATGCAAGTCAGAAATCAGAGTCTTTGAGTGGACCAGGAGAGTCCTCATCTAGTGGTTCAGTTGTTGATAGACCATGGAGTGGCAGGCTGCGTCATAATATCAGTCATACAAATGTGATTAGTACATCACATAAAGGAAAAGAGAAAGTGGTTGAGCCCCTTGGTATGCCTGACATTTCTGCAGGGCATTCTCATGTTGATGGAGAGTCTAGTGGCTCAGAGATGAGCCTTGATGAGGAGCTTGGGATACCAGCTATGAGAACACCTGGTGTTGTAAAGAAGGCTATGGAAGCCATGAATGCAAAGCTGCGAAGATCTGAAAGAGTGAAGAATCATGTGTAGAGGTTTACCTATGATGGTTATGTGGCACATCACTATGCATACATGTGCAGGTTGTAGAGCCCACATGCATTGATGAGACTATTGGAAATGTGTGTTGGGAGAAAGCTATGGATGAGGAGATGGATGCACTATATGGAAATGAGACTTGGGATTTAGTGTAATTGCAGCGTGAAGGCAAGAAAGCCATTGGTGGATGTAAGTGGGTGTACAAAGTAAAACATAACAGTGATGGAAGCATAAATATGTATAAGGCTAGATTGGTAGCCAAAGGATATGCACAGACATATGGCATTGATTATGAGGAAACTTTCAGCCCAGTTGCCAAGATGGCAAAACTGGGCTGAGTTGTGATAGCAGTGGGGCTGCATCAAAGAAATGGTCTTTACATCAGATGGATGTAAAGAAATGGTACTCCCTTACCCCCCACAATAACTGGTAAGTCTTCCACTGCCCTCTTGAACTACCACCATAACTCAACCTACCAAGAATATGGATTGGACTCCTGACCGAGAATGGTCTACAATGGTGGCAAGCCCACATATATCCTATGGTGGCAAGCCCACATATATCCTATGGTCCACACCAATCTTATATTTTTGGAGGCATGGAAAGCTCTTGGAGAACCCACACTAATAACAAAAGAAAACACTTATATTCATCTCACATGAAATGCATTTAATGAGTATTGGGTCTTTCATTCCTAAAATTTCTATTGGAAATAACCAGTTGGAGTGCAGATTTCACGTTATAGATATAGGAGCACTCCATGGCTGATGTATCATTGGAAATGAGTGGATTGATGCCACTCACTGCCAAATCAATTGCCATGAAGAAACGGCCACCATGATAATCAACGGCAAAAAGGCTGCCAAATCAATTGGCATGAAGAAACGGCCACCATGGAAATCAACGGCAAAAAGGCTGCCATCGTCTAGTGTCACACCGAGAGGAAAACATCCACACACCCTCACCCTCAACTGCCCTTCAACCTGACGCCCCCTCCTCATCACCAGAAGCCTCCCCTATTCCTCTAACCCATGCCACTTAAGCCCACTGTCGACAGCACCCACCGATGAGGACAAACAAGCCACGTTGTTGACATTGCCCCTCAACTCTACATCCTCGACTACCCACACTGCAAGCACCTTGACCTCATATCTTTATCATGACAATCAATGGTAGGTGCCAAATAATCTTCTTGCTACTCAGGGATTCTACGATGGCTACACAAATCTATGGATCCCCAGATGACTATCTCTAAAACCCAAGCACAAAATCCAACTAAGCCAACACACACTAACCCTAAGATAAATCTTCAATGTTGGGTAGTCCCCGAACAACTCTTAGCACAAGGCTACTATGAAGGGAACACTTACCTCTGGCTACCCAAGCATGCTGCTTGTCCTCATCCACCACAACTCCCCAAGAAGCCACGATAACGGGCCCACAACCACAAGTTCGACATCCCCAAGCACAACGAAGCCAACAACACTAGGTGCCTACCAATGTGCTCAAAGCACAAGGCTTCCATGAAGGCAACACACACATGTGGCTCCCCAAGCTACAATCAAAAGACTCTTCTCCGTGTCGACAACCACCTCATAGCTCAAAGCCTCGTGGGGACAAAAAAAAAACCGAAAGCCTCGCCAACCACGGATCTTCATTGCTCGACAACATTGGGTGCCCAAAATGTCTCTTAGAAGCCCTAGGCTTCCATTCAGATGGCAATTCCATAATTTGGCTCCCAAGGCATACCCCTCAGTAGTTCACCCAAACCATACCCACCACGCCAGTACCTATCCAATCGACAAAGATGGTTTGGCGACCAACATGCAGGCAAGTCCCCTCCTCGTCAAGAAAATCCTCCGGACTTGCCCACATCCAACCCATGGGCACTTGGGCACTCTAAAGCTTAATTCATCCAACCCTTTCAACCCATGAAGCCTCCTCCACGAAGCTCCACCCTGCCCCCCTCGCCTTCGTTCACCACACTAAGGGGCAATGCTACAAATGGCCGAGCTTATCCACCCACTCAAAGATACACTCAAAGGTAAGCTCACAAATCTACTAAAGAAAAAGAGAGAATACCACAACCTGATGACTCAGCATCCATGGGAGCCAAGATACCCATTACCGTGTCTTGACACAGATGCTAGAGCTTCATGAACATCCCCATTGACCTACAACATCTCGGAGTACAAGCAGTCTCCATGCACGTTGCCTCTTTGTCCCTTTGGAATTCCCCCCTTTCCATTTGCTTACTAACCCCATTGTTTTACTAATTCCTCTTTAATCATACCACCTACCACTGGGATACTGGTCATTAAGTATTCCATGCTAGTCTACTCATTAAGTATTCTATGCTAGTCTACTCATTCAATTACTCTAACTCCTCTAATGAGGATGTCTCACCCGCAAAGGTGACACGAAATGAAAAAACATCCCAAAAAAAAAGAGTAGTATTGGGCACATAAAAAAAGCAAACTCTAAGAGCCCGTATGACTAGCTAGATAATCACCAGTACTCCACTAACTTCTTTCCATCATACTAACTCCCCCACCCCCTCTCATTTCTAAAGAGATAGGAGAACCAACCAAGTGCGATGTTCCCTGTGTGCTTCACCAACCTCTCATCGATTTTACGAGGACGCAATCGACTTCAGGAAAAGGAAAGTATGTTAACCACATATACATTCCTATGATAACTATGTCTACACACTTATGTAATGGGCACCTGTGCTTTATTCTAAATCCTGTCAATTGATGAGGGAAATTCCCTAATGATCTTCCCAAGTATTGAGCTTCAGAGGATAGACAAGAGGATCTTGGTCAGTTAGCTAAACCATAGAGAAAAGCCTTGTAACTATGTTTTGGGTGCCCCGGGCCACTTACTCCTGGTGACGGGCGGCCTAGTGGGAAAAGGCTTGGAAATATGAAAGCCAATTTCTCTTATTTGTAACTCATTCTCCGATTTGTGCAATAGAAGTGGAGTGTTCTCTTTCTCCCTCTCTCTTGCAACTCTAATCTAGCAATAGAAGTGGAGTGTTCTCTTTCTCCCTCTCTCTTGCAACTCTAATCTAGCATGTGTGGTGTGCTTAGGGTTAGGGTTTTGTAGTGATTTGTGCAATAGAAGTGGAGTGTTCTCTTTCTCCCTCTCTCTTGCAACTCTAATCTAGCATGTGTGGTGTGCTTAGGGTTAGGGTTTTGTAGTGATTAGGGCTAATCACTTGTTCCCTCTTGCTTCCTCTCTCTCTCTCTCTCTCTCTCTCTCTCTGGTGATTAAGCTAACCAATACGATCCTCTTTCGCAGAGATCTCACACGATCTTCGAGACGAGAAAGCTTGCATCACCCATTGGATTAGAGCAACCACCTCGGCGGTGTAACAACAAGTGTGGGAGGACGGCGACGAGCGGCTATGGTGGAGCTCTTGAGCCATGCCTGAGCTCAGCAGATAGGCACATGATTAGGGTAGGGTTTCCTTAACAGAGAGCTAGAGAGAGAGAGTGTGTGTGTGTGTTAAAGAGAGTTAGAGAGAGTTAACCAGCTTGAGAGAAATAGATAGTAAGAGAGAGTTAGAGAGAGAGAGAAACTAATAGTACCATTCTAGATTCCTTAAGGTCTACACTATCTCTACCCCGGCTAATTGGAGCAAAAATATCTTTATTTGTTATAAGTTTCTTATAATAATACACCACACTCTGTTATAGAAAAAGCTCTTTTACCAGTACCTACTTCTTGACTTTCACATACTATCCCTGTGGATTTCACTAAAGATCACACCCGTATACTTCAACAAGTACATGAAGCTATAGCTAAATCCCAAACACAATATACTAACCAAGAAAAAAAGAAACGTAAGGCAGTTACTTTTCAAGAAGGTGATTATGTTTGGCTTCATGTAGAAAAAAGAAAACTCAAAAGCGTAGACAGACACCCCGTGGTAAATTAGCTCCTAGATTTTATGGCCCGTTCAAGGTCCTAACAAAATTAATGACAATGCTTATCATCTAGATATTCCACCACATTGGCATATTTATAACTCCTTTCACATTAGTCTACTGAAACCATTTAGAGGCCCTCTTCTAGCCTATCTGGTCTATGGTGACCCTTTCTTATTAGACAAAGATTCTGCGATTATTGAACTAGAAATTATTCTAGACCATGAGCAGACAACGATAAGAAAAGGTAATATATTTATCACCGATATTTAGTCTAAATCCGAGCGATTGTAGCTTACTTTATGCGTACGCAAGTGAATCCATACACTTTTAAGTCCCACGAGTTATTTCAAGTAATATATTATTTAAATACACCAAGAAAAATTATGGGAGACAAATTGGATCCAATCTTGTGTCTTGAACAGTTGTTTATTCTATTTTATGCATGGTATTTAATCAATTCATTAGGTTCATATCAACCTCCCACAACACTCTCTCTAACACACGCTCTCTCTCTCTCTCTCTCTCTCTCTCTTTCTCTCTCTCTCTCTCTCTCTCTCTCTCTCTCTCTCTTTCTAACCCCTCTGACATTATCATAACAAGGTTAGGTTTCCTTTGATGTAGTAAAATTATTAAGTAGGTTAACAATATTAGTAGCCCAATGCATGCCATTGTGGAACTTAACTAGTCACACGCAAGAGATTGCTCCACAAACGAGCTTTTGTGGAGGCTTTAACTAAAATACTAGCATCATGTAAATATGCTTTTTTTTAAATTAAAATCAAAATATAATAACAAAGGGTTAAAACTTCAAAGCTTGATGATACATACGGCAACGCTACTATGACGAAACCAAACGGACTAGCAGCTCGTTTAGTTCGGCTAACCTCCATTAAAAGTAGCAGAGCAGGCTACTCGCGCAGCCAGGGAATTTTGGCACCGCCTGCCACGTTTTGGACATTGTCTTTCACCCATTCGAAGTATTTGTCCACGATGAAGGGCACATTCTTCAAGCTCTGCTTCAAGACTCGAGTCTCCACGCTGTCAATCTCCTCCCGGAGTCTCTCGTTCTCCCGCTCTTCGCTGGGGTTGGGGAGGGCGGCGCAAGCCTCCAGGAGCTTCACGGTTGAAGATCATGTGCGTAAGGTCCTTGAAATCCTAAGGAAACACCAACTCTTTGCAAAAAAGAGCAAGTGTGTAGTCCCAGGAGCACCGATCACGCAGGCAGTAGTCCGGGTCGCCGCCCTCCAGAATTTCCAGCACCTGGTTAAGGGTGACCGCCTTCTGATTGCAAGACAGCGTGAAGGCCGCAACGTCGTTACGCACAGTCGGGGAACTGGTCGTATCTATCTATGTGAATCCCCACGGACTGCGGGTCGTCGGGACCTCCATACTTTTCTGCCCTAAAGAAGAGAGGCTGCTTCTTATCTTGGTCATACATCTCCACCACCAGGAATGCGTGGTTGATCAGGGAGCGTACCTCCTTGGCGTTGCCGTCGCTCACCTCCTTTGCAGCTTCGATGGAATGCACCAAGCTCTGAAAGAAGCCCAGGCAAGTGACGCAGTAGTGCACTTTGTCGAGAGTGACCGTGGGGGAGTCGCCGATGGTGGTCCGCAGTCTCTTGCCCACGAGGTTGCGGACGTCGCCTTCGAGGAGCTGGGAGGAATTGAGGGAGGTGGAGGAGAAGAGGTGCTTGCGGAGCGTGGTGGCGCTCCAGAAGGCCTACTTGGACCAGTATTTGGCCGTGGTGGACAGGTCTAGCCCACGGCGTAGAGATGCTCCAGGCTCAAGTTTCAACAGAAGGCCGTCCGCAGAACGCGAGGAGCTACTCAAGGACGAGGACATCTTCATATTTTCTTTGATGAGCCTTCAAGTTGATTCACCACTTAAAAGAGGCAGGGTTGGAAAAAAGAAAAACAAGTAGGCTGCCTACTTCATCCAAGTCTACACTCATTTATTTATAAGAAACAAGTTAAGGCACGAGGGGGTGTCTCTTTTTTTTTCAAGTGGTCTGGACAGGCTTTAAATTTGGCACCTAAGTCTAGGCGCCATAGAAAATCTAGTGGCACTTTTGCCATCAACCATGGGTGTCAAAATGTCACCTTTGGCTAAAATTTTGAGTGCCCCTTTTAATAACAAAACACTTTACTTTGAGTAATGAAAACATATTAGTTTTGTAAGTGCATTAAGCTTTCACAATTCAAAAGACGTCTTCTCAGCACACAAAATACATTATAGCAAGAGAATTTTAAAGGCATCATAAATTAGAGAGAGAGAGAGAAAATTAGAGAGAGAGAGAGAGAGAGAGAGAGAGAGAGAGAGAGAGGAGGGCCACAGAGAGAGAGAGAGAATTAAACTTTTTTAAAGGTATTTTATTTTGTTAATGAGCCTTTTTTAAAGGAGGGAAAATAAGAGGAGAAGGAAGAGAGAGAAAAAGAGAGGAGCGAGAGAGAAAATAGAATTAGTTTAAACAAAATGTTTTAAGGGGAAAAATTAAAAAAGAGGAGAGAGAATGAGAGGCCGGAGAGAAGGGCAACCAATGCACCGTGAAGGCAGGTTTGGCCCATTCATCAAACAAATGGCTAAAATTTTAAAAGTTTGGCTTTGAAATCTATCAATGTGTACATTTTTTTGAAAGAAAGCGGGCCTAATCCAGGACGACTCCTTACCTTGACTTATTAGGAGATATGTTTGTTTTTTCTCCTAACTAACATGGGCTAAATTTTAAAATAGTGCATATAGGCAAAAACAAGACAACTTGCTAACTTGACTTGTTAGAAGAAATGTTTTTTTTTTAAAAAAAACAGAGGCCGATTAGCGGTCAAGTTTTGAAACAGCACATATTGGCAAAGTTAGGAAGACTCCTTATCTTGACTTGTTTTAGGAGATGTGTTTTTTCTATCAATGGGGCCGACTTAGAGACCAAGTTGTGAAATATCACATACTTGTAAGGAGGAATGATTTTTCCCTCCTAACACTAGAGGGGCCATGTTTTGAATTAGTACATATTGGCAAACCCAAGATTTTGATTCACATTGTAAGAAAAAAACTATTCTTTAGTGTATTTTTCAGGGCTCAATTTAGTTAATGGTGAGGATTCTGAATATCTTAGGTTATAAAACCTGGATTTCTAAAGGAAAAATCGACCAAGGAAAAAATGTCTCCTTATTTTGATGATTGGTTAAGAAGAGTTTTTTCTTTCTCTTTAAACACTATCCAAGAAGACTCTTGACTTAGCTTGACTTGTTTTAAGAGAAATGATTTTTTTATAAATGACATTGGGCGGTGGGGGGCAGAAGACTCGTGACTTAGCTTCACTTGTTTTAAGAGAAATGATTTTTTTATAAATGACAGTGGGCCGTGGGGGGCAAGTTTGACAAACTCCTTTTGTAGAATTGGTCTTACTCTTGTTTTTTTATAAATGACATTGGGGCCATGTAGACTAGGACAACCTACGTGGTTTTTTGTTTTCAGCCTTGCCTCTGTAAAGTGGTGAATCCTTGAGGCTTGGAACGAACTTGAACTCCTTGGGCGGTGGGGGCCGTACTTTCCGCCCTGGAATCTTTGGATTCGGAACTCCTTGGAACTGAGCATATCAAGATGTCCAATTTTTTCCCGTCCTCGAGTAGCTCCTCGCATTCTGCCGACGGCCTTCCGTTGAGCCTGCAGCGTCTCTACGCTGTGGGCTCGGACGGGACCTGTCCACGGCCCAAGTCCTGGTCCAAGCAGGCCTTCTGGAGCACCACCACGCTCCGCAAGCACCTCTTCTCCTCCACCTCCCTCAATTCCTCCCAGCTCCTCCCAGCTCCTCGAAAGGCGACATCCGCAACCTCGTGGGCAAGAAAGTGCGGACCACATCGGCGACTCCCCCATGGTCACTCTCGACAAAGTGCACTACTGCGTCACTTGCTTGGGCTTCTTTCAGAGCTTGGCGCATTCCATCGAAGAGCTGCGACGGAGATGAGCGACGACAACGCCCTCCCTGATCAACCACGCGTTCCTGGTGGTGGAGATCATGTATGACCAAGATAAGAAGCAGCCTCTCTTCTTTAGGGCAGAAAAGTATGGAGGTCCCCACCCGCAGTCCGTGGGGATTCACATAGATAGATACGACCAGTTCCCGACTGTGCGTATCGACGTTGCGGCCTTCAAGCTGTCTTGCAATCAGAAGGCGGTCACCCTTAACCGGGTGCTAGAAATTCTAGAGGACGGTGACCTGGACTACTGCCTTGCCTGCGTGACCGGTGCTGCTAGGACTACGCTCGAGAAACGGCCGTGAAGCTCCTCGAGGCTTGCGCCGCCCTCCCCAACCTCACCGAGCGGGAGAACGCGAGACTCCGAGAGGAGATTGACAGCGTGAGGGCTCGAGTCGTGAAGCAGAGCTTGAAGAATGTGCCCTTCATCCTGGACAGATACTTCGAATGGGTGAAAGACAACGTCCAAAACCTGGCGGCTGCGCACGTGCTGCTTTTAATGGAGTCAGCCAAACTAAACGAGCTGGTAGTATTGCCCATAGATAGTAACCAATTTCGTGGTGTTGCCGTATGTATCATCAAATAGTTTCAAGCTTTGAAGTTTTAACCCTTTGCTATTATATTTTGTTTTTAATTTAAAAAAGTATATTTACATGATGATGCTAGTATTTTAGTTTAAGCCTTCGTTTTTGTGGAGCAATCTCTCGCTTGTGACTAGTTAACTTGAGCAATGGCATGCATTAGTCTACTAATATTGTTAACCTAATCAATAATATTACTACATAAAAGGAAACCTAACCTTGTTATGATCTTGTCAGAGGGGGTTAGAAAGGGTGAAAGAGAGTTAGAGAGAGAGGGAGAGAGTGTTGTGATATGAACCCAATGAATTGATTAAATACTATGCATAAAATAGAATAAACAATTGTTCAAGACACAATGATTGGATCCAATTTGTCCCCCACGTTTTCTTTTGGTGTATTTAAATAATATATTGCTTGAAATAACTTGTGGGACTTAAAAATGTATGGATTCACTTGGGTACGCATATAGTAAGCTATTTAGAAAGGCGTCCCAATCTAAATCCATCTAATAGAATTCATCAATAATGGGAACGTGACAATATAAATATTCCATGAATTAAGTCCTCATAACATGCCCTGAGGGTCACTAACCACATTGTCCTCAGTTGTCACAAAACTATAAATAAACCTCATGAGCTAGTATGAACATAAGATGCAATCAAGGATGGATGGGCGGCGAGGGCATGATCAGGTAGCCATTGAGAATCTTTGATGGGGTGGCCTTTATACTTGACTAAATATCAGTGATAAATATTACCTTCTCTTATTATTGTTTTCTCATGGTCTAGAATAATTTCTAGTTCAATAATCGTAGAATCTTTGTCTAATAATAAAGGGTCGTCATAGACCAGATAGGCTAGAAGAGGGCCTCTAAATGATTTCAGTAGACTAATGTGAAAGGAGTTATAAATATGCCAATGTGATGGAATATTTAGAAGATAAGCATTGTTATTAATTTTGTTAGGATCTTGAATGGGGCATAAAATCTAGGAGCTAATTCAATTACGGAGGAGTGTTTGTCCACACTTTTGAACCTTCTTTTTTCTACATGAAGCCAAGCAAAATCACCTTCTTGAAAAGTAACTGCCTTATGTTTCTCATTTTCTTGGTTAGTATGTTGTTGCTTGAGATTTAGCTATAGCTTCATGTACTTGTTGAAGTATACGGGTATGGTCGGTCTTTAGTGAAATCTGTAAGGACAGTAAGGAAAAGTCAAGAAGTAGGTGCTGGAAATTTCTTACCATATACAAGTTCAAAAGGAGCTTTTTCTATAACCATTAGCACATTTTGGAGGTCATTTGTAGGGCCTTGTAAGAAAATCGTCGATTCTTATTTTTCCTCTCTAGAAAAGATCTTGAAATGTTAAAATAAAGAGAACGTAAAAGTCGTAAAAGTGTAGTCTCTGAGCCAGAGAGGTAAATCTTCTCCTCCCTACGCAGCCGTCATAAAGTTCGTTGGAGCCTTCTTTGAAATGATACATTCGAAACTGCAAGAATAAAGTTAGTTCAGGAGGATATTACTACACGGAAGATAGTTTGGAGGGAATGAGAACTTTCATCTCCAATTTCAAAAGACAAATGCAAGCCTTCTTTCACCATAGCGAGTCATATTCTTTCACTCTGTCTCATATAGTATACTTACTCATTTCTTTGAACACTTCAATGGAGAACAACCATGTACACACACATTCTATTGATGAAGAGTCTAATCATGAAAGCATTAACAGAAAGTACCATCTGCACATTTCTCTAGATAGTGAGTATGTGCCCATTCAAAAATGCAGAAGTGGTCAACTATTAATGCTCTCATCAGATATCAAAGATCATATGCGGTTGTCGGGGAAGCAACACATAGACCTTTGGTGTAATGGCTCCATCTATCCTATTGACCCCTGTACTGCTTGACATCCTCCCTTTTCAAATCCCACAACTCTCTTGCATTTTGCAAGTGATGGCGCCAAAGGCTTACTAGGATATTGCAAGTCAATTTCTTTCACGCAAGAAAGAGAGAGGCATTATTCACAACATTTAGCAATGGAGCTTCTTGGCTTGTCTGGAGAATGCAAGACATAGAAAGTTAGATTGGAAGAACAAGGGTGTCAAATCAACAAACTAAGAAGTGACCTTCGCAAATATAGAGAAAAAGACACTAGCATTGGATCGTGCATATGGAGAAGAAAGCTCAAAAACGTTGAGAACTTGGCACTCGGTTCTGGAGGCCTGAAGAAGAGAATCCAAGCCATAAGGTAAGATTGCACTCACTGCATTTCCATTCACATGTCTTTTATGTTAGCAGTTAATATTATTTTATTTGTTGGGCTACTTTGTGATTTACGTGTTCTCTATGTTAGTAATAAGTAGTGTTGTATTTGTAGGGTTGTCATACATCCTAATAAAGAGAATATCAGTCCCAATCTTAATCCAGCAAAGCAGCTGAAATCATTCGTGACATCAAGAATGGCAAGAGGAATGATAAAAGAGAAGAAGTTCAAGGTGGTTCAATGAGATAAAGTGAATGAATTTGTAACCAACAATATAGTTTCGGCTGCACATATCCAATTCACCATGGATTCAAGTGGAGTAAGTCGTAAGGGTTATAGTGTCATCCAGAAGTCAATGTCATCACTCCTTGAGGCCAAAGGCATTAAAGCAAAGCTACTTCCAACACCTACAAACGTTTGGAGACATAGGGTGGAATTAAACACAGAACAACTTCACTATGTTGGTCACTCATACCACATTGTAGGAGAGTTTAAGGGAGAAGGTGCCAGCGTATTCTACAATGAACACAATAATATATTCATGGAGTTGGAGCTCTTGCAAAAGAGAATGGTGGAGTTCTATGATATTACATTTGAGGAGACAGGAGGTGTACTTCAATTTGTCACTCATCAAGCTTGATGAGTGCGAGAATATCAAGGAGAAAAAGATGGAAAGGGTCACAATGACACTTATGAATAGGGCTCTTTCTAATTGCAGTAGGGATCATCCAAAGTATTTTAGCATGCAGTCTGAGACAAACATATGGTGGCTAGGTTCATTTTAGGTTTAGAAAGAGGATCATGAATCCTTGTTTTGGATATTTCATTATACACATATTCCCAACCTCATCAAAGAACAGATGAATGCAAGAAGGATGCTCCATATAGAGAAAACGGGGGACTTTCAAGTTTAATGGCATTTTGCTTTGACTTGAAGAATCTCAAGTGCTTATTTAATTGCAGCAAAGGGACCAATGCAAAGTCTCCATGCCTTTACTGTATGGACTCTGCAAGGGTGATGGACTCTAAGTGGTGGAGACGACCATCGAATAGACAAATTTTGGATGAGAACTTTAAACCAGTGTTTGAGATTCCTCTTTCCAATGTGCATATATGCACACTTCATGTTTTGTGTCATATCATAGAGAAACTGGTATATCTCTACATTGGCTTTGCTTGGAAGATCAAGAATGTAGCAGAGAGGAAAGAAGCCATCCGTGCATTGGGGAAGGTACTATCTGAAATTGGACTACATGGAGGTAATGTCCAGATTCTGAAGGACACTAAAAAGTCATCTAATGAAAAGGAAGTTCCAATGAAGCCCTCCATTAGAGGTGTTACGGCAAGAAGATTTCTTTCCAAGCCAATGGATAGCAACACAAACCTACAAAATTAGGAAAGCAATATACAACAACCTATACAAGCAAAATTGAATACCAACAGTGGAAAAAGCTTCATAATGTAGTGAAAGACCATGAAGGTGCTTCTTCAAGGAATGTCAAATTACATGTTTGGCGTTCAATTGATACTCTATTTTAGATGTGTGAGAAAGTCAACTACTCCCAGCAAGACAAAGAGATCTTTAAAGACAACTTACAAGCATTCAGAGCTGCTTCAACTGACACCAACATTACACACTACATGGTATGTTTCTAGCTTACTCTTGTTTCCTAGCCCTTGATACAACTTACATTGTATGTTTTCTTATACAACATATTCTCTAAAACTACATGCCTTACTTTATCAACAAGTATGGAGATCCTAGCATTTGAAACACACAAGGGCTTGAGAAATCACACTATATGGCTCGAAATGTATATTTCAGGCACACACAACATAGTGGTGGAAAAAGTAAGGTAAACAGCCTACAAGAAGTGTTCCAATGGTTCTATAGAAGGATACTGCAATAACTACACAAAAAAGAAACCTTGAGGTCATTCCAAACTGATGCAGACACTCAGAGATATGGAAAGGAAGAGATTGAAGCATTCTGAAGTATAATTTTAAAAACTCAAATGCCATACAAGCATAAAATAAATGGAGCGAACAAAAGATTTTTGTTAATCATCATTGGACAGATAGATGTAACACATAAGTCTTTTATAATGTTAATGGAGCGAACAAAAGATTTTTGTTAATCATCGTTGGACAGATAGATGTAACACATAAGTCTTTTATAATGTATTTTTTCATTCTAATGACTTTTGTAATTCATGTGGTTTTGACTTTCGTTTATACCTTAGCAAAACGGTGTTTGCCATACTCTTCTAGCTCTTATGGGTTCTCTATGCCTAGAGACAATGCTACTGCAGCATAGGTATGAAAGTAACCCCTTCGGGTTTTGTCATAACCAGGGTAGCATCCAAAAATTTCTAAGGCAGTGGACTTCTCTATCAAAATAATATTCTCATAACTTTTGGGAATAATTGTTCCACCTAGAAACAGGGACAATGTCTTGAATAAAAAAATTGCAAATCTCACTTCTTGGCTCGTGGCATTGTGGTAGATTATCATCTTTGCCTTAGACAATTTGGGTAGGTAGGTAGTGAGAGAGAGCTATGTCTCGGCCAAAGTACTCCCTTTTATGCCGCAAGAATTCGTTATTGACTTCAAACGTACTCTGCAAAACAAAATAATTAAGGAAACATAAATCTACATATCACTTCTTCACACACACACACACACACACACACACACACACAGATAGATAGATTAGCTAGTATAGAGATAGTGTAGGAGCTTAAGAAATCTAGAATGGTACTATTAGTTGCTTCGGTTTAGCCATTATTTCCAAGATAAAAAGAAGATGTGAAATCAATTTTAGATCCAAGATTTGAAAATAAAGCAATCCAAAAATGATTAAAACATCTAGAGTCACAGTCAGGTACAATAACTTTAGATAGACCGTGGTGTGTAATGACATGTTTAATGAAAAGCTATGTAGCTCTTATGAAGTAGACAATATCTTTTTGCCTGTAGTAAAATATGCTTGCTTACTATATCTATCAACAATAGTCCAAAGCATATCATTTCGTGCAAAAGTAATAGGCAAGAGGATAAGGACTGTACCAATACCGGATCCATTGCTATCAGTTGATGACAAGAAGGAAATTTCTAGAAAAAGCACGTAATTGAAGGACTGGGGTATGTGTCAAAATATGCTAGCTTGAGCATGTCAATGGATTTTTGTTGGGTGATTACCACAATGGAAAACAATTAATTTGCAAAGAAGCATATTCAAAAGACAATGCAATAATTGCAAACAAATTTTTTGTGATAATTGCAAAGACCTATAAAAGAACAAACCTTAAGAATAATTAACCCACATTAATTACACTAATACAAAATATGCAGAAAACATAGAAATTTCTATGTATTGCAAATCCTCCCCTAATTTTTTGTTTTTTGTCTTGATTTCACCACATATAAGGAGTCAAAATTGGGATAGACACAATGTTAGAAAATCAATTTTGTGATCTATTTAGCCCAATTCTTTCAATTTCTTGTTCAATTGAATGTTTTTTTTAAATTTTTAAATTTGAAAAATATAGAAAACCACAAATTGAACTTGTAAATGATATGTGGGAGAAGAGTTAACCTAAATGCACAAATTCCCAAACTCACAGAAATTGAGAAACATGTAGAAATCATGCAAAAATTGAACATAAATTTCTTTAAATTTCAACACTAATGCAACAACAATTTCAGCATTTCATTCCTATCATTCTTGAAAAAGAACTCAAAAAATGAAAATATAAGAGAAATCATTCATACACACACATAGTCAAAATGCATTGTGGCTATTCCACGAAAGATACGCCATTCATGGGAAGCCCTTGCACCATAGGAAGACTGTAGGAACTAGCCAGGGTCATGGGACTTTGCCCAACCACACTCGGGAGCATAAAACAGCTCAACCGAGAAGCTAATCTTCCATAACTGAGGTCACAAATGCATGGGCAAGGTGTGTCACTCACCTCATTTCAACACTTGTGTTTGGGTTCTCTTAGGAGACGATGTTGCCATGTAGCCACACTCCAAAGCTTCACTCCAACGCCACCATCGCACTCCAAAGGAAGCTCGACCCTCCTCTCACTCAATCTTCCTCCTCTCACATGCACTCACACATACACAATGAGCGTGTAATAGCTCTAATTGAATTAGGAAAGCAAAGCAAAACACACAAGAGACCAAGAGAGTAGAGAAGAAGAGCATTTCGTAAGAGAACGAATGGTGAGAATACAAATTGACCCTTATCTTGGCCCCCCAGCCTTCACACCTTGGCCAGCCATACTTGAAATATAGGTCCATGGCTTTCCAATCCCGTGGCATGCCTTTCATAGACAAGTGGCAATTGCAGACGTAAAATATATAATATTAGCATTTTTAATGTCAACGACGGCCAAATGAAGTGATGGTTACCAATGGATGGTGTTGACATTGGGGAGAGCTGTCCAATGAGGGTTAACATACGTTATAGAAAGAGAGAGAAAGGCAAAGAGAACGAGTTAGAGAGATTCACGGTAAAAATTAGGGGCTAATATTAGCGCAAAGGGGAATTTAAAGCATATTGCAAAAAAGAGAAGCTATTTTTTCAAATTGAATAAAAATAATAATAGCCCAAATTTTCCTACTCTAGACATAACCTAAAGCGAGTAATTTTGCCTAGCGATCACTATGGGCTCGTAAGCTATGAACCTCCATTTGCCCTCATCATTTCTTCCTCCTTTCGTCATCTACGAACTTTCGCCCAAGGTAGGAGAGGGGGAACTTGGAAAGGTATTGCTTGCTTTGCTGCTTTTAATCGAGGTTGCTTTGCTGCTTTTGCTGCTTTTAATCGAGGTTGCTTTGCTGCTTTTGCTGCTTTTAATTGAGGTCAACCAAACTAAACGAGCTGGTAGTATTGCCATGGATAGTAATCAACTCCCATTTGGTTTCGTCATAGTAGCATCGAGAAGATGTATCATCAATAGTTTAAAGCTTCTTTGAAATTTTAACCCTTTGTTATTGTATTTTGTTTTTAATTTAAAACACTATATTTACATGATGCTAGTATTTTAGTTAAAGCCTCCACAAAATCTCTTTTATGGAACAATCTCTTGCTTGTGACTAGTTAAATTTAGCAATGGCATGCATTGGTCTACTAATATTGTGGAGCAATCTCTTGCTTGTGACTAGTTAAATTTAGCAATGGCATGCATTAGTCTACTAATATTGTTAACCTAATCAATAATTTTACTACATCAAAGGAAACCTAACCTTGTTATGATCATGTCAAAGGGGGTTAGAAAGAGTGAAAGAGAGTTAGAGAGAGAGCGAGTGTGTGTGTGTGTGCTAGAGAGAGAGAGAGAGAGAGTGTGTGTGTGTTAGAAAGAGTGTTGTGGGAGCTTGATATGAACCCAATGAATTGATTAAATCCCATGCATAAAATAGAATAAACAATTTCTCAAGAAACAAGATTGGATCCAATTTGTCCCCCACGTTTCTTCTTGGTGTATTTGAATAATATATTGCTTAAAATAACTTGTGGAAAAATGTATGGATTCACTCGCATACGCATAAAAGACCATATTGGGGAATATGGGAATTTCCCACCCAGTAGTTTGGGACACGTCGTCAAATCTTTGGTTTAATCATAACTTGAACACCGTTACTCCAAATTGAGCGCTCTATAGCTCACTAGATTCCATTTTCCAAGCGCTTTCCAACAATAGGTCACATGATATGGTTTTTGAGAAACTTATAGGCATGTTATCCAGGTCCCACCTTTTTAGTATTCAAAAAATGGGAGTTGGTGAGAAATTCCCAAACTCACGAATATAGTGTTATAAAGGAAGCTACAATTACTCAGATTTAGAAAGGCATCCCAATCTAAATCCATCTAAGAGAATTCAAGAAAGGCATCCCAATCTAAATAAACATCATGAGCTAGTATGAACATAAGATGCAATCAAGGATGGATGGGCAGTGAGAGAATGATCAGGAAGCCATTGAGAATCTTTGATGGGGTGGCCTTTATACTTGACTAACTGTCGGTGTGATAAAAATTACATTTTCTTATTGTTGTTTTCTCATGGTCTAGAATAAATTCTAACTCAATAATTACAGAATCTTTGTCTAATAATAAAGGGTCGTCATAGACTAGATAGGCTATAAGAGGGCCTCTAAATGGTTACTTTCAGTAGACTAATGTGAAAGGAGTTATAAATATGCCAATGGTGGAATATCTAGATGATAAGAATTGTCATTAACTTTGTTAGGATCTTGAATAGACCATAAAATCTAGGAGCTAATTTACTACAGGGTGTTGTTGAAATATACAAGTGAATAGGGTGTGTGCGGGAACAAGCCCTTGGTTAGAGGCGGTAAAAGAGAATCTGTAAATGTGAGAGACATTAGGAACTCAATGGAGTTTTCTTGGGCCCTTTTATTTGGCAGTTTAAGGGAGTCAAACCTTTTCTCTTAAGAAGAAACGTTTTCTAATTTGAAGCCTCAAAACGGCTACTTTATTCGAATTTGAATTTTGGGGGGAAAATGGAATTTAAAATCTAGCAGATAAAACCATATCATGTAACATATCTATGGAAAGCTCTTGATGCGTAGATCACGGATCTGTAATCTCCGCTCAAATCGGAGCTTGTATGTAGAAGTTATGGAGGTCCGAAAATTGTAAAATTGCCCCCTCCCCTTTTTGGGGGAAAAAGTGCACCCTTTGACCACTCTTACACCTCTCTTACAAACCATTGGTTTTTGCTTACATGGCAGGCTCCTATTTGTCAAAAAGTTAAACGTTTCCATAACCTCATGGCAAATTAAAGGGCCCAAAAAGACTCCATTGAGTTCCTAATGGCTTGTGAAAAGGTGAGAATCTGTAAATGTGAGAGAGCTTGTGAAAAGGTGAGAAGAATCTATTGGGAGAGAATAAAGGGTAGCATGAGAAGATTTAGGAAGTGTGGAGATATTCTGGGAAGTGTGGAGATATACTGGGAGAGGTGGAGAGAATCAAGGAAAAGAGGTGGAGTGAATCAAGGAGAAATCAGTGGGATTAGATGCTTGGATGTAAACTCTATAAATTGAGGCATTGTCCTAATAAGAATTTGCTGGTTTTTGATTATCCATGCCTACATTAAGCTATTAGTTAATTACTCACTAATTACGTCTTAATTACTCACTAATTACATCTTCATTATCATCTAATCACTTTGTTAATAATGTTGATTCTAGCATTTGATCCACCATAGCTCATCACATTCCTCTAATTTCAACATGGTATCAGAGCCCACAAAGCCTAGAATCCATCAAGTTTATGAGCCCATTATCTAGTTAAAAGGAATTCTGTCTACGTGGTCTCGGGCCACAATACAAGGCGTTCAAGACATCTGTTGAAATATACAAGTGAATAGGGTGTGTGTGGGAACAAGCTCTTGGATAGAGGCTGTAAAAGAGAAGATGTAATTGTGAAAGAACCTGTGAAAAGGTGAGAAGAATCTACTGGGAGAGAATAAAGGGTAGCATGAGAGAATTTAGGAGTGTGGAGTTATTCTGGGAGATATTCAGGGAAAAGAGAAGAGGTGGAGAGAATCAGGCAAAAGGTGGAGATATTCTGCGAGTGAATCATGGAGAAATCAATGGGATTTGATGCTTGATGTAAACTCTATAAACTAAGGCATAGCCCTAATGAGAATTTGCTGGTTTTTGAGTATCCATGCCTACATTAATCTATTTGCTAATTATTCACTAATTACGTCTTAATCATTTGCTAATCACTTTGTTAATGATGTTGATTCTAGTGTTTGATCCACCATAGCTCATCATTATGCTCAAATTTCAACATGGTATCAGAGCCATGCTTAGAATCCATCAGATTTATGAGCCCATTAGTTAATTAATTAGGATTAGTAGAAAATTAGCAAAAAATCAAATTTTTAGTGAGTTTTCACTTCTCCCCTTCACCCCCAGCCAGTGGAGGACTCCATTCTTCTTGCACAGTCAAAATTAGGTCTTGAGCTTTTAACACAAGCTAGCTAACACCTTTAGCTTCATGCTCAGCAAGACGGCGCAGCAAACCGCGTAGAAACGAAGGAGAAATCGACGATGAAGTCAGCGCATTTTTTTCTGAGTAAACTACAGATTTATCCTTGCTCAAATCAAATTGCTTCAATTCCTCCTAACCCAAGGGGTAATCAAGCATGCTCTACAAGCTAGTGAAGACAGAATTCAATTTCATCAAGTCTACATTGAGATCAAAGCTCTTCATCAAATCTACAGGTGACTTTGGTAAAACATAGATTAAGCTTTCAATATTTGGTCAAATCTTGTGTTTCTTGGCGTAATCCTCTACTAGACTCATTGTTATTGATGACTTTGAAAGCATTTGAGCTCATTTGAAGTGGAAGGCACCAGATCTGGACTCCCCGCATACTCTGTTTTCTGCACACAAAACAAAGCATTAATTTGCTAATCAGTGATTAATCAGTACTAATCACTATATGTTTTGAGGGTTCAAATTAACCATTAGGTATCTGATACGGATCCCTATAACTTCAGATTGCAAATGGGAGTTGTTTTGATACTCCAACCATCCCGTACAAATTGGTTACCCTTGATTTAATGTAATTTTTGGGAAAATTGTGCTGATAAAAATTGTGAAAATCATCATTTTGCATTTAACCCTTGGTTAATGCCTGTAAATCTCACTCAAATTCAAGATTATTCACAGCCAGAGTTGCATTTGGAATGTGCATGAGAATGAATGCTATACGCATTATGTATTGGGCACATTGCATGAGTGTAAAAATGGAAAAAGACACTACCCTTGTCCAGAATAAGGCAAGAGGTAAGACCTCCCACATAAATTTGGGTTTGAATTGCATAATGATACAAGATAAACATAAAAAGCCCAAAGGAACTGTCAGCAAAACATTGAAACATGTTGCTCACATGGAGCAAAATGACCTGACGGACGAGCTCATGGCCCCAGCCATGGAAGAAGAAGAATATCTCTTCCCAAGAAGAGGATCCACACCAAGAAGATCTGAAGGAAGACATGGACACGAGAAGAGAAGCTGCCACAAGAAGAGAAGCTGCCCCGAGAAGACTAAAAGAAGAGACGGACGCGTGGAGAGAAGCTGCCACGACAAGAAGACTGAAGACAAGAGAAGATGTGAGGCTCCAAAGAGAGAGGAGCCATGTGAAAATCTCTAAGAGAGAGAGAGAGAGAGACCCCACAACCCAATGTAACCTGCCCCAATAAAGTAAAACCACCTCTGAGCCACCGATGATGTAGGCCACGTGGTAGATGAATGCGTGAGCACTTTAGTCAAGGTCGTGGGCACTTATAGTAGCCTTGGACACAGAGAGAGAGAGAGTGTCAAGGACTATGGAGTTTAGGGACTTGAGGCACTGGTCGCGGACTGTCAAGTAAGAAAGAAACTTGATACAGGGTCCAGGTGTGCTGAGATAACTTGAGGGGAGGAGTAGACACTGGTCACGGACTATCAAGTAAGGGGAGGCAAACTTGGTATAGGGTCTAGGTGCAGGGATTTAATATTCACGTGATCACAAGATTTTTTGTGATAATAACACATGTGAACTAGTTATTTTCATGTGAACAAGTTATTCACATGTGAACAAGTTATTCACATGTTCTCATGTTACCGTTCACAAAATAACAGGTCACTTGCCATTTGAGAACCCCTTAAAAGCTTGGCTACACATGGGAATAAGCTATTCACATGTTCTCATGTTACCATCTTTACATAATAGTAGGTCAGTGGCCACCTAAGAAGATTTTTTATGCCCGACAAAGATAATTTTTTTAGGCCCTTGTGAAAGCTTTGTGAATATAACATGTGATCACAAGATTCTTTGTGTTATTAACATATGTTATTAACATGTTCACATGTTCTCGTTTACGTCAGTGAAATCCCTGTCTAGGTGTGCTAGGATTATTTACTTGAGGGGAGGTGTTGAAATATACAAGTGAATAGGGTGTGTGTGGGAACAAGCTCTTGGATAGAGGCTGTAAAAGAGAAGATGTAATTGTGAAAGAACCTGTGAAAAGGTGAGAAGAATCTACTGGGAGAGAATAAAGGGTAGCATGAGAGAATTTAGGAGTGTGGAGTTATTCTGGGAGATATTCAGGGAAAAGAGAAGAGGTGGAGAGAATCAGGCAAAAGGTGGAGATATTCTGGGAAAAGAGAAGAGGTGGAGAGAATCAGGCAAAAGGTGGAGATATTCTGGGAGTGAATCATGGAGAAATCAATGGGATTTGATGCTTGATGTAAACTCTATAAATTGGGGCATAGCCCTAATGAGAATTTGCTGGTTTTTGAGTATCCATGCCTACATTAATCTATTTGCTAATTATTCACTAATTACGTCTTAATCATTTGCTAATCACTTTGTTAATGATGTTGATTCTAGTGTTTGATCCACCATAGCTCATCATTATGCTCAAATTTCAACGTCTATTCAGACTCGGGAAAACATTCCCAATTTTACAGATTTGGTGTCTATGTTGATTATAGAAGAGAAGAGCAACAGTCTTGACAAAACAAAAACAGTTCAAAGCAACAAGCCTTCTACACAAGTTTAGGAAGAGGACGAGGTAGAGGAGGCGGTGGACGCGGTCAAGGAGGTGGCCGAACAGGTAATCAAAATTATGGCTAACAGCAGCAGCAACAACAGTCCCAGAATTCACAACAACAACAACAACAACACGCAGGTGGAAGAGGCCAATTCAGAGGCAGGGGAGTCAAAGAGGTCATGGAAATTGGCAAAGGTAGTATAATGACACATGTGGATGCTTTTATTGTGGTAAGCCTACACATGTGCAGGCAGATTGTTATAAGAAAGCAGGCTGACATGCAAAATGGAAAATTGCAGCAAAACAACTATGCATCCTCGAGCAGAATCAATGAGGATAATGAAAGGTTGTTTGTTATACACCATTTCATTAATGCCATGTCTGAAAATGTAGAAGCAGCACATAAAGATGATGTATGGTACGTTGATTCAGGTGCTTCGAACCACATGACAAGTCATGGGGAGTGGTTCAAGGAGATAAAAAACCTTGAAAGACCAGGTTTTGTGGAAACAGGGGATGACACTGCTCATCCAATTGCCCATGTTGGAGATGTGCCATTGTTTATGTAGGATGGCAAAGTGAAGTACCTTGCAGATATACTTCATGTTCCGAACATAACAAAGAATCTGGTTTTAGTTGGCCAGATGATTGAGCAGGGTTTGCAGGTTCGGTTTAACCCTGATGGTTGTTATGTTAAAGACTTCAAAGACAAGTGCAGGTTGGTTGCAAAAGGTAACATAGTGGGCAGAATGTTTACGTTGAATGTAAACATGCCTGAAGTGAGTGCTGCGATGTTTGCAAATGGTTCAGGAATTGTTGCAGGCACAGACATTTGGCATAAAAGAATTGGACATGTGAATGTGCAGAGAATGAAGTCTATGCAGACTAAAGGAATTGTGACAGGGTTGCCAAAATTTAAAGTTGAAGGTATGCAGAGAATATGTGAAGAAGCATGCCAATTTGGAAAGCAAACAAAGCATGTATTTCCATGTAACAGATATGTGAGCAAAAATGCACTAGATGTTGTGCATTCAGATGTATGGGGTCCTACGAAGACCATGTCTATGGGAGGCTGCAGGTATTATGTGACATTTATTGATGACCACACAAGGAAAGTGTGGGTATACTTCATGAAGGAGAAGGGTGAGGTGTTCACTCACTTTCAGAATTTCAGAGTTATGGTTGAAAAGCAAACAGGGAAATATGTAAAGTGCCTAATGTCAGATGGAGGGGGAGAGTACTTCTCCAATGAGTTCTCTGAATTTTCGAAGAAAAATGATATTCGGAGACAGTTTACAAGCAGATACACTCCACAGCAAAATGGAGTTGCTGAGCAGAAAAAGAGGCACATTGCTGAGATTGCACGAACATTGATGGAAGAGAAGAATATGCCGCATAGCTATTGGGCTGAGGCTATTTCTACAGCAATTTACATCATGAACAGGACTCCAACTGCAACCATACATGATGTAACTCTAGAGGAGACGTTTACTGGCAGAAAACCTGATTTGTCTCATCTGAAAGTCTTTGGATGCATTGCATATGTGCATGTGCTAGATGAGCTGAGAACTAAGCTGGATCCAAAAGCTGAAAAATGTGTGTTTATTGGATATTCCATTGAGCAAAAGGAATACAGGTGTTATAACCCTGCTACACGTGAGTTGAGAGTAAGCAGGGATGTTGTCTTTGATGAGATGAGCAGCTGGTATGCTGCTGAAAAAGCTGTTGGGGTTGATGTGAGTGGAAGTGTGGTTGCACAGAATGCAAGTCAGAAATCAGAGTCTTTGAGTGGACCAGGAGAGTCCTCATCTAGTGGTTCAGTTGTTGATAGACCATGGAGTGGCAGGCTGCGTCATAATATCAGTCCTACAAATGTGATTAGTACATCACATAAAGGAAAAGAGAAAGTGGTTGAGCCCCTTGGTATGCCTGACATTTCTGCAGGGCATTCTCATGTTGATGGAGAGTCTAGTGGCTCAGAGATGAGCCTTGATGAGGAGCTTGGGATACCAGCTATGAGAACACCTGGCGTTGTAAAGAAGGCTATGGAAGCCATGAATGCAAAGCTGCGAAGATCTGAAAGAGTGAAGAATCATGTGTAGAGGTTTACCTATGATGGTTATGTGGCACATCACTATGCATACATGTGCAGGTTGTAGAGCCCACATGCATTGATGAGACTATTGGAAATGTGTGTTGGGAGAAAGCTATGGATGAGGAGATGGATGCACTATATGGAAATGAGACTTGGGATTTAGTGTAATTGCAGCGTGAAGGCAAGAAAGCCATTGGTGGATGTAAGTGGGTGTACAAAGTAAAACATAACAGTGATGGAAGCATAAATATGTATAAGGCTAGATTGGTAGCCAAAGGATATGCACAGACATATGGCATTGATTATGAGGAAACTTTCAGCCCAGTTGCCAAGATGGCAAAACTGGGCTGAGTTGTGATAGCAGTGGGGCTGCATCAAAGAAATGGTCTTTACATCAGATGGATGTAAAGAAATGGTACTCCCTTACCCCCCACAATAACTGGTAAGTCTTCCACTGCCCTCTTGAACTACCACCATAACTCAACCTACCAAGAATATGGATTGGACTCCTGACCGAGAATGGTCTACAATGGTGGCAAGCCCACATATATCCTATGGTGGCAAGCCCACATATATCCTATGGTCCACACCAATCTTATATTTTTGGAGGCATGGAAAGCTCTTGGAGAACCCACACTAATAACAAAAGAAAACACTTATATTCATCTCACATGAAATGCATTTAATGAGTATTGGGTCTTTCATTCCTAAAATTTCTATTGGAAATAACCAGTTGGAGTGCAGATTTCACGTTATAGATATAGGAGCACTCCATGGCTGATGTATCATTGGAAATGAGTGGATTGATGCCACTCACTGCCAAATCAATTGGCATGAAGAAACGGCCACCATGATAATCAACGGCAAAAAGGCTGCCAAATCAATTGGCATGAAGAAACGGCCACCATGGAAATCAACGGCAAAAAGGCTGCCATCGTCTAGTGTCACACTGAGAGGAAAACATCCACACACCCTCACCCTCGACTGCCCTTCCACCTCACGCCCCCTCCTCATCACCAGAAGCCTCCCCTATTCCTCTAACCCATGCCACTTAAGCCCACTGTCGAGATGAGGACAAACAAGCCACGTTGTTGACATTGCCCCTCAACTCTACATCCTCGACTACCCACACTGCAAGCACCTTGACCTCATATCTTTATCATGACAATCAATGGTGGGTGCCAAATAATCTTCTTGCTGCTCAGGGATTCTACGATGGCTACACAAAACTATGGATCCCCAAATGACTATCTCTAAAACCCAAGCACAAAATCCAACTAAGCCAACACACACTAACCCTAAGATAAATCTTCAATGTTGGCTAGTCCCCGAACAACTGTTAGCACAAGGCTACTATGAAGGGAACACTTACCTCTGGCTACCCAAGCATGCTGCTTGTCCTCATCCACCAACTCCCCAAGAAGCCACGATAAAGGGCCCACAACCACAAGTTCGACATCCCCAAGCACAACGAAGCCAACAACACTAGGTGCCTACCAATGTGCTCAAAGCACAAGGCTTCCATGAAGGCAACACACACATGTGGCTCCCCAAGCTACAATCAAAAGACTCTTCTCCGTGTCGACAACCACCTCATAGCTCAAAGCCTCGTGGGGACAAAAAAAAACCGAAAGCCTCGCCAACCACGGATCTTCATTGCTCGGCAACATTGGGTGCCCAAAATGTCTCTTAGAAGCCCTAGGCTTCTCAGATGGCAATTCCATAATTTGGCTCCCAAGGCATACCCCTCAGTAGTTGACCCAAACCATAGCCACCACGCCAGTACCTGTCCAATCGACAAAGATAGTTTGGCGACCAACATGCAGGCAAGTCCCCTCCTCGTCAACAAAATCCTCCGGACTTGCCCACATCCAACCCATGGGCACTTGGGCACTCTAAAGCTTAATTCATCCAACCCTTTCAACCCACGAAGCCTCCTCCACGAAGCTCCACCCGTCCCCCCTCGCCTTCGTTCACCACACTAAGGGGCAATGCTACAAATGGCCGAGCTTATCCAACCACTCACAAATCTACTAAAGAAAAAGAGAGAATACCACAACCTGATGACTCAGCATCCATGGGAGCCAAGATACCCATTACCGTGTCTTGACACAGATGCTAGAGCTTCATGAACATCCCCATTGACCTACAACATCTCGGAGTACAAGCAGTCTCCATGCATGTTGCCTCTTTGTCCCTTTAGAATTCCCCCCTTTCCATTTGCTTACTAACCCCATTGTTTTACTAATTCCTCTTTAATCATACCACCTACCACTGGGATTCTGGTCATTAAGTATTCCATGCTAGTCTACTCATTAAATATTCTATGCTAGTCTACTCATTCAATTACTCTAACTCCTCTAATGAGGATGTCTCACCCGCAAAGGTGACACGACGAAATGAAAAAATATCCCCAAAAAAAGAGTAGTATTGGGCACATAAAAAAAGCAAACTCTAAGAGCCCGTATGACTAGCTAGATAATCACCAGTACTCCACTAACTTCTTTCCATCATACTAACTCCCCCACCCCCTCTCATTTCTAAAGAGATAGGAGAACCAACCAAGTGCAATGTTCCCTGTGTGCTTCACCAACCTCTCATCGATTTTACGAGGACGCAATCGACTTCAGGAAAAGGGGAGTATGTTAACCACATATACATTCCTATGATAACTATGTCTACACACTTTTGTAATGGGCACCTGTGCTTTATTCTAAATCCTGTCAGTTGATGAGGGAAATTCCCTAATGATCCTCCCAAGTATTGAGCTTCAGAGGATAGACAAGAGGATCTTGGTCAGGTAGCTAAACCATAGAGAAAAGCCTTGTAACTATGTTTTGGGCGCCCCGGGCCACTTACTCCTGGCGGCGGGCGGCCTAGTGGGAAAAGGCTTGGAAATATGAAAGCCAATTTCTCTTATTTGTAACTCATTCTCCGATTTGTGCAATAGAAGTGGAGTGTTCTCTTTCTCCCTCTGTCTTGCAACTCTAATCTAGCATGTGTGGTGTGCTTAGGGTTAGGGTTAGGGTTTTGTAGTGATTAGGGCTAATCACTTGTTCCCTCTTGCTTCCTCTCTCTCTCTCTCTCTCTCTCTCTCTCTCTCTCTCTCTCTCTCTCTCTCTCTCTCTCTCTCTCGTGATTAAGCTAACCAATACGATCCTCTTTCGCAGAGATCTCACACGATCTTCGCGACGAGAAAGCTTGCATCACCCATTGGATTAGAGCAACCACCTCGGTTTGACAACAAGTGTGGGAGGACGGCGGATTGACGAGCGGCTATGGTGGAGCTCTTGAGCCATGCCTGAGCTCAGCAGATAGGCACATGATTAGGGTAGGGTTTCCTTAACAGAGAGCTAGAGAGAGAGAGTGTGTGTGTGTGTGTTAAAGAGAGTTAACCAGCTTGAGAGAAATAGATAGTAAGAGAGAGTTAGAGAGAGAGAGAAACTAATAGTACCATTCTAGATTCCTTAAGGTCCTACACTATCTCTACACCGGCTAATTGGAGCAAAAATATTTTTATTTGCTATAAGTTTCTTACAATAATACACCACACTCTGTTATAGAAAAAGCTCTTTTTGAACTTGTGTATGGTAAGAAATTACCAGTACCTACTTCTTGACTTTCACATACTGTCCCTGTTATAGAAAAAGCTCTTTTTGAACTTGTGTATGGTAAGAAATTACCAGTACCTACTTCTTGACTTTCACATACTGTCCCTGTGGATTTCACTAAAGACCACACCCGTATACTTCAACAAGTACATGAAGCTATAGCTAAATCCCAAACACAATATACTAACCCCAAGAAAAAAAGAAACGTAAGGCAGTTACTTTTCAAGAAGGTGATTATGTTTGGCTTCATGTAGAAAAAAGAAAACTCAAAAGCGTAGACAGACACCCCGTAGTAAATTAGCTCCTAGATTTTATGGCCCGTTCAAGGTCCTAACAAAATTAATGACAATGCTTATCGTCTAGATATTCCACCACATTGGCATATTTATAACTCCTTTCACATTAGTCTACTGAAACCATTTAGAGGCCCTCTTCTAGCCTATCTGGTCTATGGTGACCCTTTCTTATTAGACAAAGATTCTGCGATTATTGAACTAGAAATTATTCTAGACCATGAGCAAACAACGATAAGAAAAGGTAATATTTATCACCGATATTTAGTCTAAATCCGAGCGATTGTAGCTTACTTTATGCGTACGCAAGTGAATCCATACACTTTTAAGTCCCACGAGTTATTTCAAGCAATATATTATTTAAATACACCAAGAAAAATTATGGGGGACAAATTGGATCCAATCTTGTGTCTTGAACAGTTGTTTATTCTATTTTATGCATGGTATTTAATCAATTCATTAGGTTCATATCAACCTCCCACAACACTCTCTCTAACACACGCTCTCTCTCTCTCTCTCTCTCTCTCTAACTCTTTCTAACCCCTCTGACATTATCATAACAAGGTTAGGTTTCCTTTGATGTAGTAAAATTATTAAGTAGGTTAACAATATTAGTAGCCCAATGCATGCCATTGCGGAACTTAACTAGTCACACGCAAGAGATTGCTGCACAAACGAGCTTTTGTGGAGGCTTTAACTAAAATACTAGCATCATGTAAATATGCTTTTTTTCAAATTAAAAAGGAAATATAATAACAAAGGGTTAAAACTTCAAAGCCCAATGCATGCCATTGCGGAACTTAACTAGTCACACGCAAGAGATTGCTCCACAAACGAGCTTTTGTGGAGGCTTTAACTAAAATACTAGCATCATGTAAATATGCTTTTTTTTAAATTAAAAAGAAAATATAATAACAAAGGGCTAAAACTTCAAAGCTTGATGATACATACGGCAACGCTACTATGACGAAACCAAACGGACTAGCAGCTCGTTTAGTCTCCATTAAAAGCAGCAGAGCAGGCTACTCGCGCAGCCAGGGAATTTTGGCGCCGCCTGCCAGGTTTTGGACATTGTCTTTCACCCATTCGAAGTATTTGTCCACGATGAAGGGCACATTCTTGAAGCTCTGCTTCAAGACTCGAGTCTCCACGCTGTCAATCTCCTCCCGGAGTCTCTCGTTCTCCCGCTCGCTGGGGTTGGGGAGGGCGGCGCAAGCCTCCAGGAGCTTCACGGCCGTTTCTCGAGCGTAGTCCCAGCAGCACCGGTCACGCAGGCAGTAGTCCGGGTCGCCGCCCTCCAGAATTTCCAGCACCTGGTTAAGGGTGACCGCCTTCTGATTGCAAGACAGCGTGAAGGCCGCAACGTCGTTACGCACAGTCGGGAACTGGTCGTATCTATCTATGTGAATCCCCACGGACTGCGGGTCGGGACCTCCATACTTTTCTGCCCTAAAGAAGAGAGGCTGCTTCTTATCTTGGTCATACATCTCCACCACCAGGAACGCGTGGTTGATCAGGGAGCGTACCTCCTTGGCGTTGCCGTCGCTCACCTCCTTCGCAGCTTCGATGGAATGCGCCAAGCTCTGAAAGAAGCCCAGGCAAGTGACGCAGTAGTGCACTTTGTCGAGAGTGACCATGGGGGAGTCGCCGATGGTGGTCCGCAGTTTCTTGCCCACGAGGTTGCGGACGTCGCCTTCGAGGAGCTGGGAGGAATTGAGGGAGGTGGAGGAGAAGAGGTGCTTGCGGAGCGTGGTGGCGCTCCAGAAGGCCTGCTTGGACCAGTATTTGGCCGTGGACAGCTCTGACTTGAGTTCGCCCGAGCCCACGGCGTAGAGACGCTGCAGGCTCAACAGAAGGCCGTCCGCAGAACGCGAGGAGCTACTCAAGGACGAGGACATCTTCATATTTTCTTTGATGAGCCTTCAAGTTCCAGTTCCAAGGATTCACCACTTAAAAGAGGCAGGGTTGGAAAAAAGAAAAACAAGTAGGCTGCCTACTTCATCCAAGTCTACACTCATTTATTTATAAGAAACAAGTTAAGGCACGAGGGGGTGTCTCTTTTTTTTTCAAGTGGTCTGGTCCCTGGACTTCTAGAAAAAAAAGAAGAGTAAGACCAAGTCTACCAAAGGAGACAAGTCTACACTCCCCAAAGTCATTCATTTAAGGCACGAGGGGCTGTCTCTTTTTTTGGAAAGTGGTAAGGAGTTTGTAATTGGCCCCCACCGCCCCCAATGTCATTCATAAAAAAACATTTCCCTTAAAACAAGTCAAGCTAAGTAAGGAGTCTTCTTGGCTAGTGTTAAAAGAGAAAAAAAATTTACTCTTCTTAACCAGTCAAAATAAGGAGACATTTTTTCCAAGGTCGATTTTTTTAAAATAGAAATCCAAGTTTTATAACTAAAATTCTCAGAATCTTCACCATTAACCAAATTGAGTTTTTTTTTCTCTTACAATGGGAATCTAAATCTTGGCTTTGCCAATATGTACTAATTCAAAACTTGGCCCCTCTAGTGTTAGAAAAAATCTTTTCTCCTTATAAGTGAGCTAAAGAGTATGTGATATTTCATAACTTGGTCTCTAAGTCGGCCATGTTGATAGAAAAAACACATCTCCTAGAACAAGTCAAGATATGGAGTCTTCCTAACTTTGCCAATATGTACTATTTCAAAACTTGACCGCTAAGTCGGCCTCCGTGTTTTTTTTCAAAAAAAACATTTCTTCTAACAAGTCAAGTTAGCAAGTTGTCTTGGCTTTGCCTATATGCACTATTTTAAAACTTGGCCCCTAAGTTCGTTTTCGGTGTTACAAAAAACATATCTCCTAATTAGAGAGAGAGAGAGAGAGAGAGAGAGAGAGAGAGAGAGAGAGAGAGGAAGCAAGAGGGAACAAGTGATTAGCCCTAATCACTCCCAAACCCTAACCCTAAGCACACCACACATGCTAGATTAGAGTTGCAAGAGAGAGGGAGAAAGCGAACACTCCACTTCTATTGCACAAATCGGAGAATGAGTTACAAATAAGAGAAATTGGCTTTCATATTTCCAAGCCTTTTCCCACTAGGCTGCCCGTCACCGGGAGTAAGTGGCCCGGGGCGCCCAAAACATAGTTACAAGGCTTTTCTCTATGGTTTAGCCAACTGACCAAGATCCTCTTGTCTATCCTCTGAAGCTCAATACTTGGGAGGATCATTAGGGAATTTTCCTCATCAAATGATCGGATTTAGAATAAAGCACAGGTGCCCATTACATAAGTGTGTAGACATAGTTATCATAGGAATGTATATGTGGTTAACATATACATTCCTCATCAAATGATCGGATTTAGAATAAATCACAGGTGCCCATTACATAAGTGTGTAGACATAGTTATCATAGGAATGTATATGTGGTTAACATATGTGCCCATTACATAAGTGTGTAGACATAGTTATCATAGGAATGTATATGTGGTTAACATACTCCCCTGGGTGGTTGCAAGATGAGGGTACTCACTTTCGTTCACTCTCTCCAAAATTGGGACATCCATCCATCTCGGGCGGAGTACCTCGATCGTGATAGTGCCGCGAATCAAAAGACGACACGTGGCTCCCGAGCCTAAATCGACATATCTCGATCGAGATGCCAACTAATGCCACGCTAGCAGGTCCGGCTTTCCAGGCGTCATCCATGTCACCAATACATGTCACCGCCACCACCATATCTCGATCGAGATATCTATGCCACTCGGATCCACATCAGGGCCACGCTGTATCCCCGTAGGCATATTTGACCAGCACATCTCCATCGTCCACGTATCTCGAACGAGAAATATACATCCAATCGCGACCATTCATTGTTCGAGGTAATCGGATACAATCTCCACCGTCCCCATATCTCGATCGAGATACTGAGTTCAAATCTCAGCCGTCCAAATATCTCGATCGTGATATAGAGATTCAATCTGCACCGTCCGAATATCTCGATCGAGATACGTAGATGCAATATCCACCGTCCAATTATCTCGATCGAGATAAGGAAACGCAATCTATACCGTCCATTCACGTACGCTGGAAGATGCGATCTCGGCCGTTTAAATATCTCGATCGAGGTATATAATGAATCTTGACCGTCGAGATACCTTTTCATGGAAATGCCTCTAAATCGTGGCCGTCCAATTACCTCGATCGAGATATTAATATCAAATCTCAGCCGTCGATCCTTCCCCAACCCTAGAATTAGGTGTGTATCTTGGCCGTATGTTGCACTAACCCTAATATCCAGAGCGTTAATCTTGCGAACCCTAAATTGCATGATGTTACCGAACCTCGATCGAGGTTATAAAACCGGAAAACTTTTTTTTTTTGCTCATTTTCACAAGTCGTTTTCACTCCCTTGCTCTCTCTTGATTTGGATTAGTGTTAGTGAGCCCATTAGCTTTGTTTTTAGCTTCATTAGTGCTACTTAGCACTAAGCATTAGACCTTTCACATTAGACCCTTCACATTGGACCCTTCACATTGGGCTTAGGTTTTAGCATGGAGGGCCACGAGGAGGGCCACGAGGAGGGCCGCTCATCTATTGCGGACCTCATCGCGGAGATAGACCGTGAGCTAGCGGCTATCCGTAGGAGTGCTAGAGACACTCCGTCTACATTACATATCGTGGCAGACTTGGAGGCGATGCTTGCGTCCCTTCGTAGCCTTCACGATATTGTTTATGTAGATGAGTGGATAGCCCACCATCGCGCTGCTCCGGTGTCACATGGCCTGACATATCGTCAGGTCTGTGATCTTGCTCCTATTAGGGATGGGGCTTTCCTAGATCTTTTCCTCGATAGTCGTGGGATGAGGCCCGGGGCGGGGAAGCCCCTCACTATTTCGCGGTGTTCGCATCCTCGTATGGCGGCACATATCTATAGTCGATATGTTGCCGCATATGGGAGGATGCCGAACAACCGCCAGATCCCCATATACTTCGCAAAGCAGTTATATGCGGAGTTTGTCTTAGGGGAGGAGGTCGATTACACCAGCCATCGTCCGGGTGGTGGTGCTGGCCGAGGCCGTCTCCAGGACCAGGGTAGGCGGCCTCCACCAGCACTTCGTGTAGCACCTGCCGCCACAGATCCTTCATTTGTGCCATTGTCGACAGTAGAGGCTCTTGGCACGCAGGTCGGCATTGACGTACGGAGTACCACGGAGAGCATCCAGCACGTGGTGCGCCTATTCTCACGAGCTATACCGACGACAGATGTGGAGGTATTTACATATATATTACGTCTTAAGTTTTTTTGGTCATTTATCTTCATGTTTATATGTACTTTTCTATATTTTTACATGAGCAGCATGGTTGATTGTGTCACGCAGGTTCCCACACCTGCCACTCAGAGGCTCACTCAGGAGTTGGTAGAGGCGAGAGCGGAGATAGACCGCCTCCGAGCTGCATTACAGATGGCAGAGGCAGCTACTGCAGAGGCACAGCATCTGAGAGAGTCCGACATCCAGCAGGTAGGTTTCTCTTGCACGTTTAAGTTACAAATTTCTTTAAGTAATACCTAATAAGAGACTAATCAAATATTTTAATGCTTTACTTTTTTGCGTAGGCTCGGACCGAGGTAGAGAGCTCCAGAGCTGAGGCACAGCATCATCAGATCATGGAGCAGATTGCCCAGCACAGGGCAGAGCAGCTGATGCTGCATGTTCGAGAGTATCGTAGATCATCCGATGTGACAGTGCCTTACCTACCGTTATATCCACGGCCTATCACAGAGGTTTTTCGACGACCTCTCCCTCAGGATGCACCTCCCTTCCTACGGGATGCGTGCTGCTGTTTATGTATCGAGGACATTGATAGTACAGGAGGATATGCCCTAGGATGTGGACATATTTTCCACTTGTCTTGCATCACCCAGGAGCTCGTCCGGTTCTCAGCATGCCCATCCTGCCGTGCACGCGTCGACTTAGCGACGTACAGGGTATTGGGCATCGATGATCTTCACCCAGGCCTTGTACGAGTAGATGCCAGGACTGGGAGGCCTGTCGACTTTACATCAGCTATGGACTTGGGACTCGACGCCTTCGACGATAGAGCCCAGGAGCCTGAGGTGCCTCCTGAGATAGAGTGGAGCTCACATGAGTTCGACGCTTACCAGAGAGTGCTACATGAGAGCCAGGTGACAGCATTTGAGCGCGTGGGTGGTGCTGGCCCTAGTGGCACAGCGGGTGATGGTGCTAGCAGCAGTGCTGCTTCTCATGAGCAGTGTGTCCTTACAGCAGAGGAGCTTACACGAGCAGAGTGGCAGACACGCACCATTGCAGATTATAGATTTTGGGTGTACAGACAGAGGCGTCTTGCATTAGCACGACGCAGAGAGAGAGAGAGGGCCATAGCAGCTTTTGGGACTCGTGAGCTCCCGAGTATACCGGCACCAGCTCACGATCCTTCCTTTGAGGCAGACCTCCCCGCAGACATTCGACGACCCCCGCAGCCGGCACAGCCTCCTCGACGTGCACAGCAGCCTCGACGCGCACGTCGACGGGCAGTTAGAGATGACGATTTTGATTGGGTTGCTGTTGATAGTGACTAAACTCAGACTAGCTGGGTTAGCTCACTTACATTGTACTTAGATTTTTGGGCAGTGACTAACCTCAGGCTAGCTGGGGTAGCTCATTTTCATTCTGATGTACTTATTTGATGTTTATATCATTATGAGTTTTCTCATTATTGAGTATCATTACATTTTAGTTGATGTTCTTGATTTTATTATATTTCTTAACACTTTTGCTATCATATTGTTTGTTGAAAATCTCCATGCCATCGTACCCAAACATGCTCCGATGGGGACCAAACTTTGCAAGCATGTGGGGGTGGGCCCCCCCCACATGCTTGCAAAGTTTGGTCCCCATCGGAGCATGTTTGGGTTGGCAATGGGCGCCCAGTGTGGTTTTTTCAAGTCTCTTGGTGCTTAAGAGGCCATGGAAAATCCGGGCCTTCCCCATACCATCGTACCCAAACATTCTCCGATGGGGACCAAACTTTGCAAGCATGTGGGGGGGGCCCACCCCCACATGCTTGCAAAGTTTGGTCACAATCAGAGCATGTTTGGGTTGGCAATGGGCGCCCAGTGCGGGTTTTTCAAGTCTCTTGGTGCCTAAGAGGCCATGGAAAATCCGGGCCTTCCCCATACCATCGTACCCAAACATTCTCCGATGGGGACCAAACTTTGCAAGGATGTGGGGGGGGCCCACCCCCACATGCTTGCAAAGTTTGGTCACAATCAGAGCATGTTTGGGTTGGCAATCGGCGCCCAGTGCGGGTTTTTCTAGTCTCTTGGTGCTTAAGAGGCCATGGAAAATCCGGGCCTTCCCCATACCATCGTACCCAAACATGCTCCGATGGGGACCAAACTTTGCAAGCATGTGGGGGTGGGCCCCCCCCACATGCTTGCAAAGTTTGGTCCCCATCGGAGCATGTTTGGGTTGGCAATGGGCGCCCAGTGCGGTTTTTTCAAGTCTCTTGGTGCCTAAGAGGCCATGGAAAATCCGGGCCTTCCCCATACCATCGTACCCAAACATTCTCCGATGGGGACCAAACTTTGCAAGGATGTGGGGGGGGCCCACCCCCACATGCTTGCAAAGTTTGGTCACAATCAGAGCATGTTTGGGTTGGCAATCGGCGCCCAGTGCGGGTTTTTCTAGTCTCTTGGTGCTTAAGAGGCCATGGAAAATCCGGGCCTTCCCCATACCATCGTACCCAAACATGCTCCGATGGGGACCAAACTTTGCAAGCATGTGGGGGTGGGCCCCCCCCACATGCTTGCAAAGTTTGGTCCCCATCGGAGCATGTTTGGGTTGGCAATGGGCGCCCAGTGCGGTTTTTTCAAGTCTCTTGGTGCTTAAGAGGCCATGGAAAATCCGGGCCTTCCCCATACCATCGTACCCAAACATGCTCCGATGAGGACCAAACTTTGCAAGCGTGTGGGGGTGGGCCCCCCCCACATGCTTGCAAAGTTTGGTCCCCATCGGAGCATGTTTGGGTTGGCAATGGGCGCCCAGTGCGGGTTTTTCTAGTCTCTTGGTGCTTAAGAGGCCATGGAAAATCCGGGCCTTCCCCATACCATCGTACCCAAACATGCTCCGATGGGGACCAAACTTTGCAAGCGTGTGGGGGTGGGCCCCCCCCCACATGCTTGCAAAGTTTGGTCCCCATCGGAGCATGTTTGGGTTGGCAATGGGCGCCCAGTGCGGGTTTTTCTAGTCTCTTGGTGCTTAAGAGGCCATGGAAAATCCGGGCCTTCCCCATACCATCGTACCCAAACATGCTCCGATGGGGACCAAACTTTGCAAGCGTGTGGGGGTGGGCCCCCCCCACATGCTTGCAAAGTTTGGTCCCCATCGGAGCATGTTTGGGTTGGCAATGGGCGCCCAGTGCGGGTTTTTCAAGTCTCTTGGTGCTTAAGAGGCCATGGAAAATCCGGGCCTTCCCCATACCATCGTACCCAAACATGCTCCGATGGGGACCAAACTTTGCAAGCGTGTGGGGGTGGGCCCCCCCCACATGCTTGCAAAGTTTGGTCCCCATCGGAGCATGTTTGGGTTGGCAATGGGCGCCCAGTGTGGTTTTTTCAAGTCTCTTGGTGCTTAAGAGGCCATGGAAAATCCGGGCCTTCCCCATACCATCGTACCCAAACATTCTCCGATGGGGACCAAACTTTGCAAGGATGTGGGGGGGGCCCACCCCCACATGCTTGCAAAGTTTGGTCACAATCAGAGCATGTTTGGGTTGGCAATGGGCGCCCAGTGCGGGTTTTTCAAGTCTCTTGGTGCCTAAGAGGCCATGGAAAATCCGGGCCTTCCCCATACCATCGTACCCAAACATTCTCCGATGGGGACCAAACTTTGCAAGGATGTGGGGGGGGCCCACCCCCACATGCTTGCAAAGTTTGGTCACAATCAGAGCATGTTTGGGTTGGCAATCGGCGCCCAGTGCGGGTTTTTCTAGTCTCTTGGTGCTTAAGAGGCCATGGAAAATCCGGGCCTTCCCCATACCATCGTACCCAAACATGCTCCGATGGGGACCAAACTTTGCAAGCATGTGGGGGTGGGCCCCCCCCACATGCTTGCAAAGTTTGGTCCCCATCGGAGCATGTTTGGGTTGGCAATGGGCGCCCAGTGCGGTTTTTTCAAGTCTCTTGGTGCTTAAGAGGCCATGGAAAATCCGGGCCTTCCCCATACCATCGTGCCCAAACATGCTCCGATGGGGACCAAACTTTGCAAGCATGTGGGGGGGGCCCACCCCCACACGCTTGCAAAGTTTGGTCCCCATCGGAGCATGTTTGGGTATGATGGTATGGGGAAGGCCCGGATTTTCCATGGCCTCTTAAGCACCAAGAGACTTGAAAAACCCGCACTGGGCGCTGATTGCCAATCCAAACATGCTCCGATGGGGACCAAACTTTGCAAGCATGTGGGGGGGGCCCACCCCCACATGCTTGCAAAGTTTGGTCCCCATCGGAGCATGTTTGGGTACGATGGTATGGGGAAGGCCCGGATTTTCCATGGCCTCTTAAGCACCAAGAGACTTGAAAAAACCGCACTGGGCGCCCATTGCCAACTTAAACATGCTCCGATGGGGACCAAACTTTGCAAGCATGTGGGGGGGGCCCACCCCCACATGCTTGCAAAGTTTGGTCCCCATCGGAGCATGTTTGGGTACGATGGCATGGAGATTTTCAACAAACAATATGATAGCCAAAGTGTTAAAAAATATAATAAAATCAAGAACATCAACTAAAATGTAATGATACTCAATAATGAGAAAACTCATAATGATATAAACATCAAATAAGTACATCAGAATGAAAATGAGCTACCCCAGCTAGTCTGAGGTTAGTCACTGCCCAAAAATCTAAGTACAATGTAAGTGAGCTAACCCAGCTAGTCTGAGTTTAGTCACTATCAAGATAGAGATCTAGTCAGCAGCACCCTCTCTAGCTCTCAACTGCTCTAGAATGCTCTCATGGTCATCCACTCGAAGCCGAAAACGAGGGTGAGAACTGTGTTTTCGGCTCTGTACTCGAACAAGAGTGAGCCTGGTAGCAACCACTAGATGAGAGAACTGAAATGCCTCTAACTCCCACTTCCACTGCTGGAACTCAAGACTCCCCCGATGAAGTCGAATCTGCTGGTAGAACCGGCCTGCCACAATCATGCTATGGGCGTCATAAGAAAACCCATGATCATCCACTGTATCCTGGTCAAGCATGCACTTTGGCCTAGTGCAACTCATCAGATAGTAGTCTACTCCCTCGCTGTTTCCCTCACTGGCAATAACAGCAAATACATCACCCTCCTGTAGCAAATCTGTCAGGTCATCATAACTGACCATGAACGCAGGACCTGTGTGCTCAACAGACACCACTGGATGTGAAGGATGCTCGGGGGAGAGGAATGTCTGTATCCATGCATCTGCCCATCCTCTCGAGGCACAATGTGACCAATCGCCATCCATACATGCTCCACAGAAGCATGCAAACCGTCGTGTGTAAATCGTGGGGGCCGCCATGCACGTGCTCCTGATGGAATGTAAGCCTAAGGTGCCAGGTACTGTGTCACAATCATGGGAGGCTCTGCGGTCAATCGTGCCACCATCCACATGCCAAAAAAATCTCCTGACAATCCGAGCATCACGTCTGGGGTACGATGATGCTGCACTCCCACACAAATGTTGGGAGCACCACTCGACTACGTGGCCCGCATCTCTGAACCGCTGAGCATCCTGTCGCAGCTGATGACGCCTCAAGGCACGTTTCACACACGCGCCTGCACCATCATGCTCACCCTTCCCGTGACCAGTCTCAAAGAATGACCAAATCACTGGGATACTAGACTGCACATGCCACCTATAAATCCATAAAAGATAGTCTTAGTTATTGTTTTCTTTAAGATGTTCTAGTGAATTTAGTTTAATTGAAAATGTAAGAAAGCCATAAGTACAACCTGTAGAGCCAATAGAATTGACGTGATGACTTGAACTGTGCGCCACAACCATCCGACCAAACCCATCGCTGGACATGTCTGATCCCACAATCTCCTAAAAAATCGTCATGGAGACGAAAGCAGTGTTGCACAAAATGTGCATCATGTGAACGATCATCACTGATATAGAAATGATACTCTCGAATAATGACACGGGTCTCGGGGGTACTCGCTATCCCATCTACATGAGCCTCTGCATGTCGATAGCTAATGTGGACCAAAATAGCAACCTGGTGAGGGAAGCAATACATACGTTTAGGACACAAAAAATCAATTAAGTAATGAAGCTCAAACATAAAACAAATAGTACAAAATATAACCATTACCTGCTCTGAGAAGTAATACTCAGATTGTATCTCCTGAAAAGGTGTGAAAGTGTAGTTCTCTGCAAAATCAATCACAGAGACGACCACACCAATAGGAAACTCTGCTAGGCATGCTCGGAACTGACGATCCTGCCACTTGGCACAATGACTGTGCCGTATGTAGGGGTAGATCTGCTCCCTAAATGTGGCTGTGAAGTGACAACGTGGTGTATGTTTGTCCACGAGCTGCAACTTCCTGGACTGTCCACCACTCTGGAGCTGGTGTGTCACATACTCATAACGTTGCCATGCCACTATCTCTTGGTCACTTGCATCAAGATCTACCATCTGTAGATGTGCAAGTGAACCACATGATGTGCAATTGCTCTCCACACAAGGCATCCTATGGAACTGGGCATCCTCCGTGCGTGCACACAAAAGAGAGTGGATGAAATCACGTGGACTACGAGGCAACTCTCTATGCCCACTAAGAGAACGGAACACATCATAAAAAAGATTGAACTCAACATGGTAGCGACAACAACATGTGTCACGCTGACGTGAGTACCTCACAAACCAAGGCTTACACCCCTCAAATGACCTTTGCCCAATTTTAAGCTCTGGATACGAAGCTACAAACTGAGAATACAACTCAGTTTGGGACATTTCAAGAAAGCAAGCACCGTGCTCAATGAACACTCCTCTTGTCACTCTCTTACGCAAAGCTTTCTTGAAAACTGGCGATGCACGACAATTCTCCTCCCAAAAACTTTCTATCAAGGTTCTAGTGGTTTCATCTAGTAGGCGATCATGCCTAGCTACACGACCACTACTCACCCACATAGCACCAACCTCATTGGCATCTAAACTTTGTCGCCTAATAGACCCAACTCTAAGTGCGTGTGGTGCTATGGAAAGGATGCGAGATGTGGCACTAACCTTACCCTTCATTTGGGAGCTACTTATGACTGCCACAATAGCCCGTCGAGCAGCCAAAGCGTCCGCAGAGTTCCTCTTCTTGTTAACTATATAGGAATGACGAACACTTTGTAGCACCGCCATGCCAGCTCTCCTCTCTCTTCGACCTCCAATGTCGGAAAGCGCCCTGCAGTTGGCCATGTTGGGCAGATCAATCAAAGCATCAAGCACACATGCCTGTGATGAAGATGTGAGGTCTTTGAAATAGGATTGGAAGATTGCATGGGCACGACGATGTGCCCCTGACTTTGATAGTTCTTTCCTATCCACACGAAGGGCGCCCAAAGGAGGGGGGGTGGGTTCTTGTAGAAGAGAGGACTCAAGAAGGGCGGGTTCATGTGGATTATCTAAACTAAGGGGTAGTGGGGGGGAAGAGGGCGAAGGGAGAGGAAGTGGAAGAGGAGGAGCAAGGCTTGGATCATCGCCAACGGAAGGTGTTGCTCGTTGACGTGCTCTCCACTCTCTCTTTCTCTCACGAGCTACCCTTCTCCTCTCCTCCTCTTGAACTTGGTGGATGGGGGGGATTCTAGTCCTATCACGTTTCCGACTCCTACGGCTTTGAGAACCCATTCTCAAGGAAGCTAAGAGAGAAAATATTATAAGGGCTCAATGATGGGATAGTACTACAGATAAGTGTGGGATAGTACTAGAGATGTGTGATTATATAGGAAAAATAGGTTATCCACTTCAAATCTCACTGGATTTCCTATCTAAGATTGATTGGATAACTAAGATAAACATAAAGATATTTAAAGATAAACTATTATCCACTTAAAAATTAATATTATTTATAATATTTATTAACAAGTCTAAATATTTATCATTACCAGATATATAAATATATATAAATATATCTTTAAAGAAATCTTTTATTTTATAATTATATAACTGCTTTTTTTAAATAAAGTATTTTTTTCATATTTTATTCAAAGGTTTATTCTACATAAAAAATTTTCAAGAAATATAAAAATAAAAAATTTATTTTTTTAAAATTAATAATATGATCTTTAATAATATTTTTATTGATCTAATCTCAAAATATAATCCTTTTAAATTAGTGATTTTAAATTCTTTTATTTAATAAGTTACATATATTTTATTATTTAAATTTCTATATTCTATTTCTCTAAATTACTAAATTAACTTTTCCAAAAATATGTTTTTGAAAAAAGAGGGGAGGTGGGAAGGAGATGCCACGTGTCACAAGCGTGCATGACACGTGGCATTCTCTTGACATGTGGCACTATTATGGTTGATGTGGCAACTCCATGATGTGGCATGCCATGTCACCATGTGCGAGGTGGCATGCAAAGGTGGCAAGATGATGTGGCATTAATGATGACTAGGATGATGAGGTGGGGAGTCAACTAGGTTGACCATGTTGACATGGAGGGTGGAGGTGGCAAGCTGAGGTGGCAAGCTGCTTATGTGGATCCTCTCGATGCTCACGTGGACATAAAGTGGCATGCATGTATAAGGTTTGGGCCTACCCAAGCCTCACACATGGAATGAAACCTAAGCTGTGAAGTTTACCAAGCCTAGATTTCCAAACCTAACTAGGATTGGTTTTAGACTTGAAAAGGGGAGAGTGGACACAATATGGGAATTTTCACTTGGGAGGATTGAAAATGGACCTTCCCATACTCAAATCAAGCCAAATTTTTTTTGATAAATTCATGGCAACAAGAGTATTGATCCCATGAGTTTTTAGATTGAAAGATTCAATATTTAATTTTCTAGAATTAAATTACTATTGATTTAATGGGCCTCTGACAGTCATAATAAATTTTCCAAAGTAAATCTACAAAAATCAAACCGTTAGATTTGTAATTTTATCTTATACCCACATTATACTAATCTTTCCCAATCTAATCATCACTAGATCCATACAATTTGAGCATTTTAAATGGTAGATGTGGTGGGAGGATAAAATAGTATGTTTTTTAACAATTCTAATATCTTTAAAATAATATAGAAAATAGTAGAACACATCAAAAATTACTCGATAAATCAAGTTAAGCTCTATGTTATTTGTATTTGTGAAATGCAAAGTGGGAACATCGTATGAGTAATAATGTAAAAGTTATAAGCAATTTACTCACATTCACTATACCTGTCTAAACCTAGGACAGGGCCTGTATACAAACTTGGTTCCCAAAGAAAAGGGGATTTGCAATTATTGGATATTCGATCAGATTATAGTTTTAGGTGCCCAACTTTGCATATGATGTTTCATTAGAAGACCTTGAAGTGAAACTCCTTGGCTAACTATGAGAGATTGGCTATTCTTCTTGAAAAAATGCCTGTTTTTCAGCTAAAGCCAAGGGCGCCCACGCCATGAAACTAGATAACCTCATCTTGCAACCACCCCCCTTTTCTTGAAGTCGATTGCGTCCTCGTAAAATCGATGAGAGGTTGGTGAAGCACACAGGGAACATCGCACTTGGTTGGTTCTCCTATCTCTCCAAAAATGAGAGGGGATGATGGGGGAGTTAGTATGATGGAAAGAAGTTAGTGGAGTACTGATGATTAAGTATCTAGCTAGTCATACGGGCTCTTAGAGTTTGCTTTTTTTATGTGCCCAATACTACTCTTTATTTTAATTTTTTTTGGGATGTTTTTTCATTTCTTGTCACCTTTGCAGGTGAGACATCTTCATTAGAGGAGTTAGAGTAATTCAATTAGTAGACTAGCATGGAATACTTAATGACCAGTATCCCAGTGGTAGGTGGTATGATTAAAGAGGAATTAGTAAAACAATGGGGTTAGTAAAAGGGGGGAATTCCAAAGGGACAAAGAGGCAAGGTGCATGGAGACTGCTTATACTCCGAGATGTTGTAGGTCAATGGGGATGTTCATGAAGCTCTAGCATCTGTGTCAAGACATGGTAATGGGTATCTTGGCTCCCATGGATGCTGAGTCATCAGGTTGTGGTATTCTCTCTTTTTCTTTAGTAGATTTGTGAGCTAACCTTTGAGTGTATCTTTGAGTGGTTGGATAAGCTCGACCATTTGTAGCATTGCCCCTTAGTGTGGTGAACGAAGGCGAGGGGGGTAGGGTGGAGCTTCGTGGAGGAGGCTTCGTGGGTTGAAAGGGTTGGATGAATTAAGCTTTAGAGTGCCCATGGGTTGGATGTGGGCAAGGGTTGAAAGGGTTGGATGAATTAAGCTTTAGAGTGCCCATGGGTTGGATGTGGGCAAGTCCGGAGGATTTTGTTGTGGCGAGGAGGGGACTTGCCTGCATGTTGGTCGCCAAACCATCTTTGTCGATTGGACAGGTACTGGCGTGGTGGCTATGGTTTGGGTGAACTACTGAGGGGTATGCCTTGGGAGCCAAATTATGGAATTGCCATCATGGAAGCCTAGGGCTTCTAAGAGACATTTTGGGCACCCAATGTTGGCGAGCAATGAAGATCCGTGGTTGGCGAGGCTTTCGGTTTTTTTTTTGTCAACCACAGGGCTTTGAGCTATGAGGTGGTTGTCGACGCGGAGAAGAGTCTTTTGATTGTAGCTTGGGGAGCCACATGTGTGTGTTGCCTTCATGGAAGCCTTGTGCTTTGAGCACATTGGTAGGCACCTAGTGTTGTTGGCTTCGTTGTGCTTGGGGATGTCAAACTTGTGGTTGTGGGCCCTTTATCATGGCTTCTTGGGGAGTTGTGGTGGATGAGGACAAGCAGGGGTAGCCAAAGGTAAGTGTTCCCTTCATAGTAGCCTTGTGCACAGTTGTTCAGGGACTAGCTAACATTGAAGATTTATCTTAGGGTTAGTGTGTGTTGGCTTAGTTGGCTTTTGTGCTTGGGTTTTAGAGATAGTCATCTGGGGATCCATAGTTTTATGTAGCCATCGTAGAATCCCTGAGCAGCAAGAAGATTATTTGGCACCCACCATTGATTGTCATGATAAAGATATGAGGTCGAGGTGCTTACAGTGTGGGTAGTTGAGGATGTAGAGTTGAGGGGCAATGTCGACAACGTGGCTTGTTTGTCATCATCAGTGGGTGCTGTCGAGACAGTGGGCTTAAGTGAGGCATGGGTTAGAGCAATAGGGGAGACTTTTGGTGATGAGGAGGGGGCCATGGCATGTGAGTTCCAGGTATATAAATTGACCTTAAGTGTTTGAAACTGTTTGCCAAAGGTAAACATGATGCAAGTCCTAGTTATGGATTATTTGGGTTTATATCATGAAGGGTTGACCTAAGATGGCATCATAGGCAGCATTACAAAAGTCCATGACCACAAATGTGAGATGGAATGTCATGTCACAGACTTTGACCTCCTTGAGGCCATGCACTAGGCCCATGGATTTTGCAGAGTTCCCGTCCCCCCGCAATCTTGATCACCAATTTGGTGGGATCAATGTGTGGTTGGCCCCAATTTTCCCAACATGTTTGTGTGAGGATGCTTACACACCAGCACCTCCATTTAGGATTCCTTTGACCACATGTCCATTATAGGAAATGTGCAATGCTGCGTTTGTGTCATCACCTTCAAAGTATTATCCCAGTGCATTGACGTGAATTGTTAGTGCACCTTGATGTTGTGGGCGGTGGTGATGGAGTAAGTATGGATGATGGGGCCTAGATTCATCCAAGGAATCTGGAGCTTCCTCATCCACATAAACCTATAGTTTGTGTTCCATCCAATCTCGAAGGTCATTCAATAAATTTGTACTACCCTTTAACACCAATGGGCATTTGGATTTGGGAGGAAAGGAAGGCAGAGAGGCCGGCCAGGTTGCGCGTTGATGAGTAGGGGCTTCTTGAGGGGCGGGGACTTGATCATAGGGTGGACCAGCAATAGTATATGGAAGTTCAATGTGGTCCTTATTTGACAGGTGTGGAGGTCAAGAGGTGGTTGCAGTAGGAGGATAAAATACCTCAACAAATTTGTTGTGTGTCTTTGTCAAACTCTGTTTCAGTGTTCGCATCGAGTTGTTTTATGAGTGGGGGATTTGGGATTGGTCATTTATGGAATAAGTATAGGAGGATGAGGAGGTGCATGACGGGAAAATTCATCATTTGTCAACATCATGTTGGTGAACGGATCTTCCTCAGCTGGAGCAGTTTTCGGGGCTCCTGCCTGACCCAGTGCGAAAGTTCAAATTCAATGGGGGATGGCATGCACTCAAGCATGGGGTCAAAGGTTACAAAAATGGGTGCAGTTCAAGTTGAGCTTGGTATTGCTCTATCAGCACTTGGGCCTCCTGAAGACGTTGCTTCTCAAGGATGGCATTAGGATATTTGGCCACCATTTTTCCCGTTTGGTGAGATTTTGCTGGGCTATAGGGGAAAGTGGGAGTTCGGCATGATCATTGCTACCAGAGGAGGATGATGTGGGCTTTATTAATCCCATGCAAATGCTAACCCGATCATCACCATGGCCAATGTGCTTAGAATGTTGTTTTTTTGGGATGTGGCTTTCTTTAGCTTGGCCTACAACCACATTCAATGTGACAGTGGATATCTTCCCATGTTGAGGGCTCAACACATTGAAAGATGGCATGCCTTCGACGATGGAATGAGAAACTGATTACAAAGGGCAATCCTTATAGTAATGGTCAATTCCACAGCCATGACATTGTGGTTGCATTGGCAGACATTTGTTTTGAGGCGAGTCTGCCACTCTATGCAGTTCATGATGGTAGAGGAAACACAGAAGAGGTGGTTTCCCTGCTGCGGTCCACCTGAAAAAATGAAAGAAAATTGAATGTTCTAGGTTATCTGGCCCATTTGAAATCTTGCCAAAAATCTAGTCTTTAACCTTTACGGGCCTATTTATCAACGGAGTCCATACGCAAGAAAAGAAATCCCACACCTTCTTTGCCAGCAACACGAGATAAAAAGATGCGGGCATGTTTCCAAGTATGTAGTACAAATGCACAATTACCAGAAGCAATCCGTCGCTTTTGCAAATGATCCCCCAATGGTAGGCCTCCAACTAGCATGTGCCATGGAACACCTTCCCTTGATATGGAATCTTAGACCACCAACCCTGTAAGATTACTTCCTTCCACTAAGCCACACTCTTCCTGATGTTCCATACCCTATTAGCCTTATCAGTGATTCATCGCTTATCTTCCACCAACTTATGGTACACTTGATTTGTTATATGCTGGACAATGTCCTGATGCTTTTTAAATGCCCAATCTAACCAAGGTTGCTGATCCTCTAGATTAGGATTATCACCAAACGGTGTAAGTGCTACCCTCACCTTCTCCGATAAATGTGCATATCCACGTGGAACCGAAAAATATTAATGAATTTTTTGAAAAAGACAATACGGGGCCTCTACATGGCAACAAACGATCCAAAATTCTCACTAGTCCTAATTGAGCCATTCTATTGAATTTTGGCTGCTCAACAGGTTTGTCATGACACTCCAGAAGTCGTGAAGTAGCCAATTCCTCACCTACCATAGAATTCAACTACAAACCGTTGATCTGAAGTCTTCCATTTAGTGTGTGCCAACACCTCCTTCCATGAGATCATTGAATGAGAAAGGAGAGGTGAAGCCACCACTCAAACATGTTCGGAACCATTCACTACATCCCACCATGTACCATCAATCCTATTATTACCATGCACAAGTGCGACCTCCTCTATGAGGGCCTTAGCCATTACCACCCATGGCTCTTGAGATACACATATCTTGCAAAATAAAGTCCATCTCCTAGCAACCATATGTAATAATACATCGAATAGGGCTGCCCCTCCACTCCTCTTCGGAGTAGTAACATGTTCCCAAGAAATCCACGTCTGCCCTGGCTTATTTCTTGCTCTTTTTTCCATAACATAAATCGAGTTGGCTATTGTATATATGATGCAAAGCTTTGCTTGTCCATGGCAATAAAGGCAAGAAAAAAGATATCATGATAATCATAATGGATTGTGCCACTTTGAGCCGAACATGCATAGGCCAACCCTGAGATTTCCAATACACAAACTTACCATTTATCCTTGTAGAAATTCATGCCAACAAATCCTTTGAATCAACATTAACTCCAATCGGATAACCTAAGTGGCGTGTGGTGATGCATTCCCTTTATATTACTTGCCCATCCCATCCCAAACCAAGAAAATCACCCTCAGTATAGGTTATTAGAGTAGAATTCTGCATATTAATGCATAACCCTGAAGCAAGGCGAAAAGTATCCCAAATATCTATAGCCTTCTGAACATTATCTCTTTGAGCTTTAAGGAACATGAAAGAATCATCTGCCAATGCGTAGCCAACCATCTGCTCTCTACTTGGGGTGGTTGCAAGATGAGGTTATCTAGTTTCATGTAGTGGGCGCCCTTGGCTTTAGCCGAAAACAGGCATTTTTTCAAGAAGAATAGCCAATCTCTTCTAGTTAGCCAAGGAGTTTCACTTCAAGGTCTTCTAATGAAACATCATATGCAAAGTTGGTCACCTAAAACTATAATCTGATCGAATATCCAATAATTGCAAATCTCCTTTTCTTTGGGAACCAAAATTGTATACAGGCCCTGTCGGAGATTTAGAGAGGTACAGTGAATGTCAATAAATTGCCTATAACTTTTACATTATTGCTCATATGATGTTCCCACTTTGCATATCACAAATACAAATAACATAGAGCTTAACTTGATTTATCAAGTAATTTTTGATGTGTTCTACTATTTTTTATATTATTTAAAAGGTATTAGAATTGTTAAAAAAACATACTATTTTATCCTCCCACCATATCTACCATTTAAAATGTCAAATTGTATGGATCTAGTGATGATTAGATTGGGAAAGATTAGTATAATAGGGGTATAAGGTAAAATTACAAATCTAACAGTTGGATTTTTGTAGATTTACTTTGGAAAATTTGTTATGACTGTAAGAGGCCCATTAAATCAATTGTAATTTAATTCTAGAAAATCAAATATTGAATCTTTCAATCTAAAAACTCTAGGGATCAATACGCTTGTTGCCATGAATTTATTTAAAAAAAATAGCTTAATTTGAGTATGGGAAGGTCCATTTTCAATCCTCCCAAATGAAAAGTCCCATATTGTGTCCACTCTCCTCTTTTCAAGTCTAAAACCAATCCTAGTTAGGTTTGGAATTCTAGGCTTGGTAAACTTCAAAGCATAGATATCATTCCATGTGTGAGGCTTGCGTAGACACAAATCTTATATATGCATGCCACTTTATGTCCACATTAGCTTCGAGAGGATCCACATAAGCAGTTTGCCACCTCACCTTGCCACCTCCACCCTCCATGTCAACATGGTCAACCTAGTTGACTCCCCACCTCATCATCCTAGTCATCATTAATGCCACATCTTCTTGCCACCTTTGCATGCCACCTCGTGCTTGGTGACATGGCATGCCACATCAACCATAATAGTGCCACATGTCCTAAGAGAATGACACGTGGCACCTCCTTCCCACCTCCCCTTTTTTTTCAAAAATATATTTTTAAAAAATTCAATTTGGTAATTTAGAAAAATAGAATATAGAATTTTAAATAATAAAATATATATAACTTATTAAATAAAAGAATTTAAAATCACTAATTTTAAAAGATTATATTTTAGAATTAGATCAATAATATTATTTTTAAAGTTCATGTTATTCAATTTAAAAAAATAAATTTTTAAGTTTAATATTTCTTGAAAATATTTTGTGTAGAATAAACCTTTGAATAAAATTTAAAAAAAACATTATTAAAAAATTATAGTTATATAATTATAAAATAAAAGATATATTTATATATCTAGTAATGATAAATATTTAATAATATTAATTTTTAAGTGGATAATAGTTTATCTTTAATTATCTTTATGTTTATCTTAATTATCCAATCAATCTTAGATAGGAAATCCAAGAAGATTTGAAGTGGATAACCTATTTTTCTTATATAATCACACATCTCTAGTATTATCCCACACTTATCTCTAGTACTATCCCATCATTGAGCCTTCATAATTTTTTCTCTCTTAGCTTCCTTGAGAATGGGTTCTCAAAATTGTAGGAGTCGAAAACGTAATAGGACCAGACTTCCCCCCGTCCACCAAGTTCAAGAGGAGGAGAGGAAAAGGGTAGCTTGTGAGAGAAAGAGAGAGTGGAGAGCACGTCAACGAGCAACACCTTATGCTCCTCCTCTTCCACTTCCTCTCCCTCCACCCTCTTCCCCCCCACTACCCCTTAGTTTAGATAATCCACATGAACCCGCCCTTCCTGAGTCCCCTTCTCTTCTACAAGAACCCACCCCCCTCCTTTGGGCGCCTATCGTGTGGATAGGAAAGAACTATCAAAGTCAGGGACACATCGTCGTGCCCATGCAATCTTCCATTCCTATTTCAAAGAACTCACACCTTCATCACAGGCATGTGTGCTTGATGCTTTGATCGATCTGCCCAACATGGCCTACTGACTTTTCGACATTGGAGGTCAAAGAGAGAGGAGAGCTGGCATGGCGGTGTTACAAAGTGTTCGTCTTTCCTATATAGTTAACAAGAAGAGGAACTCTGTGGACGCTTTGGCTGCTCATCGAGACGGGCTATTGTGGCAGCCATAAGTAGCTCCCAAATGAAGGGTAAGGTGAGTGCCACATCATGAGACGACAAAGTTTAGATGCCAATGAGGTTGGTGCTTTGTGGGCGAGTAGGTCATGTAGCTAGGCATCATCGCCTACTAGATGAAACCACTAGAGCCTTGATAGAAAGTTTTTGGGAGAAGAATTGTCGTGCCTCGCCAGTTTTCAAGAAATCTTTGCGTAAGAGAGTGACAAGAGGAGTGTTCATTGAGCACGGTGCTTGCTTTCTTGAAATGACCCAAACAAAGTTGTATTCTCAGTTTGTGGCTTCGTATCCAGAGCTTAAAATTGGGCAAAGGTCATTTGAGGGGTGTAAGCCTTGGTTTGTGAGGTACTCACGTCAGCGTGACACATGTTGTCGCTACCATGTTAAGTTCAAACTTTTTTATGATGTGTTTCGTTCTCTTAGTGGGCATAGAGAGTTGCCTCATAGTCCTCATGATTTCATCCACTCTCTTTTGTGTGCACGTACGCAGGATGCCCAGTTCCATAGGATGCCTTATGTGGAGAGCAATTGCACATCATGTGGTTCACTTGCACATCTACAGATGGTAGATCTTGATGCAAGTGACCACGAGATAGTGCCATGGCAACGTTATGAGTATGTGACACACCAGCTCCAGAGTGGTGGACAGTCCAGGAAGTTGCAACTCATGGACAAACATACACCACGTTGTCACTTCATAGCCACATTTAGGGAGCAGATCTACCCCTATATACGGCACAGTCATTGTGCCAAGTGGCAAGATCGTCAGTTCCCAGCATGCCTGGGAGAGTTTCCTATTGGTGTGGTCGTCTCTGTGATTGATTTTGCAGAGAACTACACCTTCACACCTTTTCAAGTGATACAATCTGAGTATTACTTCTCAGAGCAGGTATTATATTTCATAATATTTGTTTCATGTTTGAGCTATATTACTTATTTGATTTTATGTGTCCTAATCGTCTGTATTGCTTACCTCACCAGGTTATATTTCATAATATTTGTTTCGTGTTTGAGCTATATTACTTATTTGATTTTTTGTGTCCTAATCGTCTGTATTGCTTACCTCACCAGGTTGCTATTATGGTCCACATTAGCTATCGACATGCAGAGGCTCATGTAGATGGGATAGCGAGTACCCCCGAGACCCGTGTCATTATTCGAGGGTATCATTTCTATATCAGTGATTATCGTTCACATGATGCACATTTTGTGCAACACTATTTTTGTCTCCATGACGATTTTTTACGAGATTGTGGGATCATACGTGGGCCAACGATGGGTTTGGTCAGATGGTTGTGGCACACAGTTCAAGTCGTCACTCTCACGACAATTCTATTGGCTCTACAGGTAGTACTTATGGTTCTCGCAATTAAACTGGATTTTCCATGGCCTCAAGCACCAAAAACTTGAAAAATCCACACTGGCCTCTAATTACCAATCCAAACATGCTCTGATTGTGACCAAACTCTGCAAACATGTGGGGGTGGGTCCCTCCCACATGCTTGCAAAGTTTGGTTTTCCATCAGAGCATGTTTGGGTACGATGGTATGGGGAAGGCCCGGATTTCCCATGGTCTCTTAAGCACCAAGAGACTTGAAAAATTTGCACTGACGCTAATTACCAATCCAAACATGCTTTGATTATGACCAAACTTTGCATGCATGTGGGGGTGGGCTCCCCCCACATGCTTGCAAAGTTTGGTTCCCATCGGAGCATGTTTAGGTACGATGGTATGGGGAAGGCCCGGATTTTCCATGGCCTCTTAAGCACCAAGAGACTTGAAAAATCCACACTAGGCACTAATTACTAACCCACACATGCTCCGATGGCGACCAAACTTTGCAAGCATGTGTGGGGGTGGGCTCCCCCCCACATGCTTGCAAAGTTTGGTTCCCCCATCATCGGAACATGTTCATCGGAGCATGTTTGAGTACGATGACATGGAGATTTTCAACAAACAATATGATAGCCAAAGTGTTAAAAAATTTTAAAAAATCAAGAACATCAATTAAAATGTAATGATAATAATGAAAAAACTCATAATGATATAAACATCAAATAAGTACATCAGAATGAAAATGAGCTACCCGAGCTAGTCTGAGGTTAGAGTCACTGCCCATAAATCTAAGTACAATGTAAGTGAGCTAACCTAGCTAGTCTGAGTTTAGTCACTATCAACGGCAACCCAATCAAAATCGTTGTATAAAGGTTTTTGAAAATCCCAAACTCAACTTGTACATGTGTACATGAGTGATGTTCGTATTGTGGTAAAGTCATGGGAGCACCCATTGACTCAGTGTGGGCATCTTGGATGTGTGGTTGTATGCGGCAATCAGGCTTTAGGCTTTGATGGAAGTGTATGTGCAAGGAAAATCATGAAATCTTGGAAACACAAGCTTGTCCGGATCTGGTGGAGATGGTATCAGCCATTCGGTCGCTCTGTATGTGTGCGTGTCCCAAAAAAAATGAAAGTGAGCACTAGTAGGTTGCGTTTGAAGGTGTGCAAAAGCATGGGGGCAATTAATTATTGAGGGGGCCAATGTCGCCTTGTATATGGTGTGAAAATGTCAGGAGAAAAGTGGCTACGTGTATGCATGGCATGTCAGGAGAAAAGTGGCTACATGTATGCATGGCAACGAAGGAGATGGCGCAAGAGCATTGGACGGAAGAAGGATGCCGATTTGGGCCAGGATGGTAGATTCTTCCAGAACACGTCGATTGTTTGCAAGTGGCTGGAGGGGGACGGAGTATTTTGCAGGGAGAAAGGGAGGCTCGCGCGACTAGCTCTGGGGAGTCGCCTCTGGTAAACGAGAAGGTTGCACGTGTAGCTATTTGGTGTGACGGCTGACAGTAGAGGAGGCTGGTGCTGACTGTAGTGAAGCAGTGAAGGGGAGGAGAGCACGTCGATAGCAGAGAGGAGAAGTGGTGGTGACTCCAACTGCAGCGAAGGAGAGAGAAGAAGACTCCAGACGAGGGGACGGAGTGCGTCGTCGATTGAAGAGGAGAATGAGGGTGAGCGACCATGGGCTGGAACGAAGGACGCCTGTCTCTCCAAAGTGCATGGGAATACTGTGAGCTGGGGGACACAGAGTGAAGGGGAGTCGCAAAAAAATGAGAGGAGTGCAGGTAGAGAAGCAAAGAAAAAGCAGGGGGGCTGGCGACTTACTGGGAGGCCGCCGTTGGATGCAGAGTTTTTTGTGCGGGTTGCCATTGGGTTACTCCCTCCTAGAGTCTCAGGCCAGGGGTGTTGGTTTTGTTGATTAGCTGTGGCTGGTGTCTGGTGATGCCAGAGAGTTTTTTGTTTTTTCCTTGCTGGTGATAGCCAGAAGCTTGGAGAGTAATCTATTACGGTCATGTATCTTGTGCTGAAACTGGGTCCAAATATCCACGAACTGTATTTTGAAGATCCCTCAATGTTTGAGATTGTATTCTCAGATAATGATACAGGATATTGGTCAGTTGTAATTTACATAGACGAAAGGGAGTGGGCAGATTGTGAGTGGGTATTAGAGGAGGATGGCTCTGAGGATATCTTGGATATACAACTTTGTAGAGATGAAGATTTGTTCTGAAATACAGTCTTGTTTATGCTCTTGGGTCTGGTGTTCTGGGTGTGTTTGTATGCGTGTGTGGAAGTGTGACACTCTATAAAGGCGTAAACAGCTTTACCGCTTTCGTGTCATCACTTTTTGGTGCCTCCATAGAGGAAGAAATTTCCTTCGGTTTGTGAAAGAAGACAAGGGTTTGTGTGAAGAAGGATTGAAGAGATGGCTCAAGATTTTCCAGAGTATTGGGAGATTGCCACAGGAGAGTGCAATCAGGTTTTTGGAGAAGATGGAGTTTACAGCCTTGATGAAAAACAGGGCAACCCCGGAGATCCTTTCTCAGATTTTAACCTATTTCTTGCAAGGTGATGCAAAAGCATGGCTACAGATGTTTGTGACTACACACAGGAATGCTCATCAACAGGATCCTGAATACCGTGTAGCCAGAGCTGCATTTTTGGCATAGTTTGTCCATGTGAGGAGTCCGAATGAAGTGTGGAAAGAGTTGTGTAACATTCAGCAGAAGGATGGTCAGGATGTGGATCAGTATTTGATTGAGTTTGGTAGACTGTGGAGTCTATGGTGTGAGGCTTTGATTCCTGAAGTACCCCCACAGATGATAAAGAGAGACCGGTTTGTGGCAGGGGTGGAGCCAACCCTCCGTCTAAAGGTGGAGCTGAAGAACTTGGATAGCTTTGAGGAAGCTGTCAGAGTTACTCGTGAGAAGGAGTGGAAGGTGAAGCATCTGAGGCAATTGGGAATACAGGAAGAGCCGAAGAAGTTTGTGAAGATACCAGAGATTGAGAGTGCATCCTGGAAGAGAGGCTGTTGTTGTTCCTGAACAGGAGGATTCATTGAAGAGGGACATTCATGATGCACTGGAGCTCATGAAGTCTTTAAGCTTGAGTTGGATAGAGTCTATAGGAAGAGGAAGAGGCATAGGTGTTATGGGAAGGAAGACTGATGCATCATCTGGTTCCAAAGGAAATTCAGCAGATATTGGAAGAGAGAGAGGGTATCCGAGTAATGTGCAATACTGGAATTGTGGTGAATGGGGCCATATCAGTCCGCAATGTGAGAAACCAGCCAAAGCTAATGGTGTGTATCAATTGTCTACAGAGATGAATGATAGAGTGATTGGTCCTAATATGCACATGAAGGATGCAATTCAGCCCAATGTTCATGAAGTCCATAAGGTCACATTTGCAAAGCAGGATACGGGACAGATTAACCTGTTGGAAATGGAGAAGGGTGAGGTTTCTGGAATCAGCCCTGAAGAGTTTTCAGAAGATGAGGAGGAGGATGGGAGTATTGATGATGCTATGGATTTTGAAAGTGATGCTAACGCTGAGGAACCTGATGTGTTTGAGTATGGATATGACTTGGATGATCTCTTTGATTCAAAAGTGAGTAATGACTTGCATATACCAGTACTTCAGCCAGTCAAGGTAGAATGTGATGATCAAGGTGTTACTAATGAAAGATACTATGGATGAGGTACAAGTTGATGATCCGAGTGATGAGTTGGATCTTGCAGCTTGTGAGAATTTGGATGATGAGCTGAACTGTGTTCTTGATAATGCATTGGATGATCTGTTGGAATTGGCTTCCTTGGAGAAGATAACAAATACTTGCATACCAATTGTGCGCAGGAAGGGAGTGATGGTGTGACTGATGATGAGTTAGATGCTATTTTGGATGATGACGTGATAGATTTTGCAGGTGTGGTTGCTGATCATAAGGTGTGTGTTTCTTGTCATGCCCAAGAGAATGAGTCGGTTGTCAGTAGTAGTGAGAATGCATGTGAGGCTATTGTTGTTGGTCAGGGGGACCAAGATGCATTGCCTGGCAGTTTAGAGAGCTTAGACTTGGTAGAGATGCCTGTGGTGCAAGATGAGCAGAATCTTGAGAAGGATCACCAATGGTCTTGAAGCTGGAGAAACTACAGGGAAGTGGCAATGATGAGTCTACAGTGCATGAAGTTGCTATGTTTGGTGTTGATGGGCTGAAGGGAAATGGGTTTATGGTGGTGAACACACCTCATGTTGATGCTCAACATATGGGTGAGTGGTTTGGCTATAATCTTAGTTTGGCAGTTTGTCCAGAGGGAGAGTTGGAAACCAATGATGCAGGTTCCAAATTGGATGACCATGAGATGGAAGTTGATGATCAGATGTGTGTTAATTCAGTATATGATTATGAGTGGGATTCAGATGTGTCAGAGAGGAGTAGAGGTGAGGAATGGTTGTTTCCATCACAAGATTATGTAAACTGGTAATACTATATATTGATGGTGCCATATATAAAGAGCCCAGGGGGTTGCTGAAAGTGGAAGACCATGATAGGATGCATCAATGGTTATTTGACAGAAGAAAATGCTTGAAGGATTGGAAGGTATGTGCACCGAGATTTCCGTTTGATCAAGGAGGATAAATGGTTTCTGTTTGTACAGCTGTTGGACATAAATGTCTCAGCAGAAAAAAGGGGGTTGCTACATATGTGTGAAGGTTTTTGAAAACCCCAAACTCAACTTGTACATGTGTACATGAGTGATGTTCGTATTGTGGTAAAGTCATGGGAGCACCCATTGACTTAGTGTGGGCGTCTTGGATGTGTGGTTGTATGCGGCAATCAAGCTTTAGATACGAGCATGTGGGTGTGGTGCTGTGTCCTAGTGGCACCTCGGGTCATGGTGCTAGCACAGCAGTGCTACTTCTCATGAGCAGCGTGTTCTTATAGCAGAGGAGCTTACACGAGCAGAGTGGCAGACACGCGTACCATTGCTGATTATAGATTTTGGGTTTACAGACAGAGACGTCTTGCAGTAGCACGACGTAGAGAGAGGGAGAGGGCTATAGCAGCTTATGGGACTCGTGAGCTCCCGAGTACACCGACACTAGCTCATGATCTTGCCTTTGAGGCCGACCACCCCGCAGATATTCGATGACCCCCGCAGCCGGCACAGCCTCCTCGACGTGCACAGCCTCAACACGCACGTCGACCAGTAGTTAGAGATGACGATGATGACACGGAAGTGGTAAAGCTGTGTACGCCTTTATAGAGTGTCACACTTCCACACACGCATACAAACACACCCAGAACACCAAACCCAAGAGCATGAACAAAACTTTATTTCAGCACAAGTCTTCATCTCTACAGAGTTGGACATCCATTGCATCATCAGAACCATCCTCATCTAGCACCCAAGATACCGACACACAACCATGACGAGATACATTACCAGTATCATTCATCTTTGAATTCCCAAACAACATTTCTATACAGCTTCCTCCGACACACAGAAGCTTTTACTTCACACCATCTCACATACACAACACATCAACACACACGATGCCCCATTCATCTTGGCTAATCCCTCTTTTACCTTTTCTCAGAACATCATCACCTCAGCCTTCGAGCTGGCCTCAGATACCAGCCACAGCAACCAACAAAACACACACCCCTGCCCTGAGACACTAGAAGGCAGTAACCCAATGGCAACCCACACAAAAAAACTCTGCATCTAGCGGCGGCCTCCCAGCAAGTCGCCAACCCCCCTGCTTTTTCTTTGCTTCTCTACCTGCAGCCGACCCTCCTCTCACTTTTCTGCGACTCCCCTTCACTCTGTGTCCCCCATCTCACAGTATTCCCACGCACTTTGGAGAGACAGGCGTCCGTTCCAGCCCACAGTCGCTCACCCTCATTCTCCTTTTCGACGACGCACTCTGTCCCCTCGTCTGTATAGTTGGCGGAGTCTTCTTCTCTCTCCTTCACTGCAATTGGAGTCACCACCACTTCTCCTCTCTGCTATCGACGTGCTCTCCTCCCCTTCATTGCTTCACTGCAGTCAGCACCAGCCTCCTATATGTCAGCCATCACACCAAACAGCTACACGTGCAACCTTCTCGTTACGCGACTCCCCAACCAGTCGCCAGCCTCCCTTTCTCCCTGCAAAATACTTCGTCCCCCTCCAACCACTGCCTATAATCGACGTGTTCTGGAAGAATCTACCATCCTGGCCCAAATCGGCATCCTTCTTCCGTCCCCAATGCTCTTGCACCATCTCCTTCGCTGCCATGCATACACATAGCCACTTTTCTCCTGACATTTTCACACCATATACAAGGTGACATTGGCCCCCTCAATAATTAATTGCCCCCATGCTTTTGCACACCTTCAAACGCAACCTACTAGTGCTCACTTTCATTTTTTTGGGACACGCACACATACAGAGCGACCGAATGGCTGATACCATCTCCAGCAGAGACCACTCTCCGGACAAGCTTGTGTTTCCAAGATTTCATCATTTTCCTTACACATACACTTCCATCAACAAACCTTAGGCTCTTGATCTCTGTCATCGACGGCGTCGAGTCCCAAGTCAGTAGCAGAGGTAAAATCAAGAGGCCTGCCAGTCCTAGCATCTACTCGAGCGAAGCCTAGGTGAAGATCATCAATGCCCAAAACTCTATATGTCGCTAGGTCGACGTGTGCACGACAAGAGGGACATGCTGAGAAGTGTACTAGCTCCTGAGTGATGCAAGACAAATGGAAAAAATGTCCACATCCCAGAGCATATCCACCAGTACTGTCAATGTCCTCGATACAGAGAGCGCAACAAGCATCACGGAGGAATGGTGGTGCATCCTGAGGGAGAGGTCATCAAAAAACCTTTTTAATAGGCTGTGGATATAAAGGCAAATAGGGCACTATCACATCTGAGGATCTACAAAACTCTCGAACATGAAGCATCAACTGCTCTGCCCTATGCTGTGCAATCCGCTCCATAATCATGTAATGTTGTGCCTCAGCTCTAGAACTCTCTACCTCAGTCCGAGCCTATGCAAAAAAGTAAAGCATAAAAATAATTGATTAGTCTCTCTCATTAGGTATTACTTAAAGAAATTTATAACTTAGGACCTTAATTATAACTCTTTTACGTGCAAGAGAAACCTACTTGCTGGATGTCAGACTCTCTCACATGCCATGCCTCTGCAATAGTAGCTGCCTCCGCCGTCTATAATGCAGCTCTAAGGTGGTCAATCTCCGCTCTCGCCTCTACCAACTCCTGAGTGAGTCTCTAAGTGGTAGGTGTGGGACCCTACGTGACACAATCAACCATGCCACTCATGTAAAAATATAGAAAAGTACATATAAACATGTAAATAAATGACTAAAAAAACTTAAGAAGTAATAAATATGTAAATACCTCGACATCTGTCGTCGGTAGTATCGATCGTGAGAACAAGCACACCATTGGATGCTCTCTGTGATACTTCGTACGTCGATGCCAACATGGCTGCCAAGAGCCTTGACTGTCGACGTAGGCACAAATGAAGGATCTGTAGTAGGAGCTACATGAAGGGCTGGTGGAGGCTGCCTACCCTGGTCTAGGAGAGACGGCCTTGGCCCAAACACCACCACCCGCCGGCCGATGGCTAGTGTAATCCACCACCTCCCCTAAGACAAACTCCGCATATAATTGCTTTGCAAAGTATATGGGAATCTGGCGGTTGTTCGGCATCCTCCCATATGCGGCAACATATCGACTATAGATATGTGCCGCCATATACGAGGATGCAAACACCGCAAAATAGTAAGGGCCTTGCCCGTCCCAGGCCTCATCCCACGACTATCGAGGAAAAGATCTAAGTAGGCTCCAGACCAAGATCACACACCTGAGGATATGTCATGCCATGTGACACAGGAGCAGTGCGATGGTGGGCTATCCACTCATCTACATAAACAATATCATGAAGGCTACGAAGGGACGAAAGCATCGCCTCCAAGTCTGCCACGATATGTAATGTAGACGATGTATCTCTAGCACTCCTATACGGATAGCCGCTAACTCGCCGTCTATCTCCGTGACGATGAGGTCCACAATAGACAAGCGGCCCTCCTCTCGTAGCCCTCCTCGTGTGACTCCATGCTAAAACCTAAGCCTAACACAAAGGTCCAATGTGAAAGGTCCAATACTTAGTGCTAAGTAGCACTAATGAAGCTATAAAACAATGCTAATGGGTCCACTAATGCTAATCCAAATCAAGAGAGTAAGAAGAGTGAAAACGACTTCTGACAATGAGCTATAAAACAATGAGCACTAATGAAGCTATAAAACAATGCTAATGGGTCCACTAATACTAATCCAAATCAAGAGAGTAAGAAGAGTGAAAACGACTTCTGACAATGAGGCAAAACAAAAAAAAGTTTTTCGGTTTTATAACCTCGAACGAGGTTCGGTGGCATCATGCACTTTAGGGTTTGCAAGATGTACGCTCTGGATTTTAGGGTTAGTGAGACAAACGGCTAAGATACACACTTAATTTTAGGGTTGGTGAAGGATCAACGGCTGAGATTTGAAATTAGTATCTCGTTCAAGGTACATGGACGGCTTAGATTTCAAGTCATTACCACGATCGAGGTATGTTTGACAGTCGAGATTCATTTAATACCTCGATCAAGATATTTAAACGGCTGGGATCGCATCTTCCAATGTGCGTGAATGGACGTTGGAGATTGCATCTCCATACCTCGAACGAGATATGTAGACGGTGGGGATTGCATCTCCATACCTCGAACGAGATATGTAGACGGTGGGGATTGCATCTCTATACCTCGAAACGAGGTATTTCAATGGTCGAGATTTTATTTCAATATCTTGTTCGAGATATGTGGACGGTGGAGATTGCATCTCTATACCTCGAACGAGGTATTTCAATGAATGGTCGAGATTTTATTTCAATGAATGGTCGAGATTTTATTTCAATATCTCATTCGAGATATGTGGAGATGGGCTGGTCAAATATGCCTAGGTGGATACATCGTGGCATTGATGTGGATCCAAGTGGCATGAATATCTCGATCGAGATAGTGTGGTGGCGGTGACCTGTATTGGTGACATGTATGATGACTAGAAAGAAACCCGAACTTGCTAGCGTGGCATTAGTTGGTATCTCGTTTGAGATATGTCGCTTTAGGCTTGGGAGGCACGTGTCGTGTTTTAATTGATGGTGATATCACGATCAAGGTACTCCGCCCGCTGAGATGCGTGGATGTCCCAATTTTAGAGAGAGTAAACGAAAGTGAGTACCCTCATCCGCCCTTTGGAAGTGTAAGTCCTACAACTTCACCGTCCTCCACTAGCTTATCACACATGCGAGGGCCAAATCCCAAGCCTATATAAGCTCTGAAAGAAAAGACTAACTAGAGTGATCATAAGCCTTTTAAATATCCAGTTGAATCATGACCACCTCTTGCCTCAAAGCCCTTGTATAATCAATTCCAATTTGTACATTCAGTATATTATGCAAAATCTTCTGACTTTAATAAATCCATATTGCCTTGGATGAATCAAAATAGGAAGAAAGAACTGCAACCTATTGGCCAAGACCTTTGTAGATATCTTATACATGCCCCATCAATGTGATTGGTCTCCATTGACATAGGTTAACTAGGGTTGGAACTTTAGGCGGTAAACGTACAAGCCCAATCTTCCAACTTGCAGGCATGATACATGTATTCCACACCACTTGAAAAATAGAAGCGAGAGGGATCTTCAACTCGTCAACACACTTCGTGAAAAGTTCATTGGGGAGCCCATCCCATCATGGACTTTTCCTTTCAGGCAAATGCTTCAACATAGCTTCCACCTTATCCTCATAAATATCTCTTTCCAATTCATTTGTAGAAACATCTGATACCTGGTGATGAACCAAGTGAAGCAAAGACTCTCTAGCTACAATGACATTAGGAGATATGACCTCTCCTGCAGACCCAACAAATGGTGATAAAAGTCCATACACACATCTAGAACACAGCCAGGATCAGTAATCAATACTCCTTGCCTATCTTACATCCTTACAATATTTTCACGTGCATGCTTTTACTGCAAACGAGAAAAGAACGTATGTGACAGTGAATCCATCAGGGCATCCATTCTATCCATAAGCTTATATCCCACATATTGATTCTCATGCAATTGTGCAACCTAATGGGACAATCAATCAATGGCTATCTCAATGTCAGGGCAAGAACTGTCCTCTTGAACAACCTAGTTCTAATCAACCAATAACGATTCTAGGATCCACAACTTCTCCCTAAAATATGATGCATTATGAATCCCATACTGGCGAGCAAGCTTTTGAATATTGAACATACAACACTCCTAAGCTGACACCCCAATAGAGATTACATGGCCTCGAAAGTTTTGTAACACCTGCAACATAAACTGATAGAAAACGGTGTCGTGCCACGGCACGTCTATGGTGTGAAACCATGCAAGTGAGGCCATTAAATGCAAATCTAGATGCATGGGATTAAGTGTCTGTGTACATATGGGATGTATGACGTGTGGAGGGTTTTGCTTTTGAGGGCGTCGCCACGTGTACAGGTGAAATGGTTTGGTGTTGAGCTTGCAGGCCTGTCCACTGTGGAGGTCCACTGGAGATGATCAGCTGCTTGGTAGCCTGAATTTATGTGCGTGTCCAATATATAATTGGGCACTGGAGGGTTGCATCTCGAAAGATGTGAAAGCATGGGGAATTAATGTTGCCTTGAAATGTGTATGCGTCCAAGTACAGCGAGCACTAAGTTGCATTTGAAACAAGGTATGGAGCATGGGAGCAATTAATGATTGATGTGGCTGATGTATCAAAGAGCATTGGTGTGAAAGCTAAGGGGACGGCCATCTTGTAGGCCTTAAAAGAAATAAAAATATGGTTGTGTGGCCAACTTGGGAAGAGCCACGTTGTGGGCTGCCAACTCGAAAGTCTGGAAGCCGGCGAAGCATGGAGGGTGACTGGAGAGACGGAAAACTCTCTCTCTTGTAGTAAGAGGAGTACGATCCACACTAAGCTCACTCCAATGGGATTTGCATCCCTTTCGGAGCTAGGGATTCGACCCGTACCGGTGCACAAGAGCTTATCCACAAAAGGAGAGAATGCCCATGGCTACCATCACTTGACACTAGACTAAGCATACACACAAGCTCAACTTGTCCTCATTCCTACACACCCATTCATTCACAAATACAAGCAAGAGGAATACAATCACTATGCACTCAAGCAAAGAGAAAGACCTCACTCCACTCCTATCTTCCTACAAGCATGCATACATTCAAGCATCAAGCTTCCATGAAAGCTTCAAATCAATCCATGTACTCAAAAATGAAATACTAAAAGCATGCATAAGAGTAAAATGATTAGAGAAGAGGATGAGAAAGACTCATGACATTGCTAATGATTCAATGAAGAGATTTACCTCATACAATGATGTAGATGGGGTGAGAGAAGAGTCTTCACCTCTATGGAGAAGAGGGAGAGTAGGTCTCTCAAAGGAGCTCTTGCATGAACTAAGCCCAAAGTGTGTAAAGCTCTCAAATGAGCCACCTTTTATACAAAAATTCTAGGACTCCCATAAGTCCCCATGTGGGATTATTATCAAACCCTCTCCCACATTCATCTACAAAGTAGAACTCTTTTCAAGAGCCCTAAGTATCGTTTTTGTTGCATCCTGGTATTGATCCTCATTTGCAAGCAACACTCCCCCCTTCCTATTTTGCGCACGTCCTCGAGCGCGGTAGTAGCAAGAGCTGCAACAAAAAACAATTGATACAAGTAAAGTCCTTTATTGATAAAAAGAAAAGAAAAGAAAAATCAGCAATAATAATTACACACATGAGCATACAAGTGCAAGGCTGATTAAAGTTTTAATGAGTACCAAAAGAGGTGAGTAAAAACTAGTCAAAGTGAGACTTAGGTAGTAGATAATGCTATGCAAAGGCAAGTGTCGTTGTACACCTCCGGTTATGACCGCAGTCTCATTGTCCTATCGGTATGTAAGTTACTCCTAAGTGGCAACCCTACTCCTAAGTATGAGCAAAGGTGATTGGAGCTCTCTCTTGTTGTTTTTGTTTTTGTTTTTTGTTTTTGTTTTTTTTTAATATGTGTGTAGAAGGTGATAAAGATTAAGTTTCTATCCCCATGAGACCCAAGCAATGGCCTAGAGACCTCCGCCAAGAGAATCTAAAGACCGCTAAGTATCTCAAGGGCGACAGACCCTTTTTCTTTCTTTTATGACCTAAGGAGTACCCCTTGAAGATGAGGGCATCGGTCTTGAGGGCCCATAGTGTACCCCCGAGTCCTACCAACATCTATCAAGGCGATAGATTCCTCAAAGGTCCTCTATTGAAGCTTCTAGACATCAGTGTTCACCCCATGGAAACCAAGGCATCGGCCCCAAGGTGCTGAGACATCCCCAGGTCCTACCAAGCACTTCGCATGGCGGTAGACACTTCATGTCGCAATTCACCTTGTATATATATTTTTGTAGGGTATATTTTCATAAATTTTTATTACTCGTAGCACCTAGCTCATATCTAAGAGATAACTACCACTAGGGATAACTAATATACCTTGAAGACATAAGTACTTGGCATACTCCCTTGGTATATATCCTACACTGTCTTTGGATAGAAATATCTCTTACTAAGTTTTCTAAGACTCTAGAATGTACTCACCACATTTTAACTACTAATCAAAACTCAAACCAGCCAATATTGTGTACATGCAAACCATATTTTCGAAAGATAAGAGCACATAAAGAAATAAAGATTAAGATTTGCATACACCTGTTGTAGTGCCCTGTTGATGTTGTTCGTTTGCCTTGATTAATTGCTGATTTTGTGCAGATTGCTCCTCCTTGATCTTTGTAAGCATAGCATATCTCCCCCCTTCCTAATTTGTGTGTACGATAGGTGGACTGTAGGGGCGTATCTGATGCTCTTCTTAAGCTGAGATCTCTGCACAAAGTTTTATTAACAAACAAAGAAAAAACAAAAGAATAAAATTTGTTAGTGGTGCCAATCACCGAATATAGCCAAGGGGAAAAAACCCAATGGGAGAAAAGTGCCCTGGCTTGTCGTTCTTATTGTGGAGTCAATGAGTTACTCTTACGCTGATGGTGGGTCCGTGTCCTCGTCTGCTGGAAAGATGGTATCAATTTCCTCCGGATGCAGAGACAACCCCTCACAAAAACCGGCCTCTGGAGAAGGTGGTAGAGGAAGGAGTGCTTCCTCACTGAAATATGGCATTGGTTCTATGGGAAGGTTAGTCAGACAGTTTTGATTTTGGAACTGTGCAATGTAAGTACTCATATTGATCCAATATTGACATGTGGAGGGTTGGGGAAGGAGGGCTTGCAAAATTGGTAGTTGCAAGTCATTTAAGCTTGTATCCCTCCATTGTTGTGCTTGTACCTCCTCAGGTAATCTTCGTTGATTTGGTCCCCTTTCTGGTATTCTCACATTAAGAAGATTATGGCGTTGGGGAGTAATTCCCACAATTTGCTTCATTAAGGCCGTGCCATATCGTCTAAAATAAGAGCGGCATATCCAACAAATATGTGAAGCTTCACTTAATACTAGCCGTGCGCACTCTTGACAATGTGGAAATGGGTGATGCTGTTGAAAGAATAACGTAACAAAGTGATGCCCACAGCAATTTTCACCTAAGGGAGCATAGAAATACCTAGAATGTGTTTGAAATGGAGGAGCACTATAACCCCCGCGATGATCAAGTCGAGTACTATCGGGGTCAAGGCATGGTGGACAAGTATCGCGCCAAATATCCATCAGGAGTTATCTGGACGTAGAATAATGAAATTTAGAACACTCATATCCATCATGACAATTCCAATCAAAAACAAGATTATCAAAAAGAACACATCTCCTAAAGGCATAAGGAACTACATTATTCAAACATTGTTTTACCAAAGAGCTTTAATTGTAGCGTTAATGCCTTATCTTTAGCTTTTGGTATATCCTTTTTAAGAGGTGGAGACTTTAGCAATTGTCTTGGAATTTGAGCAAGATAAGAGGATTTAGGCATTGAAGTACCAGAATCTATGCTCAAATAAGACTCATTTGGACTTGTCGTAGGTACACAAGTTGTTGGTTGAATTGTGTAACAAGGAGAAATCGGGACAACAGGTGTTTCAATAAATGTTTTAGGAAGATCAACACTAGTAGATTTGTAGGTGCTATCACAGCCACCTTTCCTTTCTTGGAGAATTTGTGTTGATTTCTTTTGCACCCACTGATATGGGCAATCAGGGGTGACTCTTGGAACCTTTCTGAAACACTCTTTTACCTTTTGCTCAGCATGGCATTTTGGAAGCCAAATTGCGGTTGCACCCTCATAATAACCTTGTGCTTTAAGAACTTGTTTTGGGACCCAGCGAGTAACAATCCGAGATTTAGGTTTGGAAATGATGTGCTTCTTAAGAGGCTTAGCAACTGGAATAGATGGTACAAGTTTGTACGCATCTTTGGGTAGCCACATTGATGAATTCTTCTTGCCTGGCCTTCTTTGAGCAGCAACTAGAGTAGTTGGAACATGCCAGCCATGGCCCTCACTTGAGTACTCATCAATTATCCACATCATTTGTTTTGGAGCTTCAAGAGCAGATTTTGATTGTGGGTTGGGTAAGGTAGAAACATTACCCTTTTGACACGATAAAACTCGTGGTGTAGCAGATCCCAAGATGCAATCAGAATCAATTTGCAACTTGTATTGTCTATTCTTCCAATCCAATGAGCAATTGGTAGCACTTAACCACGATCTACCGAGAACAGCCTCTACTACTGCCTTGGACTTACGTGCCACATAAAAGGGCACTGACATCTGATGATCTTGAATGGACATCATAAGGACGCATTTTCCCTCTATAGGGTTATCTTCTCCTGAGAAGCTCTGTAGGTCCACAGGAATGTGTACAAGTGTGGGTTGACCCAAGGCTATCCATGTGTCAAACGATAGAACATTATAGTCTGCACCAGAGTCAATTAAGGCAGAGACAAAGTAGGTAGTCTCATGAAGATGAAGGCATACTTGAATATTGAATGGATCGACATATGGCTCATCAGTAGCCAACTGTATGGCCAACACAGAAGCTTTGCGACGCTCCTTGGCTCTTGCAACTCTAACTTTAGCCTCCTCTTGAGCCTGACGTTTAAGTAGGTCAAGTGCTTTTTTCCGTGTTTGTGCAGCATGCATCTGTTGAAGCATGGCTTCAGTTAATGGTTCATTGTATTTCTTGAGACGACTTCCATTAATGAAGTTAGGCATTTGCTCACCTTCTAGTGTCTCCAGACGCACTGCACCACTTGGAGTAAGCTCATTAATCACAAACGGTCCTAGGCCACGTTTCTTGAGCTTTCTCTTATGCTTCTTAAGTGTATATAAGAGCACCAGGTCTCCTTTTTTGAATCGGCCAGTTGTTACATTTCTATCATACCATTGTTTTTGTCTCCTCTTCTCAGCATACATCCCCATTACCGCCAATAAGCGGGTCTCATCAAGCTTTTCCAATTCGTCAACACGTTGTGAAAGCTCATGACCAGTCCAATCCAATTGTTTAGCTACTCGTAGAGTAGGTACAAGAAATTCAATGGGAAGAATTGCATCTAACCCAAAAGCAAGTTCAAATGGGGTTGTGCCCACAGATGTTTTATAGGCTGTCCTATATGCCCAGAGAACTGAGTGCAACTTTTGCTCCCAATCAGTCCTATGTCCCTCAACAATCTTTGTGAGTGCTGTGCAGAGAATCTTGTTAGTACTCTCGGCTTGTCCATTGGTCTGGGGATGATAGGGTGCAGAACGCTTGTGAATTACCATAAATTCTTGAAGCAAAAATTCTATGACTTCATTTACAAAGTGTACACCTTGATCACTAACGATCTCAATAGGTAAGCCATAGCGTGTAAACACGTACTCATACAAGAACTTGGCCGTGGTTCTGGCATCATTTTTGACTGTTGCCTTTGCTTCTACCCATTTGGTCAAATAGTCAGTTGCGACTATAATATATTCTGCATGCGTGTTACGAGCTGGAGGTTTAATGGGACCGACAAAATCAATGCCCCATTTTGCAAAAGCACGAGTGCTTAGCATAGGCCGCAATGGCATATTGTCCTTTGTGATGGGAGGTTTGGTCCTTTGACAGTCGTCACAACGTTTCACATATTCTTCGGCATCCATTTGTAAGGTTGGCCACCAAAGCCCAGACCACCTAATCAACTTTGCTGTGGTATTGCCAGAAAAGTGTCCACCCCCAACACCTGCATGTGCATGAGTTAAGATTTTCAGATAGTCAGCTTCACATACACACATGCGTAAATTGCCATCCTTTCCTCTCTTGTAGAGTTGGCCTTCTATCAGCATATAGTTTGCCGCTTCAATTTTAATAGCATGCTTTCGATGTTTAGGAATTTTTGGATCCAAATGACCATGCTGAAGATAGTTCACAATATACTTACTCCAACTTGGTGTAGTTGAAATTTGGAATAATGTGACATTATGAATTGGCTTCTGAATTTTACATGAAGCACAGTTATGAACAAATGTTTCAGCATCTGCATGCATGGTAGGCCACCACCCATTGCCCATCCTGAGATATACGTCGCACACAAGTGGTAGCTGATGCATGGATTCCATCAATACCTGCATGGGCCCATTCCAAGATCTCCTCATATTGGTCGGGGTTAGGTATAAGCCTCAACACTCCATCATTACCCTGACGATATAATCTCCCTGAGATTAGCTTGAATGGTCGCCATAGGTCCACATTAGGACCTGCTAGTTGTATCTGCCCATTAGTCAAAATGTCTAAAATGGATTCAGACCATCTAGGGGCTGTCTCTACAAGGAAAAGTGTTGAATCTAACATATCATCATCCACACCCACAGGAGCTTCTCCAGAGGTGATTCGAGACAAGTGATCTGCCCTTAGATGAGTTGTTCCTTTCCGAACTGCAACTTCAAAATCAAATTCAAGAAGGATGATAAACCACCTCACAATTCTTCCAGTTGCACAAGGTTTATTCACCAAATATAGCAATGCTTGATGGTCCACAAAAAATATGAACTTGTTTGCCAAAAGGTAATGGCGAAACTTTTTCACTGCATATATCATGGATAATCCTTCTCTTTCTGTTGTGGTGTAATTCTTCTCAGCATTGTTCAACTGTCGACTAGCATATGAGATTGGGAAATCCTTATTGTGTTCTCCCGACTGAGCCAAAATACATCCAATTGCAAAGTTGGAAGCATCAATATGGACATGAAAGATTTGGTTCCAATCTGGTGCCCGTAAAATGGGTGCAGTCACTAATGCTTGCTTCAACTTTTCAAAGGATTCCTCACACTCATCAGTCCAATTAAACTTTACAAGAAGAGCATATAACGGTCTGGCTAAGACAGCATACATGTAGATGAATCTACGGTAATAGCCACAATGTCCCATGAATGTTTGTACCCCTTTAGGGTTGACAGGCCGAGGTAATGAGACAATGACATCTATTTTATCCATATCTGTTGAAATCCCATTGCGAGAAACAATATGGCCCAAAATTTTCCCTTGTCTTACCATAAATTTGCACTTGTCAGGATTCAAGCATATACGATAAAGTTGACACTTTTGGAACACAAGTCTCAGGTGTTCTATATGATCATCACGCTCTTGTGAGTGAACACATAAATCATCCATGAAAATCTCAAGAAATTGTCGAAGGTACTCCTTGAATACATGACTCATTAACCGCTGAAAAGTTGCTGGTGCATTTGTTAGACCAAATGGCATAACACGATAAGCAAAGATGCCATCCTCAGTAGCAAAGGCTGTCTTGTGTTGATCCTTTGGATCAATTGACACTTGATTGTACCCGGAGAATCCATCCAAGAAACTATATGCCTTTTTCCCTGCAACTCGTTCCAGAACATGATCCGTGATTGGAAGTGGGTAATGATCACGCACAGTAGCTGCATTTACCTTCTTGAGGTTGACACATACTCGAAGTTTTCCATTTTTCTTGGGCACCACTACAATAGGGGAGACCCATTCAGTGTGTTCAATCTCATAGATAAATTCCGCCTCTATGAGCTTGTCTATTTCTTCCTTTATCTTCCGTGCAAAGTTTTCATTGTAAGTATAAGGACGTTGCTTGGAGGGTTTTGCATCCTCTCGCAATGGTATTGTATGGTGACATATGCTTGGATCAACTCCTTTGAGGTCTTTATAACTCCAAGCAAAAACATCACGATACTCCTTTATGGTTTGTATTAATAACTTCTCCTCATCTAAGGACAAGTCTGTGGCAATCCACACATAGCGAGGCTCTTCTCCTGGCTTAGCAATATCCACCTTTTTTGCATCTTCAGGACCATCGTATGAAATCCCTGGCATGCTTGGTTTTTGTCGCATGGGCTGTTGAAGAACAATCTTCCGATCTTGAAGAGTGTACTGTGTGAAATTGGGAGGAACATTTAGACCTTGTTCTTGTTCACTTGAGTCTCCGCTCATGGAAGACCATGCGGTTTTGAGTTCTCCTTTGCCATCATGCATCGGATTTTTAACCGTTATCTTTGCACTTCCCACACTCTTTTTTGAATCGGTGTTAGACTTGAGTTTTGGTTTTTGTTTCTTCGTTCTTTTACGATTTTTGCTAACAGTTGTTAGCTTTTCCCTTGCTTGGAATCCCTCTGATCGTTTGACTTGGTCTTTGATACTATCTTGTGCTTGGACATAGTATAGATATCCGTTCTTTCCTGAGAAGTGAGGTGGTGGTCGAGAGTTTTCACTCTTAGACTCCTCCTTTTCTTTTTGTAGTCTCTCTCGTTGTTCCCGCTCATCTTGTCTACTGATTCTCTTATGGCTCTTACAACATTTACGTTTAGGTCGACTTCGAGGGATTTCTACCTGAATCTCCCTTCCTCTCAAGAGTAGGCGTGCCTTTCCTAACTCTTTCTCAGGGGTTGTATCTTCATTATCGAAATCAGATCCCCAGCCATCTTCCTTATCAGCATCATTAGCCGATTCGAGTGTCAAGTCCTCTACTGAGACTTCCTCGACATGCATAGCTGTTGTGGATGTATCCCTATAGTACCAATCATCCAGAAGGGCACGTGGTTGTACCATTCTTAGAGGAATAACATCATATCCATCAGAGTCACAAAATTGAATTGGTTTTGGTAAAGCACATGTCGATAATGTTGCAAGGACATGACTCCATTCTAATGGATCAATTAAATGCTCAGGGAAGGGTTGTGGAATGTATGCCTCGTCTGATACACTTCGATTACCCTTAAGTCTCTCAGTGTTGAAATCCCTACATGAGGCTCCACACATCCATAGATCTTCTCGCCCATCTGACAATGTAATTTTTGAGCCCTCAGATGAAGCAGAATCAAACTCATCTATTGGAGACCTTGTTACATCACGATATGAGTGATTCCTTAGGTTGACCCTTGTGATGACAGAATCATGTCTGAGGTACAAGTAGTTGTATCCCCAATCTTGAATCATTTGAAATTGTCGCATGAATGGTCTACCCAATATCACTTCATAGTTTGGATGCTTTCCAAAATCCACCACTGCAAAGGTATGCTCATATTCAATCCCACATGTGGTGACCAATATGTTCTCGAGCAGCCCAAGGGGATGTTCTAAGCTTCCATCTGCTAGCTGCAAACGCATCCTGGTACTCCTAATAGCTGGTTTGCCCCATTTCTCCCAAATGGACCTTGTCACAATGCCCACTCCTGCACCACTATCAAGTATTGCAGTTGAAGATACTTTTCGCACTTCCAATGGGAGGGTAGCATTTCCCTGATCGTCCTCACAAAATTTTCCTACTTTGTTGATAGGAACTGGCATTACATGCTTTGTCTCAGGGTGTATAGTACACTCATGGTGACCCTTTTGTAGCAATATATGCTCTGACAAACATGTGGCAATATCATTCCACAACTCAGGTTTAAGCTTTATCAATTCAAGCAAAGGTAAGGTACAAGCCACTGGTGCTGACAAAATAGCCTGCACCATACTCATATCTTTCTCCTTAGTCAACCTTTTATGCATGGAGGGTATCCTCAAGGTTTGAGAACAGTTCTCATATTCTCCCAGATAGGATGGTAAGGTTTTCATTGTATGCTTACTTCTAGGAGAAACAATTGTTTGACCTTCCTCCTGGATGCTTGGGCGACCAAAATTGTTTTCCGAATCTCTGGTAAAATCCACCTCAGAGAATGGAGGCGAACTAACAGAAGACATGTTTTCATTTATTTTCTCATTTACTGCGGCCCACATGTCATTTGCCATGTCCTCATTAGCATCAATAATTTCATCATTGCATGGGAAGACAAGGCTAGGTGATGGTAGACTTTCTTCTTTCAATGGAGTGTCAATTGGTGTCGATCTTTCGCTTTGAGCTTGTGAAATGAACTCACTTTTCATTTCCTTACTTGATGACACTTCAGGTATAGTTTCTAATGTTGGCTTAAGAGAGGTTGGGCCCCGAGGAATAGATTGTGGTGGTCCCTCAAGTATCGACTGAGCTTCCCTAATGAGTTGCTGATGTACAGCTAGATTGATCTTCTCCTCACGAGGGTTTGGGTATTCTTGAAGCTTTTTGGGTAGCTCTGATAAGGCTGCAATGCGACTTCTATGAGCATCAATGATGGCCTCTAGAGTCTCATTCACTTTATCCACAAAAACAGAACCCCCAGAACTATCCTCAGTCGTACTAGCCTCATTTTGTTTAACACTAGGCTCAGGTTGAGGTTGATGTTCCTCACGCACTTCCTGGGATGTAAAAGTTTTATCCCTTATGTCTTGTTTAGAGGATTCCTGAGAACTAGAAGTGGATGCACTTTTAGTTTGCTTTTTTCGGTTCTTCTTCCTCCTAGTGGCCTTTTTTCTACTAGACTGTAGGGTTTTGTCCACTAGATTAGTCTTTGCGTCCCTAGTGCGAGGTGTCTCATCACTTTGTATTTCAGCGTTTTTTGTTTTTGAGCGAGTCATGACTCTAAGTGGCACGACATCCTCATTCTCAGATGAAGGTGGTGATGGAATTGTCCCTACAAGGTTAAGTGAAACCTTTGGTTGGGAGTTGCCCTCCTCATGTGGTTTCAACAGACAATCCTTCGGGAAGTGTTCGACACAACACCCCAGACAATATCTTTCTATTGGTGGAAATTGTTGCACTGTTGTATTTGTCCTAGATGCTTGCCTTGAGCGATGTGGACAATCACGAGCCCAATGGGGTTCTCCGCACTCATAACAGGGGCCCATTGGTTTGGCCTCTACTTTCCTTGGCTGCCATTGACCTGAGGGGCCTGGAGTCCTAGGTTGGTAGCCGCCTAGCAACATTAAAGAGTTTTGTTCCCCTGGTTGAATCTCCACCAGTGCTTGGTTTGGGTATACGGGACTTTCAAAAATATTTTCTTTGGATGAATATGATACATATTCTTCCTCCACATAGCCTGGGTTTACCAATTCTCTACACACATTTGAATTGTCATAGTCCACAATCCTTACAGGAGCAGTCCCTGGAGCAGGAGGTTGAGCACCAAGAACAGGTCGTGCTTGTTCTTGTGCCATCGGTGGCTTACGTTCAAAATTTGTATATTGTTGATACATTTGTGGAGCCACTCCACCCCTTGGTTGCTCACGTTCCTGTCTCATTCTCGCAATGCGAGTACAATCCTGTGTGGTATGAGTAAAGTTCCAAGCACAGGCTTGGCACCACTTCTTTGTGGGTTGGTTTGTGACTAGAGGAGAAAAGGTATTACAGTCCTCTGTTTTATGGTCACCGCCACATGCTCCACAAAGATGAGGCCCTGTAGGAAGTACACTCCTCACTCTCTGCTGCTGTTGTTGTGGCTGCATGGGTGGACGATAGGTTTGTCCTAATCTTCGTAGTACTAGGTTGGCTATTTGGTCTGGATTTACTAGTGCGCTAGACCCTGAACTTTGATCTTCACCCCATTGATTTCTAGGTTTCACCTCAGGGCCAGAACCATCCTGGAACTTGAAGTTATCGGTGAAATCCATAGCATCATGGCAACACTCATTGAAACTTGTATGCTTCTTTGCATAGAGATGTGTATGCAGTGTTGAATTTTTGAGGCCTTTTAAGAAGAGAGAAATTAATCGACTTTGAGCGGGCTTCTCATCTTCTGGGCATCGGTTAATGTACTGCTTCATTCTATTTACACAGTCTCTAACACTCTCGTTCTCACCTTGCTTGAAAGAGTAGATATGCGCTACTGTGTCATGTTGAATTCCCATCAAGGAAAAAGCAGCAATGAATCTCTCTTCCAAAACTCGTAAAGAAGTTTTGTCAGAAGCCTCTAATGCCTGAAACCAAGCAAGGGCTTTTCCTTCAAGAGTGAGTCCAAACCCTTCTATTTGAGTATGCTTGTCAGCAACTTGCTCAGCTCGAACTGCTTGCCTAAAAGCTGCTACATGGTCGTATGGATCTCCCGACCCTTCATATTTCTTTACCAGTTTCTGAAGAGTTGATGGCCTTACTTGTCGTGAATACTCATCATAGGGCCTACGGCCTCTTACCCTTAGTGGGAATTGTTCCTCCCTTTGGAGAGATGGTCCACATGTTTCCAAAATTGGTGTGGGTGCCCTATTACCAGCCTCACCAAACCCCTCTAAAGATCTTGTCACCCTCATTTCAGGAGGTGCACTTATAGGAGGCCGAGTTGGCTCCCCTCTCATCCGATTGTCATAGTGGGACAGATGTTGTTGTGGTGTGACCTGTGGTCGCACATTTGGTGTAGGACGATATCGTGGTGCTAGAGTTGGGCTACTAGCAGTGGTCCACCTAGATGTTGAAGGTCCCTCTCTAGTGAACTCTCGTAGGGGAGGAGCAACAGTTTCTCCAAGAAAGGCTGTCTCTCCTGGTTTGGCTGTATGTGTTGAAAACACTTCCATGAATAATGGTTGTCCTTTCCACGTGAGTTCCCTAATCTCTTTCCAATCTAACGTTCGATATTCATTGGCCCATTTATCAACTATTCTGTTCATGTGTCCTGCACACTTCTCAACTACCACTACATAAGCTAGAGGAAGATCCAGCTCTGGCAATCTAGTTGTGGCATAATATCCCTCTAACGAATCTTTATAGACCTCTTGAAGTGGGTCATCCTGTAAGACCTTCGTCACAGGAATTTGTCGTACAAACTCCCATTGGCTTTCAGCCCCCTGATCCATTTTACACTTGCCTTTCCTATCCTTGTCCAAATTGAGATCTACAAGAAGTAAATCATCTATGGATGGCTTTGAGGATTGGGCATTGGAAGGTCCAGGCATGTCCGGCTCGATGAGCCAGTCATCTCGAGACTCCCTCGCTCTGGAAAGTTGTGATATGTCTAAAAACTCTGTTTTAGAGAGCTCCCCTAATTTGTCTACCTTTTCTGGATGGTAGGTGACTTCATAGCGAACACCATCTCCACCCATGTACATGTTACCCTGGTCATTGACTAGAGGTGCTCTATCAAGTTCTGAGAATATGTCGGCTATCTTAACAAGATACCGTTGTTGTGGGTCCCTAAAGATCTCAGCTCCTTGAGCATTTGTGTAGACATATTGGAGTCGCACATTGAATGTTAACCCCATGGTGTCGGCCTCAAATGGATTAAAGGATCTTGAGGGTGTCCTATTTTGGGCTACGGGATGACTAGTTGATGGCCCTAGATTGTCCATGGACAATGAACTATTTGTTCTGGAGGAAAGGGTATCGGATTGGGATTCAGAAAGGGTTTCAGCAATATCTGCCAAGTTTCCTATCGATTGGGTCCCACTTTCCTGAGTAGGCACTCTAGAAGGTGCCCTAGGCCCTATGGCAGAATCTATCAGACGTCCTGACCGTAAGTGCATAAGGTCAAATTTTGTTTTGTTTTTTGGGTTTTTATGTGTTTTTGTTTTTGTTTTGTTTTTTTTTTTGATAAATATATATATATATATATATATATATATATATATATATATATTTTTCCTACCTAATCACTAACGGCAACTAAAAAGAAAATGTGTGGCGTAACTATCTATCCTATTTTTTTATTTTTTTATTTTTTTTAATTTATTTAATGATCTTCTGATTTTATGATTTTTATTTTTTTATTTTAATTTACACAGAAATTATGAATCACACTAAAAGATACTAACTATGCACAAAGTTACAAAAATTAAAAAAAAATGCAGGTTACACTAATTATGCAAAAAATAAAAAATAAAAAAAATGAAGAACTGCAAAATATGCAAAAAAATAATAGACTCCTTAAAAAATCAAAAATTTTCTTTTGTTTGTTTTTTCCTCCTTTTGTTGGTTTTTATTGTTTGTTGGTTTGTTTGTTTGTTTTTTTTTTAAATAAAATGAATGAATTTCGTGTCAAAAATAAAAAAATATAAATCTACTGATTATGCAATAAGTACAAAAAATTCTAAAATGCAAACTACTTTAATTATGCAAAAATTTAAATGATGAACAATGGTTTCAAAATACAAAAAATAAAAATTGTTTTTTTCTTCTTCTTTTTTTTTTTAAAATATATTACAAAAATTTAAAACAATGCAAATTACACTAAATATGCTAAAAATTACAGAAATGAAAAAAATAAAAATATGCACACACTATGGACTCCTAAAAACAAATAAAAAGATTTTTTTTTTTAAATTTTTTTCTTTCTTTCTTCTCTCTATTTTTTTTTTAAAAGATTTTCCACTATTTTTTTTTTCTTTTTTTTCAAAATCTCTTTTTTTTTCTTCCTCTTTTCTTTTCTTTTTTAATCTCTTTTTTTTTTCCTCTTTTTTTTTAATTGCCTTTTTCTTTTTCTTCTTTTTTTTTAATTTAAAAATATAAAATAAACATAAAAAATTAATGAAAAATTTAAAAAAAATAATAAAATAAAAAAAAATTCACCTACCTTATCCGCACCGATCGCCGCTCGCCGCCCGGATTCGTCGCTGGAGCGCGCGTGGGTTGCTTCAATGCCTTGCCGGCCAGTCCTTCGCTCTCAAGCGCCCTCCACGACCAACATCTTCTTCACCAACTCCACAGTCCAGCTGTGCCAGTCCAGCTGTGCCGCAGTGCCTCCGTCTGCCTCCTCCGCTCCAACCTTCTTCCACTTTCCTTCACCAGCGCTTCCAGCAGTCAACTCCACTGCCGTCGCCTCAGATGCAATTGTGTTTTTTTTTTCTTCGTCTCCTTGCGAAGACCTTTTGCTGCCTCGCTTTCGTCTGCTACTCCACCTGAATATATATATATATATATTATAGCCGCGCCTTCGACTGCGCTCTTGCCGCCGACGGCCACCTCTTTCTTGCAACCGTGCCACTCTCCACACAGCCGCTTCCACCTCCGGCTGCCCACCTACCTCCACTACTGCTGCAGTCCTCTTGGCCTTTGCTTCTGCCGCCGTCAACCTCTGTTGCCGCCGGCCAACTTGCCAGCCGTCAACGTCTGCTGCCGCCTGCTATGCTTTCTCCTCGCCGGCTTCTTTACACAACCTTCACGCCAGCTTCTCCACTTCTTCCACCTCCCACACCTTCGCCCGTTTGTCGCCTACTCCAACCACCACACCGTCGCCTCCACTGCTCCCGCCTTTGCCTCCAATCTTCGCTCGGCCACCTACTGCCAACCATCAGTTGCACGTAAATATATATATATATATATATTTTTCTATTTGTCAGCCGCCTTCGCCTACAGCCCCTACAGCCCAACGGCCTCTACCCACTTCGACACCTCTTCTTCTTGCAGCCACCTCGACTGCTCCTTCTCGCCACACGGCCACCTTACAGAGCTACTGCTGCGTCGAAAGTATATATATATATATATATATATTTAATTTTAAAGCTGCCTTCTCACTCCTTTCGCCAAAGGGCAGCAGCCCTTACCTCTTCTTGCCACCATCCAAGACAACACACCAAGAAGACATTACAGTTTTTATATATTACAATAGTGATCTTGATGAAAGGGAATGGCACCGCTTACTTGCTTGCTTGCTACCAAAATTTTTATTATTTTTTACATGTTAGTGAAAAGCATGAAAGCATGAAATGACAAAAAACAATGAAGGTAAGCATAATGAACGGTACTTGAAAAAACATAAAAGCAATGAAACATAAAAAAAAAACAATGCGGGAGAAACCTCCACCGCTCAATGGTTAACCTTATCCACTCACACCGGGATCACACACCCAAACTTAATCTAATCACTCAATGGTTTTGCAACCAAAAGAGGAAATAGTGGTGGTTTCCACACACTCTCAACCGGATTTGAGTCTTCTCCCCGGCAGCGGCGCCAATGGAGAGACGGAAAACCCTCTCTCTTGTAGTAAGAGGAGTACGATCCACACTAAGCTCACTCCAATGGGATTTGCATCCCTTTCGGAGCTAGGGATTCGACCCGTACCGGTGCACAAGAGCTTATCCACAAAAGGAGAGAATGCCCATGGCTACCATCACTTGACACTAGACTAAGCATACACACAAGCTCAACTTGTCCTCATTCCTACACACCCATTCATTCACAAATACAAGCAAGAGGAATACAATCACTATGCACTCAAGCAAAGAGAAAGACCTCACTCCACTCCTATCTTCCTACAAGCATGCATACATTCAAGCATCAAGCTTCCATGAAAGCTTCAAATCAATCCATGTACTCAAAAATGAAATACTAAAAGCATGCATAAGAGTAAAATGATTAGAGAAGAGGATGAGAAAGACTCATGACATTGCTAATGATTCAATGAAGAGATTTACCTCATACAATGATGTAGATGGGGTGAGAGAAGAGTCTTCACCTCTATGGAGAAGAGGGAGAGTAGGTCTCTCAAAGGAGCTCTTGCATGAACTAAGCCCAAAGTGTGTAAAGCTCTCAAATGAGCCACCTTTTATACAAAAATTCTAGGACTCCCATAAGTCCCCATGTGGGATTATTATCAAACCCTCTCCCACATTCATCTACAAAGTAGAACTCTTTTCAAGAGCCCTAAGTATCGTTTTTGTTGCATCCTGGTATTGATCCTCATTTGCAAGCAACAGTGACGGGTTGCTGGCGATAGGTAGAGAAGCCGCCTAGGAGTTTGCAGGGAAGCTGGTAGCGGTAAGGAGAGAACGTCAACATGCTAGTTTACTGGCCGGCAATGACTGGTAGGGACGAAGGGAGCCTATTCATGTAAGGGTGGCGGCCCCCGCAGAAGGAAGCGTAGCCTTGTTGTTTGGGTTGCCTGCAAGTGCTGACGCAAGCAAAGACAAGGTGGTCGTGTTGGTGGGGCGGTGCAACCAGAAAAAAGGGAGCCGCCAGCCACCTGGGTAGAGAGGGGAGAAGCTTCCCCAGCGACAGCAGCCACAAGAGGTAGGGGAGGCCAAGCAGCTGACAGGCTGGGGTGCAGAGTGATGGGTATGCAAGGCAAGCTGCTGGCGAGCCATGAAGATTGCCTGGGCGTGTTAGGAAGCTGCTGTTCGTCGAAAGACTGACGGGCTGCAGAGGTGGTAGGCCTCTCTTGTGGTGAGCAGAGAGACAGGTGGTTCGACTGGAAGCCGACTAGTCTACAACACATAAGCGCAAGGGAACTGGAGTGTCCTGGCAGAGGACCGTGTGTCAAGAGCTCTGATTGAACTACAGGGAAAGAGGCGGTCTTGTTTCAGAGGAGGTCCGTGTGTGTTTTTTGTGTGGCGAGCTGCCACCCACACAGGCGTAGGCAACGTCTGGGTGATGAGCAGCTGGCGAGCTGGCGCAAAGTATGGTGGTCTTGTACGTGTAGAGGGGGGAAGAAGATTCACCAGGCGGCAGGCACAACGAAGGATGGCCGGGTAGGAAAGTCGGCAGCAGCTGTGAACAAGGACAGGTTTTTTGGGGGCTGTTCCAAGCTGTGATTCGCATACTGGCAACTGACTGTGGACAGATTGAAGGCGACTGCACCTACTGGAGATTGCTGCGATGAATTCCTGCTGAATTTTGCACCTCCCAGACTGAATTTCATACTTTTTTGGGCTATTATTCGCATTCAGATTTGCAGCCACCGTGCAGACTTGAGTATTGGCAGTTTTAGGGCTTTTTTCGCATCTAGAAAAGAGAACAGCTGTGTAAGAAGTCAAGGCACACCAACTGGAGAGAATCCCGGGCAGATTCAGCCTGCTATTCTTCTCTATTTCGCATATTTTTGCAAGCTCTGGTGGAGACTGGTGTAGGTGATTTCTTCTGTGGACTACAAGGCTGATTCCGCACATGATTTGGGGTGTTCTCTAGATGATCCATGGACTTGGTTGCTGATTTGGCAGTGTTGTTTGACTGTATGCATGTTTCTTGACTGTTCAGGGTGGATTTTGTTGGTTCTTGTTCCTTTAGGCTGAGGTGGATTGTTTCCTTCCTGGGACTAGTTCTTGTTCTTGGACAAGAGGCAGATTTTGATGCTTGGCTGACCCAAAGATCTATGTCTTTCAGAGATCATGGGGTCACAATGTTATGGTTTTTCTAGGGTTTAGGAACCATAAGATGGTTGGTTTGGTCATGTATATGAGGTATCTATGTTGGGTGTGATTTTATAGTTTTGTTGGATGTTGAGCCACTGATGCTCCATGATGGCCATGTGTATCTTTCATGTGAATACCATGAGGTGATTTTCTGGAGTGCAAAGTCATATGAGATGAGACAAGCCATGTTAATGTCAGTTTTTTATATGTATCATGTGTCCAATATTGGCTTTGAGGATGCACATGTATAGAAGGGTACTCGATCTTTGATGGTTCCAGCTTCTGCAGGTGCTGTCCCTTGAAGAGTTATATGCTTTGTTTCTTTGCTGGGATTAGAAAGCTACTCTCACAGCCAAAAGTCTCGCACTTCCCCAGCGATATCGCCCACGTCACGACAACGGTATGCTCCAAGAAAGTCTAGTTAACCTTAAGAGGAGCCTTTCCCAATAATGGCCTATAAGTATCCACATAATGGCTATGAATCTCCAATACCAAATGGAAATGATCTGACAAAATATGATTATATTCCACCTGCATGGACAATATCTCTAGTAGAAACAAATCATGCTAGCAAATATACATTTGGTCCAGATGAACTCTTGTACCCACATTTTATTGAGAGGCATATATGTAAATCCTCTCTCTTGCAGTTGTAGCCATGACCAAATATCTTGTTTCAAAACTTGATTGGCAAACACATTCTAGCTGAGCCTCTCTGGCCCATCCATAATAGAGTGAAATGTAGAAGCATGCTCCAGTAATTCACTTACATTAAAATCACCCAACACAAAGCCAAGCTTAGCATTATACAAACACAATAAATCATCCCATAACTAATGACGTTGTGCAAAACCATTAGGCGCGTATATCCCCACAAGCCATAATGTTTCATCCAAACTCCACTTCCGCAACAATGAACTACCCCTGGATATCCTACATAACCAATGATGGCTTAAATTGAGATTTTACTACAATCATGACCCCTGATTGTGTAGTGGGATGCCCACTATAAAACACATGAAATTTCTTGTATCATAAACTTATCCAACCATGGAATGTTGTTTATGCGCTCCACAACACAAAACATATCCCATTGACCTTGAAACACAGTATGGCACATGCGATAATTCTTGGATGGATTCCAAAGAGAAATTTTCATAATCCATCAAAATAGAAAACCAATCAATGAGAGGTACCACCTTCAGCCTCTCTTTCCTTAAAATTTTGTAGAGGATCCTCAATGCCTTCTCTCTCCATCTATAACCATACTCTTCGCACCAAAACATCCACCCGTTCCTTCTCACCTAAAGTACGGGCATCACTAGGTGATGTATCCTGTCTCCATTTGACATTCAAATACTTCTTGTCCTAGGCTAAGACCATAGCCCCTTTTTTATCAAATAGAAGAGGAATATTTACCTACTTTTCTTTCGTAACTCAAGGCCTCAGAATATATCGAGAGTGTGATACCCTATCTTGGTTAGCTTTCTCTCGAGTCCATCTTGTGGCACTAGGACGAAATGATGAAGAGGCACCATGACCAACACCCACATTTTGATTACCACTACATGTAGCTATCTGGTGAGCGCCTCTCTTCACCGCCACAAGCCAAGGTCTATCTTCTGTATCTGCGAAAACTTGTTTACCATTATCTACCACTTGCTCACTTTGTTTTTCTATTTATTTTCCCTTCTCTACATTCAAACTAGATGGAAAAACATGAGCTAATGTATCCTTATGAGTCAGATCTTGGGACAGGTTCGAGCATTCACCTCCTCTGGACACTCTGAAATGAAGTGACCCATCTCCCCACAACGGAGGCAATGGCCTACAAATGATCTCCACTTTAACTCAAAATACAAAGGGTAAAATCCATCTACGCATAACCTCAATTGTCGGGGTCAGGGCTTCCAAAGTATCCCACAACATGCAAACCCTATTTTTATTCTTGGATGACATTTTGACCTCCCCTATGGTATGCATGGCCAATAGTAACAATTCCAACATAGTTGATGGAAAGTCTACAACCTCCACCCAAATAGGACATGCTTGGCGTAACATATCTCTGTACTCTGCCATAGGACACCAGGGTACAACATGCACCAACTGTCCATCTAGAAATAATGGGACTTTCTGCATAACCAAATCTCGAACTTCTTTGGATGAGAATAGGACCTCATAGAATCCTCCGAGACCATCAAAGATCTTCTCCACAAAATTACCATCTAATAAATCATGTAACCAATCTGTAATGTTGTTGACTAAGGGAATTCGTTAGTAAAAAAGAAAATTGCATCCTTGTAATGAAAGGATTCCACTTGTGCCCAAAAACCGGCATGTTTCCACTCGAGCATCTACCACTTCCTCTATTGGAACCTTGGTAGCCCTAACATGATTTGCCATCACACATAGCTACCAAATCTGATTAGCTTGTGCAACTCAAAAGTCAAAATCCGCCTCATGGTTCTCTTCCTAAGGTGCATCAAGAAGCAAGGTATCCTGAAGCATCCGACCAGCCTCCTTCCCTCCATATTCACCTTTGATCAATGTTTACCTTTTAGCTTGATCATCAGACTCTGGCCTTAGCCCTCCACCCTCAAACTTTTCTACATCTGCTATTGAGGCATGTGCCTCTATAAAATCCATATCTATGATTCCCAAACTCATTTGCACTTCCCAACACCAAAACTTAATGCTTCCACCAAAAGAAGGAGAAGAGATACGTTTCAGTCCTACATACAGAGAGGAGAAGATGCATTGCCCAAATAAAAAATCTCTCTGCACGAATGGCTCCGAAAGGGGGGTAAAACCCTACCACCACACGACTAGTGGAGCTGCTTTAGCCCACCCACAGAGAAAGTAGGGCAACATTAGGAAGTGAATGGGGTCTTCTTGGGCCCTTTAATTTGCCCAAGCCTAATCAAGGTGATTAAGGAATAGCCAAATGGGGGGTTACCATGTGGACTGAAATGTTGGGTTTTTAAGAGAGGTGTAAGAGTGGTCAAAGGGTGCACTTTTTCCCCCAAAAAGGGGGGGGGGGGGGGGGGGGGGGGCAATTTTACAATTTTCGGACCTCCATAACTTCTACATACAAGCTCCGATTTGAGCGGAGATTACAGATCCGTGATCTACGCATCAAGAGCTTTCCATAGATATATTACATGATATGGTTTTATCTGCTAGATTTTAAATTCTATTTTCCCTCCAAAATTCAAATTCGAATAAAGTAGCCGTTTTGAAGCTTCTAATTAGAAAACGTTTCTTCTTAAGAGAAAAGGTTTGACTCCCTTAAACTGCCAAATAAAAGGGCCCAAGAAGCCTTCCATTGAGGTCCTAATGACACAAACTTTGTGTAGGCTAAAAATCTGCGTGCACGGCCGATCGCTAATTCTCCACTACCTAAATGGAAAATCTATCTACATGAATTGCTCCGAAAGGAGGTAAAACCCCACACACACTCTCTCTCTCTCCCTAACATTATATAGATCTATCTCTTTCTCTCTCTAACTCACTCTCTTTGCCTTTCTCAACTCTCTTTCTATAACTTTCACTCACTCTCTCTCTCTCTCTCTCTCTCTCTCTCTAACTCTCTCTATAACTCTCTCTCTCTCTCTCTCTAAAATTCTCTCTCTCTCTAACTCTCTATTTCTCTTGAATTAGCCAACTCACTCACTTTCTCTCTCTCTCTTTAACACTCACTCACTCACTCTCTCTCTCTTTAACACTCACTCACTCACTCTCTCTCCAACTTACTCTCTTTACCTTTCCCTAATTTACTCTCTAACACTATCTTTAGAACTCTCTCTCTACCTCACTCTCTCTCTAACTCTCTCTTACTATCTATTTCTCTCGAGTTGGTTAACTCTCTCTAACTCTCTGTAACTCTCTGTAACACACACTGTCTCGCTCTAGATCTCTCTCTCTCTCTCTCTCTCTCTCTCTCTCTCTCTCTCTCTCTCTCTCTCTCTCTCTCTAATTTTCCTCTAACTCAATCTCGTTATCTTTCTCTAACTCTCTCTTGCTCTCTAACTTTTCTCCTCTCGCTCTCTCTAATTCTCTCCTTTCAACTCTCTCCAACTCTCTCTCCCTTTAACTATCTCACTCTCTCTCTTACTTTCTCTAACTCTCTCTTTCTATCAAATTAACCTAATCTCTCTCTAAGACTCTCTCTCTTTACTTAATTCACTCTCTCTCTCTCTCTCTCTCTCTCTCTCTCTCTCTCTCTCTTTGACTCTCTCAATCTCTCTTACTCTCTCAATCTCTCTTACTCTCTCTCTTTGACTCTCTCAATCTCTCTTTGACTCTCTCAATCTCTCTTACTCTCTCTATTTCTCTCAAACTGTCCAAGTCTCTCTCTCTCTCTCTCTCTCTCTCTCTCTCTCTCTCTCTCTCTCTCTCTAAAACTGACTCTCCTTGTAACTATCTCTCACTCTCTCTATTTCTCTCCAATTGGATAACTCTCTCTCTAACACACACCTTCTCTCTCTAACATTGTATAGATCTCCCTCTTTCTCTCTCTAACCCTCACTCTCCCTCTTACTCACTCTCCTTGCCTTTCTCTAACTCTCTTTCTATAACTTACTCTCTTTACCTTTCTTTCTCTCTGTCTCACTAACACTTTCTCTACCTCTCTAGCATACTCTCTCTCTCTAAAACTCTTTCTCTTTAACTCTCTCAATCTCTGTGACTCCCTCTAATTCTCTTTATTTCTCTCAAACGGGCTAACCCTCTCTCTCTCTCTCTCTAATACTCACACACACTCTATTCACTTTCTTTACCTTTCTCTAACCCTCTCTACTCTCTCGAATTCTCTTGAACTGGCCAACTCTCTCTCTCTCTCTCTCTCTCTCTCTCTCTCTCTCTCTCTCTCTCTCTCTCTAACACTCTCTCTTTACCTTTCTCTAACTCTCTTTCTAAGCCCCCTTTTTCTTTCTCTAGCCCTCTTTACCTTTCTCTACCTCTCTTTCTAACCCCCCCCTCCCTCCCTCCCTCTCTCTCTCTCTAGCACACACACTTTCTCTCTAGCTCACTCTACCTCAATTTCTGAGCCCCCCTCTCCTCTCTTACTCTCTCGAATTCTCTCGAACTGGCCAACTCTCTCTCTCTCTTTCTAACACTCTCTCTTTACCTTTCTCTAACTCTCTTTCTAAAGCCCCTCTTTCTTTCTCTAACCCTCTTTACCTTTCTCTACCTCTCTTTCTAACCCCCCCTCTCTCTCTCTCTCTCTCTCTCTCTCTCTCTCTCTCTCTCTCTCTCTCTCTCTCTCTCTCTCTAGCACACACACTCTTTCTCTCTAACTCACTCTACCTCAATTTCTAAGCCCGCCTCTCTCTCTCTCTCTCTCTCTCTCTCTCTCTCTCTCTCTCCAAGTCACACACTCTCTCTCTTTCTCTCTACCTCACTCTCTTTACCATTTTCTAGCTCTCTCTAGCTCGCTCTCTTTACCTTTAACTCTCTCCAACTCTTGTTCTTCCTCTTTCGCACCCCCCTCTCTCTCTAACAGTCATTGTTTCTCTGTTACTAACTCTCGCTCTAACTCTATAACCCTCAAATCCTCTCTCTCTCTCTCTCTCTCTCTCTCTCTCTCTCTCTCTCTCTCTCTCTCTCTCTCTCTCTCTCTTTGCCAAATGTCCAAAGATAGAGAGGCCTTAGGCCATGATGCTCTCACGTATGATATACAGCAAACCATCGGTCCCACATGATATTATCCTAGAAGAGTTTATTGTAGCACCTATGGTAGTAGAGACGCTCTTCTAGACATGCGCATACATTCATAGGATCGGTGCCATGGCCCCCTAGAGACTCTCAAGGCTCGCCCTACAGTCCTCCCACCAACAAATAGTAGCAGCAGATGGTAGTAAAGACACTCTTCTAGATATGCACATACATTCACAGGATCGGTCCCATGGCCCCCTAGAGACTTCGGTCCACCCAATAGATAGGCATGAGTCATGGCATATCCTTGTATGCACCTAGTTCACAAGCCAAGGACTTAGGATGGATTGCCTCCCCCCACTCCAATATGACCCAGACTCTCCATTCATCAAGCTCTCTTAGGATGAAAAGAACCAAGTGATTAGATATGATTTATTGGGACTATATATACATGATACCTGGATCACAACACATGAGCCACTCTCACATGAGCGGCAATACTACTACGTGGATACTTTCATGAGATGTACAGAGGATGGTTTCATACTGAGGAGCCCAAATATCTTGACATATACATGTCACATGCCATGTGGATTGCAATGGGCCAATTGCGATGTGGGCGGGTGTGCTGAGGATAGACATAGGTGGGAGAGCCATGTAGATACCTCGTGAGAGGAGAGGATATGTACCATGTGCCAGCAGAAGGTTGAGTCAGAGGAGAAATTCAAATGCAAGTGCACCGTCTACTATGAGATTCAAGGGAGGTTTCATTGTCTCTTTAGAGAGGGGTTTGGACCCTTATCAAGATCATGCATTACCCATATTAGCGGTGCCTACGCCTCTTCCTACTAGAGCTTCATTGCCACATCAACACACTTATTAGGGAGCGAGACCCTATGAGAGACATCCACCCTAGCTCTAGGTGACAATCACTCAGTTCTTCTCACCATGAGAGGAAGCCACACCAGCCCCATGGTGGAGAGGTAGTCAAAAGACCGAGCGAGACTAAAAACTAATAAGATAAATTTATAGCTTTGTTATATGAAAAGTCCCTTTCAAGGAAGTCTCTCATACCCCTTTTTCTTGAAAAAAAAAAGGTATCAAGGTTGGAAGTTACCGTTTGCATTTAGGGAGAGGCTATGGACCCCTTGTCCATTGAGGTTTTTGATGAAAGGCGTTTGAGATTCTCGAGGGAGGGACACAATTGGAAGTTTTAGTATGCGTAGAAGATCAATTGTGAGTGATGTATAAGTTAGTGTTGCGAGTTGGCTAGGAGGAGGGATAGGTTCAGCTAGAGGGTCACCCATGGTCAATTAGTGTGAGCTGAGTGTCTCAGGATAAGTCAGTTGAAAGTGTAGAAGGGTAGAAAAAACTCTTTTGGGCTGAGAGGAAGACATTTAGGGTCAAATCTAACAACCAGAAGTCTATCAGAGTCAGACAGAGTTTTGTGAGCTGGAGGATGTCAAACAGGGCTAATTCTGCCTCCTCGGACCCATCCTCCGAGTCCTCCTCTCTGAGTCCTCTATTCTACCTCCTCTGATTCCTCCTTTGATTCCTCTATTCTACCTCCTCTGAGTCCTCCAATCCTCTGACTCCTTTTCTGACCCCTCCTCCTCCTCCTCCTCCTCCTCTGTCGATTCTGCCTCCTTTGACTCCTCCTCTAAGTCCTCTATTTTTCCTCCTCTGACCCCTCCTTTGAGTGACTCCTCCTCTCACCTCTCCTCCTTTGACTCCTCCTCTAAGTCCTCTATTTTTCCTCCTCTGACCCCTCCTTTGAGTGACTCCTCCTCTCACCTCTCCTCCTGTGACTCCTCCTCTGACTCATTTGACTCCTCATCCTTTGAGTCCTCCACCCCTCCTCCTTTGACCCCTCCTCCTCTAACTCCTCCTCCGAGTCCTCCCCTCCCCTCTAACTCCTATGACTCCTCCTTTGTTCCCTCCTCCTCTTGGGTTTGAACCTACAAGAAATCTGAGTAGCCAGCAGAGATCGGTCAACATTCAGGTCAAAGATAATTCAAGATGAACTAGACATTGTTGTTGTAACACATTATCAATGGATCCGTGTCACAAATCAATTCAAACTTGTCTACATAATTTTATCTTGTAGAGGAGAGAGAGAGAGAGAGAGAGAGAGAGAGACTCTAACTAACACTGGCTGTTTATCTATCTATCTTGTAGAACGTGTACTGCGATCACCGAACAAAAGATAGACATCATTGGGGCCGGTATGGTTGGTCTATATGTAGTGCTCATACTAGACAGTTTGGGCTTTACCAACAACCAAATACTGGAAGCTAACCCTAACCGGCTGGGTGGTCGAGTTTTCATTCCATACTTTGATTCCTACGACCCTGCAAAGAAGTGGAAATACATCAACTTTGGTGCTATGCACTTCCCTTCCATCAAGATCATCGATTGGGTTATCGACTTTGGTGCTATGTGTTTCCCTTCCACTATCAAGATCAATATGATGATGCTCTTAGTGAGGAGGTCACATGTGGTGGACAGTTTTGATTACCCGATCCGGGGGAGCACAACAACCTGCAGTGGAAGTGTGTGGAAGGAGGAACAAGCCAGTTGGCACATGCCATGGTTAGCGTCGCCGAGAATGAACAAGAAGGTGACCAAGATTGCCCCCTCATCGTCTTCCAAAAACGACATCAATGTGTTTGTCGTTGCGGAGGCACAACCTCGCACCTATCACCATGTCATCAACACACTGCCTCCTACTGTGATGCGCTAAGGGGATTTTCAGTTGAGCATCATCTGATGTGTCAGTCGTCCGACAAGATGGGGATTTTCACTACAGCCTCACTGATGTTGGAGAGCTGCTCCTAGATCAAGATGGCAAAAACGCTTGGAAAGAGGCCGCGTCGACGTGGCCTCTTTCCAAGAATGACTTTGGCTTTGAAGTGAAGAGAGCGCACGGGAGAGCAACACAAACACTAGTTGACGCAGACACAGACACACACACACGCATGCACTGAGAAAGAAAGATATATATAGAGAGAGAGGGGGAGAGAGAGAGAGAGAGAGTTGCTCTCTTGAGCTCAGCAGTTCATCATGTATGTGATAAAGCGGGATGGGCGGGATGCATTTTGACAAGATCATGACGCGGCTGAAGAAGCTGAGCTACGGGCTGAAGAAGCTGATTCAGCGCTCGACAAGCCAACCAACTCGATAAGCACAGACCGCCTGCCCTCATCCAGACTATGCCTTGGTAAGTTCTGCTCAACATATTATCAGAGTAAGCTGCCTCCTCTGCGCTGCGCCCCGCCCCAGCCATGCTTGCTAGCCTATCCATTTTTAAGTGGGGAAAAAAAAAAGTCTAAAGCAGCCCGCATTGACGTGGGCTGCTTTTGATGCTTTTTTTTTCGTCCATCAAGTAACTGGCTTGTATCGAAACCAACTTCGTAGTCACAGCCAAAGCATTAGATGATGCAAAGTTTGGAGAGCTTTACACATTCAAGTGGTCAGCATTGCTCATCCCACCCACAACCCTCTTGATCATCTCGAACGCTAGCTTCTTCTCCATATTCGTCACCACAGTCTTTCTTTCTTATCATCTAGCTTCTTTTAGTAATAGCAATATGCTCACCATAGCCATAGCTTTAGAAACGGTATACACATTGGGTTACCTACTATCAGTGAGGGAGGAGAGGGTTCTATAGAGGCCTATTGCCCTTTGCTACCTTCAATACCTAGACTAGTTTACCTTCAATACCTAGACGAATTGGTGTTTGGACACAATACATTACTTGCACATCAGATTGTTTGTTGGTTCTGTCAGGCGGCTTAGCACGTGTGGTGGTCATTTGTGATGCATGAATCTTGATTGCCCATACCTGGCAAGAATGATGAGCACTAACTTCTTGACACAATGGAAAGGAATACTTAAAAGAACATGCTCAATAGGAATTGTTGATCCTAAATATGCAAGTATTTCTTGCAAACATTGTGGTCAAATGTCTGAGTGTATAGGGACTTGTCTAGCAGTTATATACTACCACATACCTAGTGACCATTTCTCAACTACAAGATGTGCTATTCATTTGGGTTTTCATGAACACTCTTATGAAGAGGGTTCACCTAGGGTTTAAAAAAAAGTGTGAAGAAGAAGATTGCAATGCATGCATAATTCAATCCTTTCGCTACTCCAAAACAATTAGGGGTTACTATGGCCTAAGACATTGCTATGGAAAAGTTGTTAGGTGATGGGGTTACAAATACTTCTAAGTTTGGAGACCGAGACCTTAAAGAGCTTCTAGATGTAGTGGCTCCACTTTCTGATAAGAGGAGGATTCAAAAGTGTGTAGAGGATGCAAAGAGAGCAAGTTCGGTTAGTTCAAAGGGATTAGGTGGAGTGCTGGATCTAAAAAATAGATGTAGATATCCATTTATTCACAACATTATGTTTCCTAATCAACTAGAGACCTCACACCAACCGCATAAATGTGCACTATTGGACTAGCGACCAGTGTCTTGGACCTTGTGACTAGAATGCTTCTTGATGGCAATGTAGATTCAGTTTGACCATGTGCATCAAGTTCAAAGCTGGTCTACAATGGTGACCATGTGTATGACCCTTTCACCCATGCATTATTGACAATAGCCACATGTGAGTTCCAAGTTGAGCTCTGCTGGCTGTGGTTAGATGATCCAATGTTGATATAATCACGAAAACAATACTACAGGTTTCTTTATTTTTATTACAAATATTTACCCCTCCACTCGGAACGCGCTCTCGCTCGTTTTTATTAAGAGACTAAGGTTATGTAGAAGGGGAAGACAAGGTTGTGAGTGTGAATGGACTTAAGGTCCACTAGCTCATCTATTTAAAGGTGGAGCTATGAGGCATTTTGTATTGAGCAAGGCCTAGTTATATTCATAAACAACTTAATAAGCAAGATATTGTTCTTGTATTTTGTGAGTTTTTTCCTCCACACACTTGATCTAGCATGAGCACCACGTTTTCTCAACGTGGTATCTAGAGCCTAAGTTGATTAGGCCCCTTGTGGTGTAGATTAGGTCATTTTTCTTCATTTTTTCTTATCTCTTCACTTGTGGAGCTCAACCCCCAGCCATTGGAGGAGCTCTAGCAGCTTCTGGAGGCCTTATCTCGGGGAGATTTCAACTAGGGAAGTGAAGAAGATAGCTGGGCGCTTCGATTCGTACCGTCTATTGCTGGATTGGTCGTCTCCTCACGGCGGCATTATGACTGGTGCAGCTCAGCGCTTTTTTCTATAGCGCAGCTGGTCGTACAGTCATACGTCAGCTGTAGTACATAATAAGCCATAGGACTTGAGGGCTTTTGAAGCCCACTCTATGCCCTATTCACAGCTCAAGTTTGAGCTCAAATGGTGCATCAACGTGGCAACTACAGCAGAAAAACCAGAGGCCCTTTTTTCAAACTCCATGGAAGCTTTCCATTAAAGCTTCAAACTTGATTTTTTCTTGCTCTAATCCTTCCCTCCTTGCTCTAATCATCCAAGTGATGTTATGAGAAGCTTGTTTTTGATCTACCTCTTGATTTTGAAGCAAGCAGTGGCCAACCACATGAGGTATCCATAAGCCTCATTCTCATCAAGCTTCATCAACAACATCACCTTCAAACTTTCAAAGTTTTTCAAAATGTGCTTATGAGCACTAATAGTGTTGATTAAACACTAATGAAGCTTTTAATTCAGCAAAGGAAAGTTATTATAAAGTGTTTTTAAACATAGTGTTATTAAACACTTATGGTGAATCTAATCACCAAAATAAGTATCATTAGATACTAAAAATGTGCTCTTAAGCACTAATTGTGTTTTCTAAACACTAATGGTGATCTTAATCACCAACCAAAGTGTTCCTTAAACACTAATACATCCAATCCCCATCAAAATTAGTAATTGGACACAAACCCTAAGTGCTAAACCATAAAAATTACTATTTTAATCTCTTATTTATGCAACATTCTTGACTTGATTAGGGTTGTTGCACTCTCATAAGCCTCTCTCTTTCTAATTAAGCCTAAATATCATAAATTTCTGGTTTTTTCTTCTTCATAAATCAGCCCATTACTCTCTCATAACCTTTTTCAAGACCCAATGTCAAAAGACAACACTCAAATCAAGAAGTTCTCGGGAGAGTGCTTCCACACTTGGCAAGTCCTTGTCAAGTACAAGATGATGTCCAAAGGCTTTTTGCCATTCATCTCCGGCACTAAGGTTATTGATCGAACAAAGGCTGAAGATATTGAAGATGATGAGAGAGCACAAGCCATCATCATGCTTCATCTTGATGAGGCTCTCATTCACCATGTGGACCAGCTTTCGACTGCAAAGGAGAAATGGGATGAGCTTGATAAGCTCTATGGAGCTCATGGTAAGAATTCCAAGATCTCACTTAAAATTGAATTTTTCAGCTTGGAACTCAAAGAGGGAGATGGCATTGGAGCCTTCATCTCTCACTTGAAGGGCCTTATGGCTCAACTTGCATCAGTGAATGCGAGAATGGATGAAGATGATGCAGTGGCTGTTTTGCTCAAAGCAGTCAAAAAGGTGTACCCCACTTTGGTCACCACCCTGAAGAACATGCCTAATCCCACCCTCAAAGGAGTCATTCAATCTTGTCTTGATGAAGAAAGGAGGCCAAAGGGAGGAGCTGAATCTTCAAATGCAACCACTTCATCGACTATCGAACAAGCTTTGTCACATCCACCAGTGGTCAAAGTAAGATGTGCCCATTGCAAAAAGGTGGATCATTTGGCAAATAATTGTTGGATCAAATATCCCAACAAAATGAAATGTAACAAGTGTAAACAAACGGGACATATCACTTCTAAATGTCCTAACAAAGAGTCAGAGGCAAACTTTGTATCAGCCTCTACCTCTGCTGCTGAGAAATTGTTTTAAATCTCAATGTAATCACACTTATATTCCAAACCTTGTACGCCTAATGTTATAAAGGCATCCTATGTCCAATACCACCTATTCCATTCTTTCATAGTTGGTATTGAGGGGGGTATTAAGAGACTAAGGTTATGTAGAAGGGGAAGAGAAGGGTGTGAGTGTGAATGGACTTAAGGTCCACTAGCTCATCTATTTAAAGGTGGAGCTATGAGGCATTTTGTATTGAGCAAGGCCTAGTTGTATTCATAAACAACTTAATAAAAAAGATATTGTTCTTGTATTTTGTGAGTTCTTTTCCTCCACACACTTGAGCTAGCATAAGCACCACGTTTTCTCAACAATTTTCTCTAGCTCGTGAAATGGCCATCCTCCCCCATGGGTTACATACCCACAACCTCATCGAGCCACACATCCTCGAGTGCCCACAGACCCCACTCTAGTGTGACTCTAGAAAGACTAGGCCACGGCACCATAGAGAGCCCAACATCCCAAACTCCATGGACCACGTCAGCAACACAGAAATTAGCCCAACTTGAGGAGATCTTGGAGAGGCACATAACCACCTTCCCACACTTAGTGGATGTGCAAAGCCTTCTACAGGCTAACCCCATGCTCGATATCCTTGATGGCCCCCTCCCCCTACCAACGAGTTATCTCCATAGGTTGCATGATGATGATGGTCCCACTTTGTATCATATGGCTCGGATTTAACATTCCTAGCTCATATCCTTGATGGCCTCCTCCCCCTACAGGGGGGTTTCTCTATTAGGTTGTATGATGATGATGGTCCCATTTTGTATCATATGGCTCGGATTTGGCATTCCCAGCTCATAGCTCTAGTCTTTGATTTTTGTTGTGCCATGATGAGATTTCATAGATACTATTGTATCACTTTGAGTCTCATAGACCCATTGGGTCTTTTGAAGACGTTTAATATAACTTTCTTCTTTCTTTGTTTCTCTCTAGTGGTCTAACATTGTAATACTTAAATTATATATATATATAATAGTATAGTTTAGAGGAAGAGAAGAAAGGAGGAGCTGCCATGTGGGGTATCTAGGAGCCACCACATGGTAGCTCGCCCCCATAATATATAGAAGAACTCTCTCTAACTCTCTTTGTTTCTTTCTAACCTCCTCTCTCTCTCTCTCTCTCTCTCTCTCTCTCTCTCTCTCTCTCTCTCTTTATAACTCTCTCTCTCTAACTCTCACTCACTCTTTCTCTCTAACACTAACTCTTTCGCTCTCACTCACTCTTTCTCTCTAACACTAACTCTTTCTCTCACACTCACTCTCTTTACCTTTCTCTAAGTCACTCTCTCTAACTCTCTTTATTACCCTCTCTCTCTAACTCTTAGTCTCTCTCTCTCTTTAATACTTAGTGCCTCTTTACCTTTCTTTAACTCTCTAACTCTCTCTCTCTTTCTAACTCTCTACCTCTCCAACCTCCTCTCTCTCGAACTCTCTAACCCTCTAATCTAACTCTATAACTCTATCTAACTCTCTCTCTACCTCACTCTCACTCACTCTCTCTAACTGTCTCTCTATATTATTCAATTTCTCTCTAATTCTATTTCTCTCTCAAATTAGCCAACTCTCTCTCTCTCTCTCTCTCTCTCTCTCTCTCTCTTTAACTCTTTCTCTCTCTCTCTAACTCTCTATTTCTCTTAAACTAGCCAACTTTCTCTCTCTAACTCTCTTTCTCTCTGTTTGTGACCCTCTCTCTCTAACTCTCTCTAATGCTCTCTAACTCTTTCTTGCTCTTTCTAACTCTCTCTCTCTCTCTAACTCTCTCTTTTCCTCTTTCTATGTCTCAATCTCTCTTACGCTCTCTAACTCTTTCTCTCTCTCAATCTCTCTTACTCTCTCTAATTGTCTCCATTTTGCTCGAACTAGCCAACTCTCTCTCTTTCTCTCTAACACTCACTCTCTCTATAATTCTCTCTTTTTAACCCTCTCTCTCTCTCTCTCTCTCTCTCTCTCTCTCTCTAACTCTCTCGATCTATCTTACTCGCTACATCTCTCTCTATTTAGCTATCTCAATCTTTCTTACTCTCTCTATATCTCTCTCATTAGGCAAAATATGGACTCTCATTTTTGCCCCTTAAGGATTTCCACCTCTCCTCTCTAGAAAAATGGGCTCATGAAATTTTTGCAAATAAACTCAAAAGTGAGAGGAGTTTGGACATTTGGAATCTAATCTTCGAGACCTTTCCAATGATATACAGCATTATAAGCAATTTTAAATATTCAAGAAGTCCCCAAATTGGTGAATGACATGGCATGTAACATGCCACATCATAGCCAATTTGGGAACTTCTTGAATAATCAAAATTTCCATCATACTATATATCATTGGAAAGGTCTCGATGAGTAGATTCCAAATGTGCAATCTCCACCCAACATTTGATTTGATTTGTAAAAATTTCACCATAAGCCCATTTCTCTAGAGAGAGGAGGTGTGAAAATCCATTAGGGACAAAAATAAGAGTCCATATTTCACCTAATGCTATTTAGCTCTCTCAACTCTCTCTCTCTCTCTCTTCCTTCTAACACATACACACACACTCTCTTTCTAACTCACTCTCATTAACTTCTCTCTAAAACTCTCTTTTGAACTCTCAGTAACTCTATCACTACCTCACTCTCACTTAATCTCTCTCTCTCTTTTGAACTCTCTGCCTCACTCTCAGTCTCTCTCTTCAAACTGGCCAACTCTCTCTCTCTCTCTCTCTCTCTCTCTCTCTCTAAAACTCAGTCACTCTTTCTCACTCACTTACTCTCTGTAACTCACTCTCTTTACATTTCACTAACTTACTCTCTGTAACTCACTCTCTTTACATTTCACTAATTTACTCTCTAATGCTATCTTTTGAAATCTCTGTAACTCTCTCTCTCTCTCTCTCTCTCTCTCTCTCTCTCTCTCTTTAACTCACTCTCTCTCTAACTCTCTCTTACTATCTATTTCTCTAGAGTTGGTTAACTCTCTCTTACTCTCTGTATGTAACACACACTGTCTCACTCTAGATCTCTCTCCAACTCTCTTTTTCTCTTTAAAAATCACTCTCTCTCTCTCTCTCTCTAATTCTCCCCTCTCACTCAATCTATTTATCTTTCTTTAACTCTCTCTATCTCGAACTTTGTTCCTCTCTCTAAATATCTCTTTTTAACTCTCTCTCTCTCCCTTTAACTATCTCAATCTCTCTCTTACTTTATCTAACTCTCTCTATTTCTATCAAATTAACCAACTCTCTCTCTCTCTCTCTCTCTCTCAAACTCACTCTCCTTCTAACTATCTCTCACTCTCTCTATTTCTCTCGAATTGAATAGCTCTCTCTCTAACACACACACCTTCTCTCCCTAACATTGTATAGATCTCTCTCTTTGTCTCTCTAACCCTCACTCTCTTGGCCTTTCTTTAACTCTCTTTCTATAACTTACTCTCTTTACCTTTCTCTCTCTCTCTCACTAACACTTTCTCTACCTTTCTAACATAATATCTCTCTAATTCTCTCTTTAACTCTCTCAATCTCTGTGACTCACTCTAATTCTCTTTATTTCTATCAAACGTGCTAACTCTCTCTCTCTAATATTCACACACTCTCCCTCTAATTCACTCTCTTTACCTTTCTCTCACCCTCTCTAACTCTCTCTCTCTCTCTCTCTTACACTCTCCAACTCTCTCAAACTGGCCAACTCTCTCTCTCTCTCTCTCTCTCTCTCTCTCTCTCTCTCTTTCTATTTCTCTCTCTAACTCTCTTTACCTTTCTCTAACTCTCTTTTCTAAACCCCCTCTTTCTATCTCTCTACCCTCTAACCTTAACCATCTAACTCTCTCTCTCTTTCTCTTTTTCTCTAGCACACTCTCTCTCTCTAACTCACTCTACCTCACTTTCGAGCCCCCTCTCTATCTCTCTACCCTCTAACCTTAACCATCTAACTCTCTCTCTCTCTCTTTCTCTTTTTCTCTAGCACACACTCTCTCTCTAACTCTCTTTCTAACCCCCTATGTATCTCTCTCTCTCTCTCTCTCTCTCTCTCTCTCTCTCTCTCTCTCTCTCTCTCTCTCTCTCTCTAGCACACACTCTTTCTCTCTAACTCAGTCTACCTCACTTTCAAGCCCCCCCTCTCCCTCTCTAACTCTTTAACCCTCTAACTCTCTCTCTTTCTCTCCAAGGCACACACTCTCTTTCTCTCTAGCTCACTCTCTTTACCATTCTCTAGATCTGTCTTTACCTTTAACTCTCTCTAACTCTCATTCTTCCTCTTTCTCACCCCCCTCTCTCTCTAACACTCATTGTTTCTCTGTTACTCACTCTCTTTGCCTCTCTCTAACTCTCTAACCCTCCAATCCTCTCTCTCTCTCTCTCTCTCTCTCTCTCTCTCTCTCTCTAGCACACACTCTTTCTCTCTAACTCAGTCTATCTCACTTTCAAGCCCCCCTCTCCCTCTCTAACTCTTTAACCCTCTAACTCTCTCTCTTTCTCTCCAAGGCACACACACTCTCTTTCTCTCCAAGGCACACACACTCTCTCTTTCTCTCTAGCTCACTCTCTTTACCATTCTCTAAATCTGTCTTTACCTTTAACTCTCTCTAACTCTCATTCTTCCTCTTTCTCACCCCCCCTCTCTCTCTCTCTAACACTCATTGTTTCTCTGTTACACTCACTCTCTTTGCCTCTCTCTAACTCTCTAACCCTCCAATCCTCTCTCTCTCTCTCTCTCTCTCTCTCTCTCTCTCTCTCTCTCTCTCTCTCTCTCTCTCTGCCAAATGTCCAAAGATAGAGAAGCCTCAGGCCATGATGCTCTCTCGTATGATATGCAGCAAACCATCAATCCCACACGATATTATCCTCGCGGAGTTTGTTGCAGCATCCATGATAGTAAAGACACTCTTCTAGACATGCTCATACATTCACAAGATTAGTGCCATGACTCCCTAGAGACTTCCGAGGCCCACCTTATAGTCCTCCCAACAGATAGCAGCAGATGGCACAAGTCATGGTACAGCCTTGTATACACCTAGTTTATGAGACAAGGACTCAGGATAGATTGCCTTCCCCCACTCCAATATGACCCAGACTCTCCATTCATCATCAGGCTCTCTTAGAATGACAAGAACCGAGTGATTAGATATGATTTATTAAGACTATATATCCATGATACCTGAATCACAACACGAGCCACTCTCACACAAGCGACAGTACTATATGGATACTTTCATGAGACTTACAGAGGATGGTTTCATACTGAGGAGCCTAAATATCTTGACATATACATGTCATCTTCCATGTGGATTGCAGTGGGCCAATTGCGACGCGGGCAAGTGTCATTGCACCACCTGAGGATAGAGATAGCTGGGAGAGCCATGTAGATTCCTCATGAGGAGAGGATATGCACTATGTGCCAGCACAAGGTCGAGTCAGAGGGAAAATTAAAATGGTGCACTTTCTACTATGAGATTCAAGGGAGGTTTCATTGTCTCTTTAGAGAGGGGTTCGTGTAATGATGGGAAAAAGAGAGAGAGAAGATTGCACTCATAACAGAGTACCACATGCACTCAAGAAAGGGAGTACCACCATAGCCAAAGAAGCTCCAAGCTCCAAGTATATTAATCAAATGATCAATAAAGAAAATTTTTTTATTACAAAAGTGTTATTCTTATTAAAATTGATTTTTATGAATAGAAAGATGCATAAAGGAAATTTTTTTTTAGAAAAGTGTTATTCCCATTGAAGTTGATTTTTATGCATAAATAGATGCATAAAGAATTTTTATATCAAAATTAGAATTCTCTTAAATTCTATGAGTATTTGATAAATGAATAATTAAATACTCTAAGAGAGAAATTTATGTCGTTTTATATTCACACGGATTATAAAAAGAAAATTCAAGAAATCTATCGAGATCGAAATATTCAGATAAATGATTAATTTATTCCTCATTAAAATTCGTAACTAATTTAGAAATCAGTTAAGTGAATATTCAAAGAAAGAAATTCATTAAAATAGTAACTCAATTATCAAACCTTTTCGAGAAAGATAGTTCAAGAAAAATCTTATCCGACGACTCGAACCTTGAATCAGACTATGACCAAGACCGAATTCTTTCGTCAGTTTCGAGGAAAGGTGTGACTAGTTTAGAAAAATACACTCAAAACTCTCGCCAAATCTAAAACTAAGTTTAAGACCCTTCGTTTAATCTGTGGATCAAGGTTATAGAATTCGAGGAATTCTGGTATGAAATTCAGAATTCCAATCAAAAAGTTTTGGAGATACTGATTCAAGAAATACTCCTTGTATTCAAAAGAAAATCAAACTGAAAACTTGCATAGAAACCCTGTTTTCTTTTAGGACTGTCTTACGTTAGAATGCTGGAAGGAGCATTTGGTATATGTTTTTCTAAGGGAAGTTCGGTTGCAACAGCTGGCGGGGAGTGTTCAAAGGATGGCTCACGTGGCAAAAGCCTGCTTAGGTCTTGACCAACCTCGGTATGGTTGAAAAACGGTGCACTTTTTGGTACGATGAGCGAGGGTCCCACGAAGCGGTCCCTGAGTGAAGTGCCAGGACACCTAAGGAGGATCCTGGAGGGTTCTGAACCAGGAGATGCATGGGCTCGCGGTGCCAAGGACACCCATGCATATGTCATGAAGATATGTATAATGGACGAAATGATTATTGTAATCTGTTTACTAGATCTCGTTGGCTGACCAATTGGTCTCAACGGAGAGTCCAGAGTGATATTGTTTTTTGAGAAACAAGGGACTGGATGAAATTTTTGAGTTATGACATCTGTAACCAATAATTGTTTGTCATTGGTGGGTGGGTGAGTAATAGTCTGATTCTACCGATTCCAGTGGTGGTTGGGTGGTGGCTAACCCATGGGCCGGATGGGGTGGTGGCTAACCCATAAGCTAGAATCAATGGAGTTTTAATAATTAAATTGAAATAATAGGAATACGTTTAGAATTCGAGTAGTTAAATAAAAACCTGAAAAATTTCTCAAATGATTAGATCAACGACTGTGTCTGATTTCGGTTAGAAAAAAAGCCTTGATTTCTTCAAATTAAGTCAGTGATAGTTTTCCTTCTATCTAGTTTAATCAGATGAAGGATAGTTTAGTCTCTTGAACCCATTAAAAAATTCATTAAGAAAATCAAAAAGGTGGAATCGTCTCTATTTTTCGGTCAAGGAAAATTTTCTCGATTTCGGTTTTGGAATGACCACCAGATTAGTCTCGTGTCCAGACATTCGAGGGCGAGGCCCCGGGTGGGAAATCCTGCCCCGCGGCGCAAGAGGAAGCTACTTCCGTTGCTAGCAACTGAGAATTCGGTGCACAGAGGGGGCAAAGGGGTCTCACAAATGTGATGTGAATTGGGATAGATGTGAATGGATGAGATGTGATGTGATGTGAATTGGGATAGATGTGAATGGATGAGATGTGATGTGATGTGATGTGATGTGAATCGGGATAGATGTGAATGAATAAGATGTGAAATAGATGTGATGTGATATGATGCAAATCGGGATAGATGTGAATGGATGAGATGTGATGTGAAATGGATGTGATGTGATGTGATGTGATGTGAATCGGGATAGATGTGAATGAATGAGATGTGATGTGATGTGAATCGGGATAGATGTGAATGAATGAGATGTGATGTGAAATGGATGTGATGTGAATCGAGATAGATGTAAATGGATGAGATGTGATGTGAAATGGATGTGATGTGATGTGGATCAGGATAGATATGAATGGATGAGATGTGATGTGAAATGGATGTGATGTGATGTAGATCAGGATAGATATGAATGGATGAGATGTGAATGAATGTAATATGAGATATGGACATAGGTAGATGCGAATGGATGAGATGTGATAAGGATAAATGTGGATAGATATGATGAGATGGAATATGATGTGATTGGATGAGAATGAATGAAGGACGATGGGAATACATATGATTGGATGTGGATTAAGAAATGTAGATTGATGTGAAACAATGTGCAAAGATGAGAGTTCGTTATAAAAACTGTATTTATGACCTGTTTTTAAATGACTGTTTTATGTCAAGAATGCTGGGGAAGCATTTTGACTGTCTTGTGAATGAGGTCATAGAGACCTAAGTAATAAAATTGCAACAGCTGACGGAGAGTCAATGGAGGACGTCTCACGTAGCAAGGTCGATCGAGGTCTTGACGAGCCCTCGGTTCGATTTAAATGGTGAGCTTCCGGTACGGTGGATGAGGGACCAAGGAAGCGGCCTATGAGTGAAGAAGCGCTAGGTGACCTGCAAAGGATCCTGAGTGAAGGGGACTGACCATACGGTGCTCGGACTCTGGATCGCTGAAGATACCCACGCGTGCGTCGGAAAGAAAATGGAACAAGGTATTAGAGTTGTTTTCTGAACTCGGGCATGGATCGGTTGATTGACCTTGCTAGTCCTCAAACGGATGAGTCCATGGCTCTTTTATATGGATCTGTTGGTTGATCTTGCTGATCTTCAAAACGGAGAGTCCATCTGAATTTTTATAAGTGAATATATTTTCGGATACTATGAGCTAGGAACTATTAAAAAGACCCCTGATGAGTGGACAGGTGGTGAACGTTCTGGTTGCCACCAATGATGCCATAGGTACACCGATGAAGGAATGATTGAAAATTAAAATTCAACCAGATATTTTGGAGGATTTTGATCACTGATACTATGATTTCATTAAAAGATTATTTTAAAGACAGCTGAATCTGTGAAAAAGGTAATTTTATATGTGGGTGTGTAAGTGGTGTGACTATCTTGAAGTTTGCATGAAGTGTCGACTAGGGGACCTGGGAACTCTTTTCCCTGCTGGTACCCGGGACAAAACATAACCAAATTCCTAAATGGATCCTATCACTACAGTGGTTGGGCGGTTGGCTCTAACCCATGGGATTGGATGGAGTTAGGGTGGACTGATGGATCCCTAAAATGAGACTCAATTCTGTTATGATACTATAGATGAAGTAAATCCCGGATAGTCCTTATTCTATGGAAAAGAATCAACCGCTGTGCCTCTTGATGAGGAAAAAAGCGTTGGTCTCTATGATCCAAGTGCAAGTCTTTTCCTTGATCTGACCATGTGACTTACGAGTTCGGTCGGATGAGTTTGGTTAGTTAAGGCTCTTGACTACGTTCGAATAAAAATATCCTGGAGAAATCGCCCGTGCTTTCTGGACGAGGGAAGTTTTTTTAGATTCGATTTTGAAAGAACTGAGGGATTAGTCTCTTGTCTGGATATCCATGGGCAAGTATCCAAAAAATATATTCACTTGTAAAAATCCAGATGGACTCTTCGTTTTGAAGATCAGCAAGATTAACTAAGAGATCCATATAAAAGAGCCATGGACTCAATTGAAGGAGGACCAGCAAGGTCAATCAACCAGGTCCATACCTGAGTTCAGAAAACAACTCTAATACCTTGTTCCATTTTCTTTCTCGACACGCGAGTAGATATCTTTGGTGACCCAGAGCAGCCTGAGCACCGTATAGTCAACACCCTCTAGGATTCTTCGCAGGTCACCTAGCGCTTCACTCATAGGCCGCTTCCTGGGTCCCTCATCCACCGTTGTGTCAAAAATTCATCATTTCTCTAAAATATCTCATTTTTCAATAATATCTCTTAATTTTTAACTAATAAACCTTGTACTCAGTCAACTCTTCATCTTATGTAAGAATTTACTCATTTTTGGGTATTTTCTTTAATTCTTTGAATTTATCTCATCCCAACACTTGGATTAATTTTATTGGTCTATAGGAACCTTAATTGGACCATAAACTAAAAATTTTTAAAAATCTAGACCCTTAGGCTAAGGTCCCTTATATCATTTTTAATTGATTCCTAATGAACATTAAAAAGTTTATTTTGAACTTCTGTTTTAGGAAAAACCATTTTCAGACACTAGGAGGATTTTTATATCCAAAGATATCTCAATTTAGATTACCTCTCTCTAGATATTTTCTCTCTCTAAGCCAAAACAGGGTAAAACAAGATCTTTCTTCTATTTCAGAGAGGAGAATAATTACAAGAACAAGAGGAAAGATTCTTACACCTTTACACCTCAAAAGCTGGAGGGAAGAATCTTACACTCTCTGTCTCTCTCTTTGACTCTCTCAATCTCTCTTTGACTCTCTCAATCTCTCTTTGACTCTCTCAATCTCTCTTACTCTCTTTAACTCTATTTCTCTCAAACTGGCCAAATCCCTCTCTCTCTCTCTCTCTCTCTCTCTTTGATTCTCTCAATCTCTCCTACTCTCTCTATTGCTCCTAAATTAGCTAGCTCTCTCTCTCAATCTCTCCTACTCTCTCTATTGCTCCCAAATTAGCTAGGTCTCTCTCTCTCTCTACACTCTTTCTAATTTCAACTCTTGCAAGACACTTATGAGGTAATTTCTTTCAAATCAATCCAACGAGATATTCAATTGTGATTCCTTAGTTTTTCCAACACTGATAGATATGAAGAAGAAGACCTCTGAGCTCGCACTCTATTTCAAGCCAATGAAAAATAAGAAAAACTGTTTTGTTGTTTTGTCGTATGTAGAGAGGTTCATCTTTAACTGATGCTTCTTATGTATTTAATATATGACATTTGTGTTTCTTTTAAGTATATTAACTTTCTTAAATATTTCTTATACTTTTTTTGAGTGAAAACTGGAGTACTTGTGTTATCAATATTCTGAGAAGAAGTGTTATTTTTATGAACAACTTGAGTGGCATGCATGGACAGATAAAATTGTAAGTAGTTCTCTTAATAATTTGAATATTTTTCTTCGTACTAATTTTCATACTTTATTTTTTCTTAATTTTTTGTATATAATTAGATATAATTTAATTTTTAATAGGACATGTAAGAGAGCTATAGCAGCTGTTGAAGACAAATATCCGAATTTGAAAAAGGAGGATAGAGTATAAGTTTCTAAATCAAGCAGTTTTTTTACAAAAGGATTCTACCTCATGTGGATAGCATGTTATTGCCAATGTGTGGAAATTTATATTGTCGAAGTATACCAAGATTGATAGCAGTATAAGTTATGTCAAACTAAACCCACTATTTTTGCATTAAATCTTTACCCAAATTTTTAACATATTCTATACTTCTAGATTCTTAAATTTGAGAAATTTTCTTAATTTGACAAACTCTTGAATCTCATGAGTTTTGGATGTGCAAGAGCAATCCATATTATTTTGAATAATTCAATTACTCCTAAAGATCCAAACTCTCCACTCCCAAGTCAAGCCTTTTCATCTAAGAAGAAGAAGAAAATGTCTATACATTCACTCCTAAACCATTTTATGTTTAAGAAACTCTACATAAAGAAACCAAGGACGCTCCACAACAATCTTATGCTCTCTATTTCTCTCGAATTGACCAACTCACAACATAAAGCAAGCATAGACGCGCTGCTACATAGACGGGAGCATCTATAATCATGTCTTTACTCGCGTCTATAAACGCATCGAGTTCCTTTTTGAAACTAGACTCTTATACGCGCAAGGTACGTGGGCCTCTATAATCGCGTCTAGTTCTTTTGAAACTAGACACGAATATAGATGAGAATATAGACGTGAGTTTTGCTGAACTATGTGCACAAGATTTTGATAATATACATGATTGTTTGGTAAAGCATATTTGCAAGGAAAGAGAGAAAAAATAAGTAAATCAAGCTTAATGATATTTTGGATCAATCCACAATAATCATCCATGGCTCCATTGGCTCCCTCAAAGCTTGCAATTACCCCACAATCTTGGATGTTCCTCTTCTCATCAATCCTTATACTTTGCCACCCATCTTCTCATCACATCACCATTAAGCGTACAAAAGGTATTAAGCTTACAATGTATCTCTGTATCCATGACTTTGGTCTTTTCCTTTCTTTGAGGAACATGAGAGGTCATCCTCAAGTCTTCTTTATTGCTCCATAGACAAGGAAGAGATAGATTCACTTCGGTAAGGTATTGTGAGATATAAATAAGTGATTCTTGTACTAACCAACCCTCAACCATACTACCTTCTGGCTTTGCATTTTGCCTTACAAAATCCTTCAAGATCTTCATGAAACGCTCAAGAAAAAACATCGATCGAGCAGCATGCACAATGCCACATATAGGAATCTAATCAATTAAATGAACCATAAGATGTAGTTGGCTTGTGAGAATTGACTATGGGAATGTCTCCTCCACCAAACAAACCACCTCCACTGCCATGACCCTTGCATAGTCAAGTGTACATGGATCGATTTCCTTTGAGGTCGTATATCTACAATGCGAAACAATAAACAAATCATTTTGAGAAAAACGCATGTAAAAAATTAGCTATGAGGGTTTAGGGTACAAACCTCACAAGCTCTCCCATCTTATAAATCGTCTCTCGCACTTCGTAGGATGCACAATTGAAAATGCTTGTAGGAAGAATAAAGTATAAACATGTATACACCATGACTAGATACATTATGATTGAACAAGTTAAATATGTACAACTTCAATGTTTCACTTACTTGAAGTATCTTGTGCTAATCGTGAGACTTCAAGCCATATAATTTCTCAACACCTCTCTTCTTTGTCTTTGTGAAGGCACCTTTTAAACACCTCATGCACCCCGTTGGAGTATGGAATGTAATAATGGCATCTTTAACCAACTTCTCCTCCTTCTTTATCAATATCTAAGGTGCTCGAGGTAGAATTGTCTTCCCATTTGGTCCCTCTCATGGCATGGATGCGAGTATAATCCAAGCCTCCATAAGATGTCACAATCATTGATACATGCATGGATGCGAGTATAATCCAAGCCTCCAAGAGATGTCACAAAACGCCTTGCTTGGTCTCTTGAGGTTGGCAATCTATTCTCCTTTGGAAGCATCTTCAACAAAAGCCTATCGACAAAATAATCAAATTCATTAATATAAAAAATAATTTCTTCTTATATATCTATAATGGACGTAGACAATTTATGAAAGTAGAAAACTCACTTGAGAAGTGCATTCAAACTTGCATTGCTCCATCCATAGATTGCTTTGCAAGTTGAGAAACTCGAGAGAAGCGCGTAGAACGGAATATGTGCATCCCTCAAAAAGTGGGATCGAAGCCGCATTATAAAGGTGGGATCGAAGCCGCATTTTAAAGGTGATCATTTTCCATGGCTTTTTCATTTTCACTACGCTCATTGGAAAATAGAGCATGTACCATATCTTCTAAAACCTCCTCCTCCACCATCTCATGAGGAAAGGGTGGTGAGCTTGTATCTCCATTATTCCAATCCTCCACCACTTCTATGTTTTGTGAAGTCTCTACCATTTATCTACGACGCTTGGCCTCTTGACGCCACCTATGAGTTAACATAGAAGAGTGCGACGCATTATCCTACACAGGAGTATTTCAATGTGAGTCTCCATTGAATACTAATTCTTAATCAAATTCTTACAATATAAGCAAAGTATACTTACCATTGACCCCGTCGGTTCCCATTTTTCATACATTGAAATGTGATTCATCGTAATGCTACGTTGTCGACGCATACATCCTCGACAACGATCACACATACATTTTATTTTTTGTTGCAGCCAACGATCCCGATTTTGAACACGAAGGAACTCACTCATCGTCGCTAGAAGAACTGATTGATGAAGACATCCTGCATATTCAAACAAGAAAAAATATTTTTCATCTTTCTATATTTGTGTAAATACTATTCTATTTTTCATCTTTCTATATTTGTGTAAATACTTTTCTATTTCGCGTTTATAGATGCATCTATCAATGCGTCTATCAATGCATCTATTCTGCACTAGATGTGTTTATAGACTCGTTGATAGACGCGCTTTCAAACGTGATTTTAGATACGCTTTTAGATGCCAAAATAGACGAGCTTTTAGACGCTAAAATGGTAAAGAGAACACGAATGCAAGTAATACTTTTTATTTTTATTTACAAAACATGTTTTGACCTTTATAATACTTTCTATTTTTAATTATATATATCTTCACTTTGTGTAGACACAAGGTGGACAAGATGACTCGGAGAGTAATGACTCCTCCGAGTAGTGGCCCGCTAGTTTTTCTTCATGTATAGTTTTGGTTTATGCAACTATGTTTCTTTTTCAAGCCTCATGTGGCTTGTATGCACAACTTCTTAGATATAAGATGAAATTTTTCATCTTCTTTATGTATTTATATTTTTATTCAAGCCTTATGTGGCTACGATCATGTCAGAATACGCAGCGTATTCCAACATGGTATCAGAGCCTAGGCTCTAGATAGTTCTTGGGATTCGTGTGAGCAAGAGGGAGACTGTTGTGTTGCTGATTGGTGGACCGTACGACGAGACTGTTCAGGAAGAGAAGCAAGAGGACGACGGACTGATTTGCTGGACAGCCACTTGCAGGTGTTAGTTTATCAAAACGTTTCTACTCTAACCAGTCCCAAGAACAATATTAAGTGCATAAAGAATTTCCCATTCTATCATCCAAAAAAAACACATTTCCCAACTTGGGCATGTTCTACTATTAGTGCCATTCATGCAGCTATTGTTCAACAAAAATACAATTCCAATTACAAGGTATATACCCTTTTTCCCAATCTCTATATATATTTCTCCACCACTACCCTTCACTCCCAAATTTTCCAAATTTCAAATATGTATGAAAAAAAGCATGCCCACAAATTGCATGTCAATGCTACAACAAGCGATCCACACTTTGAATAAACATCAACCATAATACCATTTGATAGCACATTTTCAAAACACTTGAGAGCTTCCTCACTCAACTCTCCATGCATTCCATGAGTTTTAATTGGTGGTGTGTCAAATTACTCACCATTACAAGTAATCCATAACACCACTACTTTGTTGATAAGCATGTGTTCTATTAGCAAGAGTCACATCTCATAAAATCAACATGCCTTACCTAATGCTTTCATGCTAAAAGAAAACATCTATAAGATATAAATGTTCAAAACAATATATGTTGCATTTTCCTTGGCAAGAAAGCCAAAAAAGGCATACATTTCAACCAAGGCATTGCCAAACCAGTGCATTTTCAAGCATCTATCAGCTTTCCATTCCATAATGCATTCACACCCATACTACCATGCTTTCAAGCTATAGATTAACATAAAAATATACATGGTTACAACCTTCAATTTTCCAAAGATCTTGAATACTTTATAAGCATAGCTATAATCAACATATCTTGCACCATTCCAAAAGATGAGACTTTTGATTTGGATGCTTGTCAAACACTTATATAGCCGATGCAAACAAGCCACATCATCAACTAGGGTCAAATAGGGTCTATTTCTAGTATATGGTATACCTATTGCTTTACATTATCATGATATATATGCATTCTAATTTGCATCAACAATTCTCACAACATACTTCTTATAAATGTTAATATTTTTCCAAAAAAAAAAAAGACAAAATGAAGCCCCTGCACAAAACCTGCAATTCCCCCAATAACAAGTTTTAGCATTATATGCAGTCCATCACATAACATGTAGAAGTATAAAAAGGAACATTTATAAAAGAATATATATATATATATATATATCATGTATGCACACGTGAACACACACACACACACACACAGTTGTACCTCCATAAAACATCCCCAAAATGAAGCATTCACTGTGTTTACCTTGGCTGCATTTCATAGTTATGGTTGCAAAATTTCACAAAACAAAAGCATTGTTAGGATATTAAGAAAACCCTCTATGCTAAGCCCATGCATGAAAAAAAATGAAAGCCGTAACCTTTCAAGTAAAAACTATCATACTTTCAAAGAATAAGCATTACCATGTCAAATATATAAATTTGAAAGCTATCCAAATCAACCATTAGTCCTTTCTCAACTACTCGTGATGTGTGTTCACTGTTCACCCCTCCTATTTCATTGGGATTCCTATATTGCATATGCTTTATCATATGGAAATGTCTCAAAGCTAGGCTTTGCTGCAAACAATCGTAGACATGTATCCAAGTTTTTATTAAGTCTATTTCGGAGAAAGTTTTTCGGGAAGGTCAAGCTACTAAACAAGCGCTCATCCTCAATGGATCCTAGTATCATTGTTTGGCATAAATCAGCGAGCTTGAAATATTCTGACATACGCTCCTTCAAGTACACACTTTGGTCCAGCTTTGTCCACAATCTAGCCGTTTCCCCTGGCTTTGAAGGCTCCTCTACTTGACTGTATTGCTCCCACATAGTTTGCCCAAATACACTTGATTGATTTATCAACTCTTTGGGGCTGATTAGCTCCACCAAAACTTGATTTTGGAGATCCATGCTTTTCCCAAAGTGATTAGAAAGTAGCTCTACTTTTCCCTTCAAGTCCAAGAACAAATCCTTCTTATGCTCTGTATTATTCCAATACAAAGGATGTACAATGGCCATGGTTTCAAGGAAATCCTCCCTTGGAAATATCTCCCTAATCTCAGCAGTCAAAGTGTGGCATATGGAAACAAGTTCTTTCTTCACAAAGCTAACCAAACTTGGAAAGGTCCATTCTTTAACCTTTTCATTAATGTAAACTTCCTTCACTTTTCTCCTAACGGGCACTTGAATCAACTTTTCTTTGACTTCAATGCAAAGGAAGCCTTTCGCATTGTACTTCAGGTAGCTTTTTTATGAACCAACATCCAAAAGAGCTTTCCATTCATCGAATTGTTTCTCGCTCTGAAGCTGGAATTTTCCCCATACAAAGTGTAGACATGCCATCTTTCTTTCAGCTGCATACTCCATGATATAGCACTCCCTTTGTTGACAAATCTTAATCAAGTGATTCATCTCTCGCAAACAATGGAATCAGGCCTCCCAAGAAAAGGAGAGTTTCTACATCATTTAGGATGTCTAGAAATTGTGAGGTCTTTCCTCTTCCCTTGCCCTTCTTTATGCACCACACCAATATTTGCCTTATATTCTTCATGTAAACGCTCAACAGGACCAATAAGTGAGATCCACCTTGTATCAATGTTTTTCTTCAACTTCATTCCTTGACTTATCCCATCAGAAAAGCTTTTTAAACATTCATCTTTGGACTTCCATCTCACCATAGTTTCGATCTTTCCATCAACCATCTTTTTTTCATGCACCTTCCCTATGTGCTTCTCTATGGTATCTAGCTTTAGTTGTAGCTTGACTTCATGGCCCAACTTCCAACTACATGGTATGCAAGTAGCAAATCTTTGTAGCTCCTCATTCTTGGACCTTAAAGGCTGGATGAAAGGGAAATTTGCCACCCAATCAACTTGAAACACGCTACCAATGTACCACGGGCCTCTCTTCCTCTTATTGTCTTTTGAGGTAGAACCTTGAGTGTTTGCTGATGTATCCATATGGGAAGACCTCAGAGTGTTACCCATCAAAGATGATTGTAAGCCACCTTTAATTTGCATACCATTTTCCTCTAACTGGGAAATTAATGATGTTGAAACAAGGGCCATAGCTGGTTGAGAGGGTTGTGTTCCTTGCTTAAATGAGCAGCTGCCCTCCTCCGAGTGCCCTCATGAGCAACACAAGTAGTATCCTCTACTAAAAAAATGTGGATTTCTTGCATTTCAGAGAAGAAATTCTTTTCCCCTTAGGCAGCATTATAATCTAGAAATGCTAGAAGATAAATAATCCTGCTTGAAAAAAGACACATCTAACCATACTGTTTGTTTAATGTTCAAATATGAGACAATAACAATAACATTTAACATCTGAGTGAACAAGATTTGATGCACAATGAGAAAAAGTATTATAGGGGCCCATCTGGGGCAATCAGCCCTGCTTATACAGGCCGACTGGCTGCCCTAGCCCATATATATAGGGGCACCATGCCCGCCCCAACAAATTTTATCGAATATAGTGTGTATATACCATATTTTTCAGCACACATCGCTTCTCCAGCATTTCTGTGTTTTCTGCTCAGTTTTTAGTCTCATTTCCTTTGCACATTCCAACATGGTATCAAAGATCAAGGTTTCTTGAAGCTTTGGAGACGGTGAGAGCTTGCGAGGATGCTATATTTGGTGCTGACTGGAGAGTGATCAGGCCGAACAAGATGTGGAGAAGCGGGTAGAAGGTGTGTGAAAACATTATATTTCCCAACCCTAAAAAGGGGATTTTTCTGGGTATTTTTAGTTTTATTTGGGGATTTTTATCTTTGCTGCAGGCCGATAGCCTTTAGGCTGGCCAAGCAGAACTCCCCCTTGGTATATGTAGCATTGCTCGTCATTCACCTGAGGGTACCACTTCATTGCACATATCCGATACCATATGTTGGTGCTGCTCTATTGCTTCTGTCGGGCTCTACACAACATTGATTCCTCATCCTTGCCTGACATTTAGCACATGAGCATTTTCTCTTTTAGCCACATCACGAGATAGCACCCCACTATCTGCTACAAGCCACACCATGGGACAGCATCCCTTTTTGCTACATTCAATGCTAACATCAACGTTTTACATCATCACTTCATCATCACTTCATCATCACATCATCAGCGCTTACATCAAGGCTTAGATCATCCTTTACATCAGTCTGTCTTCAGCGCTTACATCAGGGTTTACATTAGGCTATCTTCAGCGCTTACATCAAAGTTTACATCAGCCTATCATCAACGCTTACATCAAGGCTTACATCAGTATATCATCAGCGCTCACATCAGGGATTACATAAGCGTTTACATGAGAGTTTACATCAGCATATCATCAGCATTTTCTCCATAGCTCATGGGACAACAACCCCCTCTGCTATACATAGAGCACTCCAGAGCTTGTACCCTTCATGTATGCAACACCCTTGTCACCAGAGCTTGCACTCTTCAAGTACGCAGCACCCTTGTCACCAAAGCCTACAGCCTTCAGGTCTTGCAGCACCCTTGTCATCAGAGCTTGCACCACCCCCACCACTCAGGATGGCAGCCCTCTTTGCTCTTCATCTACCACCTCAAGGACAGCAACACCCTTGTCACCAGAGCCTGCATCACCTCATCTTTCGCTACCACCACCCACCTTGGAGTGCCTCTGATTTTCTGGGGATGGCAGATAAACCTCTGAAGATCCCCACCCTCCCGACATTCCCATACCACCAATAGTTGGATGGAAACAACTATGGCATTTGGAAGGTAATGATTGAGTCTGTTTTGGAGACTTATGATTTGGCTAACTTCGTCACAGTTGGAGTTTCAAGGCCAAATCAGGAGGAGGACACTTCATTGTCAATCAAGAAAGAGGAGGAGGCCCACGCACAGTTGTGGGATCATGTTGATGCTCGTGTGTGCTCTTTCATCTTCCTTAATTGGACACTTCACTGTCAGTCAAGAAAGAGCGGAAGGCCTAGGCACAGTTGTGGGATCGTGTCAATGCCCATGTGTGCTCTTTCATCTTCCTCAACCGCACACCCCAAGTGATCAATCATATCAAACAAATGACATTGGCTCAAGGGATTTGGTAGCACTCAGCCTCTCTGTACAATCGGGTATCACCCATGAAGAGAGTTTCCTTGGAAGTGCAAATGTGACTGATGAATCCTGCAAAGCCTTTGACGATGCGGGAGCACATTAACAAACTCCATGCTCTTCAGTAGGAGGTTCTTCAGACTAGGAAGGAGATATCATTAGAGGACATGGCCATCACCCTGCCATCTCATCTGTCCTCTCAATACTTAGCTTTCTATTCCTCTTTGATCACCAGTGAGAGGCTCAGCACCATTACTTGGGAGGAGCTTGAGATGGTCTTGGACCAAGAAGAGCGGTTTTTAAACCGTCCACACGGCGGAGGTTTTCGTGTTTTTGGGAGTGATGATTGTGTTCACATTCCAAAGAAGAAGAGAGGAAACCTTGTTTTCAAGTTCGAGAAGCTTTTTTTTATGGGATATGACTCTCTTTCCAAAGGCTACACATTATATGACCGAGAGCAGAGTGATGAGCATGTTCCAGCTTCCACTGTTGATGAGCCATCGCTTCTTAGAGAGCCAGATGAGTATGAGGATGAGTCCCGGGAAATTGTTCCAATGGAATCAGCTTTAGTCAATAGGAGAGGTTGATCCTGAGAATGGAGATTTGCCACAACACAGGCAAGCGGCTTTGCGCTCTTTTCGGGTACCAAAGTGGTTTTTGGATACCATTTGAGAGTCTGGTGTGATGAAGTATCCCTCTGACTGGACCATGAAGGATGGACCTAGAATATCACACATAGTTTGTTACAAAAGTCAATCAGAGAAGCATTTAGAGGTAAACTATGCATTGATGTCTTGTACCATTCGAGACAAAGAGCCTACTTCAGTTAATAAATATCTTTCCTAGGAGACTTGTTTAAAAGCAACAACAATTTGCAAGGTAGTCCTATAACATCTTCTCAACCTTGTAGAGCAGTCCAATATCTTTCCTAGGAGACTTGTTTAAAAGCAACAACAATTTGCAAGGTAGTCCTATAACATCTTCTCAACCTTGTAGAATAGTCCAATATCTTGATCGAGTTCTCAGTCAGTATTCACAAGCCTTTAAGCCTAATTGAATTGCTTGAGTGTGCATTGAGAAAATTCAATGCAACCAGCACTTGTAACCTTTATTTTCCCTACCATAAAAGAAGTAGACGCTCCAAAGAAAGGCCTGTCACATACCAAACGTGTTACATACTCTAACCTGTCTACACTCTATATCTCGGGGGCTGATTGATGCTACCTTAGGTAACAAGAGTTTCCTATAAACATTTTTTGAAGGAGGATCACCAAATACACATACATAAACAAGATTAGAGAAACCAAATAAAAGAGATGCAAGCAAGCTTAGCTCACCACTCAACCATAGGTTCACGTCCTAAACCTCCCCCAAGCCAAGGTTCCACTCCTAGTAGTCCATGCCAATCAACCCTCACGTCCCATACCACTAGTGTTGCTTGGCCCCAAGGACCCTTGACAAGACTACCTGTGATCCACTATGTCCATGGCAACCCTAGCGTCCCATACCACCAATGTTGCCTGGCCATAAGGACCCTTGGCAAGATTGCCTATGATCCACCATGCCAATCAACCTTAGCAAGAGACATAGCTGAGTATTCAATATATCATAAAGTACAATACAAAAAGGTACATCAGTCTCCATGAAAAGGAATAAAACCCTAATTCTAAGCCTAAGTCTAGACCCAGCCCATTGCTGGATTGAATGGTCCACATTGATGAGCAAATCTTCCTTTTATAGATTGGAAAAGTCCCCATGGACTGGCCCCCGCTGATTGCTGGTCGGCCAAGTTCAGGACAGTAAACCCCTTCATGTGCTTCAGCTGCCACCGCCACCGCGACGACAGGTTCTATGCTTTCATATACTTGGTCGACAGAAACACCAAAACATCCACGAGGAAACACACACTTCTAATCTGTGGTCTTGATCTGTCTTTATTTGGTTACTCTCCTCAGAATTAGCTCTAAGCTAAGCCAGTGCATGTCTTGCACATGACAAAACTAGCTCAACTCAAGCTAATGTGCCTCCAGCATATGACCGTGGGAACAAGACAAAAAAAAACACCAAATCAGTGCACCTCAAGCCCTTGCAGACAAGCCATGAAACCTACACATGTTGTGTTTCCCTACATCCCTGGCTGCAAAGTTCAAACCCTACATCCAGAGTGAATGCTTCATTGTTCCCACAATAGACTGGTGGAATGGAGTTTGGATCATGTGGAGAGAACAAGGGAAACGTTGGGGTTAGGAGAAGGGTTTGCTAGGCTAAGGATCCTTGAAAATCATTTGAAGAACCAAGAGTGTCCTAGTTAGGAGTTGGCATACCCTTGAGGAGAAACTCTTGTGATAACTTCATGAACAAACACTCATGTTTGATATGTTTTCATAACATTGTGTGTACTTGGGATTATGGCTATTGAGGCCTTGAATGCTTTTACTTGCAAGAACTCCTTGCTAATGTGTCAGCCCATTCTAGCCCTAGTGTCGCCTACTTTAATTTCAGCTTTCATGGTGTTATAAATGGTGGTATGGCTTAATGATATTTCTTTGATTACATTAATCAAAGATTGGTTCCAAGATTTTCCTACCCGGGTTTCATTGGTATTAGAGTTGAGGCTTCCTTCATGCTGTGTTGGAAGATGGTCCTCTCTCGTTAATCATTATTTATTAGTGTTGTTAAGAATGATGCCTAGCCCTTCATGGAGACCAAGCTCTTCATCTACTTAAAGGCAAGATGTTTGCTCAAGATCAAGACCCTATCGTTGAAAAAAAGGCACTAAAACTTCTCGCTCTTGAAGAGGAGAATTACCACGATTGCCCAACAATATCCCAATGAGCAACATGTGATGGAAGTCAAGAAGAAAGCCTTGTTTGGAGAACATGCAGGGGAGAGCTCGCAACAAAGCCAAAGGATATATTTGGCTCTTTCCTCCTACTTGATTGCAAATGAGGTGGTGATCTTTGATGGAGATGAAAACCTCAATTTTGAAAATCCCCAATGTCTTGCTCCTGAACCAAGAGAGGAAGCTCGGTCCAAATCTCATACTCTGGCCATGAAGAATTTTCAGCCATCTCTCATCGGCCCAACCACAAAGAAGAAGTGCCATCACACCATCTAGCCTCAAGTCCTCAGAAACCATTGTTCATGATATAAAGAGAGATTCTTAAGCACTCATGTAGGTCGGGAAACCCTAATTTTTGGACTGCAACCCAATTTTTGTAGGCACGCATACAGACCGGAAAACCCCAAATTTTTTAGGTTTTCTCTATAAGATTTGGTGAGGATTCGAGGAAATAAAATAAAGGAATCCTTTGCATCTATGAGTGAGTCTCTAATTCTGTGTATTGTGTAAATTAGGAAGATGTGCATGTGTGCAGAAAACATTAAAGGTAATTAAGAAATACAATATAACCCAACCTGATGCAAGACGCTTTGTAGTCTGTGAAAAAGGGTATCACTAAACGGAGAGGCTCTGCGCGAACAAGGAGCAGCAACAGACTCCTCGAAGCTCCACAGTTGGATCTGGCCTTCACTTTTGTGCTATTGTACTTTCATGCCCATGTTGTTGTTCTCTTGTTTATGGTGTCCTATGCGGTGTCCATTTCTCTGCAGCTTCTGCTCACAGTCGTGTCAGCCCGTGTTTCCAAGGCCCCTTTCTCCTTCCAATAGAGGATAAGGGGAAGCGTTACAGGCTATATGAGGTGGTTCATAGGGGCTTAAAATAGCAGTGAAATGCTCATCTGATTAGCATTTTGGGGTAGCCAACCAAGGCATGCAGGGGCGGAAACAATGTGTGGGAGGGCGGGAAGCAGGCAGTTGGTAGGCGAGTAACCAGCAAGTGGCAATACCTTTCCAAGTTCCCCCTCTCCTACCCTGGGTGAAAGTTTTTAGATGAGGAAAAGAAGGAGGAGGTTCACAGCTTACGAGCAATTAGGTTATCTCTAGAGTAGGAAATTTTGGGCTGTTATTATTTATATTCAATTTTAAAAAATAGCCTCTTTTTTTGCAATATGCTTTAAATTCACCTTTGGGCTAATATTAGCCCCTAATTTTTACCCTGACTCTCTCTAACTCGTTCTCTTTGCCTTTCTCTCTCTTTCTATAATGTATGTTAACCCTTACTGGACAGCTCTCCAATGGCAACGCCATCCATTCGTAACCATCACTTCATTTGGCCGCCATTGAGATTAAAAATGCTAATAGTATATATTTTACGTGTGCGATCACCGCTTGTCTATGAAAGGCATGCCACGGGATTGGAAAGCCATAGACCTATATTTCAAGTATGTCCAGCCAAGGACGATGGGGGGCCAAGATAAGGGTCACTTTGTATTCTCACCATTCATTGTCTTATGCAATGTTGTTCTTCTCTACTCTCTTGGTCTCTTGTGTGTCTTGCTTTGCTTTCCTAATTCAATTAGAGCTATTACACGCTCACTGTGTATGTGTGAGTGCATGTGAAAGGAGAGGAAGATTGAGTGGGAGGAGGGTCGAGCTTCCTTTGGAGTGTGATGGCGGTGTTGGAGTGGAGCTTTGGAGTGTGGCTGCATGGCAACATCGTCTCCTATGAGAACCCAAGCACAAGTATTGAGACGAGGTGAGAGACACACCTTGCCGATGCAATTGTGACCTAGGTTATGGAAGATTAGCTTCTCGATTGAGCTATTTTATGCTCCCGAGTGCGGTTGGGAAAAGTCCCATGATTGTGATTAGTTCCTACAGTCTTTCTATGGTGCAAGGGCTTCCCATGAATCACTACAAGGAAAAGCGACCGTAGGCGCGTTTATAGACGCGTTTTGATGTGGTTTAAAATTTACGAGCGTATTTATAAGCGTGCCTAAAATCGCATCTACCAACTGGTGTCTATAAGCGCGTCTATATGCATGTCTATAAGCGTGTCTATATCAGTATAGATGCACTTATAGACGCGCATATAGACGCGCTTATAGACTCCATTATAGACACACGTATAGACCCACTTATAGCCTCCATTATAGATGCACATATAGACGCGCTCTGAAATTTAAAAAATTTTCTAAAGAGCTGCCTATGCAAATGTACAGCTGCATTTTTGCACAGGCTCTTTGGTTTAAGGTTTTGCTTACTTGTACATAGACGAATCAAGATCAGCAAAGATATCAACATAAAAACTTAAATTAAAGATAGATATGCACAAAAAGATTTGTGAACACACTTCGAATATTGATTAAAGAAGATGAGAAATTACATTTTATATCCAAAAATTTATCCATACATGATCGTAGCCACATAAGGCTTGAATAAAAAATAGATACATAAAGAAGATGAAAATTTTCATCTTATATCCAAGAAGCTGTCCATACATGATATGAGGCTTGAAAAAGAAACATAGTTGCATAAACCAAAACTATACATGAAGAAAAACTATAGGCGGATGACTACTCAGAGAAGTCATCACTCTCCGAGTCATCTTGTTCTCCTTTTTGTCCACCTTGTGCCTACACAAAGTGAAGATATATATAAATAAAAATAGAAAGAATTATAAAGGTTGAAACATGTTTTGTAAATAAAAATAAAAAGTATTACCTGCACATTGGTGTTCTCCTTGCTCGATTGTATTATTCGTCGGAGATGATCCCTTCATCGTGAAGGTAATCCCATATATCTCCTCTACTGTGGCGATGATGGTAGGGCCAGTCTCTGCTAGGGTAGGATCTCTACCCACAATGTCACACTACATCACAAGACAAACATTATAACACAACTCAAATAGAGAGAATACAAAGAAAAGACATGAAGTTGCACTATACATAATACAAACTCGGCCTCCCATGATGCACGACCTCCAGATCCAAAGTGCGATGATCCATATCACTCCATTTGTATTCGCCGGCGCTTCTCTTTGTTGGTGGTTCACTACTCCTTCTAAGAGCTCCTTCTTGGCTTTCTTCCACTCGCCCTTATGAGCAGTAGATGGCTTATCGTGTCCATTTTGACCGGCATCTATTCGGGGTTTCTCCTCCTTTGCATGTCTCCTTACTAGAGACCTCCTATTCTTAAGTATGTCTTTGATTTTGTGTCGCGCGCCCATCTACTCTTAAACCTTTGGTCGTGAGGATTAAGATACTTCTTGTGGACAGCTTTAATGCAATCATCCACTAAGCTCTCCCTTTGTTGCTTTATCTGTGATATCATAATATGATATATCACCATGATGTGGTGGTGACTCTGAAGAACTATCCCCACCCCCAAAGCACTGCCTTAGGCATCCTCTATCTCCTCTACCTCCACTCTCAGCACTAGTGCAACGTGAGATACAACCGCCACTATCTCCACCACGACTACTGTCCCTATGACGACGACTACCACTCTCATGAGAGCCATGATAACTATGAGGTGTCACATCTCCTAAAGGTGGAGGTGTAGAAGATGCTATAGCACTAACTGGGGCTGACGGATGACGGGTGAATGTAACGACAGGTGAAGTGCCTCGCAAGGGACTCTGTTGGGTTGTGGGCGGTGGATTGTGGGCGGACTTGATGGGGTAAAGGGGTACCTGTTGCATAGGCTGCCAACTGCTGAGGGGTGGGAGTATAACCAAAAATGCCCTCTACCTCCTCGTTAAGACTCGATGAGAGCCTCAACCTGTGGGTCTATGGAACAAGAGGATGAGGACCCATGCCACATCTATACAAACAAAGAGAATATTAAAAAAAATATTATGCAAGCTAGAGAAGCCTTATCCAAGCATTATGTCTAAAGTACTATGCATAAGCTTAAAACACTATGCATTATGTTTAAAGCACTATGCATTATGCAAGCCGTTACGCAAGCCTTGCATAAATCATTATGCATTAGGCCTAATGCATAAAGCATGCATGAGGCCTTATGCATAAAGCTATGCATGGAGGCCTTAACCATAAAGCTTATGCATAAGGCTTATGCATGGAGCTATGCATGGAGGCCTTAACCATAAGGCTATGCATGGAGGCCTTAACCATAGTGCTTTATGCATAAAGCACTATGCATAAAGCCTTGAGCATGAGGCCTTAAGCATAAAACTATGCATGAGACCTTATGCATAAGGCTTATGCATAAAGCACTATGCATAAGGCCTTGAGCATGAGGCCTTAAGCATAAAACTATGCATGAGACCTTATGCATAGGGCTTAAGCATAAAGCTATACATGAGGGCTTAAGCATAAAGCTATACATGAGGCCTTATGCATAAAGCACTATGCATAAGGCCTTAAACATGAGGCTACCTACAAAACAAAACAAAAAGTTGAGAAAAGAATTAGTAATACAAAACCCTAAAAGTGTGAATAGCATGGATACATAACGAGATTTAAGCCTTATGTATAAGGAGGTTTAAGTATAAGCATGGATACATAAGGAGATTTAAGCCTTATGTATAAGGAGGTTTAAGTATAAGCCTCTTATGCATAAGAGGCTTATGCATAAGAGAGAGAGAGAGAGAGAGAGAGAGAGATAGAGATAGAGAAGAGAATACCATTCAAAAAATTTAAACATAAGAAGCTTATGCATGAGAGAGAGAGAAAGAGAGAGTGAAGAGAATACCAATCAAAAACCCTAATTCTAAATATATCATTCAAAAACCATGAATATATGAAGAGGTGGAAGAGACAAGTGGGATATAGATTACCTTGTGAGAAATTGTCCTTGGGAAGAGACTTGAGAGGAGACTTTGTGAGGAGAGGATAAAGGGTGAGGTGCAACCATCATAAGGAAGAGAGGGTTGTAAAAACTTAGGGTCATGTACAATAGGGAGCAAAGGGGAAGCAAAAATAGTTGCGGCATCGACGTGGGATTATTCCAAAAAAATTTTAACAAAGCGCGTCTATACTCGCGTCTATAAGCGCGTCTATATCAGTATAGATGCGCATTTAGACGCGCATATATCCGTGCATATACCGCATATATATCCACGTAAATAGCCACATAAACCCCGCCAGATCGCAAATTCGCCCATGGCCCCTCTCTCACTTCCATCTCTCTCTAGTTTGCGCGAGTATGTTCTCATTCTCTTGTAGTGAATGGCGTCGCTTTCGCGGAATAGCCACAATGCATTTTGACTGCGTGTGTGCGTATGAATGATTTTTGTTATATTTTCATTTTTTAAGTTCTTTTTCAAGAATGATAGGAATCAAATGCTGAAATTGTTGTTGCATTAGTGTTTAAATTTGAAGAAAATTATGTTCAGTTTGTGTAATTTCTACATGATTTGTAATTTCTACATGTTTCTCAATTTTTGCATGTTTTTCAATTTCTCTGAGTTCTGCAATGCAATTTGTGCTTTTAGGTTAACTCTTCCCCACATATCATTTACGAGTTCAATTTGTGGTTTTGTACATTTTTTATTTTTTTTTATTTTTTAAATTTAAAAATTAAAAAACATGAAATTGAAAGAATTGGGTTAAATAGACCACAAAATTAATTTTCTAACATTGTGTCCATCCTAATTTTGACTCTTTATTTGGAGAAATTGGGACAAAATAGAAATTAGGAAAGGATTTATAATACATAGAAATTTTTTATGTTTTCTGCACATTCTGCATTTTTGCATTAGTGTAATTAATGTGGGTTAATTATGCTTAAGGTTTGTTCTGTTTTAGGTCTTCGTCGCAGTTATTATTACAAAAAAATTATTTGTAATTTTTCTTTGATTGCATTGCCTTTTAACTATGCTTCTTTGCAAATATACTATTTTCTATTGGGGTGATCACCAACAAAAATCCTTTGACATGCTCAACCTAGCATCTTTTGACACATACCCTAGTCCTTCAATTACCTGATTTTTCTAGACCTTTCCTTCTTGTCATCTCACTGATAGCAGTGGATCTAGTATTGGAGCAGTCCTTATCCTCTTGCCTATTACTTTTGCACAAAATGATATGCTTTGGACTATTTTTGATAGATTTAGTAAGCAAGCATATTTTACTACAGCAAAAAAGATATTGTCTGCTTCACAAAAGCTGCACATCTTTTCATCAAACATGTCTTTACACACCTGGTCTATCTAAAGTTATTGTACTTGAGCGTGACTATAGATTTTGTAATCATTTTTGGATTGCTTTTCTTCAAATCTTGGATCTAAAATTTATTTCACATCTTCTTTTTTTTCTTGAAAATAATGGCCAAACTGAAGAAACTAATTGTACCATTCTAGATTTCTTAAGGTCTTACACTATCTCTACACCAGCTAATTAGAGCAAAAATATCTTTATTTGCTACAATTTTGAAAATACGCACACACACACACACACACACACAGAGTCAAAATGCATTGTGGCTATTCCCCAAAAGTGACGCCATTCATGGGAAGACCTTGGACCATAGAAAGACTGTAGGAACTAACTAAGGTCATGGGACTTTTCCCAACCGCACTCGGGAGCATAAAACAACTCAACCAAGAAGTTAATCTTCCATAACCGAGGTCACAATTGCAAAGGCAAGGTGTGTCACTCACCTTGTCAATACTTGTGCTTGGGTTCTCGTAGGAGATGATGTTGCCATGCAGCTACACTCCGTAGCTCCACTAAAAAACCGCCATCGCACTCCAAAGGAAGCTCGACCCTCCTCTCACTCAATCTTCCTCTCCTTTCACATGCACTCACACATACACAATGAGCGTGTAATATCTCTAATTGAATTAGGAAAGAAAAGCATGACACACAAGAGACTAAGAGAGTAGAGAAGAAGAGCACTGCATAAGACAATGAATGGTGAGAATACAAATTGACCCTTATATTGGCCCCTTTGGTCCCTGGGCTTTGAGGATGGGAGTGATGAATATGTCTGTTTGCAGACCCTGGTTTCTGAGCACATCAGGGTTTTCCTGAACAAGTCTTAGGAGCCACTCTCGTTAGCGTTGCAAATTGTTTGTGTTGCATGAGTAGGAGTAGCAAGTTCTTGTAACCATGAAGAGGTTATCTACTTTTGAAGATTACAAAGTTTGATTTACTAGTTGTGAAAGCCCAATGTGTTTTGCTATTGCGTGAAACTACAATGGATGTTGACTTGGGCCGGATGTGATTATGCAAATATTAATAACGTGATTATACAAAGTGTAATTATGACATGGTTATGTAGCGATCCACCAACGTGATTATGCAAGCATAGTAAGCATAGTTGAAGCATGACTTTGAAGCCGTGATTTGTTGTCAAGATGTAGGGTTTGAACTTTGCAGCCGGGGATGCAGGGAAACACAACATATGAGAGTTGTCGGATGTGTCACATGCGGACATGTGTGAATTATTTCATTGTTATTTCAATGGTTTACTTGTAATAAGAAGGACCATGACATGGAGTGGAGGTGTAGTGCACCAAGACTTAGTTGTGGGAAAGGATTGATCACCCTAACTTGGCTTTAAAAGTCTCAAGGAAATAGTATATGGCGTGTATCCTAGTGGTATGGGACGCTAGGATTTACAACATGTAGATTTTTTGGGTGTGTCTATATTTTCTAACCTTGTTATGTCCTATCCTTATAAGGGGTAGTTACTCTATGGTAGATAGAGTTACGTAAGACTTCACAAGGAAATCATAAGGGTAATTTGGATGGGGTACTAGGATTTGGGTGGGTGAATCTTTACTCAGTTTTGTGTAGACTTAGGCCTAGGCAAGGATCTTCATTAATTTATACCAGGACTCAGGGATCATTCCACCTATTTGAGTGTAGTACTATATTCAAAACCGATTGTTTACATCTTGATGATACAGTATGTGTGTCGGATTGTGCTGAGATTAGAAGAGAAATTTCTTATGTCGTGATGCTCCAACAATAGGTAATCCAGAGATTCACCAGACTTTTTTTTTTATCATCCTTAGTTCAATGGTGGACAGACAGAGAGGATGGGATTAGGTTTTGGAGATTATGCTTTGTGCATATGGCTCCAGGTGAACACTTTATTAGGGGAGGTACATCCCTATGGTCGAGTTTGCCTATGGTACTACTGAGCATATTGTTCTAGCAATGGCAAGAATATGTTTAATAGGAGTTGAATTAAAACCCAGGAGTTGAATTAAAACCCAGATTCCCTTAGACTTTGATAGCTTGAAGGACACATAGTTCTGGTGCTTGGATAGGTTAGGAGTCTCTGAGAGAGAGGTATGATATTCCCTAGCTTGAAGGACACATAGTTCTGGTGCCTGGATAGGTTAGGAGTCTCTGAGAGAGAGGTATGATATTCCCTAGGTAGAAGGATTACCAGATCTTAAAAAGGATGGGCATGACGTTGAAGCTTGTAGATATTTATCTCTGCAATTTCAAGTTTCCAATTCCATGAGGAGTTGGAGGATTGAAGGACCCTTCTTGGCACCCACTTGAGAACCCTTAGGTGGCTTCTTGACATAACCACTTTTCTTTGAGGTACTTCCTGATTTAGTACCCTTGGTTTCTTTATGTAGAGTTCCTTAAACATAAAATGTTGTAGTGGTGAATGTACATGCATTTTCTTCTTCTTCTTAGATGGAGAGGCTTGACTTGGGAGTGGAGAGTTTGGATCTTTAGGAGTAATTGAATTATTCAAAATAATATCGATTTCTCTTGCACATCCAAAACTCATGAGATCCAAGAGACTACCAAATTAAGAAAATTTCTCAAATTTAACAACCTAGAACTTTAGAATATAAGTTGAAAATTTGGGTAAAGATTTAAAGCAAAAATAGTGGGTTTAGTTTGAAATAACCTACACTGCTATCAATCTTGGTATACTTAGACAAAAGAAATTTTCACACATTGGCTAGACAAAAGAAATTTTCACACATGCCATCCACATGAGGTAGAATCCTTTTGTAAAAAAACTAGTTGATTTAGAAACTTATACTTTGCTTCCTTTTTCAAATTCGGATATTCGTCTTCAATAGCTGCTGTGATAGCTCTCTTACATGTCCAATTAAAAATTAAATTATATCTAATTATATATATATAAAAATTAAGAAAAAATAAAGTATGAAAATTAGTAAGAAGAACAATATTCAAATTATTAAGAGAACTATTTATAATTTTATCTGCCCATGCATGCCAGTCAGGCTGTTCATAAAAATAACACTTCTTCTCAGAATATTGATAACACAAGCACTCTAGTGTCCACTAGAAAAAAGTAAAAGAAATATTTAAGAAAGTGAATATCCTTAAAAGAAACACATATGTCATATATTAAACACATAAGAAGCATTAGTTAAAGACGAACCTCTCTACATATGACAAAACAAAAAAATAAATTTTCCTAATTTTCATTGGCTTGAAATAGAGTGCGAGCTCAGAGGTCTTCTTCTTCATATCTATCAGTGCTGGCAAAACTAAGGGATCATAAATGAATATCTTGTTGGCTTGATTTAGAAGCAATTTCTTCATAAGTGCCCTGCAAGAGTTTATAAACAAAATAGAAAATATTCATACATTAAACACATGAGAACATTGTATTTATACCTTAAACACATGAGAATGTCAACACTGTCATTAATCTCCCTATCCTTCTCTACAAGCATGTAAATGTTCTGTTACATTCCCGTAACGCCGCTACGGGCATTACCATAAGAGGGGACGGCCTCTGGCTCACCACCCAGCCATAGAGGAAGAATGAGGATTGCCCCTCATCCCCCAGGCTATATAGTGTGTGGCCTGCCGTCCACACTAGCCTGGCCGCCCATGACTCCGCATAGGCGTCCTCTCCCACTGAACCCCGGACATGGCCATCCGGTCTGCCGTCGGTCATAGGCATTACAGCCTACGTGACATTACCCCCCCCCTTAAGAAGAGTTTTCGTCCTCGAAAACAAACTGGGGAAACCTTTTGGAAATTGCACTACGGCATTCCCAGGTAGCTACCTTCTCATCCCTATCTATCCATTTAACAAGTACCTCCTGGTACACTTTATGTCGGGTTTGTCTGTCTCGATACCCAAGAATCCTTTCCGGTTCATGTGGTATCTTTGGTGGAGTGATCAATTCCACCAAAATATCTAGAGAAACTACGTTCTCTAACCCGTGAACTGATTTCTTCAGTTTACTAACATGGAAGACAGGATGAACTTGAGAACTCTCCGGTAACTCAAGTTTGTAGGCTACGTCCCCAATCTTCTTAAGGTTTTGAAAGGACCACAATAGTCGGAGAAAGTTTATCAAACTTTCCTGTTTTCATGGTTTCTGACTACGCAGGAACCTTGAGGAATACAAGGTCACCTTTCTTCGTCCTTTATCCGCATAAGTTTTAGTGCGATCCTGAGCGCTACGAATGCTCTCACGTGCGGCTCTGAGCATATCATTCATATCTTCAAGGAAATTTTTGACAGATTGAATTTTTTTCTTTTCTAGGCCTACAGCCATCAGAGATCTCGGCTGGAATCCATACATTAACATGAATGGTGTAAATCCCGTCGCTGAATGCTTGGAGTTGTTATAAGCAAACTCCAATATGGGCAAATATTCTTCCCAATTTGATTGCTTCTTACTTACATAAGAACGCAACATATTCTCGAGTATTTGGTTAACTTTTTCAGTTTGACCATCAGACTCCGGATGATCTACCATACTCATACTCAGAGTAGTATCCAATTTTTTGAAGACTTTCCTCCAAAAATGACTGTTGAACTTTCTATCTCTATCCGACACTATATCTGCGGCGGGCAGGCCATATAGCTTGTAGAGATGTTCAATAAAGAGTTTTGCCAACTCTGGCATTTTTACAGTTTTCTTCGTGGTAATAAACTTTGCCAGTTTAGTTGTCCACTACTACCCACACCGAGTCATTCCCTCGACTCGTCTTGGGTAAACCGGTAATGAAATCCATGGAAATGCTTTCCCATTTCCCTTGAGGAATCTCCAGCGGATGGAGTAGTCCTCCAACTTTAAGACGTTCTGTTTATTGACTTGGCACTTATTGCATTTCAGCACATAAGTCTGGACGTTCTTAAACAAAGTAGGCCAATAAAACTGTCTTTTTACTAGTGCATATGTCTTCTGAATCCCAGGGTGACCCGCACTTGGACTATCAAAACTATACCCCGAAGGCTCGGCTAGCCTCTCCGGACTAACTCTCGCCTCGTTACCCGTCGCACCTACGGCCAGTCTCTCCGGACTAGCATTACGTGCCGGCGAGGAAGGTGGGCGCGGCTGTGACAAAGTGTGTACGCGTACAGCACGCCAGACCTCTGTAAAGACAGGATCATGCTCACACAAGCCATGATTTGGTATTTCAACCAAACCTTAAGGCAAATTTCATGCCTTGATTTTGCATCATGTCATTAGCACAGAAGCTAATGTACTAGAGAGCACTCTAGTAGCGCAAGTTCTCAGTCTTTGCTACTAGATATTTGTAGACTACGCTACCATGTTGCATCACCAACTTGTTATAACTTCTCCTTGGAAAGCTCTACGGTTATAGGAGAAATAAACTAGAGCCAATCTAATCATGCATCACAAGGATTAGTTCTAAAGCTGAGAGATACCTCTCTTTTAGAGTAACATCGTTGCACAAGCATATGCTCTAGAATTGTGTTGAATTTCTAACTACCATCAATCTACGGATGGTTAAACTTTACTCTAACTCAGAGTAAATGTAACTTTTTGAAAATTTCCATTCAAATATAACAATCAAACTTCCTATCTCTTATGCCATACTATATATGCGAGCAGATCATATAGTATGTGGAGATGTTTGATAAAGATTGTTGCACCACTACGGGTGTCTGGAGTTACATCCAATCACTTACAACTCTGTGTTGCTATTACCAGACACATCCCTTCCAGTATTGTCTGGACTCACACAACTATTCCAGTTTATGTGATATTTGAGGATATCCCTCCTTTCCCTCAAGAAAGGTTTTTGTCCTCAAAAACTCTACTCTCAAGCGGACTACGCGCTAGTGTCATAGGTCCAAGAATAAATCTAGACCGTTATATTTTATTCTTGAGTCCTTCCAAGAAACTTTTAAACATCTTGCAACGAAGATGTGGTATAGTGTCTACGCACATATGGTGGTACTATTGATAAACTGCTTTGCAACCGATCAGTGGTTTCACACTTGTAACAAAGTGCTTCATTGTTGCATATTATTACCCTTCATAAGCGGTTACACACTTATGAATCATTTGGGTGGGTTGTACCATCTATCAAGAAAAATTCCAAACTACTAATAACCACATTATCAATCCACAGATAATGACTAAGCTTGGTGCGAAGCCATAGGTTGCTAGATAATTGATGGTAATAACACAAGCCCAATGTCTCATTACATCATACATTCAATATAAATGCAAACATCACAGTACTTCGTGATGATGAACTTAGGAATTTCATCCTATCCCTGTTTGGTGTTGGTATGAAGTATAACTATGAGAACATTATTTGCTGCCTCCTCATCATAGCGGCAAAGCTACCTACCCATCACAGGTGGCAATCTCTACCAAGCTATAACCAAGGACTAGCAAATAAACGAGTACTCTTGTAAGAACTTCATAACCATATCTCACACCCAACTCATAATCACTACGGATTAAATGCCAGGGCTTGCAAAATTGAATGTTATCTGATAGTAGGTAGAGGGGATCATCAAACTACGGATGACCTCGACAACTCACTAGGACTAGTGATGTGTAACTTTTAAGTTACTCCACTCTCTTGCTTATTCCATACCATCGAACAAATCGGTCCCTCGATTTGAGCAACGTCAACATATTTATGAGTACCTCGATACTCGTGGTTCGGTAATTTAAAATGTTGATCTAGAGTATCTTTCACTCGAGGATCTTAATTTTATTAGCAGTTATGTATTAGTAGTGAGTAACTATGTACCCACTATCATTACACTAGTAGCTCCATACTAGTCTGTGAGTAACTACGTACCCATTATCATTACACTAGTAGCTCCATACTAGTCTGTGAGTAACTCCGTACCCATGGCGTACCTCCCCCGAGTGGGAGTACCATATACAACCATCTATAACAAGATGATTAAGTCACTTGCTATGCTAAGAAGTGACTACACAAATTGACCCCTCCATTGCACATTGCAGTACAATTTCTGGTATTACAACACGAAATTTTTTTTTTTGGATGTCCTTATCATAGAGGTCAACTTAAAAACTAGTGCATAGGTCTTGTGGAGTCTCGGCTGACCTAAACACACCACTGGTGACTTCCTACAAAAAATGTGGCGCCGAAGTCACCACCTATGTACTTTAACTCCGTAAAGTACATGGTCTTCATCTGTCATCTATGGAAAGTTGTAAAACATTCCTGCGAGATGGATTTTTTTTTTCACCCTAAAATTATTGTGCACCATTTTAGTGTGAAGAGCTTTTTTCCTGGGTACCATGGTTCACCCCAAGCTCATCTGTTGCTAAATTCTCCGATTTAACAAAAGATATGTCTGCCTCCGAACACTCCGGTTCAGCCCCAGACTTTGAGTTTACTTCTTAACACTCCGGTTAAGTCAAAACTCACCAGATACAGTAGGATTTACCACTAAGCTCTCCGGCTTAGCCTTCTATCCTAACTTAGCCCGAATTTATGTACACTACATATGTCGGATCCGATACTAAAAAAATCAGGCTCATCTGGAGTGAGATACTACTCACTATTGCCATGTAAAACCTTATTAAATCCAAGAAATGCTCCACTCATTTCCAAGGGGTCATACGACTCATAGGGTTTACACGCACATGAACTTTGTAAGCAAAATAGCCGGTCATGCAATTACAATTGCTTATGTAGGAAAGTAATATATTTCCCAAATTCATATGGTAACAACTAAAATGTGCTCACAATCGCACACTTATGTTGAACATAGGCAAGACTACACTTGCAAAATGCTATAGGGCGTCCCCCATGCATGAAATTGTCCAACCAACTAGCCTTACTGCTAACCTCTAGATTTAGATCACTCCGGAACTAAATCACTCTGTTAGCACTAGCACACCATCATGGTCTTGCTACCTAGAGCTTCTCCGAACTCTGTAAAACTGGGTTTTATCCCAACTTATGGCTATATTTGGTAATTGTCAAAGTTCAAATTTTATCTTGCACACTTTATCACTACGGACAAGTGTACATACAACCTGCCAAAGAGTCAAGTTACATGCACAAGCCTTGGCGTCCCATTCCACCAAGACTACAATCGATTTCGTGAGAATTTGATGTCCCATACCATTAAATTACCGCCAAACCAATTGATATGACATATAAAAAGGCTCTTTCCCCTCTCGAAAGATCATCACAAACTCTCGAGCAGTGGGATGTCGACGCATGGCAATAAAAAGAAGTTTAAGAACAGTTTTCTTCGATCAACTTCTATAAGGGCATTGAGCATTACATCTCAAGACTATACCCCTTCAGATTTACCTTTGATTTATACAAATCAATCCTAAATCTGCTATTATTATCTAGGCGTACGCTAATCCTTCAGATTAGTACTTCTAGATAAACCATTCATTTGAGCACTGCTAGCAGCACTACTAGCCCCGTTATCCCAAGTAATACATACCTTAGGGATTACTTTTACCAGGCAATCACGTGACTAAATCAAACTAGTCACTAGGCTCAAGTAGTGACACTATTTTGGTACTACCAACAAGTGCCAGCTTGCCTCTACGGGCCAAGGCTCGCTTGTTGCTACAAACAGTAAGCAACTTGTTTGGACACAAGGCATAACCACATCAAGACTACGCTTGTACATGGTACTCATTTGCCAAAGTTTATCACAATCTTCTAGCATGTGTTAAAAGATTGTGAAGGGTTATGAGCACTACGGCTCAATTAGGCTTACCTTGATTTCTCGTGATAAGCACTTCGTCTAATTTAGGCACAACTGACGCCTTGCCGGTTTTAGCCCAAGTAAAACACACCTCAGTTTTTGATTTACACTAGTCAAACTACGTGACTTTGATGGTCAACACTAAGTCTATGCTCAGCTTAAATTTAGTTCTCTGAACCAAATGTGTGATCACCACATGTGCTATTGTCGAGGCGTTACGGCCATAGACGTGTTCACTAGGCACAACAGTTATAGAACGGCTTTGTTTGAAGGACTCGGCACTACGGCCGTGGGACTTGTCTCTCTCTTAGCACGCGGCGCTACGGCCGTGTGCGGTGGGTCTCTTTCGTGGAAAATGGGCACTACGGCCACACGGCACGACGGCCGTGTTGGGCTTGTTTCGTGGGGTGTGTCTACAGAAGAACACATTTGTTTGTCACTACAGAACAAACACAAATTTGTCCGAACAAAACTTTAACTCTAGCAAGACGACGCTCGCAAAAGTGTAAATTGAAATCTGGCGAGGCTACGCTCCCAGAGTCTTCATAACAAAAATAAAAAATAGTTAAGAGGCTGTGCCTTGCCATATCTTTCCTCCCCATTTAAGAGAGGATTCGTTTGAATTCTTTCATTTTTAATTTCATAAAAATGAACAATAAGAATATATTTAAAAAAATATATAGATTTTTTAACCCTTTTGTTCTTTTTTTTTCTTTTTTCTGCTGCTGTTCATTGGTGGTCGTTGATGGCCGCCTGGCCGCCCGTTCTGCTGGTCGCCCGCCTGGCCTTTGGCTGGCCGCCCGCTGGGCGCCTAAGGCTGGCTGCCCGCCGCTGGGCGCCTAAGGGTGGCCTGGCCGGCTGGCCGGCCGCCTCAGCTGGCCGCTGGGCTGGCCTGGCTGCAGCGCCATCGTCCACACGCCCAGCAACACCAACGAGCAGGCGGCGTTGTTTGCTTCAACCCTTCCCAAGCTTTCGCAGGCTTTCGCAGCCAGACGCCATAAGCTTTCGCAGGCTTTCGCAGCCAGACGCCATTTTCGGCAGAATAGCCGTGGGGCTGGTCTGCGCCCCCCCAACACACGGGTCAACGAAATGCGTCTCACAGCATCATGGTATTGCGGTCCTTTCGTGGCTCTTTCCCCACTCAGCCCCTTCAAGGCAGTCAGCGCAAGTCTCCATGGGCTGCTCTTCGCCCCCCCACACACAAGCTTCAACGAAGCTTTAGCAGACAATGGGGCTGCTGTTCGCCCCTTCCACTTCCCCCGCACACAGTTGAAACAAATTTCAAAACAGATATTCAATTCAGAAAAATTCAATCGCTTACAAAAATTGCTTACCTGCGATACTCCTTCGTGCGTGTGACGGGGGGAGAGAGAGAGAGAGAGAGAGTTCTTCCCCTCCATTCTTCCATGGCTGTCTCCCTCCACACCCTCCATTCGAGATAAGGATAAGGAGATTGTGGATGAAAACCATCGAGTGGGCTCCGGTCCCCCGTTCACACGCGGACTCTCACGATTCCCTCGAACCACGCTCTGATACCAGTGTTACATTCCTGTAACGCCGCTACGGGCATTACCATAAGAGGGGACGGCCTCTGGCTCACCACCCAGCCATAGAGGAAGAATGAGGATTGCCCCTCATCCCCCAGGCTATATAGTGTGTGGCCTGCCGTCCACACTAGCCTGGCCGCCCATGACTCCGCATAGGCGTCCTCTCCCACTGAACCCCGGACATGGCCATCCGGTCTGCCGTCGGTCATAGGCATTACAGCCTACGTGACATGTTCCCAGGTGCAATATAGATGGGTACTCTTCCTCCATTGTGCCAACATTGCAAATAAGTTACCCTAGTACTTGGGCAAGCCTCTCGGAACCGGGTTTCTCCAACTGCACTAGGGTCTCTAAGCTATCATACACATGTGAGATATTCTCCTTTTCCTTCTCCTTCTCCTCCTCCTCCTCAGAACTCGTGTCGACTGGCTTCTATTTCCTAACCAACTTTCTTTTCTTCTTGGGAGGACTAGGGGAAGTGACTTCTTCTACTTTTATATTCTTTTCTTCTTGGGAGGACTAGGGGAAGTGACTTCTTCTACTTTTATATTCTTTTCCTTTGATTTCCTTTTCAATGCTAGGGGAATTTCCAGGATCTCAAAGGCTTTCCTATCCCTCATTCGCAAGGGATGAAGACATTTGAGGAACCTGTACCTCACCCTACTTACGAGTGTCATGTCACTATCCCATCAAAGTGACTCTTCTTGCATGTGAAGCACAAATGCAGCTATCATTCATACAGTCTATAAGGAAGTGTTCACAAGCTTCTTGTAGACATGCCACTGCGCACTGCTCTGCCATCTATAATGTCCTTGCCCTTTATACTGTCACTTACCTTTCTTACAATTCTTAGGAATGGTGCCCTAGGGAGGATGAGAAGACTCATAGACTCTTGTGCTTGCCTTATCTCCGCAAACAATCTCTTTTGTTTCTGAAGGAAAGTTCTAGCCTTGGATATATTAGTTCTCCCCTTTATTGTTTTCTTCTCTAATGGTTGCTTAGATGTTGCCTCAACTTGATTTTGAGGTTCTCGCTCTGGATCTTGCTATTTAGGGATCAGGGTACACCATCCTCATGGTCTGCTTTGTATGAGCCATACTTGCCGTCCATGGAGCGATAGTGCAAAACCAACTTAAGATGATGATCTATATCGCGACGTCGATGGAATGAGTGCTTGCCACCCACCCACCGAGGAGAAAAAACCAACTGCCTACCGTCCACGGAGTGATACAGCAAAACCAATGTAAGTCAATGGTCAATATCACGCCATCACAACGAAATGGTGCCTGCCACCCACCGAGCGAGGAGGAAAACCTGATGCCCTCCACGAAGTGATAAGATAAATTCAGAAATGCAGAAAAATAACTCTCGTGCCGTCAATGGAACCCGACCAAAAAAAAGAGAATATTTTCTCTTGTTTATAGAGTGTGATGCCATCATGACAAAGATGATGTAAGCCTTACACGTGGTGATTAAGTGTACAGTTTGATAATGTCAGCCCTACATGTGGCATTTAGACGTACACTTTGATAACGTAAGCCCTACGCATGGCGATTTAAAATACTTTGATGATGTTAGCCCTACATGTCAATTGTACATGGATGATGTCAGCCCTAAAAATGTCTATATATTATCGTTCCCTATTGAAATTTCATTTTTTTTCCATTCACGGTGCGATAATGTCTTCTGGTTTCTTTTGGTCCCCCTTCCTCGCACCATGTGGAAGTCCCTTTCGGTCCCCCTTCCCTTGCACCGTGAAGTCCCTTTCGTTCCCCCTTCTCTCGCATCATGGGAAGTCACTTCACCGCACAATAACCATTTTTAATTCCTTTTGGTCCTTCTTCCCTCGTGTTGTGGAAGTCATTTCAAGCATGGAGCATTAAAAAGTGGTTCATGTTATGATCATGTGGAAGATTTAGATACACTTGAAGAGATAAGAGACAAGCCTAGTGCCAATGAAAACCTATTCGATTTGTTAAGGAGAGCTGGGCATGATGAATTTCTTCCAGATGTTGAGCCAATATTCAATGTGCCCTTCAATTTGGAACATATTATTATGGACATATCAAGCTCTATTTTAGAGGAAGAGTGGGAGGCATATAGTAAATTGGTAAGTATAGAAATTAAAAATGAGGGATCATCACATTATGTTCACATGTCTAGCTTTGCCCTCTCCTCATCTTAAAAGAAAAGAATGTCAGGAAGGTGGGATACCTATGCAGAAGATAAGAGGACAAAGACTTGTCTTGATGACTGCCCTCTGCAAAAGAAAAAGTGCAAGGCTCTTGAGTACTACTTTGGGTTTGTTGCTTATCTATTTCTTTATGCTGACAAAGAGGACTACACAAAGGATGAGCTGGAAGTTCAGAAGGGTGAAAAGGTTTCACAAGCATAATTTGTCCACAAAGATTGAATATGAAGATGAGGTTATAGACCTAGTTTCTGGTGATGAGGAGTGCCTTCTAAGCATAGGGTTCAATGTGGCAGAGTTTAAGGCCTCCACTATTATTGATGAGGGATCATCTGTGCATGGAGAGCGCTTATTAAAATCAAACTTCTTCATCCCTAGGCTGCCCTCCTTTCTTATAAATGGCAAGAACTATATCCTTCTCTCCCACATACAAACGCTTTATAATTTAAGGGAGGATTATTTCCTCACAATTAAAGCAAATGGTTGTGAAGCTGCTAGAGGTATACTCGATTTGGAGAATGAACATAAAGAGGAGTTTCTAAAGTTGGACACCGAGGTGACATAGAACTTCATTGAAGACCCTAGAGTCATGTCATTGTGCTTCGACAAAGTGAAGGAGACTAAATCTTCTCTTCTCACAAAGCTAGAATTTCAAAGCTTTCAAGAGGAGTTGGGAATTACTGAAATGGGAAGAAAGCCCTTGCCTGAGCTTAATCAAGGAAATGAAGAAGGCTCCATCAACCTTTGGGATGCATCATCCAAGTTAGAAGAGGATGAGAACTAGAAGGTAATTTATTTGCTTTTGAGTGAGTTTATGTCATTGACCGAGTTTATGTAGAGCTTGATCATGCCAATGTTTTCCTTGGACATGGAGGTGGTGCCAGTGCAAGAATTGGGAAAGATGCCACTCTTGCACACTACATCCCATCTATTGACAAAGAAATATTTATTGTCTACCATATTCTAGTGATGCTGAAATTCCACTTCTCACACTCAAGACACTATCTAGATATACATGCTATTCTTTTATCCCTTACAAAACACATAAGGTCATGCTTATAGAGAAGTGTGCTGACATTCATATCTTTGGATATGGTATAGGATTTTGGCCTTCTAGAATCGAATACTTCCTCTGCTATGCTAGCTATGCTCTAGGGGCGGACTAGAAGATGTAAATGCACTGAAGGGTTTATAGTTGCAAGAAATTTTTGTGCTATAGAGGAAAAATGCCTACTGAAGAGGAAGAGCAAGTGGAGAAGAGACTCCAGAGCAAGTGGAGAAGATCTTGTCATTGTAAATATTTTGTAATATATTTTATGACATAATGAAATGATGTGATTAAGTTCTAATTATAATTCTGTGTTAAGCAAAAATGTTCACAACACTCTTCAAAATATTGTCTACTTGTTATGGCATGTTCTTATTTGTTTGGTATAAAAAATTCTTCCTTCTTGCAAATTCTTTCTTCTTGTCTTCTTGAAGATCTCCATGCCACATGACGTGCTGGTGTCCTGTAGTGCTAGCTTTTCACTTCAGTGATTTTCTCGTTTTGGCTTGATTTCGTGTTTCCCTTGCTAAATGACTTGTCAAGCCTTTTCCAAGGATAGTTTTCACCCAAAAGTATATCTGTAAAACCAATTGAACGTTTCCTTAAGGTAATTTTTATGAGTCTTCCCTCCTCCATGTCGAGTTTTTTTGAAATATACTCCTTTAGCTCGATAGTGAGATTTTTTATTCCTTGGGTGCTCCATATGTCAAGAGAACCATACTCATTCATGAAGTATGCAACATGAGCATACAAAATGTGCTGCAGAAGAAAACATGACCAATTCACAAGCTATTATTTATAATCATTTCAAATTGATTAGTAGAAAGAAACTCTACATGTTTACCATGTAATGCGTAATGTTAATATCACCCCATGTATCGACCATGGCCTTTGTAAAATTTTGAAAATCTTCTTGAAATTTTGGTGCTCCTCTGTAGTCATCCTACTTTTGGTCATTAATTTAACTATCTTATTAAAGTCTGACCAAACCTTCTCACATAGAACTACAAGGCTTATGTTGGTGTAGCCGAACATCGTACATTTACACAAACCCTTCCACAGAAGTCCTAGGACTTTGAGCTCTTTACTTTTTTTGGCCTCTCTAGAAAATGTCTTGCCTTATATACACTCATGGACTATGCCACTTCAAGATTCATGCTAGAGGTCTTCTTTTTAACTGTAATTTGTGCATTGCTACCATGGCACCCAATTGAGTTGAGTAGCTCCTCTACCTTTTGAGCTTCATGTTGTCTTTCCTTGGGTTGCATGGTAAATTCATAATCAATGTGACACTTGAGCAGATGATCAAACATATGCATGAATGCATGCAAAGTACAAAAGTGGACATTCTTGAGTTTGAAGGGAATAATAGGATTCCATTTGAATGCCTGTTTGTCTTAGCTAGCATGTTAGCAAACAAGACACCACCAACCTAATTTTGCCAGCCAGCATCATCATCCACCACTATGTCATTCTCATCATCTTGATTCTCTAGCTTCCTCTTCCTTCCTGCCTTTTTCTGTTTCTTTTCTCTCACCATTCTCATGCACCATGGACAAGGATTTACGGTGTTAGCATCTAGTGGACACCTAAATAGGCACTTTATTGTCTTCAAGTCACCTTCTAAATGCCACTCTACTGTATAAGTTTCCTTACCCTCCACTTCTAATTTTTTCCCTTGAATCTATGCTTTGATGACATCCGTAATCCAGGGTATCCTATCAAACATCCAAGCCAACACTTCATGTGTCTCCTTTGATACTTCAAATGTCCCAAGCCACCATATCTCCCTTTCGGATTGGACACTAAAAGAGGAAATTTTTGACTTGAAAACCCTCTCCCTATCGCTCGTTTGATTGTCTGGTTTTTCATTAGAACCTTCCAAAGGAAACTTGGTCTCCTCAGTCATGTTGATCTCACTCTTTGCATATGTCATTGCCTCATTCATAAGTGTTATACTCATTCGTTCTCACCTCTTACCTTTCACAATTTGACACTCATCCACTTTCAACACAAAACATACCTTGTCACCTTTCATGAGACAAACAAAAGTAGATAAGCTTTGGTACTTAAAAGAGTTGTCTATTAGCTCTCACAAGGAATGTACAAGAATACTTACATTGTTTAGGCAGCCCATAGAATAAGATCATAGCTCTCTCAAGATGTTGTAGATCAACAAATCTATTGTTGAACTCATTGTAGGGATACATGATCTTACCATTTGTGCCTCGCTTTTTCTCCCAAGCTCCAATGGTAAATGTATCATTGATGCAATAGTATTCTCTAATTTTGCGTTGCACATCATCATGGCATGTCCTCTTTGCTAATCTCATCATTCTGGGGATAGAAAAAATATTCCTTTGTGATGCCTTGTTTGCGAAGTGTATCTTTTAGCAATTGATGGAGGGCTTGAAAACCTTTTGTGCTAATGCCCACCTCATCGCATGCATTCTAAACCTCCTTAATGCTTAGAAGATTGGTAATGTCATCCATTATCACATTTGCGAGTACCTAACGTATCTTCTTGTGGCACATTTATTAAAGAAAAGAGGAATTTTAGATAAATTTATTTTATGATAAAAGAGGAATTCCCATGTGACATTTGGAATTCAATCATTTAAATACAAAAAGAGGAATTCCCATGATATTTGAGATCCAAGAAATTAGATAGTAAAAGAGAAATTTTTAGCATAATTCAAATTATGAGTATTTATCAAAAGTAGAATTTTGAGCATTATTAATTTAATTGGAAAATATGGGTAGAATTGATTTTTGTAAATCCCATGGATCTTTTACTCAAAAGAAGAATATTGAATATATTTCACTTGAGAAATTTGAGAAAGAATATGAAAATATCCATTGAGAAAAAGTACCTTTAACTAGGCCAAGCAATTGGTAGAAATTTTAAAAAGTCCCATCGTTATCGAAAATAGAAAATGTTACTAAATGTGAATAGATGTGAATGCGATGTGAATAAGATGTGAATGCGATGTTATAAGATGTGAGTGGATGTGATAAGATGTGGTGTGATGTAAAAGGAAGTGGATGGGATGTGAGGTGATGTAAATGGATGTGGATGTAAATGCTGAGATGAGATGAGATGTGAGGATATGTGAAAGGATATGATGTGATGTAAATGGATGTGGATGTGGATGTGTATGTGGATGTGAATGAAGAGGTGAGAATGAGATGTGAGGATATGTGAAAGGATACGATGTGGATGTGATAGATGGATGTGGATATGTGAAAGGATGTGATGTGATGTAAATGGATGTGGATGTGGATGTGATAGATGTGATGTGATGTGATGTAAATGAATGTGGATGTGGATGTGAACGAAGAGATGAGAATGAGATGTGAGGATATGTGAAAGGATGTGATGTGATGTAAATGGATGTGGATGTGGATGGGTAAGATGTGATGTGATGTAAATGGATATGGATGTGGATGAGATGTGATGTGATGTAAAGAGATGTGGATGCGAATGTGATGATATGTGGATGAAATGTGATGTGATGTAAATATATATGGATGTGAATGAGATGTGATGATATGCAAATGGGTGTGACGTGATGTAATGTGGATGGAATGAATGAGATATGATGTGGATAGATGTGGACGTGATGTAATGTGGATGGAATGTATGTGATGGGATGGGGATGCAATGAATGTGATGGATGTGAATGGATACAATGAGATGTGAATGGATGTAAATGTGACGTGATATAAATAGATGTGAATGGATGAGATGTGATGAGTATGGATGTGATGTGATGTGAATCGGGATAGATGTAAATGGATGAGATGTAATGTGAATGTATGTGATGTGAATCGGGATGGATGTGAATAGATGAGATGTGATGTGATGTGAATCGAGATAGATGTGAATGGATGAGATGTGATGTGAATGGATGTGATGTTATGTGATGTGGATCGGGATGGATGTGAATAGATGAGATGTGATGTGATGTGAATCGAGATAGATGTGAATGGATGAGATGTGATGTGAATGGATGTGATGTTATGTGATGTGGATCGGGGTAGATGTGAATGGATGAGATGTGATGTGAATGGATGTGATGTGATATGAATCGGGATAGATGTGAATGGATGAGATATGATGATAATGGATGTGATGTGATGTGATGTGGATCGGAGTAGATGTGAATGGATGAGATATGATGTGAATCGGGATAGATGTGAATGGATGAGATGTGATGTGAATGGATGTGATGTGATGTGATGTGAATCAGGATAGATGTGAATGGATGAGATGTGATGAGAATGGATGTGATGTGGATCGGGGTAGATGTGAATGGATGAGATGAGATGTGAATGGATGTGATGTGATGTGGATATGGGTAGATGAGAATGGATGAGATGTGATGAGGATAGATGTGATGAGATATAATATGATGTGATTGGATGAGAATGGATGAAGGACGATGAGAATACATATGATTGGATGTGGATTAAGCAAAGTGAATTGATTTAGAAGAATGTGGAATAACGAGAAATGATGTGGAACGATGTGGAAAGATGAGAGTTCATTAGAAAGTGTATTTATGAAACCTGCTTTTAAATGACTCTTTTATGTCAAGAATGCCGAGAAAGTATTTTGACCATCATGTGAATGAGGTCGTGGGGGAGACTAAGTGATAAAGTTGCAATAGTTAATAGAGTCAATGGAGGACATCTCGCGTAGCAAGGTCAGCCGAGGTCTTGACCAGCCTCGGTTCGATTTAAATGGTGAGCTTCCAGTACGGTGGATGAGGGACCAAGGAAACAGCCTATGAGTGAAGTGCTAGGTGACCTATGAAGGATCGTAGAGGGCACTGACCATACGGTGCTCAGGCTCTGGTCGCCAAGATACCCACGTGTGCGTCGAGGACATTAGGAATTTTTTGGACCCAAAGAGGGCCTCTTGGATTAACTTTTGATTAGGAATGGACCAATAGGAAGAGGGATGGGTGCATATTTTTGACTTCTTTGACCCTAGGGAGCCTAGGCTTTGGTTTGCTAATGGGACCTAACTACTACTCTTATCCCCCTACCTCCTGGGCCCAAACTTAGAGGTCCCCCCACCTAGAATCATGCAGATTAAAAACCCTAAAAATTAAAAAATTTTATTTTTTTCCCAAAAGTGTGTTTTCCCTCTCAAACTTCCTCCCAACATACTCTAGGTTTGGAAAGCTCATTTTGAACCTCTTTCTTCCTCTTCTAAGCTCTCCATTGCTGCAAAAACTCCATACCTCTCAAGCTCTCCCTCCTTCTTAAGCTCCCTTAGTCTCAAGCTCCCTCTCCCTCTTTCTCCCTTTTCTAAGCTCTCCATTGTTGCAGAAACTCCATCCCTCTCAAGCTCTCCCTCCTTATCAAGTTCCCTCCCTCTCAAGCTCTCCCTCCTTCTCAAGTTCCCTCCCTCTCAATCTCTCTCTCTCTCTCTCTCTCTCTCTCTCTCTCTCTCTCAAGCTCCCTCCCTCTCCATTGCTGCAGAAACTCTATCCCTCTTTAGTCTACTCTAGGTTCAAGAAGCCTATTCTCAAACTCTAACCCTCTTTTAAGCTTTCAATTGCTGCACTGAAAACCCTGAACTTTCTCTCCTTTCCACTCCTCTGTTGTAAAACAAGCTTTTCTTTTCCCTTCTTCTCTTTTCTTACCACCATGGCCTGTTCCAACAATGTGAAAAGACCTAGGGAGAAGGCGGAAGATCTTGTGTTGCATAACACAAGAGATGAGAATGGAGTTTGGGCTCCAACAAGATTCAGGATTGGGGCTTGGGTCTACATGCAGCCAAGCTCTAAGGAACCACATCGAGTGCACCAATTGGGGAATATGCTACATCGTTGGAAGGGGCAGCTACAAGGCTTCAAGCATACTAAGAAGGAAGGACTGGTTGCCATAGTGTAACATGTGTATACCCTTGGAGACTTGTACATTTAAGGCCAACGACCAAGGTTTCCTTCAAATTGTCAGTGTAACATAAACACGGCTTTAACAACATGCTAATATTGGATTTTTTGTTTCAAATTTTCTTATGATTCTTCATTTTCTTATGTCTCTCTGCTGCAGATATTTTCCCCTCTAATTATGTTGAGGAACAACCACTCCAAAGCCTCATTGAAGTTTTCTATGCTATGCATGCATCCACCATTGGAGAGGCAATGTTTGTATCTCAAAGCCCAAGTGATTTTGTACAGAACAATATCTTTGTCTTTTCTGACTCATATTTTGTAGATAAAAAAACCAGGTTTATTTGGCAAGCTAGAAGAGATCCCCAACCCCCCTCTTAACAATCCCGAATGGCCCAAACCTAATGCTTGGACCATCTTATGCTTAAAGTTTAAGATGGTAAGTGATATCAAGACATCACTCAAGTTTTCAAAGGCATCTAGGTCAGTAGGGCTAAATTGGTTTTGTCCTTTACATGTTTTTGTGCACATGTTCAATTCCATGCCAATGCACCAAACAAAAACAATGTATATTTGTAAGGAGGTACGGTCTGACCTCATTCAAGGATTACTAGGAGAGGGTTGGGAGGTTAATGAGGGGTCACATCAAGGTGATATGTACAAGTGCAATGTAGTAGATTCTACAGTGTCTTTCAGGTTCTTGAAGGCACGCTCTATTTTATACATGCATTTGTGGCACTACCAAAGATGGATGCAAAAGCACGGGATATGGATCCCACTTCAAGCCTTAGAAGAAGAAATTGTGCCTATTGAGGTAGCTGTGATGATGCAAAATGGATGGATTGAGCGAGTGGCAGCAAGCAAGCATTGGAGCCTAGCAAACCTACGTCAACACTTTAGCATCATGGGCTTTGACAATGTGGAAGAGTCAAGTTTCAAGTTGATGAGAAGAAAGGTATATCTGATTCCACTACATGTCTAGAAATAACCCTTACACTTTCTGGTTATTGTGCCACTTTCTATATTTTTACAGATTGGGAAGCGTAAGGAGGGGACAACCATGGTCTCAGAATCATGGCAAATAGGGAACCTTGAATTTTCAACAGCAAGGTGCATAGCCCTACCAACACATAGTAGGCATGTGGAAGAGCTTGAAGATGAACTAGGTATATGGGAAAATAGCCTCTGTTCTGATGCACGTGAGGGACAAGAGTTTTAGGATCGACGTGAAGGCAATGACAAGCTTTCAAGTCAAGGAGATGGAGATCAACATGAAGTAAATGTCACAAGAGAGGCAAAAAATGAAGACATTATAACAATTTTAAATTAGATGACATGCTTGTAATTTTGTAGCAGGATCTTTTTTAACCAATCTTTATTTAATTGAAATCTTAATATTTTTGCAAACTGTGATTTTTTTGTCTAGCGGTCTAGTGTGAAAAGGCCAATTTTTAAATTTTAAATATAAATAGCCAAAGGTGCCTTCTTTCTCATTTTCACGCAATAGAAACCAAGCACGAGATCACACTATCTCTTTGCATTCACATGGCTACCCACTTTGACAACTTCTGTGAGTTCCTCTCTACCACCCCGTGGGCGGGCAAGAGCGATCTCTTTGTCATGTTTGCTCGTGAAGTCGACTTTGAAAAGTCGCTCACCCTTGCATCGCAACATTATGAGATGCAGATTGCATACATGGAGCAATACTTGGCTCCCCACTCCGTCTCCTTTCCCCATTGCCCCAATGATCGATGGGTGCCTGTTGAGCTGTTTAAGTACATTCAACAATATGCCCGCCCCTACATCCAGCACCTTGAACGCTTCATCGACATCTGCATCCCTGCCAACAGGAGCTTACTGTACCTTCAATAAGCAGGAGGTGAAGAGGTTGGGAAAGGGCAATTTAGGAACTAGGTTCCTCTCATGGCTTGCCACTTTTGCGTTCCTCATTAGCGATGAGGATTCGGATCAGGAGGTAGAGATGCCTGCATTGCAGTTGGCAGGGTATTTGAGGGATGATAAGGAAGTGAAGGTAGTAGGAACGAGTGCTAGTGTGGAAGAGCAGCTTGGATCAAAGCACTTTCGAGAGGGTGCACAATCTGCAGCTGAACAGCCCACTGTAGTAGAAGATGCGGGGACATCTTCCCCACACGAGGAGAGCAAGGTGCTGCCAAAGCTTGAGATCTATCTCTTGAGCACCATTGTGGTGGAAGGTGAAGAATACTTATTTCTTCATGACCTTGAAAAGACAGCTGGCTTGAGAATGGATGAATGCTTGGGCATTATATGCACGCGATGTGAGGTGGACCTTGATACGTCCAATCTCGGTCCTCACCTAGATAGTATTATATTACCCCTTGGAGAATCTATCGCAGAGACAGTTGCTTTGGTCAAGGAAACTGTGGTTGAGACCGTGGAGCAAGCCCTAGTTCTAGAGGAGGAATTCATAACCTTACAAGACAAGCTAGAGACTAAAAAGGATACCCTTGCTGTTGGAGTGATGGAGGAGACCAAAGCACCTAAAAAGGATGAGGCTAAGTCCTCGATTGTCCTCTCCGCCCCCACCAGCACTTTGGCAAAAGAAGACATTGAGCAAGAGGTAATAATCAACCTTTTACAACTTAGAAACATTTGTAATTATGTATAGGAAAATATTTTGTTTTTTCCTTTGATTGCAGAGGGTGGTTGAAATTGACCCATTTGCTGGGAGAGGCGGCGGTAGAGAAGAGACCAGGCCAAGGTCCATGGACATGATGCTGCGTTGGCACACTATCTTGGTCGGCTTCATGTGGATGGCATCACCATTATCCACAGGGACTACACCCCTCATTTGCCTTCACTCTCTTCTTTTTGAAAGCCCTCTCTAAGGTGCTCTGTGTAGCCTCTATGGCACAGAGAACCAAATGTATAGTTCTGATTAAAAAATCCCTTACCTCCTTCGATGTTTTTGGTTCTGGATTTAGGGGTAAGCTTCTTGCTCGTATAGGTATAGCCAAAAGCATAGGCATAGAGGATCCTCAAGAAATAGCCCAATCACTCCTTGAGCACACTTTGCCAATAACAAGAGAAGGAAGCTCAATATTGTAAGAAAGCTTTTGTAAAGATGATGTATCACTTCTTATTATGAATACAATATAGTTTTTGTAAACTTATTTTCATCAAGTATATCATTGTTTTTTCTAGTTTGTACCATCAATGTTTTTGTAAATGCATCAGAAATGACCCTGGGAGCTTGGGGGAGCAGTGCCAGAATAGTGCGAATTTTGAGCCTGCACCGCTACTGTAGAGCCCAAATTTGCATTGTTTTGGCACAGTTTTCCCAACCCTTCAGTAGCAATTTTGATGCATTGGATGATAAATAACGTATTTTTACACATGATTAAAGGTATTTTTATCTTGTAAATTACTGTTTTTCATAATCAATGTACTTAACTTCATTATATGCACCAGAAATGATTATGAGTGGCTGGGGGAGTAGTGCCAAAACAGTGCGAATTTTGAGTCTGTATTTTACACATGATTAAAGGTATTTTAATCTTGTAAATTACTATTTTTTATAATCAATGTAACATGCCTCAATAGCAGATGCAGAAAAGTTTGAGGGTGGAGGGCCAGGGCCAGAGTCTGATGATCAAGCTAAAAGGTAAACATTGATCAAAGGTGAATATGGAAGGGAAGGAGGCTGGTGGGATGCTTCAGGATACCTTGCTTCTTGATGCACCTTAGGAAGAGAACCATGAGGCAGATTTTGACTTTTGAGTTGCACAAGCTAATCAGATTTGGTAGCTATGTGTGATGGCAAATCATGTTAGGGCTACCAAGGTTCCAATAGAGGAAGTGGTAGATGCTCGAGTGGAAACATGCCGGTTTTTGGGCACAAGTGGAATCCTTTCATTACAAGGATGCAATTTTCTTTTTTACTAACGAATTCCCTTAGTCAACAACATTACAGATTGGTTACATGATTTATTAGATGGTAATTTTGTGGAGAAGATCTTTGATGGTCTCGGAGGATTCTATGAGGTCCTATTCTCATCCAAAGAAGTTCAAGATTTGGTTATGCAGAAAGTCCCATTATTTCTAGATGGACAGTTGGTGCATGTTGTACCCTGGTGTCCTATGGCAGAGTACAGAGATATGTTACGCCAAGCATGTCCTATTTGGGTGGAGGTTGTAGACTTTCCATCAACTATGTGGGAATTGTTACTGTTGGCCATGCATACCATTGGGGAGGTCAAAATGTCATCCAAGAATAAAAATAGGGTTTGCATGTTGTGGGATACTTTGGAAGCCCTGACCCCGACAATTGAGGTTATGCGTAGATGGATTTTACCCTTTGTATTTTGAGTTAAAGTGGAGATCATTTGTAGGCCATTGCCTCCGTTGTGGGGAGATGGGTCACTTCATTTCAGAGTGTCCAGAGGAGGTGAATGCTCAGCCATAACCAAACCTGTCCCAAGATCTGACTCATAAGGATACAAAGCTTTGGGCTTGCTCCCCTTTGTGGACTGATCTACTTCGGGCATGGCACTTCCCTATACATGAGTGCCAGCTCTCATTCACATCGTTACTCCTCCCCCCAGGGGGGATTTGTTGCCATCATATATATAGGTAGTGATGTGTGTGAACACACAGGACCGCCGGGGCACTTTTTCCCTCTTTAGGAGGTTTTTTTTCCCGGCTTGTATATACGCCCATCCTTCTAGGGCTAACTTATCTTTGTACATTCACACAATCCAATACACTGTGTGTTGTGTGCATTCTTGCTTCTTCTTCTCTAAGCTTTATGTGCTTTCCTGCAACCCTAATTCCAACACGCATGGCATGTGACATGTATATGTCAAGATATCTGGCCCTCTTAGTATGAAACCATCCTCTCTAAGTCTCATGAAAGTATCCATGGAAGTAGTACTGTAGCTTGTGTGACCGTGGCTCATGTGTTGTAATCCACATATCATGTATGTATAGTCCTAATAAATCATATATGATCACACGGCTCTCGTCATCCTAAGAGAGCCTAATGAATGGAGAGTCTGGGTCATACTGGAGTGGGGGGAGGCAATCCATCCTAAGTGCCTGCCTCATGAGCTAGGTGCATACTCACCTATAACATGACTCATGCCCATCTATTGCTATTTGTTGGGGGGACTGTAGAACGAGCCTTGGGAGTCTCCAAGTGGCCATGGCACTGATCCTATGAATGTATGTGACTATCTGGAAGAGTGCCTCTACTACCATGGGTGCTACAACTAACTCTGCCACGATAATATCATGTGGGAGCAATAGTTTAGTGCATATCGTATGAGAGAGCAACACGACCTAGGTCTTCTCTATCTTTGGTCATTTGGTTGAGAGAGAGAGAGAGAGAGAGAGAGAGAGAGAGAGAGAGAGAGAGAGAGAGAGAGAGAGAGTTAGAGAGTGAATTAGGTAAAGAGAGAGAGATTCTTAGAGAGATAAAGAGAGTTGGTTAATTTGATAAAAATAGAGAGAGTTAGAGAAAGTAAGAGAGAGACTGAGATAGTGTGAGAGAGAGAGAGTTGGAGAGAGTTAAAAAGAGAGGATTAAGTTAGAGAGGAGAATTAGAGAGAGAGGAACAAAGTTAGAGTGAGAGAGAGAGTTAGAGAAAGATAAAGAGATTGAGTTAGAGAGGAGAATTAGAGAGAGAGAGAGTGATTGTTAGAGAGAGAGAGTTGGAGAGAGAGAGAGAGAGAGAGAGAGAGAGAGAGAGAGAGAGAGAGAGAGAGAGAGAGAGAGAGAGACAATGTGTGCTAGAGAGAGTTAAAAAGATAAAGAGATTGAGTTACAGAGGAGAATTAGAGAGAGAGGAACAAAGTTAGAGAGAGAGAGTTACAAAAAAGAGAGATTAAGTTAAAGAGGAGAATTAGAGAGAGAGAGAGAGAGAGAGAGAGAGAGAGAGAGAGAGAGAGAGAGAGAGAGAGAGAGAGAGATAATGTGTGCTACAGAGAGTTAGAGAGAGTTAACTAGCTCGAGAGAATTAGATAGTAAGAGAGATTTAGAGAGAGCGAGAGAGGTAGAGAGAGAGTTCAAAAGAGAGAGTGAGTTAGAGAGAGAATGAGAGTGAGGTAGAGAGAGAGAGAGTTCAAAAGATAGCTTTAGAGAGTAAATTAGTGAAAGGTAAAGAGAGAGAGAGAGAGAGAGAGAGAGAGAGAGAGAGAGAGAGAGAGAGTGAGTTAGAGAGAGAATGAGAGTGAGGTAGAGAGAGAGAGAGTTCAAAAGATAGCTTTAGAGAGTAAATTAGTGAAAGGTAAAGAGAGAGAGAGAGAGAGAGAGAGAGGAGAGAGAGAGTGTTAGAGAGAGAGAGAGAGAAAGTTGGCCAATTTGAGAGAAATAGAGAGAGAGAGAGAGAGAGAGAGAGAGAGAGAGAGAGAGAGAGAGAGAGGGCCACAAAGAGTGGGAATTAAACTTTTTAAAAGATATTTTGTTTTGTTAATGAGATTTTTTTAAAGGAGGAAAAATAAGAGGAGAAGGAAGAGAGAGAAAAAGAGGGGGGAGAGAGAGAAAATAGAATTAGTTTAAACAAAATGTTTTAAGGGGAAAATTTTAAAAAGAGTGAGAGAGAATGAGAGGCCAGAGAGAAGGGCCTCTCATTAAACTAATGGCTAAAATTTTAAAAGTTTGGCTTTGAAATCTATCAATGTGTACATTTTTTTGAAAGAAAACGGGCCAAATCCAGGACGACTCCTTACCTTAACTTATTAGGAGATATGTTTTTTTTTTTTTTGCAACACCAAAACGGACTTAGGGGCCAAGTTCTAAAATAGTACATATATAGACAAAAGCCAAGACAACTTGCTAACTTGACTTGTTAGAAGAAATGTTTTTTTAAAAAAAAACCACAAAGGCTGACTTAGCAGCCAAGTTTTGAGATAGTACATATTGGCAAAGTTAGGAAGACTCCATATCTTGACTTGTTTTAGGAGATGTGTTTTTTCTATCAACAGGGCCAACCTAGAGACCAAGTTATGAAATATCACATACTCTTTACGGGAGATGTTGTGGGGCAATAGGAAAAGGGAAATCCTCTATAGCAACATCCACCCACACATGTCGGAACACACTCAAAGAACAGAAAAGGGGGCACCACCAGCTAGGGTTGGACCATATACTCACAAACATACCCAATCACACACACACGCTCAAAAGCACATTTACCCTCTTCAAACCACCCGAACACACACCTAGATCCACCTAAATGCACACATCTGCCAAGAAAGAGGGGAGTAGGGCACATCAACTACTCAACCCTCATAATTCAATTGATATTTGTGGGCATAGGGGTGAGAACCCTCGTGTATAAAGGCTATATGCCAATAAGCAACAATCAAGAGAGAAATGATGAAGAGAACCTCACTCACGTCAATCCTCACAAAAAACAACTCACAGCACTGTCATCATGGCCACCACGGGCCTACATATCAAGAACCCACAAACACCACACTCATACTCAAGCCCCATGGGCACACACCACTCCAAACACCAAAGTTTTTTCATTTGGCAAAGCTTCAACAGATTTCGAACACACTCAAAGAATAAAATAGAGGCACCACTCATGAATAATGCAAGGGACCTACACCCAACATCATGAGCTATTCAAATCAACAATATGTATGCTCTGATAAACATTTCATCAGCTTCTCCTTTACATGATCAATGGCCAAAGGCCCTCTCAATAGAGGACTCGGCAACAAACCAACACAACAACACACCCACTCTCCCTGGCATCACCACACGCGGCAAACAAAAAAGAAACCCTCTACTGCACTCAGAGGTGGCTACCCAACAGAACATCCCACCTTGCATCGATAGCCTTAGTGAAACGGCAGCAGCGCGTACAAATAACTCACACTTACCCTTGGAGTGACCAGCCTCAGAGAACCGGCGGCAAAACAAACACAAAGAACCCGCTCTGTGCAGCTGCGCTACCAGCCATAGGCAAAACAAAAAAAACAACAACTCTCTGATCGCCAGGCTCACAGAACCGGCGATAGCAACCCCAAAGGAACGACACAACGCACTATCTCTTCCTCACCACCACCGCGCTGTCCTTTTATACAGTCAGAGTGTTGAAAGGTTTTGTGGCAGAATCGGCAACTCTAGAATTCGTGCTCCACTTTTGGCAATCACACGCCTGCCACCAGCTGCTTGCTTGAATATATTTTTGTTTTGACATTTTCACTTCCGCCACTTTTTTTAAGAATATTACCTGGCTTTTATTATTGCCCTTATGCATTAAGGCCTCTATGTATTAAGGCCTCTAGTTCCATGCACACCTTTGGCTTTATATTGGTGATGAATATCTCTAATTGCGTATGCGCCCTCTACAAAGATTTGATCATTCCTACTCTTCCACATATGCTCACGAGATCGCAACCCCAACACAACTCGCATTTTGGTGGTGTTCCACAATGTGTTCCAAACATCATACTATTGATGCTTGCACTGTTTCAAACCAACATATCTGCATCAACACATCATCACATGCTAAAAAGGCTTGATCCTCACATTTTTTGTTCCAGCAACTCCTCTCCATCACTGCTTCATTGGTTTGGCACATGTCCACCCCCTGGTTAGTCATCATCATCTCGATGAAAGTTTTATCTGTGCCTTCTACACCATTGCCATAAGCTCAACCCATGCACTATATGTCACTAAATTTTGTTCAACACTTCCCACACACAAGTGGGAGAGCCTAGAATGCCTTCCTTCTATGTACAAAAAATGGTTCTTGTTATCCTTTAGTGGGTGAGGTATTTGGGAATTCCAATACTATAAGATTCCTCCCCAGCCTCTCAAGATGTCCAGCATCTTCCCCTGTAATCAAATCCCTCTTCAGAAATATAAAAGATCTTGTTTCTACCAGTTTTGGCCTAGAGAGAGAAAATATTCTAGAGAGAGAATATTCAGATTTTAAATATTTTTGGATGAAAAAATTTCTCATCTTATTAAAATAAGTTCCCCTGAAACAGAAGTTCAAAAAGATTTCCAGAAGGTGCATTAGAAATTAAGTATATTCTGTTCAAGAGGCATTACCCTAGGGGTCCAGATTTGAAAAAATTTAAATTAAGGTTCCTATGGACCAATAAGATTTATCCAAATGTAAGGAGGAGATAAATGAAGAATAAAGGGAAAATCCCCCAAAAATGAGTAAATACTCACATAAGATGAAGAGTTGACTAAGGACAAGGTTAATAGTTAAAAAAGAGAGATATTTGGAAGTAATGATGCATTTTTGACACCTCAGTATGGGGGAATGCCCCTCATGAAGGAGGCACCTATTTCACATGCTTGAATGAGTTTTAAACTCCCAAATAATGAGGTATTTTTATCTCTCCTCTCTCTTGTTTCAACTAGATCCAAAAAGTGAGCAAAACTGACCTAAAAATGGCAAAAAAAAATTGACCAAACTGATCTCGAAAACTCTAGAACCAGTTGGCTTGGTTAGAAGCTCACTTTTTCCTATAAATAGAAGCCTTCCCCTTTGTTGAAACTCAATAGTGTTTGGCACTATAACCCTGCTTCTCCCAAGTGCCAAAAACTGTGAATTTTACTCATAATTCATTAGTTTTTGACCTTCCCTCTTCTAGAAGATTGGTGGCCACTCTTGTTTCCAAACAAGAGTAGAACCCTCAAACCATCAAGCCAAAGGAAAGCTCTCAAATTCTCCATGTAAGTTGGAGATTCTTCTCTTTTTTATTTATTTTATGGTTTTTATGATTTTTGTCTTCTCTATAATGAAATGATGTTATGCCTCATTGAAAAAAGGCATTCCCTTCTCTTCTTTAGTAAATCCAACCATTCTTATCTTGGATGATTGATTATTGGATAAAATCAAGTTTTTCATAATGTTTCTCTTAAATAAGTAGAAAATGTTTACATTAGAATGATTTAAATACCCTTGGTGACTTTCTAATTTATTTTAGAGACTTAAAAATTGAAAAATGGTCAGCCATACAAAGGAGGTTATGGTAAAATTTTTCAAAAATTTGGAAATAAGTATTAACTTTTATTATTCTAAAAGAGTAATCCTTATGGTTTCTATATTCTAAAGTGTCATTTTCATGCATAGAAGATGCATTTTGATTATTTATATAAAAGAAATTTATTTTTATTATAATAGTATTACTTTCATTATTATTGATTTTTATGCATAAAAGTATGCATAAAAGAATATTTTTTTATTATAAAAGTGTTACTTTTATCATTATTGATTTTTATGCATAAAAATATGTATAAAAGAATATTTTTTTATTATAAAAGTATTACTTTTATCATTATTGATTTTCATGCATAAAAGTATGCATAAAAGAATATTTTTTTAATTATAAAAGTGTTACTTTTATCATTATTGATTTTCATGCATAAAAGTATGCATAAAAGAATATTTTTTAATTATAAAAGTGTTACTTTTATCATTATTGATTTTCATGCATAAAAGAATATTTTTAAATTATAAAAGTGTTACTTTTATCATTATTGATTTTTATGCATAAAAGTATGCATAAAAGAATATTTTTTTATTATAAAAGTGTTACTTTTATCATTATTGATTTTCATGCAAAGTATGCATAAAAGAATTTATTTATTTATTATAAAAGTGTTACTTTTATCATTATTGATTTTTATGCATAAAAGAATATTTTTTATTATAAAAGTGTTACTTTTATCATTATTGATTTTCATGCATAAAAGTATGCACAAAAGAATATTTTTTTTATTATAAAAGTGTTACTTTTATCATTATTGATTTTTATGCATAAATAGATGCATAGAAGAATATTTTTATTATAAAAGTGTTACTTTTATCATTATTGATTTGTATGCATATAAGATAAATTTTTTAATATTAAAAGTGTGATTTTCATCATAAATGATTTTTATGCATGCATAAAAGAAATTCTTCTATACTAAAAGAGTGATTTTCATCACAAATGATTTGTATGCATAAATATATGCATAAAAGATAATTTTTTTAATAATAAAAGTGTGATTTTCATCATAAATGATTTTTATGCATAAATAGATGCATAAAAGAAATTCTTTTATATTAAAAGAGTGATATTTATCATAAATGATTTTTATGCATAAATGGATGCATAAAAGAAATTCTTCATATTAAAAGAGTGATTTTTATCATAAATGATTTTTATGATGATAAAAGTGTGACTTTCATCAGAATTGGATTTTATGCATAAATAGATGTACATATAGATTTTTTTTAATTATAATAGAATTACGATAATCTATGAGAGAAAATTCTACCGTTTCATATTCACTAGGATGGTAATGAGAAAATGCAAATAAACTATCAAAGTCGGAGATCGAGAAAAATGATTATTTTATTCTCCATAGGAATTCATGTTTAGTTTAGAAATCTGTAAGCAAATATTCAATAAACGAAATTTTAGAAAAAGAGAAATTGAAATATTACCTTTCAAGAAAGATAGTTTAGGAAGAACCTTTCCAGACTCAGACTCTGATTCAGACTATTGACCAAGACCTAATTCCTTCGTCACTTTCAATCGATGACGATGTGCCTAGTTCAAGAAAAATACACTTAAATCACCCACCGAATCTGGAACTAAGTTAAGACTTTTGATTTTGATCTGAGGATCAAGTTAACATAATTCAAGGAATTCTGTTTGGAATTCAGACCTGGATCTAGAAGTATTGGGGTACGGATTTAAGATTTATTCATGGTATTCAAACAAAATCAAAACTGAAAACTTGCATGAAAACCCTGTTTTCTTAAAGGACTATCTTACGCCAGAATGCTTTGGAGGGAGCATTTGGTTTATGTGTGTTCTAAGGGAAGTTCGGTTGCAAGAGCTGGCGGAGATAGTTCAAAGGACATCTCACGCGGCAAAGCCTGCCGAGGTCTTGACCAGCCTCGGTATGGTTAAAATGGTGCGCTTTTGGTACGATGGGCGAGGGTCGATGAAGTGGTCCTTGAGTGAAGTGCCAGGACACCTAAGGAGGCATGGGCTCACGGTGCCAAGGACACCCATGCGTATGTCGAGGAAGATATTGTATGACGGACCAATGTTATTGTAATCTATCACTGGATCTTGTTGTTGACCCGCTAGTCTCAACGGAGAGTCCAGAGTGATACTATTTTGTGAGAAACAAAGACTCAATGGAAATTTTGAAGTATGACATGTGTAACCAGTAAATTGTTTGTCAATGGATTGTTTTTATAAATTAAAGTTTAAAGAGGAGTGTGTGAGTATCTATTTTCTAAAGCAAAAGTTAAGAAAGGCATTCAATTATGGGTGGGTGAGTACTTGTTTGGATTTACTATTCCAGTGGTGGTTGGGCGGTGGCTAACCCATGGGCCGGAATCGGTAGAGTTTTAATAATAAAATTGATTAACAGGATTACGTTTAGAACTCGAGTAGTTAAATAGTAACCTGAAGACTTCTCTAATGAATAGATCAACGATTGTGCTTGATTCAATCAGGAAAAAAGCGTTGATTCCTTCAAGTTAAGTTTGTAATAGTTTTCCCTTCTATCTGGTTTAATCAGATAAAGGTTAGTTCAATATCTTGACCTCGTTAGAAAAATTTATTAAGAAATTCAAAATGGTGGAATCATCCCCGCTTTCCGGGCATGGGAAATTTTCCTGGTTTCGGTTTTCGGAATGACCACCAGCCTAGTCTCATGCCCGGACATTCGAGGGCGAGGCCCAAGTGTGAGAAACCCTGCCCGCGCATGAGGAAGCCACTTCCACTGCTACCATCCGGGAATCCGCCGATGCGTAGAGGGGGCAATGGGATCTCACAGTTGGTATCAGAGCTTTGTTGAAAGCTAATAAAGATAAATAAATTCTTATCAGAAATTGATAATAAAAACTCAGAAAAAGCATTTTCATAATGTATTTTCATTCCGTAAGCTTCTTTAATGAAGAATTTTTAATCAAAGAAATTATTTTTATAGATGGAAGTTCCCTATTTATCTGTATTCCCGACCTCACCCAGTCTCAAGATATGACTGCGTTCGCTTTTGAGCATCTCATTTCTTCCGCTTCAACTCGAATAAGCCGAGCAAGACTTGCACACCATTTCGAAGATTTATATTTTCCTAACCCAGCGGCGGCGGAGAGACAACAGTATAAGTAGGGCAGTATGTCCACGCCTCTTGCGACTGCCGTGCAATGCTGTGGCAGAACCTCTCATTGGCTATGATTCTGTTAAAGCTGAAAATGGTGCGTGGCGTCATTCTATATCAATGGACGCCTCGGAATTTCAGACTTTCATGCCAAGTCTATAGACTCCTTAGTTGTTTTATTCCTAAGGAGAAAATAATAGCTCCCTGTCAGTAAGTGAACGTTTGTATCAAGGGATGGCTATGGCCCACCAGTACCGTCTTCTTATGTGACTTTCGAGGAGATTTTGAATTCTGGAGCCCAGCTGCTCTATGTACATATTGCAACTTTTATATAAATAAAGAAATGTTTTTCGGAGAAAAAATTTCCCTATTGTATAAGTGATTGTTTATGGACGATCTGATAAAGAAAAATCTGTTATCGGACATATGTTATAGATCTCCAATAAGATCATTGTCTTGTTTAAGAAATTATTTTCCGAACCACATAAGACTTAGGATCTTGTGGATGATATCAAAATAAAAAAAAATTAATAATATATAAATTTTTGGCAGAATCATGAGACGAGGAAATCGTGGCCCTCAGCCACCCTCAGCCAAACCCTCTCTTTGAAGATAATGAGCTTGACCCTGATGTTCACAAGGCTCTTCATAGGACTCAGCCAGGACCCTTCCTTCAAAGGAGAAGGGGAGAACCTGGGCGAGGCTGTGGAGAAATGGGTGGAAGCCATGGAAGAATATTTTGACGTCACAGGCTACAATGGGAAAATGGCTCTTGCTAGGCTGAAAATAGTGGAAACAGCCAGGGTAGCATGGAGGAACCACTGTGACACCAACCGTTTGGACAGAAATACTCAGTCGTGGAACGACCTAAAAACCTATTTGAGAAAGAGATTTTGTCTCCCTGGATTTTGGAAATCAAAATGAACGAATTCTTAGAGCAGGGGAGCAAAACCATCGAAGAATACCACCAAGCCTTTGCTCTTCTACTCAAATATTCACCATCTCTAGATGAAGAACAACTCATGGCAAGGTTCATTCGGGGAATGAACGAACCCTTGGACACACTGGTCAAAAATGCCAAGCTAGTGTTCATGGCAACTGAAGCAGTAAGAATGGCAAAGGACTTTGCCAAAGCCTTTGTTGTTAAGGTCCCGCTGAAGCCTGCACCCTCTAACTTTGAAAGATTCCAAGCCCTTCAAACTTTCCACCCCCGAAGAGGCAGCAAGGCCCAAACCTGAATCAAGATGCAGGAAGATTCCGAAGTGAAGGAAGACCCTTTCCCCAGAATATTTTCTCAGGAGCCCCACCTCTTTCAAGAAATCAGAGGGATGAGCTCAGAAGTGAAAACCGATGTTTTGGATGCCAAGGTTTTGGTCACCAGTTGAAAGATTGCCCGAGTCCTGCCATGTTAAGGGCATAGGTAAGTCAAGGACCCCGAGTTTAGAGACCAACCCCTTCATACCAGTCTAATCAAGGTCCATCTCACCCAAGCCAAGGAAACCCCAGAAGAACTCTAGCCCTCAGCCATCTACCTCTGTCCAAAGTAACCTCAAAACTCCTTCCCAAAACTGGGGCAACCAAAGAGAAAGAGTTTCGCCTCAGACTGCACAGCAGCCAGAGCAGTCTCAATTTCAGATTCAGTAGAAGAGGAAAGAGGGCAGATCTATGCTGCAATTGAAAACCATGGGCCTAACTGACAGTTCTTAGTCATCCATACTCCAAGCAGAGTATCAGGGTAAGCCTTTTAAGCTTTTGATTGATTCAGGCAGTTCTCATTTATTCATTTCCCTTGGATGCTTGCGTAAGCTAGTCTTAGAACAGAAATCAGGGAAACCTATGCAAGTTGAAGTGGCCAGTTTTTTACTCACCATGAGACAGATCTTATCCAGTTCAATCTAGATGGTAATGTGACCAACTGTCAGTTCAAAGTCTTACCTGTAGGAGTTTTTGACGGGATCCTTGGAATGGATTGGCTCCACAAAAATCAAGCTAACATGCACTGCCACAATGGAACCATTTCCTTCCATGACCTCCACGGGAACAAAGTTCAAGGAATTGGAGTTTCCGGATCCCCAAACCTTCAGTTTAGTAAAAGCTTCTAGGTTGCTGAAAGGACTGAGAAAGAAGCAACAAATTTATCTTGTCAAAATGAATCTGGTAGACTCTAAGTTAAAAGCTAAAGAACCTGAATGGTTAAGTGATTATGATGATTTATTTCCAGCAGAATTAACAGAGATGCCTCCAATTCGAGAAGTAGATCATGTGATAGAATTGACCCCCGCTGGAGCTTAGCCAGTAGCCCTAGCCAGTAGCCCTGCACACGTATAAAATGCCAGTTCCTGAAGCCATCAAACTCAAGGAACAGCTTAGGCAGCTGTTAGAGCAAGGGTTTGTTAGACCCAGTGTTTCACTTTGGGGTGCGCCAGTTCTCTTTCAAAAAAAGAAAGATGGAACACTAAAACTCTGTGTGGACTACAGAGGTCTCAATCAGCTGATAGTTAAGAATAAATATCCTATCCCCAGAATTGATGAGCTTCTGGACAGGGCTAAGTGGAGCCTAGATCTTCACAAAGATAGATCTCAAATCAGGGTATTACCAGATAAGGATTAATGAGCAAGATATCCTGAAGACAGCCATCAATACTCGGTATGGGCATTATGAATTCACTGTCATGCCATTTGGATTAACTAATGCCCCAGCTACATTCAATCGCTTAATGCAGGACATTATCAGAGAATACTTGGATGATTTTGTTCTTGTTTTCTTTGATGATATTTTGATTTACTCAAAGAATGCAGCTGACCATGAAGCTCATGTCAGAAAAGTTCTTGAGATTCTAAGGAAGCACCAACTCTTTGCCAAAAAGAGCAAATGTACTTTCTCTACCGACCACGTTGAATACTTGGGCTTTCTGGTATCCAAAGATGGAATTTCTCCAGATTTTGCGAAAGTCCAAGCAGTTATAGATTGGCCTGAACTAAAGACAGTGAAAGAAGTCAGAGGATTCTTAGGATTGACTGGTTGGTATAGAATTTTTATACCAAAGTATACTCTCATAGCTTCCCCCCTGACTAATCTTCTCAAGAAGAATATTCCGTTTCAATGGTCTGCCAGGTGCCAGAGTGCTTTTGATAAGCTGAAGACCGCCTTGGTAACCAATCCCGTTCTAAAGCTGCCAGATTTTTCTCTACCCTTTGAGGTAGTAAACTGATGCCAGTGGTTTTGCCCTGGGAGGTGCACTTATGCAGGAAGGTCATACAGTGGCCTATGAATCCCGAAAACTTAGAACACATGAGAGGAATTATGTTGTCCACGACCTGGAACTACTTTCAGTATTATATGCCCTGAAGTTGTGGAGACATTACCACTGGGACAAAGATTCACTTTGATGACAGATCATGAGAGCTTAAAGTGGATCTTCACTCAGAAGGATCTCAACATATGCCAAAGAAGGTGGATGCACACCCTGCAAGAATTTGATTTTGAAATCAAGTACTGCCCAGGCAAAGAAAATGTGGTGGTAGCAGATGCCCTCAACAGAAAAGCCTCCTTGCTTGCAATTACTGTAGTATCAAATCCCTTGATTATTGAAGCAAGAGAGAAGATCATACAGGACAGATTCTTTGGCCCTATTGCTACCCTACTTATGTAGGAAAGAAAAACTCCACAAGAGTTGAACAGAGTTCAAGGGTACAGTCTGGATGATGGCATTATGTATTATAATCGCAGGCTATGCATTCCCAATGATGAGGGAACCAAGGATCAAATTCTGAATGAAGCTCATGACAGCCTTATAGGAGGACATCTAGGTTTCATCAAAACCTACATGTCTGTAAAGAAAAGCTTCTTTTGGCCTGGTCTGAAAAAGGATGTACTGAATCATGTACGTCAATGTCTGACATGCTAGAAAGTCAAAGCTGAAAGAGTAAAAATGCTTGGGAAGTTACATCCATTGGACATCCCCCAGATAAAGTGGGAATGTATCAGTATGGATTTTATTATTGGATTACCTTCAGTGCAATCAGGTTACAACTCCATCTTCGTGGTAGTTGACAGACTAACCAAAGTTGCCTGTCTGATTCCAGTAAAAGAAAACCACACTACTGCAGTGGATGTGGCTAGAGTGTTCCTCAAAGAAATCTTCAAATTACATGGCCTACCCCCCCAGGAGAATAGTAAGTGATCGAGATCCCAAGTTTACTTCAAGGTTCTGGACTGCATTTTTCAAAGCCGTGGGAACTTTCTTGGATCTCAGCACAGCTTATCACCCTGAGACCGATGGTCAAACTGAAAGGGTAAACCAAGTAATCGAAGATATACTTCGGTCATGCTGTGGGCAGGGAACCCAAGAAGTGGCTAAGCTATCTGCACCTAGTCGAGCTCGCGTACAATGCTTCTTATCACCGAAGTATCAGGATGAGCCCTTTTAAAGCTCTGTATGGATAAGATTGCTTAACTCCATTAACTTGGTCCGGCCCATTGATTAGGGTCGAGATGTCCAGACAGATGCTTGACGACATGGAGCAACTGATGCAGGCAATTTGTAAAGATATAAAAGTTACCCAGGATAGACAGAAGCAGTATGCAGATAAGAAGAGAACAGAAAGAGAATTCAAAGAAGCAGATATGGTCTTCATTCAAGTACGCCCCAAAAGAAGTTCTCTATCTCTTGGGAAGTACAAGAAGTTATCCCCCAGATATTGTGGGCCATATCTGATTACAAAGAAAGTAGGTGACTTAGCCTAGGAGCTTCTTCTGCCTCCTCATCTTAAAGTACATAATGTATTTCATGTAAGCCTTCTAAAGAAATATGTGCCAAGCCCAAATCATGTGCTTGATGATGAAATCCCAACCTCTTCAACCCAAGAAATTTGTGATGTTCGAGAAAAGATTCTCAGGAACAAAATTCTCAGAGAATTATTGGTAAAATGGAAGTTCTATCCTTTTGAAGATGCTGTTGAGAAAACGTGGTGCTCATGCTAGATCAAGTGTGTGGAGAGGAGAGACTCACAAAGTACAAGAACAATATCTTGCTTATTAAGTTGTTTATGAATACAACTAGGCCTTGCTCAATACAAAATGCCTCATGGCTCCACCTTTAAATAGGTGAGCTAGTGGACGTTAAGTCCATTCACACTCACACCCTTCTCTTCCCCTTCTACATAACCTTAGTCTCTTAATACCCCTCCTCAATACCAACTATGAAAGAATGGAATAGGTGGTATTGGACATAGGATGCCTTTATAACATTAGGCGTACAAGGTTTGGAATATAGGTGTGGTTATCCAGGATTTACACATATGTTCCTAGAGCCTTAGAGGCTAATACGATGATGCCATCTAAGTCTTTATTTGTTGTTGTTGATGAAGATGTACACCTCAATGATGGTGTACCCCACTCCTTGTGTTTGCTTGACCTCTTGTAGTTGACATGCTTTAGACATACATGCCATTGCTTCCACATGCTTTCCACCTTGACCATTCTCACACAATGATCAAAACAAGGCTGCTACCCTTGCTTAAGTGGTTTGCTTATAGGTGATCCTTCAACATTCTTGATGCTTCCTTGAATACCATACCTCCTCCATGGGCAATGAGGTAGATTTAAATGGGAAAGGGAAAGGGAGGGTCTTACCACTTGCCTTATGAATTGGTCAAGGGCAGTGTCTACTCCACAATTACAACAACTTTTTTGTGCATGTTGGTTACATGATATCCATTAGGGTTTGAAGGTACAAGCTTAATGAAAGTGAGTAATTGGTTGAGGTAAATGCTCAAACCAATAAGGTACATCATCCTTGGCTCAAGAAGGAGAGCGCATGGCTCATAATGTTGCCAATGCCTCTTACAAAGATAATGCCAAGAGATGTTTAAAATCATGACAAACAACAAGGTAGAGCACTTAGGGATGCTATGCTCAACCTTACAACTCATCTTAGATGATGAAAGAGTTGAATATGCAGTGGAATAACATGCCTTGGGCTTGGGAAATGAGAGCATATGGCTTATGACATGCCTATGCCTTTTACAAATAAGAGCCTCAAGGGTAATATACATAAACATTGAAGATGAGCACTTAATGTACATGTGCCCAACTTTAAAAACACTCAAAAATCTGAGTTTGATGATGAAAAACCAAAAATCTTCAACCTCTTTGGTTTATGGGATGAAGACAATGGCTCTCATGGTTGCACTATTTCTCCTTGGAAGAAACGGGTTGACGATGAAGACTTAAAATGTAGCACTTATGATGTGTGCCCGGCCTCCAATGTTGATGAAGAAGAGCCTCCTTAGTGTTAAAGATCTCCTCCTTTGATGGTTAAAACCACATTAGTGTTAAGCAACACTTTGGTTGGTGATTAAGATCACCATTAGTGTGTAGAAAACACAATTAGTGCTAAAAAGCATATTTTTAGTGTCAAATGATACTTATTTTGGTGATTAGTTCACCATTAGTGTTTAATAACACTATTAGTATTTAATAACACTATTAGTGTTTAAGAACACTTTTTCTTTGCTAGATTAATAGATTAATTAGTGTTAAATAACACAATTAGTGCTCATAAGCACATTTTGAAAGCTTTGAAAGCTTGAAAGTTGATGTTGATGATGAAGCTTGTTGAGAATGAGGTTTATGGATACCTCATGTGGATGGCCACTCTTCAAAATCAAGAGAAAGCTCAGCAACAAACATTCACAACACCACTTGAGTGATTAGAGCAAGGGAGGAGATGATTTGAGCAAGAAAAAATCACTCATGAAGCTTTAATGGAAAGCTTCATGGAGAAAGAGAAGCACCGCCTAGTTTTTTTGTCTGCAGCAGTAGCCGGCGTGTTGATGCACCATTGGAGCTATAAATTGAGCTGTAGACTCCTAACTCAAAGGCCTACACAAGCCCTAAGGTTATGCAACCTCTTATGGGCTGTAGCCGGCGAATCTGACATACGACCACGCCTGTAGCTCAAAACTACGCCGAGCTGCTACTACAGACAGAATGTCGCCGCGTGGAGAGGAGATTTTTAGCAATTAGCCATACAAATGTGAATGCCCATGCCTCTTCTACAAGTTTCTTGAAGAAATCTCGGTGAGTTATGGCTTCTACAGGCTGCTGGAGCTCCTCCACTACCAGGGGGTTGTGCTCCACACATGAAAAGATAAGAAAAGAGTGAAACTTTTGACCTAATCTACACCACAAGTGGTTCTAATCAACCAAGCTCTAGATACCATGTTGAGAAAACGTGGTGCTCATGCTAGATCAAGTGTGTGGAGAGGAGAGACTCACAAAGTACAAGAACAATATCTTGCTTATTAAGTTATTTATGAATACAACTAGGCCTTGCTCAATACAAAATGCCTCATGGCTCCACCTTTAAATAGGTGAGCTAGTGGACCTTAAGTCCATTCACACTCACACCCTTCTCTTCCCCTTCTACATAACCTTAGTCTCTTAATAGATGCCAGCCGAACTGTTATTACGGGATTACCCCCAGTTTGCGAGATGAGGACATCTCGTGTTTTTCAAGTGGGAGAGAATGTAAGACTCCTCCCCAGCCTCTCAAGATGTCCAGCATCTTCCCCTGTAATCAAATCCCTCTTTAGAAATATAAAAGATCTTGTTTCTACCAGCTTTGGCCTAGAGAGAGAAAATATTCTAGAGAGAGAATATTCAGATTTTAAATATTTTTGGATGGAAAAATTTCTTATCTTATTAAAATAAGTTCCCTTGAAACAGAAGTTCAAAAAGATTTCCAGAAGGTGCATTAGAAATTAAGTATAATATGTTCAAGAGGCATTATCCTAGGGGTCCAGATTTTTGAAAAAATTTAAATTAAGGTTCCTATGGACCAATAAGATTTATCCAAATGTAAGGAGGAGATAAATGAAGAATAAAAGGAAAATCTCCCAAAAATGAGTAAATACTCACATAAGATGAAGAGTTGACTAAGGACAAGGTTAATAGTTAAAAAAGAGCGATATTTGGAAGTAATGATGCATTTTTGACACCTCAGTATGGGGGAATTCCCCTCATGAAGGAGGCACCTATTTCACATGCTTGAATGAGTTTTAAACTCCCAAATAATGAGATATTTTTATCTCTCCTCTCTCCTGTTTCAACTAGATCCAAAAAAGTGAGCAAAACTGACCTAAAAATGGTCAAAAAAAATTGACCAAACTGATCTGGAAAATTCTAGAATCAGTTGGCTTGGTTAGAAGCTCACTTTTTCCTATAAATAGAAGCCTTCCCCTTTGTTGAAACTCAATAGTGTTTTGCACTATAACCCTGCTTCTCCCAAGTGCCAAGAACTGTGAATTTTACTCATAATTCATTAGTTTTTGACCTTTCCTCTTCTAGAAGATTGGTGGCCACTCTTGTTCCAAACAAGAGTAGAACCCTCAAACCATCAAGCCAAAGGAAAGCTCTCAAATTCTCCATGTAAGTTGGAGATTCTTCTCTTTTTTATTTATTTTATGGTTTTTATGATTTTTGTCTTCTCTATAATGAAATGATGTTATGCCTCATTGAAAAAAGGGATTCCCCTCTCTTCTTTAGTAAATCCAACCATTCTTATCCTAGATGATTGATTATTAGATAAAATCAAGTTTTTCATAATGTTTCTCTTAAATAAGTAGAAAATGTTTACATTAGAATGATTTTAAAGACTTAAAAATTGAAAAATGGTCAGCCATACAAAGGAGGTTATGGCAAAAATTTTCAAAAATTTAGAAATAAGTATTAACTTTTATTATTCTAAAAGAGTAATCCTTATGGTTTCTATATTCTAAAGTGTCATTTTCATGCATAGAAGATGCATTTTGATTATTTGTATAAAAAAAATTATTTTTATTATAATAGTATTACTTTCATTATTATTGATTTTTATGCATAAAAGTATGCATAAAAGATTATTTTTTTATTATAAAAGTGTTACTTTTATCATGATTGATTTTCATGCATAAAAGTATGCATAAAAGAATATTTTTTTATTATAAAAGTGTTACTTTTATCATTATTGATTTTCATGCATAAAAGTATGCATAAAAGAATATTTTTTTAATTATAAAAGTGTTACTTTTATCATTATTGATTTTCATGCATAAAAGAATATTTTTTAATTATAAAAGTGTTACTTTTATTATTATTGATTTTCATACATAAAAGTATGCATAAAAGAATATTTTTAAATTATAAAAGTGTTACTTATATCATTATTGATTTTCATGCATAAAAGTATGCATAAAAGAATATTTTTAAATTATAAAAGTGTTACTTATATCATTATTGATTTTCATGCATAAAAGTATGCATAAAAGAATATTTTTTTATTATAAAAGTGTTACTTTTATCATTATTGATTTTCATGCATAAAAGTATGCATAAAAGAATATTTTTTATTATAAAAGTGTTACTTTTATCATTATTGATTTTCATGCATAAAAGTATACATAAAAGAATATTTAAAAGTGTTACTCTTATCATTATTGATTTTCATGCATAAAAGTATGCATAAAAGAATATTTTTATTATAAAAGTGTTACTTTTATCATTATTGATTTGTATGCATAAATATATGCATAAAAGTTATTTTTTTATATATTAAAAGTGTGATTTTTATCATAAATTATTTTTATGCATAAATAGATGCATAAAAGAAATTCTTTTATACTAAAAGAGTGATTTTTATCACAAATGATTTGTATGTATAAATATATGCATAAAAGATAAATTTTTTTATATTAAAAGTGTGATTTTCATCATAAATGATTTTTATGCATAAATAGATGCATAAAAGAAATTCTTTTATATTAAAAGAGTGATTTTTATCATAAATGATTTTTATGCATAAATGGATGCATAAAAGAAATTCTTCAAATTAAAAGAGTGATTTTTATTATAAATGATTTTTATGATGATAAAAGTGCGACTTTCATTAGAATTGGATTTTATGCATAAATAGATGTATATAGAATTTTTTTTATTATAATAGAGTTACGATAATCTATGAGAGGAAATTCTACCGTTTCATATTCACTAAGATGGTGATGAGAAAATTCAAATAAACTATCGAAGTCAGAGATCGAGAAAAATGATTATTTTATTTCCCATAGGAATTCATGTTTAGTTTAGAAATCTGTAAGCAAATATTCAATAAACGAAATATTCAATAAATCTGTAAGTAAATATTCAATAAACGAAATTTTAGAAAAAGAGAAATTGAAATATTACCTTTCAAGAAAGATAGTTTAGGAAGAACCTTTCCAGAATCAGACTCTGATTTAGACTATTGACCAAGACCTAATTCCTTCGTCAGTTTCAATCGATGACGATGTGCCTAGTTCAAGAAAAATACACTTAAATCACCCACCGATTTGGAACTAAGTTAAGACTTTTGATTTTGATCTGAGGATCAAGTTAATAGAATTTAAGGAATTCTGTTTGGAATTCAGACCTAGATCTAGAAGTATTGGGATATGGATTTAAGATTTATTCATGATATTCAAACAAAATCAAAACTGAAAACTTGCATGAATACCCTGTTTTCTTAAAGGACTGTCTTACGCCAGAATGCTGTGGAGGGAGCATTTGGTTTATGTGTGTTCTAAGGGAAGTTCGGTTGCAACAGCTGGCGGGCGGGGAGTGTTCAAAGGACAGCTCACGTGGCAAAGCTTGCCGAGGCCTTAACCAACCTTGGTATGGTTAAAATGGTGCGCTTCCAGTACGATGGGCGAGGGCCGACGAAGCGGTCCCTAAGTGAAGTGCCAAGTGAAGTGCCAGGACACCTAAGGAGGATCCTGGAGGGTTCTGACCAGGCGATGCACGGGCTCACGGTGCCTAGGACACCCATGCGTATTTCAAGGAAGATATTGTATGACGGACCAATGTTATTGTAATCTATCACTGGATCTCATTGTTGACCCGCTAGTCTCCAGAGTGATACTGTTTTGTGAGAAACAAAGACTCAATGGAAATTTTGAAGTACGACATGTGTGTGTAACCAGTAAATTGTTTGTCAATGGATTGTTTTATAAATTAAAGTTTAAAGAGGAGTGTGTGAGTATCTATTTTCTAAAGCAAAAGTTAAGAAAGGCATTCAATTATGGGTGGGTGAGTACTTGTTTGGATCTACTATTCCAGTGGTTGGGTGGTGGCTAACCCATGGGCCAGATGGGGTTAGGCTGGAATCGGTAGAGTTTTAATAATAAAATTGATTAACAGATTACGTTTAGAACTCGAGTAGTTAAATAGTAACCTGAAGACTTCTCTAATGAATAGATCAATGGCTGTGCCTGATTCAATCAGGAAAAAAACGTTGATTCCTTCAAGTTAAGTCTGTAATAGTTTTCCCTTCTATCTGGTTTAATCAGATAAAGGTTAGTTCAATATCAGATAAAGGTTAGTTCAATATCAGAACCTCGTTAGAAAAATTCGTTAAGAAATTCAAAATGGTAGAATCGTCCTCGCTTTCCGGGCATGGGAAATTTTCCCAGTTTCGGTTTTCGGAATGACCAGCCTAGTCTCGTGCCGCCCGGACATTCGAGGGCGAGGCCCCGAGTGTGAGAAACCCTGCCCGCGCATGAGGAAGCCACTTCCGTTGCTACCATCCAGGAATCCGGTGCACAGAGGGGGCAGTGGGATCTCACAAATACTATATGAACAAGCATCTATATGTACATATGCCAGAAAACCACACTAAAAAAACTCCTAACATAGTTTGCCCAACCCCCAATCTACTAGATCATTTATGACTAGCAGAGAAAAGTAAATTAAGACCCATGTCACCACTTTTCTTACATTGACCTGTCATAGCCTCAATTTCGCCCATGCGGAGTCATGGGTAGCCAGGCTAGTGTAGACGGCAGGCCACACACTATATAGCCTGGGGGATGAGGGGCAATCCTCATTCTTCCTCTATGGCTGGGTGGTGAGCCAGAGGCCGTAATGTCACGTAGGCTGTAACGCCTGAGTGTGACCGACGGGGCAGACCGGATGGCCATGTCCGGGGTTCAGTGGGAGAGGATGCCCATGCGGAGTCATGGGCGGCCAGGCTAGTGTGGATGGCAGGCCACACACTATATAGCCTGGGGGATGAGGGGCAATCCTCATTCTTCCTCTATGGCTGGTTGGTGAGCCAGAGGCTGTCCCCTCCTGTGGTAACGCCCGTAGCGGCGTTACAGGTATCTAACATTGTATCAGAGCGTCGGTTCCATTGGGTCGTCAGGGTCCGCGCGTGACTTGGGGACCGGAGCCCACTCAATGGTTTTCAACCATTCATCTTCTCATCCTTATCTCCACAATGGAGTGTGTGGAGAGAGGCGGCTAGAATTGAAGGGAAGAATTCTCATTCTCTCTCTCTCTCTCTCTCTCTCTCTCTCTCTCGGTAGCACACACCAAAGCGAAACGGCAGTAGGTAAGCAATTTTCGTTTTTTTCTTTTGCATTGAAGCTTGTCTGCAAAACAGTTTTCGATAGAGTGTAGAGAAAATCGCCTGGTGTAGTGGGGGGTGAAGACTAGCCCCACGACCTGCGTTGAAGCTCCGTCTCTCTACTCTGTGGGGGGGGGAAGACCAGCCCCACGACTTGCTGGAGCAATGCTGCCTCGTTTGAGGGGGGGGCGAAGAGCCTGGGGGTGACTTGCTGCCTCGTTTTGGTTTAAGAAAAAAAATGGCTGTCATTTTGCTATGATGACCGGCTGTTGACTGTTGCCCGGCTTTGTAGTGGATGTAGGTTGACCTCCTCTCGGCTGTGACGAAGAGCCCAACAGCCAGCCCTTAGGCGGCCAGCCCTTAGGCGGCTAGCCCAGCAGGCGGCCTGCTGGCCACAGCGGGCGAGCGGGCGGCCTGCCAACGGGCGGCGGCCAGCCTGCCCAGTGCACGCGGGCGGCCTGCCCAACGCACACAGCTGGCGACGGCCAGCCAAACAGCAACGCGGCGGCGGCCACCTAAAAAACCAGCAGCCAACGAACCGCCAACAAATATATATATATATATATATATATTCATTTTTTCATTATTCATTTTTAATAAAATTAAAAATGAAAGTAAATTCAACCGGATCCTCTCTCTCGGCTGGGGAGGGATAATCCCAGAAAGGGATAATCCGACTGTTTCAGGCACAGTCTCCTGAGCAAAATTTATTTTTGTTATGAGTTGCAGGCATTTTTTCTCTCGGATTGGAGTATCCCGGAGAAGCGACGCTGTCTGGAGGCTCGCAGCGCAACACAAATCGACAGGCGACCGTAAAGGGGGGTGACTATTCTCTCTCCACCACTGCTCATTTTATTAGCGTTCTTTTTTTGTAATTTCCGAGTTCTCGCATTGTTTTTTGCAAGAATTAAAGATGTCTGCTAGGCGTAGTGTGTCCCCACCGCCTTCTACTTCTCTAGGTTTTTCAGGTCTCTTGTCCTCGGTCGCGGGTTTGACCCCGACCGAATTGTCAGGCCGTACACGCCCGACCGTCGTCCGGTCGTCCGGAGTGCGCTCGTCGATCACGCGTGATCCACCAGTGCCCTCCTCGTCTATTGACCCCGCCTTAGGACCCAGTGAGCCCGCAGAGCGGCCACATTAGTAGATGACCCCTTTCTGGCCGATGAGCGAGAGGACATGAACACCGACATCGCCGAGGGGACCGAGGAGGACCTCTTGGATTATGACGACGACGATTATGACCTATTGGACCCTGCTGATGTCCTGACAGAGACGGAGCTCTCTAGTGGACTGCTTAAATATCTTAATGCCAAACTAAACAATATGGGTAAAGTCCAGGCTGGTCTAGTCACGATGCTACAGAGCATCTCCACACGGTTAGATGCACTGACAGCCGCCTCCGCTAGTACTCTGACTCCTCGTGGTAGCCGAGCTCCTGCGGCACGGGTGAGCGTAGACTTGCCAGTGGTTGTAGGAGTACAGGCCGATGCGCCTGCGGGGCCGTCCATAGCGACAGCTTCGTCGTTATTAAAAGACTTAAAGCCGCCTAGTTTTGGTGGCGAGGAGAAGGAGAGAAACAAGGACTCAGTCAATATGTTTCTAGCGAAGTGGTCAGATTTGCACGCGCTGCGACAGCAACCTAGCCATATACAGCCCGTAGAGGTTAGCCTCTCATTAACCGGCAAAGCGTACAAGTGGTGGATGAGTTTGACAACTCGCCCTGCCACTTGGACGGAATTTGAAACGATGTTTCGAAAAGAATTTTTGCCTGTTAATGAGGCAGAGAGAAGCTGGGAGTTATGGGACAAGTGCTCGATGGAGAACAAATCCCTAACTCAGTACATCTCAGACTATAGGGAGATAGTACTCAAGCTAAAGGGAATCGATGCATTCCAAACATTGCGAGGCTTTAAGAGAGGCCTCAAAGATGATTACCTTGAGTACGTAGAGCCCTTACAGCCTAAAGACTTAGCAGAGGCAATTAAGTATGCGTAGATATTTGATGACATCAGGCGCTGTAGTGCACGTGGTGGTTCGAGCAAGGCCGATGGTAGTGAAAAGAGAAGGTCAGGCCTTAAAAGAAAAGGGTTCCGTAGTGATAAACAAGGGGATAGGACGGACCAGGAAGGACAGGGTGGTCATTGGTCTAAAAAATCGCGACCATCCAGGAAGAAAAGAGACACCAAAATCCAAAAGAAAGAGCAATATATTAAAGCGCGAAAGGAAAATCGCTGCTTTAATTGCAATGAAGTAGGGCACACGAAGGCTGAGTGTTCAAAGCCTAAAGCCAGCACGAGTGGCAAAACGAGCCCAAAAAAGATGGTAAATCTTCTAGGCAGTTGCATACAGTGCAGAGACTCCCTCTCAGTTCCGCAGAGTTCAGAGAGGTGACAGTGTGTCATTGTGATGAGCATCACGCTTGTTCAGTGACACCAGCGATGTGGCAGCCTACTGTAGGTCCGCATGACATGGTGCGCATGTATGGCACCATAGGTGGCCGTAGAGTCACAGTTTTTATTGATGATGGAGCTAGCCACAACTTCTTGAACTACTCGTTAGTCAAGAAGTTGGGGTTGACTGAGACCCGGAGTGATCATGAGTATACTGTTGGCCTAGCCAACGGATATGACAAAACGGTATGGAATACCGTAGTATTGGGGTTCCCATTATCTATGCAGGACTACGAGGCTCCGCTTGACTTTCAGGTCATGCACTTAGCCAGAGCAGACGTATATCTAGGCAGGGAGTGGCTGTATGGCTTGGGCCCTAGTCTAGCTCGGAATTACTTACATAATACGCTATGTTTTGAGCACGGAGGTAGAGTCATTACCCTGCAGGGCGACCGTACTGTCCCCGCCACACCACTTATTTCCTCCATGGAGCTGTGTACAGCGGTCCGCAGAGACCAGATAGCAGAGGTATATGCTTGTTACTCTCTTTTGAATTTTGTTTCTGTAGATGAAACGATAAATAATGTTTGCATAGACAAACAAGGAAAACAAAATAACCTTGGACGAGACCCACTGTTTGAGAATCCTGTTTGGCATGCATGTGATTCAAACAAGAAAAAATCCAAGGTGAATGAGACATTAAAGAAAAAGTACGTAGATACTTTAATGAATTTATTAGAGGAATTTCAAGATGTTTTTCCTGATGATTTACCAGATGGTTTACCACCATCTAGAGAAGTAGACCATGGCATCGAAGTTATTCCAGGATCAAAACCTATAAGCAAAACTGCTTATAGATTAAGCCACTCCGGGCACAGGAAGTGGAAAAACAATTGACGGAATATTTGAACAATATTCGGCCTAGTTCAAGTCCGTGGGCATCGCCTATTCTTCTGGTAAAGAAGAAAGAGACGGATCTATACGGATGTGCATAGACTATAGGGCTCTTAATTAGATAACGATTAAGAACAAGTATCCAATGCCACGCATGGATGAGTTGTTTGATCAACTCTATGGATCGAGATACTTTACAAAAATAGACCTCAGATCAGGATATCATCAGGTTAGAATTAAACAAGAAGATGTTGCGAAGACAGCATTTAGGACCCGTATATCGGGCATTTTGAGTTTTTGGTTATGCCATTTGGGCTAACCAATGCTCCAGCGACGTTTATGACGCTGATGGACAGCATTTTACGTCCATATTTGGGAAAATTCGTTGTAGTTTTCCTAGATGATATTCTTGTGTACAGTAAGACACAGAAAGAACACATAGAGCATTTGCGTCTAGTGTTCGAGTTGTTGCGAGAGCACAATCTATTTGCAAAGAAGAGAAAATGTGAATTTTTTGAAACAAAAATTCACTACCTTGGCCATATTATATCCGCCGATGGTATGCGGATGGATCCAGAAAAAGTAGAGGCTATTCTTAAATGGCCAACGCCGAAGAATCTCGAGGAACTGCAGCTTTTTCTTGGCATGTCGGGGTTCTACCGACAGTATGTGAAGGACTACGTGAAGATCGCAGTCTCGTTGACTGACCAGTTACGGTCAAAAACAAAAAACATTACAGAAAAGTTTTGATAAGCTCAAGGTGACCGTAGTGCAGCTGCACCTGTTTTGACTATTGTCGATCCAAATGAGCCGTTTGTTTTGGAAACAGACGCTAGTAATGAGGCCATTGGGGCCGTACTTATGCAAAGGGGACGCCCAATTGCATTTGAGGGTAAAAAGTTAGATCGTGCGCAGCGTAACTACTCGGCTTATGAGTGGCGAGTTACTAGCGATAGTTCATGCACTGAAAAAGTGGACACTATTTATATGGTGCTACATTTGAGGTCCGGACGGACCATGAAAGTCTGAAATGGCTTTCAAGTCAAAATGAATTGAAGGGTAGAAAAGCTCGGTGGGCGGAGATTCTACATGAGTTTGACCTTCAGATACGTTACCAGAAAGGTAAGTATAACGTGGTGGTAGATGCACTTAGTCGCATGCCACAGATTAATGAACTTAGTTTCACAGTCTTCAAGAATGATTTCTTGGAGTCACTACGTGGTTTATGTGAGCACGATCCATCTTTTACAGAGGTCTGGCACGCTATACGCGTACGCACTTCTTCACAGATGCAACCACCTCCCTCGTTTTGGCACGTGTTGCTAGTCCGGAGAGACTGGCTGAAGGTGCAACGGGAAGGGAAGCGAGAGTTAGTCCGGAGAGACTAGCCGTGTCTTCCGGGTATAGTTGGGAGTCGGAGAGCTCTGACGTAGGCCCTTCATCACCTTTGATTGTCACACGGCTTCAAAGGTGAGTGATAAACTTCGTCGGGGGGAGAAATATGCTAATTACTCCAGGGAATGATGCGGTGTGGGTGGTAGTGGACATGTTAACTAAAATGGCAAAGTTTATCGCCACGAAGAAAACTGTTAAAATGCCAGAGTTGGCAAAACTCTTAATTGAACATCTCTACAAGCTATATGTCCTGCCCGCAGATATAGTGTCGGATAGAGATAGAAAGTTCAACAGTCATTTTTGGAGGGAAGTCTTCAAAAAGTTGGATACTACTCTGAGTATGAGTACGGTAGATCATCCGGAGTCTGATGGTCAAACTGAAAGAGTTAACCAAATTCTAGAGGATATGTTGCGTTCTTATGTTAGTAAGAAGCAATCTAATTGGGAAGAGTACTTGCCCTTATTGGAGTTTGCCTATAACAGCTCTAAACACTTAATGTATGGATTCTAGCCGAGATCTCCGATGGGCTGTAGGCCTAGAAAAGGAGAAAATTCAATCTGTCAAGGACTTCCTTGAAGATATGAATGATATGCTCTGAGCATATGAATGATATGCTCAGAGCCGCACGTGAGAGCATTCGTAGCGCTCAGGATCGCGCTAAAACTTATGCGGATAAAGGACGTAGAAAGGTGACCTTTGCAGAAGGTGACTTTGTATTCCTCAAGGTTCCTATGCAGTCAGAAACCATGAAAACGAGAAAGTGTAATAAACTTTCTCCGAGATATTGTGGTCCTTTTAAAATCCTTAAGAAGATTGGGGATGTAGCATATAAACTTGAGTTACCGGAGAGTTCTCAAGTCCATCCTGTCTTCCATGTCAGTAAACTAAAGAAATCAGTTCACGGGTTAGAGAACGCAGTTTCTCCAGAGATTTTGGTGGACTTGATAGAGCCACCAAAGATACCACATGAACCTGAAAAGATTCTACAAAATCGTGACAGACAAACCCGATATAAAGTGTACCAGGAGGTACTTGTTAAATGGACAGATAGGGATGAGGAGGTAGCTACCTGGGAACGCCGTAGTGCAATTTCCAAAAGGTTTCCCTAGTTTGTTTTCGAGGACGAAAACTCTTCTTAAGGGGGGGTAATGTCACGTAGGCTGTAACGCCTGTGAACCGACGGCAAACCGGATGGCCATGTCCGGGGTCAGTGGGAGAGGACGCCCATGCGGAGTCATGGTGGACGGCCAGGCTAGTGTGGACGGCAGGCCACACACTATATAGCCTGGGGGATGAGGGGAAATCCTCATTCTTCCTCTATGGCTGGGTGGTGAGCCAGAGGCCGTCCCCTCCTGTGGTGGTAACGCTCGTAGTAGCGGCGTTACAGGTATCTAACATCATCAATCTCATACATGTCATCTTTAACAATGGTCATCAATCTTGCATAATATTTTTTTAAGCACAGACCATTTACCCTGGATGGATGAAGAGTTGCATCAAGAATAGCCAATTGGTAAGTACCATTGGTAAAGCATTCCAACACCATAAAAGGACCCTCCCACTTAACTTGGAACTTTTTTTGAAAGGTGTTGTCCAATTTGTTGTTATACCTTAACACCATGTCACCTTTTTCAATTCCTTTACTTTTGCTTTTAGCATTTATATGCTTCACATTCTCTTCTTGCATTTTCTTACAATGCTCTGAAGCTAGAGATCTGTCTAACTGGACCTGTTGTAGATACAAAAGTCTTTTCTTGTATACATCTTGGGTCAATCATCATTTATATGCTTCACATTCTCTTCTTGCATTTTCTTACAATGCTCTGAAGCTAGAGATCTGTCTAACTGGACCTGTTGTAGATACAAAAGTCTTTTCTTGTATACATCTTGGGTCAATCATCAATTTTTCAAGCATTTTAACTGCTGGTAACTCCACCTCAATAGGCCACAAAGCTTCCTTGCCATTTATTAAATGAAAAGGTGTAAATCCTGTGCCAGTTTTCACAGATGTTCTATAAGCCCACAGAGCACTAGGCAATTCCAGATCCCAATTTCTTCCTTGATGGTGGGCTACCTTTGAAAATATCTTCATAAGCGCACCATTGAATCTTTCATTGAGTCCAGTGGTGTAGTTATGCCTAATTTTCATTTTGGCACATAACCTATCAATTCTGCTCTAAAACCAGGCCCTTGATCAGAAAGCAACTCAAGAGGTACTCCAAATTTGCAACAGATGTCCTCATACACAAATTTTGCAACATCTTTAGAACCTATTCGCTTTATTGCCTTAGCTTCTGCCCACCTAGAAAGATAATCAACTACAGTCAATACATAGCTTTTCCCCCAACTAGTAATAGTAGGTAATGGACCCACAACATCGATTCCCCATTTTTCAAATCCATCATAAGCCATTATGGTTTTTCAAAGCTCAGGTTTAAGTATTTTGCTTCCAAATGACTGACATTATTTGCATGACTTGCACCAATGGTGTACATCCTTTTAAACACTCGGCCATACATATCCTTCCTGCAAAATTTTATGCAAAGTAATTTTGAATGCAAAATGTCCACCACAAGATCCTTCATGATTTTCCTCAAGGATCTTATATAACTCTTCCTTCCATGGCACATGTCTTAAAATCAAATCTGTCCCGCATATACATTACATCATTAATAAGTGTGTACCTGCTAGCTTTCCTCACAAAACCATACTTTTTAGATTTCTCAATCTCCTCAGGTATCTTGCTGGTCAATAAAAACTTATCTTCTTTATCCAAACACTCCCTTCCACAATACAGAGGCACATTAGCTTTAAGCACAAATACCTCCTTGATCATACTCTGAGTAGCCTTATGTGCTTCTCCATTTTGGCTACGATCTATATGACGAATGCTCCATGCTTCAAACTTCTTTAGCAGGCCTTTAATTCTGAAACACATTTCTTTAAGCAAAGTATTCTTGCTCTTCCATACTCCAAGTACCTGTTTAACAACAAGTAAAGCATCACCCTTAATACAAAGTCGGCATACACCATACTTAAAACATATGTGCAATCCAGCTTCTAGTGTAGAATATTCAGCCTCATTGGTGCTATGTGCATCCACCTTTATTCCTTTCTTACAAAGAAGCTTGCCTTGTGGATCATATAACACAAGACCTCCTGAAGCAGCATCATGACTTTTCCTATAAGAGCCATAAAAAAATAGAAAGTGTGCATTCCCAATCTCTACCACATTCTCAATAGTCTTCTTCACAGCCTCTTCTTTGATAAGGAGAGGAGTCTCCTTGTAGGTCAAAAGATCTACCAAGGTAGCCCTGGTGCTTTCCTCAACAAGGAATGAAAAAGAAAACTCCTGCAATTCCACAACCCATTTCATCACTACCTTTGACATGTTGCTGCCATTGATAAGCTTTGGTAAAAATGTGTAGCTTATCAAGAAAACAAATGGTCGGGGTAGAAGATAATGATGGAACTATCTGCATGCATATACCACACTTGTCATTACAAGCTCTACTTCTGACATGTTCTTTTCTGCCATAGTTTTGACCTTGCTAACAAAATAAACTGGGTTCATAAAATGAGAATCCTTCCCCTTTTGTAATAACATAGCACCAATAGCATCATTTTCAATAGATGGATTTGCATAGAAAACCTCCTCCAAATTAGGAGCCTGCATGGTTGGCATAGCCCCCAAAACTTCCTTGACATTTTGAATTTTTTTTTCACATTCAATAGTCCAATTCAATGGATCATGCTTAGCTGCTTGTTGCAAAGGATAAGGCAATTTTGAAGAAAGAGAAATGAACCTGGTCATATACTTCACCTTTTGGATGAATGTGGCAAGCTGTTTGGTATCTCTAGGTGAAGGAAGAAGGATGAGAGACTTCACTTTATCTGAATCAGCTTTGATTCCATTTTTTGAAACCACATGCCCTAAGAGCTTCACTCTTGGTTGTGCAAGGAAGCTTTACTTGGGATTGAGCTGTCCACCACACTCATCATAACGCTCAAAAGCTAGAGCTAACTTTTCAAAATGATCTTGCCTGGAGCTATATATACAAAAATCATCAATGAAGTCTCTATCAAACTTACCAAGGAAAGGAGATAGTACCCAATTAGCTCTCCTTTGGTAATGAGAAGGACCATTGGTGAGTCCAAAAGGAAGAATTTTGTAGTAGAAGCAACCCCTGTAATGAAAGTGGTTTTCTTTTGATCTTCAGGGGCTATCTTCAACTGAAAGTAACCAGAAAAACCATCATAGACACTATACCTTTCAAAACCAGCTATTTTGTCGAGAATCTTGTTAAGGAAGGGTAGTGGATAAGGATCTTTCTTGGTATCTACATTCAAGGGTTTAAAAAATCTACACAAACCCTCCATTTCCCATCCCTCTTTGGAGTTACCACTACTGGGCTTACCCAATCAGCGGTGTCAACAGGGGTAATGAAACCTGCTTTAAGAAGCTTGTCCACCTCTTCCTTCAAAACCTGCATCTGTTCACGTCCCATCCTTCTAAGCTTTTGCCTTACAAGTTTTGCACCCTCCTTCAAATCTATCTTCAATTCCTCACCTTTGAATCCCCTTATTTCTTGGTATGAGGTGATAAAAAGATTAGGGAACTTAGACAATAATTCCAAATACATGTTTTTCTCCATGGAGGATAGATCTGGCCTCAATTTCTTCATCAAAAGTTCATGTTTTTGGCTTGGTTCTACCTTTGCCTACATAAGCTCTTCTATCACCTCATAGGGTCCAAGGGTGTCTTCTTCTTCCTCCACATTAATGAAAAGATGCAGGGGAGAAGGGAGCTTGAGCTCTTGCAAGCACACACACACTCACAAAACCCTAAAAGAGAACACACAAGGTGAGAGGCTGAAAATCTTCTTCTTCTTCACACAACACTCAACACACCATATACAAAGATAAGAGTACACACAATATGAAAGGTACTCAACCAAATACATACTAGGGTTCTCTATAGTGTGAACCCAACTAAATGAGCTGGCACTATAACTATGCCAGTCTCTAGAATGGCTGTCACACAGCCTGTCATCCCACTGGCCACATATCACCCATGATCTCACCAACCATGCCAGTGGTGTAAGTGTGCGGCCTATCCCCCAGGCGGGTCATCAGTGTCCACCGCCTCACTATAGATGAGCTCGATATCTCAACACTCCCCCTCAAGCTCAACTCCATCTCATGTACACCAAGCGAAGCCCTGAATCTGCGGAGCTTCTTTGTACCTAATGCTTTGGTGAAGATGTCAGTGACCTGATCCTGTGTGCTGACATAAACAAGTTCAACGTCTCCTGCCAAAACCTTCTCTCTGACAAAATGATAGTGGACCTCTACATGCTTCATGCGAGCATGAAAAATTGGGTTCCTGGCCAACTATATACTACTAATGTTGTCACAGAAAATGACAACTTGTCTATCCACTGATAGACCCAAATCTGTAAGTAGATTTCTCAACCAAGCTACCTCACATGCTATCATAGCAGCACCTCTGTACTCGGCCTCTGTACTCGATAGAGCAACCGTAGGCTGCTTCTTGCTGCTCCAAGTCACAGCAGCACTCCCCAAAGAAAACATGAAGCCACTAGTAGATCTTCTATCTGAGATACTACCAGCCCAATCAGCATCTGTGTACCCATGTACACATATCTCTGTCCCATTTTCATAAAATAGTCCACAATGCAAAGTAGACCTCACATACCTCAGTATGTGTCTCAATGCATCCAATTGCGGCTTCCGAGGAACCTGCATAAACTGACTCACCAACCCAATAGCATAGCTCAAATCTGGCCCTGGTGATCGTCATGTAGATCAAGCTTCCTACTATGCGCCTATACATAGTAGGATCCTCCAAAATCTCTCCTGAATCTGCACTCAACTTGCCATTCTGATCCAATGACACTGAGATAGGCTTACATCCTGTCATACCATACTTGGACAATTGCAAGCAAGAGAAGAACAGGAAGCGGTACGAGGGTAAGAGCTTCATCTACTCTTTCCTATTTGTGTTGGTTGACTACACCCTTGTCGGGAGCTCTACAGGAGGCATCGGCCTCTGATTGAGGAGCTTTCTTCACGGGAGTAAAGCTATAGGGCAACTATAATATCCTATTATCCTATTGGACAACATTTTTCAGGCTGAAAATGCATTTTTGGTGCGTTACGACCTCCATTTTTCAGAAAGCAGGCGATTTCAAGCACTGCAGGGGGTAAGTCATCGATTCTCTGCAAAACTCTCCTTTAAGAAGTGCAGGAAGACACATTGGTTATGCCTGAATAATGAATAAGCTTTACTTCAATCCCCCTGTAATCATTCCCTATTTCTGAATACAAGAAAATATTATTTTTTCTTATTTTTACCTAGAGAGATGAAAATTCTAGAGAGTGGTAATTCAATATTGAGATATTTTTGGATATATAAATTCTAAAAATATCAAAAATATATTTCCCTAAAACAGCAAAATTAAAATAAAGTTTCCAAGGTACATTAAGAATCCAAGTGCAATCTTTTTCTTGATTTGACTATGGGACTTACGAGTTCGGTCAGATCAGTTTAGTTAGATAAGGCTCTTGTCTACGTTAGAGTAAAAAATATCATGGAGGAATTGCCCATGCTTTTTTGGGAGAGGGAAGTTTTTCCAGGTTCAGTTTTGGAAGAACTGAGGGATTAGTCTCTTGTTCGGATATCCGTGGGCGAGGCCTCGAGTGAGGGACCCTGCCCCATGCAAGAAGTTCTACTTCCGATGCTAGCACCCCATGAATTCGTTACACGGTGGGGACATGGATCTTTTAGCTGGTATTAGAGCAAATTTGGCTAATGTGGAAAAATTGAGAAGCCAAAAATGTCAAAAATTTATGAAGTAGCAGTAAAAGGTTGTAATTGTGTGATGAAATTCATACAAATTGATATTCAGACTGAAATTCATAAATTAGTAATTGGGTCTTCAGATGGAAGTACCACAATTGCATGGAATCCCTGACTTTCTTGAGGCCTAGACATGATGGTATTTACCTTATAATTCCAAGGACCGTGACTACCCGTATATATCGAGAGGGTATAATTGCAGCTCTTTTTACTGGCAGTATATACGAGTAAATCTAAGACTTGAAATTATAAGCAAAAATGCTATCCAGATGATGAATTTGAATGTGGTTGACATGATTTTATAAACTCTGGTTGAGAACTCATGAGTTGATTTAGATTCTGATTGAAAAATGATGATTCTTGAGTTTTGGTTGAAAAGCGATAAGCTGAGCAAAACCACAATGAGAATGAATGGGACGGGTTCCTGTGATGATGTTCGTAACTGGAATGACGATAATGACTTCAGCAAATCACTATGAGATTAGTGGATTGTGATGACAGATTGCTACTGTTAACACTTGACCCAGTGGATCAAGTTAAGGGATGTCAAATTAAAAATATGTATAATTGAAAATTCCCATGGAGGACTGTTCAGATGGAAATTTCGGTCTAATGGACCATTAAGTCAATATTAGGTAAATTTAGGAAAAATCTCACATTTTGGGAATCAATTACTCTATATAGTTTTGGATATATCTTAAACATACCAACTCCAAATTTGTCGGAGATCATAGATTTAGATTCTACTCTTCAAGATCTTTCCGATGATATGTCACATGAGGGGGTTTTGACAAACTTTTGGACAAGTTCACCATGCTCCCATTTTTCAAATGGGAATGGAATTTTTCCCAAATTATCTAATATGGTATTCATTATTGTGAGATAAGGAATTGAATGATATGATTTGAGTGAATTATTATCTAATGATGAGTTCTATATAAGAAGGGATCTTTTATCCTAGGATTCTGTTGGGTTCACCAAATTATAAGGAACCCAGAATCAGTTGGATCTTAAGGGAAAGAGTTGTTCTCTAATTTTGCGAGATGAGGACATCTCGCATTTTTTAAGTGGGGTAGAATGTAAGATTATTCCCTCCAGCTTTTGAGGTGTAAGGGTGTAAGAACCTCCCCTTCTGATCTTATAATTATTCCCCTTTCTGAAAGAAAGATCCTCTTTTACCTTGGGAGGTAATAAAAAATTAAGATATTTTTGGATATAAAAATCCTCCTAGTGTCTAAAATGGTTTCCCCTGAAACAGAAATTCAAAAAGGACTTTCCAATGTACAATTGGAATTAATTAGAAATAGGTATTAAGGACCTTAGCCTAAGGGTCCAGATTTTTAGAAATTTTTAGATTATGGTCCAATTAAGGTTCATATGGACCAATAAGATTAATCCAAATGTAGGGAATTGATAAATTGAAGAATAAAAGAAGATCCCCCCAAAAATGAGTAAATGCTCACATAAGATGAAGAATTGACTAAGGACAAGGTTTATTAGTTAAAAAAGGAGAGATATTTAGAAGAAATGATGCATTTTTGACACCTTACTGTGGGGATCTCCCCTCATGAAGGAGGTGCCTATTTCACATGTGTGGAGGAGTTTTAAACTCAAAATTAATGTGATATTTTCATCTCTCCTCTCTCTCTTGTTTCAACTAGATCCAAAAAGTAAGCTAAACTGACCCAAAAATGGTCAAAAATTGACCAAATTGATCTGGAAAATTCAAGAATCAATTGCTTGGTTAGAGGCTCACTTTTTCTTATAAATAGAAGCCTCCCCCTTTGTAAAAGGTTAATAGTGTTTATACATTGTTACTCTACTCCTACTCAGAGCCAATTACATTGAATTTTCTTGATAATTCAATTGTTTTTGGCTTAATCCTCTCCAAAGTAATTGGTGGCCACTCTTGCTTCAAACAAGAGTAGATCCCTCAATCCCTCAAGCCAAAGGAAAGCTCACAACTCTATGTAAGCTAAATTTTTCTTACTTTTTAATTTCAAATCTATGGTTTTCTTGATTTTCTTGCTTTATAGTTGATTAAACAATTTCTAATACTATGCCTTGATGAAAAGGCCTCCCCCTTCTCTTCTTTATAATTCAGCCTTTCTTTATCCTAGAATGTTTAACAAAAAGATTAATTAAACTTTTTTTATTGTTTACTCTCTTAGAAATTAAAAATTGTATAGATTAGAGTCCTTTACATCTAATTGGGGTTAATTTAAATTGAAAATAGAATGTTAAAAATGAGAAATGGTCAGCCATACAAAGGAGGTAAGCTAAACTGACCCAAAAAGTAAGCTAAACTGACCCAAAAATGGTCAAAAATTGACCAAATTGATCTGGAAAATTCAAGAATCAATTGCTTGGTTAGAGGCTCACTTTTTCTTATAAATAGAAGCCTCCCCCTTTGTAAAAGGTTAATAGTGTTTATGCATTGTTACTCTACTCCTACTCAGAGCCAATTACATTGAATTTTCTTGATAATTCAATTGTTTTTGGCTTAATCCTCTCCAAAGTAATTGGTGGCCACTCTTGCTTCAAACAAGAGTAGATCCTCAATCCCTCAAGCCAAAGGAAAGCTCACAACTCTATGTAAGCTAAATTTTTCTTACTTTTTAATTTCAAATCTATGGTTTTCTTGATTTTCTTGCTTTATAGTTGATTAAACAATTTCTAATACTATGCCTTGATGAAAAGGCCTCCCCCTTCTCTTCTTTATAATTCAGCCTTTCTTTATCCTAGAATGTTTAACAAAAAGATTAATTAAACTTTTTTTATTGTTTACTCTCTTAGAAATTAAAAATTGTGTAGATTAGAGTCCTTTACATCTAATTGGGGTTAATTTAAATTGAAAATAGAATGTTAAAAATGAGAAATGGTTAGCCATACAAAGGAGGTTATGGCAAAATTTTCTAGAATTTTATGGAAAAGAAAGTTTATTTTTATATTATTCCAAAAGAGTAATTCCCACAGTTTGTGCATTCTAAAAAAAATATTCTAATTTACTCCATGTACATATTCACCTATGAATATGCATGGATATCACTGATATTAATTATTAAAATTAATTTCTATGCGTAGAAAGATCCATAGAGGAAATTTTTATTATAAAAGTGTTGTTATTATTGAATTTGATTTCATGTATAGAAAGATGCATAGAAGGATTTATTTTATTTCAAAAGTGTTATTCTCAATAAAATTGGTTTTATGCATAGAAAGATGCATAAAGGATTTATTTTTCTTCCAAAAGTGTTATTCTCATTAAAATTGATTTTATGCATAGAAAGATGCATAAAGCATTTATTTTTCTTCCAAAAGTGTTATTCTCATTAAAATTGATTTTATGCATAGAAAGATGCATAAAGGATTTATTTTATTTCAAAGTGTTATTCTCATTAAAATTGATTTTATGCATAGAAAGATGCATAAAGGATTTATTTTTATTTCAAAAGTGTGATTCTTATTAAAATTGATTTTTATGCATAAATAAATGCATAAAAGGACTTTTATAAAAGTGTTATTCCCACTGAAGGTGATTTTTATGCATAAATAGATGCATAAAGAATCTTTATATCAAAATTAGAATTCTCTTAAATTCTATGTTTAAATTCTATGAATAGATGTAATGAGATGTGGTGAGAATCACATAGGTGTGAATGAATGGATGGATGGATGTGATGTGAATAAGAAGTGATGAGATGTGAGGTGAATAGATGTAATGAGAAGTGATGAGAATCAGATAGGTGTGAATGAATGGATGGATGGATGTGAAGTGAATAGAGGTGAGGTGAATAGATGTAATAAGAATCAGATAGATGTGAATGAATGGATGGATGGATGGATGTGATGTGAATAGAGGTGATGAGATGAATCAGATAGGTGTGAATGAATGGATGGATGGATGTGATGTGAATAGAGGTGATGAGATGAATCAGATAGGTGTGAATGAATGGATGGATGGATGTGAAGTGAATAGAGATGATGAGATGTGAGGTGAATATATGTAATGAGATGTGATGAGAATCAGATAGATGTGAATGAATGGATGGATGGATGTGATGTGAATAGAGGTGATGAGATGTGAGGTGAATAGATGTAATGAGATGTGATGAGAATCAGATAGGTGTGAATGAATGGATGGATGGATGTGAAGTGAATAGAGGTGATGAGATGTGAGAGGTGAATAGATGTAATGAGATGTGATGAGAATCAGATAGATAAGAATGAATGGATGGATTGATGTGAAGTGAATAGAGGTGATGAGATGTGAGGTGAATAGATGTAATGAGATATGATGAGAATCAAATAGATGTGAATGAATGGATGGATGGATGTGATGTGAATAGAGGTGAATAGATGTGATGTGAATCAGATAGATGTGAATGAATGGATGAGATGTGATGTCATGTGAATTAGGATGTAAATGATATGATATGAGATGTGAGTGTCATGTGAATTAGGATGTAAATGAATGATATGGGATGTGAGTGGATGTATGTGAAAGAATGGATGTGAATGTGTATGTGAAGAATAGATGTGAATGAGTATGTGAAAGAATGGATGTGAATGTGTATGTGATGAATGGATGTGAATGAATATGTGATGAATGGATGTGAATGAGTATGTGAAAGAATGGATGTGGATGTATGAGAAAGAATGGATATAGATGTGTATGTGAAAGAATGTGATGAGATGTAAAGGAGATGTGATGTGACATCATGAATATATGTGGATGTGAAGTGATAGATATGAATGTATGGATAGATGTGAGGAGTCATACCAGGTGAATGATTAAATGGATGTGGATGAATGAGATGAGATGTGTATGAATGAGATATGATGTGGATAGATGTGATGTGATGTGATGTATGTGATGGGATGGTGATGAGAATGAATGTGATGGATATGAGTGAATGTGATGTGAATCACGATGTGAGTAAAAGAGATGTGATGTCATATGAATCGGGATAGATGTGAATGAATGAGATGTGAGGTGAAATGGATGTGGTGTGAATCGGGATAGTTATGAAATGGATGTGATTTAAATCAGGTGGATTGATGTGGAACAATGTGGAAAGATGAGAGTTTGCTATAGAAACTGTATTTATGACCTGTTTTTAAAATGACTGTTTTATGTCAAGAATGCTGGGGAAGCATTTTGACCATCTTGTGAATGAGGTCGTGGACACCTAATCTGATAAAGTTGCAACAGCTGACAGAGAGTCAATGGAGGACATCTCGTGTAGTAGCAAGGTCTCGACCAGCCTCGGTTCGATTTAAATGGTGAGCTTCCGGTACGGTGGATGAGGGACCAAGGAAGTGGCCTATGAGTGAAGCGCTAGGTGGCATGCGAAGGATCCTAGAGCGTGCTGACCATACGGTGCTTGGGCTTTGGGTCGTCGAAGATACCCACACGTACATCGTGGAAGATATTGGAACAAGGAGTAAGAGTTGTTTTCTGAATTTAGGTATGGATCTGGTTGATTGAACTTGCGGATGAGTCCATGGCTCTTTTATATGGATCTGTTGGTTGATCTTGTTGATCTTCAACGCAGATTCCATTTTATTTTTATAAGTGAAAATATTGCTGGTTACTATGAGCTAGGAACTATCGAAAAGCCCCCTCAGTGGACAGGTGGTGGTGAGCATTCTGGTTGCCAATGGTGCCATAGGTACACCGATGAAGGGAAAATTGGAAATTAAGATTCAATCGGATATTTTGTTGGTTTATGATAAATGATACTATAGTTTCATTAAAAGATTGTTTTAAAGACAGCTGAATATGTGAAAAAGGCAATTTCATATTGGTGGGTGTGTAAGTGGTGTGACTAGTTTTAAGTTTGCATGAATATCCAGCTAGGGGGCCTGGGAACTCTTTTCCCTGGTACCCACTAGTTTTAAGTTTGCATGAATATCCAGCTAGGGGGCCTGGTACCCACTAGGACAAAACCTAACCAAATTCTTACTTGGATCCCATCACTACAGTGGCTGGGTGGTTGGCTAACCCACGGGAGTGGGGTTAGGCTGTGGACTGATGGATCCCTAAAATGAGACTCAATTTCTATTATGGTACGATAGATGAAGTAAAGCCCGGATAAAAATTGTTCTATGGAAAAGAAGCAACATTTGTGCCTCCTCAATGAGAGGAAAAAAGCATTGGTCTCTATGATCCAAGTGCAATCTTTTTCTTTATATGACTATGGGACTTACAAGTTTGGTCAGATCAGTTTAGCTAGATAAGGCTCTTGTCTATGTTAGAGTAAAAAATATCCTGGAGAAATCGCCCATGATTTTTGGGCGAGGAAGTTTTTCTAGGTTCAGTTTTGGAAGAACCGAGGGATTAGTCTCTTGTCCAGATATCCGTGGGCGAGGCCCCGAGTGAGGGACCCTGCCCCACGCAAGAAGTTCTACTTCTGATGCTAGCACCCATGAATTCGTTGCACGGTTTCGACACGGATCTTTCAGCTCGCATCAGAGCAAATTTGGCTAATGTGGAACAACCGAGAAGCCAAAAATGTCAAAAATTTATGAAGTAGCAGTAAAAGGTTGTAATTGTGTGATGAAATTCATACAAATTGATATTCAGACTGAAATTCTTAAATTAGTAATTGGGTCTTCAGATGGAAGTACCACAATTGCATGGAATCCCTGACTTGCTTGAGGCCTAGACATGATGGTATTTACCTTATAATTCTAAGGACCGTGACTACCCGTATATACCGAGGGTATAATTACAGCTCTTTACTGGCAGTATATACAAGTAAATCTAAGACTTGAAATTATAAGCAAAAATGCTATCCAGATGATGAATTCGAATGTGGTTGATATGCTTTTATAAACTCTGGTTGAGAACTGATGAGTTGATTTGGATTTTGATTGAAGAATGATGAGTCCTGAGTTTTGGTTGAAAAGCGATAAGCTAAGCAAAACCACAATGAGGATGAATGGGACGAGTTCCTGTGATGATGTTCGTAATTGGAATGATGATAATGACTTCAGCAAATCACTATGAGATTAGTGGATTGTGCTGGTAGATTGCTACGGTTAACACTTGACCCACTGGATCAAGTTAAGGGATGTCAGATTAAAAATCTGTATAACATTAGGAATTTTTTGGACCCAAAAAGGGCCTCCTAAGGATTCCTAATTTTAAGGGATTAGAGCTTAAAAAGCTGGCCTTAAGGGAGACAAAGGCTATGATGACCCCTATTTTTTGCCTTGCCACATCAGCCATACCCCCTAGTTTCACATTTTAAAGGGAATATTCTCATACTCTCGCTCTTACTTTTTGACTTTTCTCGTACTTTCTCTCTTACTTTTTGAATTTTTTATCTTCACTCTCTATAAATTGAATCTTTCTTGTCAATTTGAAATCTTTCTTGTCAATTTGAAATCTCCTTTCTCATTAACTCCCACCATATCTCCCTTCCACATCAGCAAAACGTTCTCGTATTTAGGTGGGCTCCAAAAAGTAAATTTTTTTATTTTTTTATTTTTTACATTTTGAGGTGGAAAAAACACCACCCAACCAATATGTATGATGAAAATATTTTTTGTCCTCCAAAAAGCTTGTAATTCAAGGGTCACGTTAGAAGCCTGTCAGGAGCCAATACATTCATAACATACTGTCAGGTCCCCACAACCTCATAAACATAACTAATTGTCAGATCCCGAAATTGTGGGGACCCCAAAAATTATTATTTTTTAATTTTTCTCATAAATGTAATTTATTGATGAAAAACTCCATGTTCGTATATTTGTATATCAAAAAGATCATTTTCTACTTAGAAAAACGGATTTGTGTTAAACCTGCAAAACAGCAAAGTCTTAATAGTCTCTCTCACTCCCTCCCTCCCTCCCTCCCTCTCTCTCTCTCTCTCTCTCTCTCTCTCTCTCTCTCTCTCTCTGCTTTAGCTTCTTCCTCTACTTAGCTATGGAGCCTTTGCAAGCTGTGTGTATAGCCCCTTGTGAAGCTAGAAAACGAAAGGTTGATTTACACATTCGTATTCCTGAAGTGTATGGCAACTCTAAAAAAACTCATCCTACTGATGCACAATTTGTCCAAGCTCGTAGGATAGCTAAGGAGAAAAATGTAGATCTTTGGGTTGATGAGCATCTCTATCCAGTTGACCCTCCATTAAGAGCAAACCCTCCTTTCCACAATTTATCATCTTTTATGCAATTTGTTGGTGAAGGAGAGCTTGGCTTGTTAGGATACTGCAGAAGATTGACTATAAGTGAAGCTTGGCAAACCCATATTCTCCAATCTCAATTGCAAGCATCACAATTCAGCCTTTTACAATGTTAAGAAGGACTTAAAACATCATCATATAAAATGAAAGAGATCCTCACAGAGAATGTGGAGAAGGATGCAAAGATTCAAAGTGTAGAGGAACTTATCAAAAGCAATGCCAAATGGTGCTCGACGTACTCACCCATCTTTGGTCCTTGGCTCGGATGGAGCTGGGAGGCTCAGGCCCCCAGAGACGAAGATGGGGAGGTGGTGTCCTCTCGCGTGGAGGTTTTGTTTTATGTGTTCCTTCATATATCAGTTGTGCAGTACCCCTTTCCCCTCCTATAGATACCTTCATTGTGATCGATGGAGTCCAAAGTATTCCTACTCTCATGCTCCGATAGAGTGGAGACACAATGAGGACAGGATCCACGCCCACCTAGCGCGCCTTTGCCCCAGGACAACTATGACTATTCCCCATCCAAACCCATGCGCTGGTATAGAATCTCTTGCATTTAAAGGTGGAGCACGGAAGAAAAGGATTCATACAACAAAGTAAGAAACATAAACTTTCATTATATGCACTCAGTGATTTAAACAAAATAGTCATGATTTGTGTTCTGCCAGGAATTTTCTACAAGAGGTGTGTGGTTCTAATGAAGAGGGATGGAAGGATTTGGTCAAAGCCATTCTGAATACCAAGGATATTCTCTCAATTATTACTGACCCTCATCATCCTAAAATACGCCAAGCTGTTTTGTCAGCAATGTAGTGAGCGAGATTAGCACCTCCATTGATTCTTCATTAATTCAACATGCTTGTGATGTGGCTGGAATCAGCATGAAAAGGTACCAAGCAATCCGTCAGGTTGTAAAAGATGCATTTCTAAGACAAGGAATCACTGGCACTTTATTTCCTACACTCAAGGTGATTCACAATGTCAAGAGTATTAATAATGATGATGTGCAGCGTGCTATAGTACAGTTTTATCATGTTGAGGACACACTAACATTAGACACAGGGTCGAGCAGAAAGAAAATCAAGACAACAAGTATAAAATTTCACTATGATGTTTACAATAACATCTTTTTTCATATTGAGAGACTACAACAAGCTATGGTGAAGTTCTATGGTCTTTCACTAGAAGGTGAGAACTTGCAATTGCTACTATTCATGTTTTTCAATAGAAAATGAAGACGATTATTTTGTTTTGAATATTGTAAATTACCGTTTATCTACAGTTTTGGGGAGCACACTTTCATTTGTGCTCAAGCTAGATGAGTGCCAAATTGTGAAAGGTCAGAAGCTAGAACATATGAGCATTACGCTCATGAATGAGGCCATGATTTGTGCATCGAAAAAGACTACCAAACCAAGTTTTAGTGTGCAATCTGAGAAAGAGGTCTGGTGGCTTGGTGCATTCGAGGTACCGAAGGAGACACATGAGGTATTGACATGGATGTTTGAAAGGACTCCCTCGATAAGAGATGTAATCAAAAAGAAAATTGATGGTCAACTTTTAGATGTAGAAAACATAAGAAAGTTCAAGGTGGATTGGAATCTTGGGGGAGATTCGAAGACAATTAAATGCATGATGGGTTGTGCTCAAGGCGCGACATCAAGATGGCCTTGTCCATACTGCAATGCTCAGATTGATATTCCTAGACAAAGACAAATGGAAAAGGTATATAGAAGGTTGGTTCTATTGGGAAGGATGCCTCAAAAGGTCCCAAGAAAGGGAAGAATCAACAAGAAGATGCAGTAGATCCAACCGAGTCAACTGATGAGATGAAGATGAGGAACAACCAAATGCAAGATGGGTGGAAGGTGTCATGTCTCATGATATGCTAGGAGAACCAAAAAGGAATTCGAATTGGAGCCCCATCATTAATTTTCCACTATTTTGCACACTTCATGCATTCATGAGAATCTTTGATGATCGATTGCTTAAGTGCCATATCGATTATGCATTCACAATGCCTACACAAGAGAGGAAAGTTGTAGCCCTTGGTAAATTAGAGCATCTTTTGAATTCTTTGGGCTGCCATGGCAGAAACGTGAAAATTGGAGTGAATAAGCAAGCCTTTGGTATGTCATATGAGGTTTCTCACAAGGTCTCCATGACTGGATCGAAGGCAAGGAGATTTTTGAAGAAGCCAGCAAACATAGAGAATTCAAAGAAGACTTGGGGACTCTGGAGAGACCTGTGTGCAATCACCACAAATGTAGATTGTCCAATGCCAGCTCTTGTAAATATGCGTAAATAGCTTTGGATAAATTTCAATAACATGGTTTGCATTATGAATCAAAGTAGCACAACTACCCAACATTAGGGCCAAAAACGTCTCAAAATGGGCTGTGTAAGGAATTCGCTAACTTGCTATTTAGTAGAACGTTGACGGCTCCAAATTTGGCCGTTTTGGATATTTAAAGCGTATCTATGTGATTGAACACGTATCTAAGTACATATTTTAAAATCTAAAAAAATATATCGTTTTCATGCTACTCTTTAATGGCTCGACTCGAAACTTGTCCTCTTTTTGATTGACTTCGTGGCAAATACTTATTTCTCTTACTTTTGAATGACCATTCCCTCCAAACACGCTCTCATCCATTCTCTAAAAAATTTCACAAGCTTATTCTTAGTTTCACTCCTCTGCTTCTCTAAGAATTTCACAAGCTACATCTCATTCTCATTCTTCTGCGTCTCTCATCTTCTAATAGCTCTGCTAATATTTTTAGCTATGTTAGTAATGAGTGATACATCTAATCGTAAGTTTCATTTGAATATCAAGCTCAACCAAGAGTATGCAACTACACGGAGTGTCTACCAAAGACCCCTTTCATGTGCGAATGAAGCTCAACATCTTCGCAACGAAGGAAAGAAGCATATTGACCTATGGACAGATGGAACTCTATATCCACCGGATCCCAGAACAGGAAGGTATCCTTCTTTTCACACACCACATGACTTGATTAGATTTGTTGGTGATGGGGTGGATGGCTTACTTGGTTATAGTTCAAGACTATCTCAATCACATATTAATTATGCAGAATATATTACATATCTTCAAAATACTTTATCTTTGAATGCAACAAAAATTACAGAACTTGAAAACAAAATAGTGTCTTTGAAACAAGAAAATGATCAATTGAAAACCTTAAAAGAAACTCCAATAGGGTTAAGAGCACGAGTAAAACGAATGCGGGATGTAGTTAACTTGACAGAGAGATCTGGACAAAGGAAAAAAAGGTTAAAACTGTAAGAGAACATGTTACTACCCTTCTAGGATTTGACATGTCTAATGCTCAGGAAAGGGTAAGATTTTTGAATGAGCTTATGAATAGGTCGGATATCTTGAAACTTTTGAAACTTCCTGAAAATCAAACTAAAAAGAAACTAGTCTTTCAACATCTACTAAAAGATATGGACTTATTGGTCCAGCCTTCCCAAATGCAAGAAGTTTGTGACACAGTGGGAGTGAGTAGAAAGGGATACAGAGCCATCTCTAAAACCTGGTTCAGGGTCCTTAAGTATTACAAAATCAAAGCTTTTGGGTTGCTTAGACCTCACAATGTTGAAAAATATAGAACTCTGTTAAATGAGGAAATTTCCAAACATTTCGGAGAGTATTTCTATATTGAGGGAACAATGCCATATGAGAGACAAAAAAAAATCGTCTTTTGAATACAATGTTTATAATAATATTTGGATGAACATTAGAAAAGTCCAATCTTTTATGGTGAGATATTACAACATTCGAGAAATAGATTGTGAAGGAAAACTTGTATTTGTTATAAAATTAGATGAAGCTCAAATCCAAAAATGTCAAAAAATGGAAATAATATCTATATCCCTAATGAATAAAGCATTGGACTATAGTCAAGGTAAGCTTGATTCTCCATACCACAAAACTCAATCAGAAATGGAGCTATGGTGGATTGGATCAGCTCATGTGCCAGTAGAGAGTCATGAAACATTAAAGTGGCTCTTTTCACATACAGACATTCCTTCAATTATTCAGAGCCAAAATGCAGGTGAACACCTTCATGTAGACGACATAGGTGATTTCATTGTGGAATGGCATTTGAGTGCCGACCTCAAGGCGTTGAAGTGTATGTTTGGTGTATGTGGAGGAGCAAATACCAAATATCCATGTCTTTATTGCATGGCAAGCACAGGGACAAGAGAATGGCTGCAGAAAATGAGATTGGACCACCATCCAGAAATAATGTGAATGTTGTCGATTATCTAACTTCTGTTAAAATTTGGGATCCAATTCTACCAATACATTTAAAAAATGTGCATATATGTACATTGCATGCAGAGATAAGAATCTTGGACAAATTGCTCCGACTTCATCTGGACGATGCATATTCTATTAAGCCGACTAAACTTGTAGATGAGTGCATAGAAAAATGCAAAGCCTTGCTCTCTCAAATGGGTTTCCATGGTGGCGAAGTGCATCTTAAAAAAGATCCCTTTCTAGAGGTACAGGTGATGTTCTGCAAGATGTTTCGATGGGAGGAGCAAAAGCAAGAAGATTTTTGAGCAACCATGACACCAAACAAGTCAATGCAATGTGGAACTGCTGGAAACATCTATGTGTCATTACCATAAATGTCAAAAGTAGACCAGATGTAGCCAACAAACGTATGGAAGTTTGGAAAAAACTCGACAATTTTTTCAAAGTCCTAAGACAACAAGTTGGTTCAAATACTTATGCAGACGATTTCAAAAAAGCAATAAAGCTAAGCTATCATAGATGCCTGGGGAGAAAAAGACATAACTTATTACTTGGTGAGTGTTCAGACTTATCAAAACAGTTAAAATTAAAGTGTAATTTCTTGAATTTACTAACAAAGAATTGTCTTTGTAGCATATTCTTTACTTGCATGGACCATATTTTTCTACAGAAGGACCCCTTGCAACATGGAACACACAAGGAATGGAAAAGTCTCACTATCAAGCAAGAACTTCCTTTTTCAGATGTACCAGAAGAGGAGGTGGTCAAAGAAGAAGCAATGCACTTAAAGAATTATTCAATTGGTTCTACAGGAGGCAATTACAAAGGATGAGATCAAAGAACCCGCAATCTGAAACTACACAAACACCTCAAGATAGAGACTAATGATTTACTAACACATTTGTACCTCTTACCAAATATTTGCTGAATTATAATCAGTCCTTGCAAAATATTGTGTGTACATTAGTTTTTGATTCTCTTGGGACTATTTGGCATGTCACCTCTGTATCTCAAAAATTTTCTCCTTCTATAACCTCCAAGAAGATTGATATTTGACTCCTCAGCTGCATAGCTAGAGTAGCAAAGAAAGTATCCTGCTCTTGAGGCATTGAAACCTGTAGCATATCCAAAGATTCTAAGAGTAGCAGCTCTCTCTAGAAGCAAGACCTTGTTAGCATTTATTTGAAGGGGAGTGTATCCCATGAACCTTGACAACACCTTCAAGGCAAATATTGGCAACTCAGCATCTTCAGAGAAGTTCATGTGGAATGCACAGAACACAGCCTTATCCAATGTAGGTAAGTAGTGCATGAGAGCAGATGAAGGCCTTCTTGACCTAGTCTTTGTAGCTTTCACTCTGCTGCCTTTAGCTCTTCCTAGAAAATCATCCTTATCAAGCAATTCAATCTATAAGACAAAAACCTCACTTTAAAAAAATTACAATCACAATAACATTTTGCAAAAGATTAAAAGGAAACTACCTTCTGCAACTCATCCTCACTTACTACTTTGTCTTTCATCAAGTTGCATGAGCCAACCCTTTCCACTTAATCAGAATCTACCTGAAGCTTGAAATCTCTGCCAAAAGACTCTACACCTAACTTAATAAGCCTGTTCTCAAAATCCTCATCTCTAAGGGAATGTTTCTCCTCATCCACTCTTTTAAGGCACAAGGCAAGTGCATCAAGGGCAGGGATAAATGAGTGGTTAGATGTTTGCAAATCAAGTGCCAAAAACTCTTCCTTTGACTCTACTTCTGTATCAATAAAGTCTTTGGTCACCTCACAAGCTTCTGAAATTGCTGCAATACAGTAGTCTTCCCTGATATTGAAGAGACATTGAAGATAGGACAAAGGAATAAAATCTTTCTCATTGATATAGAAGAAAGGAAGGCTTGGAACAGTAACAGAGGATTCAGATATGCTTACTTCCTCTGAGGGCTCTTCAGTAAACAGTGAAAGCCCTAAATTCAGCAACATCAAGATTTGCACTTTCTTTCTCCTCATCAGCTTGAACATCAATTTTTTCCTCTTCTAAAATCTCACTTTTCTCTAGCTTTGAGACTGTGGTGACATTTAAGTTTTCTTCCTCCTTCTCTGCATCAATATCTGATTCTTGCTCTTTATCTTGTATTTCTGCTCTCAAAAATAGAAAGAAAAGAAAGGAGACATCTTTGGGGACAAGGTTACAAAGCTTCTTATGAATTGGACAAGAAATGGATGAAGGGAATGTGAAAGAGATTCTATTTGAAAATCTACTGAACCTCTTTGTAACTTTGGCTTTCTCCACTAACAGTTGAGTAAAATCGATAAGGTGACAAAAATCATTGTCTCCGATATGAAAACAATGAGCTTCAATTGACATTTCAAATTGTTTGTACTCCTCTTTAAGAATGTCCTTAAGCTTCATCAAAACATCTGAAAGAACAAACCTTGGATTGAATATCTCCACTGCATCTGCGTATACCTTCATGTCATGACCATCTTGCAAAATAGCATTCAAGAGTCTTTCACTTGGGCTTTCTTCAACAAGTTCAAGTCATCCCTCAACACTTTTACTCATTGTGATATTTGAGAAAAACGCTGGAACAATTCTGAAGAAGGCTTGGAAGTCACTATATGGTAGAGCCCGAACTAAGCGAAAATAAGTAGTCCAAAAGTTTTGGAATGCTTCTATCGCTTGGTGCGGGCTTTGGCAATTTGAAGGTTCGAAAAAAAAAGAGAGAGAGAGTTTTGCAAAATAGAGCTTGGAAGTCACTATATGGCAGAGCCCGACTAAGCGAAAATAAGTGGTCCAAAAGTTAAGGAATGCTTCTATCATCTGCTGTGGGCCTTGGCAATTTGAAGGTTCGAAAAAAAACGAGAGAGAGTTTTTGAGAATATCCGATGGAGCACGTGGAGCCTGGCAAAAATACCTTAAATAGTGACCGTTCGTGTCACGTGGCAAAAATGATTGCATGACACGTGTATCCAACGGTCCTATGTACGGACGGATTCGAGGTATAAAAATTTAATTTTCATGAAAACATTTCTATTTTTCACCGACACGGTATCAAGCGAAATTGCTCCTCCGAAATTCCTGGAATCTTCTTTTACCCTTCTCACCCATATCAAGCGATAGATCTCATCCAAACATCTCGGATCCTTCTCATTGCTAAGTCCCGGATTCTTCTCCCTCGACTTAAAATTTCCCAAATCAAGCGATAACGCTCGTCCAAACAAATCAGACCTTCTTCATCGCTTGGTTTCGGATCCTCCCCTATCACTTGGCCATACCCCGAATCAAGCAATAGAGCCGATCTCCATTTTCACTTTGTTCCGGACATATCCGGAATCAAGCGATTGAGATATTCCAATCCTTTTGGAAGCTATTCATCGCTTAGTTCCGGCTACCCCCCTTAATTAAGTGATAGAGCCTCAATATATTATCGCTTAGTTTCGCATATGCCTAAATCAAGCCAAATCGCTTAGTTCTGGGTATAGCCCGAATCAAGCGATAGAGCTAATCCAACCAATTTGGATCCGCCCCATCGCTTAGTTCGGGCCAGTGTTAGTTTTTTTATCTCAACTCACAAATCACCCTGATCGGGTTCTCTTCTTTTTCTTAAACTTCAATGGCGAGGACAAAACAGACTGCAAGGAAAGTCTATGTCCCTTTGGAGACTGAAAAAGCTCAAGACAAACCAGGATCTTCCAAAAAGCTAGTTGTCGATGGAAAACAAGAAAAGCCTCCTCCAAAGCCTCGTGCTAGGGCAACAACAAGAAAGAGATTAAACTATCAGGTGAAGTCACTAAGAGAGATCAGAGCGGCACAAAAATCTACTAATCTTCTCATCCCTCGATTGCCATTTATGCGGGTTGTCAGGGACATACCAAAAAGGTTAATTGGCAAAATGAAAAACACATATCTTGATAAAGTCCGATGGGAGTCATAGGCCCTTATGTGTCTTCAAGAGGCTGCTGAGGATTTTTTGATCGACTTTATGAATGATGGATACATTGCTGCTGCATTTGCTCATAGGATCACTCTCATGAGAGCAAAGATTTTGTGCTTGTGTCCAGACTTAGATACAAGTTTGACAAAGCTTTGGAACCCATTCCAAGTCAAGATATGAGGGCTTTTGAAATTCTAAATATTCCTCCGCAAGACAACCCAAACAATCAGTTGTTATTGAAGATGTTTCGCATACTTATAGTACAAGAAAAGCTCACGATATTAAAGAAGAAGTGGAGAAAGAGAGAGAGCAGGAGAAGATTACAGAGGATGCCATTCTTTCTCAGCAAGCTGAAATTCTTCATGCATCCAATTCAGAACTTTATCAGATAGTAATAGGTCAAATGGTAGTAGATGTCTCCATGCATGGAGAGGATGAGGTTTATTGTGACATTGCCCCTGAAGACACAAGTATGCTTGTGAATCACAATATTGAGATATGTGACACAATCCTCTTTATTTGTCTGAGGTTTGTGGGGATTTCCTTTTGCTTTCTTGATGAATTTCCCAGATTCCATATTTTATTGATATGTTTTGTTTATGTCTCCAGATGTCTTATGAGGGATCTTCCTGACTCAATGGCTATGCAAGTGACCATTTTTGATCCCCTTGTTACACAGTGCCTTTTCAATAGGCAAGGGGATCTTGCAAGTTTTCTAAATGACTTTGATATGCTGACATGCAATTACATTGTATAACCTTATGTTGAAGTGTAAGACTCACACTCAATTATCTTTTGTCCATTATTACAATATTCACAACTAATTGTAGTATTCATCTTATCACAGAGGCCATTGGAGTCTTATTATCTTCAATCTATTGGATAGAGATGTAATCTTTATGAATTCTTTAGCATCCATTCATGGGAGAAGTAAAATGTAAGAATCAACTTTACCATGGTTTATGTTCTAGAGCAATATTTTGTAAGTTTTCAATTGTTTGGTTGACCCTCAATATTTTATGCTTGCAGTGCTGCCAAACTTATCTTGAGTTTCCTAGGTTGCACCTATGAAGACTACAAACTTGAAGATGTAATCTTTATGAATTCTTTAGCATCCATTCATGGGAGAAGTAAAATGTAAGAATCAACTTTACCATGGTTTATGTTCTAGAGCAATATTTTGTAAGTTTTCAATTGTTTGGTTGACCCTCAATATTTTATGCTTGCAGTGCTGCCAAACTTATCTTGAGTTTCCTAGGTTCCACCTATGAAGACTACAAACTTGAAGATTTTAAGTACTACAATCAGAAAGTTCCTTTGTAGAAAGACTCAACATCTTGTGGATGGATGGTGCTTGCTAATGCTTGGAGATATCTTGAGTCAAGATTTAGAATGACAACACTTACTGTAAGTTCATGTATTGATAGCATTGATTGATTGGGTCAATACATTTAGTGACTCTCATATTAAGAAATTCTATCATTTTCTTTTGCCTTAGTTGCATGAATATCCTGATTCTTGGGTAAGTTGGGTAAGGGAGAAGGCAGTGTCTATGGTTTTGGAAAGATCTATTAATCCAGTTGATCCTGATTCCCCCTTTCCACCTAAGAAAGGAGCCAAGGGTACAACTTCAAAGAAAAGAAAAAAGGAGGAGAAGAAAAGCCATGTCAAGGATAGCTCATCCAAAAAGAAAAAGACCTCGGCCAAAGAGAAGAAGGAAAGAAAGAAGAGCCCTACTAAGAGCAGATCTTCCAAGGGGAAAAAGAGCACTACTAAAGAGAAGACCCATTCTAAAGGGAAGAGCCCTCAGGCTACAGAGAAAACCCCTAGTCCTCCTGCTAAAGAGAAGAGCCCTAGCCCTCCTGCTAAAGAGAAGAGCTCTTCACCAGCTCAAGAGAAGACTCCTATCAAAGAGAAGACCCCTGTTAAAGAGAAAACCCCAATCAAAGAGAAGACCCCTATGAAAGAGAAGAGTGCTACTAAAGGTCTTCCGTTTCACTCACCATTGAAATTTAAAATTCAGAAGCGTCGTTTATCCAACAAAGAAAGTAAGAGGGCAAATGTTGGCTCTCCATTCAATTTCTTTTTCATGTCCCCCAAGAAGACTGCCAAGTCTCCAAAGCCAACCTCTAAAGAACCTTCTCCAAAACCAGACCCCACTGCCAAATCTCCATCGCCAACACCTAAAGATCTCAGAGAAGAGCCCAACTTACCACCAGTTGAGGAATCCACTGCAAAGTCTTCCTTTCCAACACCTCAAGAGCTCAAAACACCGTAACTTGAACCTCAATCAGCCAAATTTGATCAAAGCAAACAGAAGAGAGAAAGATTCTCTAAAGATCCAGGGTCATCCCATGCCAAAAGAAAAGTTGATTTTGTTAGTGATTTGACAAATTGGCTTTTGTTTTGTTCATTTTGTCCATATGAATACACCCTTTTTGGGACTATATTTTGTACTTAAATTCAGTATCAACAATTTGTTAAACCTTGTTTTGTAATGCGAACAATATGTTGACCATTTTTGTGAAGAAGTCAAGATGAAATTTAGCAGACAAGTGGCTCAAATACAACTTTTTTTGGGGGAAGACATGTGATGCATGAGGTTACACTCTCCATCCTTGTACTGACAACAATATCATCTACTTTGAATCTATATTCAGGTGATGTTTTGTCCCAGAAACTCAAGCGACTCTCTTACATGTTGTAGTGTCCAGTTTGATGTTACTATAAGGTTCCTAGGATCTATGAATGGATGGACTATGATGTTAAATTCAAACTCTGGACAATTCTCTTCAGAATCCAAAGGGACCCAACTACCAAGCTTGCTTTTCCATCTCCTATAGTCATAGCCCAAAACTAGGGATTGACAACATAGTTGGTATGAGATAGACATAGAATTTGGGCTTACTCTACAACTGATATTGTCGCCAATATGAAAAGTTTCCTTGGTACTCCATCCTTCTCCAAGTACAGTGTCCAGATCAGTCGTAGATAGTCTTCTATTAAGCCACATCGTTCTTGTCCTGTGCAATTCCATTGTATTGAAACATGCCACAAAGACATGTATAGGCAAGAACCATTGAATTTTTATCCTTCTTGAAATCCTTCCAGGAGACATAGCTTTAAGAATATCATCTTTGGTTTTGGATTTGAAGCTTGCTATAGTATTTGGATCAGGAACTTCCCATTCGAGTGACATTAATGTGGGAATAGGTATGTCGTCGTGTTCTTGCCTTCAAAGTGACCGACAATGGCTGGCTTGCAAAAGTTCAACATGTCTACATGGCCAAAGACATGGTGTTGAACTTGGATGAACATCCAATTCTCCATTCTTACTGTAATTTAACAAAACTTTATCTATTTGATACAACACAATATTTCTCCTTCTGATATATTTGTTGTTTGTTTAATTTCAGTTATCTTTCCATCAACAGCTGTGGAGTGGCAGCTTGTTGAGAGCTTAAGTGGCACATTCAAGGGGGTTGCAGATGTAATGTATGCAGACAAACCACCTTCATTTTACAAATCAGTGGATATATTTGTGTATTTTGAAGAATATAGGGTTCCATCAAGAGAAAGTGTTCATGGAGAATTATATTCCAATGGGATTTCACTTCATTTCGCTTGGTTCTTTTCACCCTGTGGGCACCTTTGCAAGAGGGAAGCATTGTTACCCACACGAAAAGACATGGGTTTCCAAACACCATCCTCTTTGGTGTTATGAAAATCACAAGAAGTTATATTATGAGAAGGACGACATGAGGACGCCATAGAAGCTCGCAGATGAGAGAAAAATAGTGAGTCTTTTGAAAATGCAAAGAAAGGAGAATAAGCGATATGCCAAAATGGAGGGAAGGTGGAAAAGGGAATGAGCCATACCAAAATGGAGGGAAGGTGGAAAGTAGACGTTTGAAAAAATAGCGTTGTTTTCAAAGCCTGAAAAGAGAAGATTTCGTATCTTCCTGCTTGATTTTTTGAAATATAAAATGGAACAAGATGTCACTATTTTGGACCCAAACTTTAATGTTAGCCATCGTAAACGTCTAAATTAAGCCGTTTTAGCCGTTCGCCACTAAAATAGAACCGTTAAAAGAAGACATTTAGAGGAGACAAGAATGCCATACTTTTGTATACATGTCAATTCACAATTGGACAATTTCTTAATCCTTAGATTAACAAACATGTCAATTCACAATTGAACAATTTCTTAATCCTTAGATTAACAAACAGCCCTTTTCTAGCCCTTTTTGGCCCTAATGTAACGAGCATCATTCCAATAACATATCATAGAATTCACCAAAAGTGTGCTAGGTGCTTGGGGAGAGAGTAAAGTAACACACTATATGGTAAGTTGTACAGTAAAAAAATAAATTGGTGTTTTAACCTTGACTTTTTCTAATTAAATTCTATTGTCATGTGTACAGCACATAGTTTATGCGCATGGTGCATATTTCATGAACAAGTATGGATCGCTCGACATGTGGATTACCCAAGGGATGGAGAAATCACATTATCAAGCAAGAGGGGTTTATTTCAAAAATACAAGACATGGAGGTGGAGCTTCTGTAGGAGGAACACGTACAAACTATCTACAAGAGATGTTCAATTGGTTTTATCGCACAACCTTTGGAAGGGTATTGGTTAGGGAGCAGGCCCAACAATCTAACCTTGTGCAAGAGGCACGCAAGCCTGCAAAAAGTCATGCTCGGCTTGAATGGTTGTAGACCAATGCTCCCCATAGGCATGGTGCCTGGCGTGCATGAATGAGGAGACAAGGGAGGCGTTGGGTTGTGCACGCACCAGCATAAATCTAGATGTAATAAGGCTAAGAAAATAAGTTTAGTTAAGTTTTTTTTTCCCTTAAAAAACTATTAATAGTTCCTTCTCTCACTTCATTTTCATTTCACTTTTTTAGAGAGCTTGAGCTCAAGATCTACGTAGACACCCACGTAAGGACACCAGCACATCACCACATTAGCACAATAGGCATAGTCGTACTTGGATATGGCACGCACCAAGAACACTGCACGTGTTACCATGCCTTCACAAAACACAATGCAAGGCACCCAACAACCACATACTGGCGACACCACAGAAGAGAGTGACCCCTTGGATAGGACATGCCCAATGGGATCACCAGAGTCCAATCCTCCTCCCACAACAACACTAGTGCACACACATGTAGGCCCTTCTAGTGGGAGGAAGCGTGTGAAGAAGACCCCACAATGCAGCCACCCCAGAGATCAAGATAGAGAGGCCAATGATGAGCAGTTCGACTGGGTTGGTGAAAACATTCCTACATTGCGCAGCACCATAGGTGGCAAGACCCTACTACCAGGACAGGGTCCCCTACCTACTCGGGAGGAACTTGATACATAGGAACCACATCAACAGGAGGAGGAGGATTCAGACTATGAGAGAGAGCAAGAGGAGGTTCTTGCAAGTGCGCGCAAGCGTAGAAAGGTCAAGCTCTTCAAGCCAAGGAAGTCCCAACCTCACCAACGCACTAACACAACACAGAGAGCTCCAAGGAGAAGGATGTGCCAAGGGCATAGGGCTCTACAAGAAATCAAGTTTTATCAGAGGAACACTGAGTTGCTCATAAGAAGAGCCCCTTTGCTCGCACATAGTGAAGGAGATTCTCCAACGATATAGAACAGAGTTCCGTGTGCAGTGGATTGTCCTTGAAGCATTGCAAGAAGCCTCCGAGGCTTACCTTGTTGTTGGGATTTTTGAAGACACTAACCTCCTTGCAATACATGCAAAGAGGATTACCATATCTGCTAAGGACATGCAACTAGCTCGGCGCATTCGAGGCGAGCGAGACACGATCTAGAGATCTTAGATGTTAACTTTTTTTTTTGAAGCAACTCTTTTGTTTCAAACCCCCCTTTGTAACAAGCCTATCTGGCTTTCATTTGTAACCTTTTGATAGTAGTTAAAATTTTAAGTTTCTCTTACAATATCTCGGTGTCATCATGTTTGTTACATGGAGTGCCTATCATGTGCCAGTTTGTCACCCAAGGCATCAGAAATACTCTTGGAGGGCTGAGGAAGCTGTGCCAGAACAGTGCGAATTTGGCCTCTGCAAAACGGCAATGTAGGCTCAAAATTTGCACTGTTCTGGCACTTCACCCCTAGCCACTCAGGATCATTTCTGATGCATTTATAATGAAGTTGAGCACACTAATTATGAGAAACAGTAGTTTATAAGATAAAAATACCTTTAATCATGTGTAAAAATATAGTGTTTATCATCCCAATGCATCAGAATTGCTCTTGGAGGACTGGGGAAGCTATGCCAGAATAGTGCGAATTTAGGCTCTGCAAAACGGCGGTGCAGGCTCAAAATTTGCACTATTCTGGCATTGCTCCCCCAGCCACTCAGGATCATTTCTGATGAAGTTGAGCACACTAATTGTGAGAAATAGCAGTTTATAAGATAAAAACATCTTAAATCATGTGTAAAAATATAGTGTTTATCATCTAATGCATCAGAATTGCTCCTAGAGGACTGGGGAAGCTATGCCAGAACAGTGCGAATTTAGGCTCTGCAGAGCAGCGGCGGTGCAGGCTAAAAATTCGCACTGTTCTGGCACTGCTCCCCGAGCCACTCAGGATCATTTCTGATGCATTTATAAATAATGAAGTTGAGCACACTAATTGTGAGAAATATTAGTTTATAACATAAAAACACCTTTAATCATGTGTAAAAATATAGTTTTTATCATCCAATGCATCAGAATTGCTCTTGGAGGACTGAGGAAGCTGTGCCAGAACAGTGTGAATTCAGGCTCTGCATCGGCGGTGTAGGCTCAAAATTCGCACTGTTCTGGCACTACTCCCCCAGCCACTCAGGATGTTGAGTACATTAATTGTGTGAGAAATAATAGTTTACAAGATAAAAATAGCTTTAATCATGTGTAAAATTATACTGTTTGTCATCCAATGCATCAGAATTGCTCTTGGAGGATTGGGGAAGCTATGCCAGAACAATGCGAATTTAGGCTCTACAGCGGTGATGCAGGATCAAAATTTGCACTGTTCTGGCACTGCTCCCCGAGCCACTCAAGATCATTTCTGATGCATTTGTAATAATAATAAAGATGAGTATAGTAATTACGAGAAACAATAGTTTATAAGATAAAAATAGCTTTAATCATGTGTAAGATTACATTGTTTGTCATCCAATGCATCAGAATTGCTCTTGGAGGACTGAGGAAGCTATGCCAAAACAGTGCAAATTTAGGCTATGCAGCGACACGGTGTAGGCTCAAAATTCACACTGTTCTGGCACTGCTTCCCCATCCACTCAGGATCATTTCTGATGCATTTATAATGAAGTTGAGTACATTAATTATAAAAACAGCAATTTATAAAATAAAAATATATTTAATCATGTATAAAAATACATTATTTATCATCCAATGCATCAAGATTGCTCCTGGAGGGCTGGGGAAGCTATGCCAGAACAGTGCGAATTTGGGCTCTACAGCAGCGGTGTAGGCTAAAAATTCGCATTGTTCTGGCACTGCTCCCCCAGCCACTCAAAATCATTTTTGATGCATTTATAATCAAGTTGAGTACATTGATTATGAGAAACAATAATTTACAAGATAAAAATACCTTTAATCATGTGTAAAAATACATTATTTATCATCCAATGCATCAGAATTGCTCCTGAAGGGCTGGGGAAGCTGTTCTGGCACTACTCCCCTAGGCTCCCAGGGTCATTTTTGATGCATTCACAAAAACATTGATGGTACAAACTAAAAAAAACAATGATATACTTGATGAAAATAAGTTTGCAAAAATTGTATTGTATTCATAATAAGAAATGATACATCATCTTTACAAAAGCTTTCTTACCATATTGAGCTTCCTTCTCTTGTTATTGGGCAGAGTGTGCTCAAGGAGTGATTGGGCTATTTCTTGAGGATCCTCTATGCCTATGCTTTTGGCTATACCTATACGAGCAAGAAGCTTATCCCTAAATCCAGAACCAAAAACATCGAAGGCAAGGGATTTTTTAAATTAGAACTATACATTTGGTGCTCTGTGCCATAGAGGCTACACAGAGTACCTTAGAGAGGGCTTTCAAAAAGAAGAGAGTGAAGGCAGATTGAGGGGTGTAGTCCCTATGGATAATGGCGATGCCATCCACAGGAAGTCGACCAAGATAATGCGCCAACGCAGCATCATGTCCATGGACCTTGGCCTGGTCTCTACTGCCGTCGCCTCTCCTCCCAGAAGCAAATGCGTCAATTTCAACCACCCTCTGCAATCAAAGGAAAAATCAAAATATTTTTCTATACATAATTACAAATGTTTCTAGGTTGTAAAAGATTGATTATTACCTCTTGCTCAATGTCTTCTTTTGCCAAAGTGCTGGTGGGGGCGGAGAGGTCAATCGAGGACTTAGCCTCATCCTTTTTTGGTGCTTTTGTCTCCTCCATTGCTCCAGCAGCAGCAAGGGTATCCTTTTCAGCCTCTAGCTTGTCTTGTAAGGTTGTGAACTCCTCCTCTAGAACTAGGGCTTGCTCCGCGGTCTCAACCATAGTTTCCTTGACCAAAGCAACTGTCTTTGCGATAGATTCTCCAAGGGGTAATATAGCACTATCTATCGCAACTGTCTTTGCGATAGATTCTCTAAGGGGTAATATAGCACTATCTAGGTGAGGACTGAGGTTGGGACGTATCAAGGTCCACCTCACATCATGTGCATATAATGCCCAAGCATTCATCCATTCTCAAGCCAGCTGTCTTTTCAAGGTCATGAAGAAATAAGTATTCTTCACCTTCACCACAATGGTGCTTAAGAGATTGATCTCAAGCTTTAGCAGCACCTTGCTCTCCTAGTGTGGGGAAGATGGCCCCGCATCTTCTACTACAGTGGGCTGTTCAGCTGCACATTGTGCACCCTCTGGAATGTGCTCTGATGCAAGCTGCTCTTCTATACCAGCACTCGTTCCTACTGCCTTCACTTCCTTGTCATCCCTCAAATACCCTACCAACTGCAATGCACGCATCTCTACCTCCTCATCCGAATCCTCATCCGCTGATGAGGAACGCAAAAGTGGTGAGCCATGAGAGGAACCTAGTTCCTAAATTGCCCTTCCCCAACCTCTTCACCTCCTGCTTATTGAAGGTATAGTAAGCTCCTGTGGGGATGCAGATGTCGATGAAGCATTCAAGGTGCTAGATGTAGGGGCGGGCATACTGTTGAATGTATAGTAAGCTCCTGCGGGGATGCAGTAAGCTCCTGCGGGGATGCAGATGTTGATGAAGCATTCAAGGTGCTGGATGTAGGGGCGGGCATATTGTTGAATGTACTTAAGCAGCTCAACAGGCACCCATCGACGATCATTGGGGCAATGGGGAAAGGAGATGGAGTGGGGAGCCAAGCCCTCTTCCTATTGGTCCATTCCTAATCAAAAGTTAATCCAAGAGGCCCTCTTTGGGTCCAAAAAATTCCTAATGATGGAAAATTCCCATGAAGGATTGTTCAGATGGAAATTTTGGTCTAATGGACCATTATTGTCATAAGGATTTGAATGACATGATCTGAGTGAATTGTTATCTGATGATGAGTTCTATATAAGGGATCTATTTCCCAGGATTCTGTTGGGTTCACCAAACTATAAGGAACCCCAGAATCAGTTGGATCTTAAGGGAAAGAGTTGTCCTCTAATTTTGCGAGATGAGGACATCTCGCGTTTTTTAAGTGGGGTAGGATGTAAGATTCCTCCCTCTAGCTTTTGAGGTGTGCAGGTGTAAGAACCTCCCCTTCTGATCTTATAATTATTTACCTCTCTGAAATAAAAGAAAGATCCTGTTTACCCTATTTTGGCCCGGAGAGAGAAAATGTCTAGAGGGAGGTAATTCAAAATTGAGATATTTTTGGATATAAAAATCCTCCTAGTATCTAAAATGGTTTCCCCTGTAACAGAAATTCAAAAAGAACTTTTCCACTGTGCAATTTGAATTAATTGAAAATAGGTAAAAAGGACCTTAGCCTAAGGGTCCAGATTTTCAGAGAATTTTGAATTATGGTCCAATTAAGGCTCCTATGGACCAATAAGATTAATCCAAATGTAGGGAGGAGATAAATTGAAGAATAAAAGAAAAACCCCCAAAAATGAGTAAATGCTCACATGAGATGAAGAGTTGACTGAGTACAAGGTTTATTAGTTAAAAATTAAGACATATTTAGAGGAAATGATGCATTTTGACACCTCAGTGTGGGGATCTCCCCTCATGAAGGAGACACCTATTTCACATGTGTGGAGGAGTTTTAAACTAAAAAATAATGAGATATTTTCATCTCTCCTCTCTCCTATTTAAACTAGATCCAAAAAGTAAGCTAATCTGACCCAAAAATGGTTGAAAAATTGACCAAACTGATCTGGAAAATTCTAGAATCAGTTTGCTTGGTTAGAGGCTCATTTTTTCCTATAAATAGAAGCCTCCCCCTTTCTAAAAGCTTAATGGTGTTTATGCACTGTTACTCTGCTCCTGTCCTTAGCCATTTACATTGAATTTCTTGATAATTCAAATTTTTTTGGCTTAATCCTCTCCAAAGTAATTGGTGGCCACTCTTGCTTCAAACAAGAGTAGATCCCTCAATCCCTCAAGCTAAAGGAAAGCTTACAACTCCATGTAAGCTAAATTTTCTTACTTTTTAATTTTAAATCTATGGTTTTCTTGATTTTCTTGTTTTATAGTTGATTGAAGTAAATTCTAATGTTACGCCTTGATGAAAAGGCCACCCCCTTCTCTTCTTTTACAATTCAGCCTTTCTTAATGCTAGAAAGATTAGTTAAATGATTAATTAAACTTTTCTTATTATTTACTCTCTTGATTTGTGAAAATTGAGTAGATTAGAGTCATATACATCTAGATTAGGTTAATTTAAGTTGAAATTAGAATGAGAAAAATGAGAAATGGTCAGCCATACAAAGGAGGTTATGGTAAATTTTTTTCAAAATTTTGTGGAAAAGAAAGTTTGTTTTTATGTTATTCCAAAAGATAATTCCCATTGTTTGTGCATTCTAAAAGAAATATTCTAATTACTCCATGTACATATTCACCTATGAATATGCATGGATATCACTGGTATTAATTATTAAAATTGATTTCTATGCATAGAAAGATGCATAAAGGAAATTGTTTTGTTATAAAAGTATTATTTTCATTAAATCTATGCATAGAAAGATGCATAATGGATTTTTTTTGTTATAAAAGTGTTATTTTCATTAAATTTATTTTCTATGCATAGAAAGATGTATAATGAAATTTTTTATTATTATAAAAGTGTTATTCTCATTAAAATTGATTTAATGCATAGAAAGATGCATAAAGGATTTATTTTTATTTCAAAAGTGTTATTTTCATTAAAATTTATTTTATGCATAGAAAGATGCATAAAAGATTTATTTTTATTTTAAAAGTGTTATTCTCATGAAAATTGATTTTATGCACAGAAAGATGCATAAAGGATTTATTTTTATTTCAAAAGTGTTATTCTTATTAAAGTTAATTTTTATGCATAAATAGATGCATAAAAGGATTTTTATAAAAGTGTTATTCCCACTGAAGTTGATTTTTATACATAAATAGATGCGTAAAGAATCTTTATATATCAAAATTAGAATTCTCTTAAATTCTATGTTTAAATTCTATGAATAGATGTAATGAGATGTGATGATAATCAGATTTGTGTGAATGAATGGATGGATGGATGTGATGTGAATAAAAGGACCTTAGCCTCTAAGGGTTCAAATTTTCAGAAATTTTTGAATTATGGTCCAGTTAAGGTTCCTATGGACTAGTACAGTAAGATTAATCCAAATGTAGGGAGGAGATAAATTGAAGAATAAAAGAAAAACCCCCAAAAATGAGTAAATGCTCACATAAGATGAAGAGTTGACTGAGTATAAGGTTTATTAGTTAAAAATTAAGAGATATTTAGAGGAAATGATGCATTTTTGACACCTCAGTGTGGGGATCTCCCCTCATGAAGGAGGCACCTATTTCACATGTGTGGAGGAGTTTTAAACTAAAAAATAATGAGATATTTTCATCTCTCATCTCTCCTATTTCAACTAGATCCAAAAAGTAAGCTACCAAAAATGATAAAAAATTGACCAAACTGATCTGGAAAATTCTAGAATCAGTTTGCTTGGTTAGAGGCTCACTTTTTCCTATAAATAGAATCCTCCCCCTTTGTAAAAGCTTAATGGTGTTTATGCACTATTACTCTGCTCCTGTCGTGAGCCATTTCTTGATAATTCAATTGTTTTTGGCTTAATCCTCTCCAAAGTAATTGGTGGCCACTCTTGCTTCAAACAAGAGTAGATCCCTCAATCCCTCAAGCCAAAGGAAAGCTTACAACTCCATGTAAGCTAGATTTTCTTACTTTTTAATTTTAAATCTATAGTTTTCTTGATTTTCTTGTATTATAGTTGATTGAAGTAAATTCTAATGTTATGCCTTAATGAAAAGGCCACCCCCTTCTCTTCTTTACAATTCAGCCTTTCTTAATCCTAGAAAGATTAGTTAAATGATTAATTAAACTTTTCTTATTATTTACTCTCTTGATTTGTGAAAATTAAGTAGATTAGAGTCATATACATCTAGATTAGGTTAATTTAAGTTGAAATTAGAATGAGAAAAATGAGAAATGGTCAGCCATACAAAGCAGGTTATGGTAAAATTTTTCAGAATTTTGTGGAAAAGAAAGTTTGTTTTTATGTTATTCCAAAAGATAATTCCCCCTATTTGTGCATTCTAAAAGAAATATTCTAATTACTCCATGTACATATTCACCTATGAATATGCATGGATATCACTGATATTAATTATTAAAATTGATTTCTATGTATAGAAAGATGCATAATGGAAATTGTTTTGTTATAAAAGTGTTATTTTCATTAAATTTAATTTCTATGCATAGAAAGATGCATAATGGAAATTGTTTTGTTATAAAAGTGTTATTTTCATTAAATTTAATTTCTATGCATAGAAAGATGTATAATGAAATTTTTTTAATTATAAAAGTGTTATTCTCATTAAAATTGATTTTATGCATAGAAAGATGCATAAAGGATTTATTTTTATTTCAAAAGTGTTATTCTCATTAAAGTTGATTTTTATGCATAAATAGATGCATAAAAGGATTTTTATAAAAGTGTTATTCCCACTGAAGTTGATTTTTATTCCCACTGAAGTTGATTTTTATGCATAAATAGATGCGTAAAGAATCTTTATATCAAAATTAGAATTCTCTTAAATTCTATGTTTGAATTGTATTAATAGATGTAATGAGATGTGATGAGAATCAGATAGGTGTGAATGAATGGATGGATGGATGTGATGTGAATAAGAAGTGATGAGATGAGAAGTGATGAGAATCAGATAGGTGTGAATGAATGGATGGATGGATGTGAAGTGAATAGAGGTGATGAGATGTGAGGTGAATAGATGTAATGAGATGTGATGGGTGTGAATGAATGGATGGATGGATGTGAAGTGAATAGAGGTGATGAGATGTGAGGTGAATAGATGTAATGAGATGTGATGATGAGAATCAGATAGATGTGAATGAATGGATGGATGGATGTGATGTGAATAGAGGTGATGATATGTGAGGTGAATAGATGTAATGAGATGTGATGAGAATCAGATAGGTGTGAATGAATGGATGGATGGATGTGAAGTGAATAGAGGTGATGAGATGTGAGGTGAATAGAAGTAATGAGATGTGATGAGAATGAGATAAATAAGAATGAATGGATCGATTGATGTGAAGTGAATAGAGGTGATGAGATGTGAGGTGAATAGATGTAATGAGATGTGATGAGAATCAGATAGATGTGAATGAATGGATGGATGGATGTAATGTGAATAGAGGTGATGAGATGTGATGAGATGTGATGTGAATCAGATAGATGTGAATGAATGAATGAGATGTGATGTCATGTGAATTAGGATGTAAATGAATGATATGGGATGTGAGTGGATGTATGTGAAAGAATGGATGTGAATGTGTATGTGAAGAATGGATATGGATGTGTATGTGTATGTGAAAGAATGGATGTGAATGTGTATGTGAAGAATGGATATGGATGTGTATGTAAAGAATGGATGTGAATGAGTATGTGAAAGAATGGATGTGGATGTATGAGAAAGAATAGATATAGATGTGTATGTGAAAGAATGTGGTGTGACATAAATATATGTGGATGTGAAGTGATAGATATGAATGTATGGATAGATGTGAGAAGTTATACCAGGTGAACGATTGGATGGATGTGGATGAATGAGATGAGATGTGTATGAATGAGATATGATGTGGATAGATGTGATGTGATGTTATGTATGTGATAAGATGGTGATGAGAATGAATGTGATGGATATGAGTGAATGTGATGTGAATCAGGATGTGAGTAAATGAGATGTGTAGCAAGGTCGGCTGAGGTCGGTTGAGGTCTTGACCCGCCTCAGTTCGATTTAAATGGTGAGCTTCCGCCGGTACGATGGATGAGGGACCAAGGAAGCCGCCTATGAGTGAAGCACTAGGTGACCTACAAAGGATCCTAGAGGGTGCTGACCATACGGTGCTCGGGCTTTGGGTTGCCGAAGATACCCACACGTGCGTCGTGGAAGATATTGGTGGAACAAGGAGTAAGAGTTGTTTTCTGAATTCGGGTATGGATCTGGTTGATTGACCTTGTTGGTCCTCAATGGATCAGTCCATGGCTCTTTTATATGGATCTGTTGGTTGATCTTGCTGATCTTCAACGGAGATTCCATTTTGATTTTTATAAGTGAAAATATTGATGGTTACTATGAGCTAGGAACTATCGAAAAGGCCCCTAAGTGGACAGGTGGTGAGCGTTCTGGTTGCCAATGATGCCATAGGTACACCTATGAAGGGAAAATTGGAAATTAGGATTCAACCGAATATTTTGTTGGTTTATGATCAATGATACTATAGTTTCATTAAAAAAATGTTTTAAAGATAGCTGAATCTGTGAAAAAGGTAATTTCATATTGGGTGTGTAAGTGGTGTGACTAGTTTTAAGTTTGCATGAATATCCAGCTAGGGGGCCTGGGAACTCTTTTCCCTGGTACCCAAGACAAAACCTAACCAAATTCTTACCTGGATTCCATCACTACAATGGTTGGGCGGTTGGCTAACCCATGTGACTGGATGGGGTTAGGCTGGACTGATGGATCCCTAAAATGAGACTCAATTTTTGTTATGGTACGATAGATGAAGTAAATCCCGGATAAAAATTATTCTATGGAAAAGAATCAACGGTTGTGCCTCTCAATGAGGAAAAAAGCATTGGCCTCTATGATCCAAGTGCAATCTTTTCCTTGATCTGACTATGGGACTTACGGGTTCGGTTAGATCAGTTTAGTTAGATAAGGCTCTTGTCTACATTAGAGTAAAAAATATCCTGGAGGAATCGCCCATGCTTTTCGGGCGAGGGAAGTTTTTCCAGGTTCGGTTTTGGAAGAACTGAGAGATTAGTCTCTTGTCCGGATATCCGTGGGTGAGGCCCCGAGTGAGGGACCCTGCCCCATGCAAGAAGTTCTATTTCCGATGCTAGCACCCCATAAATTCATTGCACGGTGGGGACAGGGATCTTTCAGCTGGTATCAGAGCAAATTTGGCTAATGTGGAACAACCGAGAAGCTAAAAATGTCAAAAATTTATGAAGTAGCAGTAAAAGATTGTAATTGTGTGATGAAATTCATACAAATTGATATTCAGACTGAAATTCATAAATTAGTAATTGGGTCTTCAGATGGAAGTACCGCAATTGCATGGAATCCCTGACTTACTTGAGCCTATACATGATGGTATTTACCTTATAATTCCAAGGACCGTGACTACCCGTATATACCAAGGGTATAATTACAGCTCTTTACTGGGGCAGTATATACGAGTAAATCTAAGACTTGAAATTATAAGCAAAAATGCTATCCAGATGATGAACTCGAATGTGGTTGATATGATTTTAAAAACTCTGGTTGAGAACTGATGAGTTGATTTGGATTCTAGTTGAAAAATGATGATTCCTAAGTTTTGGTTGAAAAGCGATAAGCTGAGCAAAACCACAATGAGGATGAATGGGACAAGTTCTTGTGATGATGTTCATAACTGGAATGACAATAATGACTTTAGCAAATCACTATGAGATTAGTGGATTGTGCTGATTGCTACGGTTAACACTTGACCTACTAGATCAAGTTAAGGGATGTCAAATTAAAAATCTGTATAATTGAAAATTCCTATGAAGGATTGTTCAGATGGAAATTTCGGTCTAATGGACTATTATTGTGATAAGGATTTGAATGATATGATCTAAGTGAATTGTTATCTGATGATGAGTTCTATATAAGGGATCTTTTTCCGAGGATTCTGTTGGGTTCACCAGACTATAAGGAACTCCAGAATTAGTTGGATCTTAAGGGAAAGAGTTGTCCTCTAATTTTGCGAGATGAGGACATCTCACGTTTTTTAAGTAGGGTAGGATGTAAGATTCCTCCCTCTAGCTTTTGAGCTGTGCAGGTGTAAGAACCTCCCCTTCTGATCTCATAGTTATTTCCCTCTTTGAAATAAAAGAAAGATCCTGTTTCACCCTATTTTGGCATGGAGAGAGAAAATGTCTAGAAGGAGGTAATTCAAAATTGAGATATTTTTGGATATAAAAATCCTCCTAGTATCTAAAATGGTTTCCCCTGAAAGAGAAATTCAAAAAGAACTTTCCAATGTACAATTTGAATTAATTGAAAATAGGTAAAAAGGACCTTAGCCTAAGGGTCCAGATTTTCAGAAAATTTTGAATTATGGTCCAATTAAGGCTCCTATGGACCAATAAGATTAATCCAAATGTAGGGAGGAGATAAATTGAAGAATAAAAGAAAAACCCCCAAAAATGAGTAAATGCTCACATAAGATGAAGAGTTGACTGAGTACAAGGTTTATTAGTTAAAAATTAAGAGATATTTAGAGGAAATGATGCATTTTTGACACCTCAATGTGGGGATCTCCCCTCATGAAGGAGACGCCTATTTCACATGTGTGGAGGAGTTTTAAACTAAAAAATAATGAGATATTTTCATCTTTTCTCTCTCCTATTTCAACTAGATCCAAAAAGTAAGCTAAACTCACCCAAAAATGGTAAAAAATTGACCAAACTGATCTGGAAAATTCTAGAATCAGTTTGCTTGGTTAGAGGCTCACTTTTTCTTATAAATAGAATCCTCCCCCTTTGTAAAAGCTTAATGGTGTTTATGCACTGTTACTCTGCTCCTATCTTGAGCCATTTACATTGAACTTCTTGATAATTTAACTGTTTTTTGCTTAATCCTCTCCAAAGTAATTGGTGGCCACTCTTGCTTCAAACAAGAGTAGATCCCTCAATCCCTCAAGCCAAAGGAAAGCTTACAACTCCATGTAAGCTAGATTTTCTTACTTTTTAATTTTAAATCTATGGTTTTCTTGTTTTTCTTGTATTAAAAAAGATTGAAGTAAATTTTAATGTTATGCCTTGATGAAAAGGCCACCCCCTTCTCTTCTTTACAATTCAGCCTTTCTTAATCCTAGAAAGATTAGTTAAATGATGAAGTAAACTTTTCTTATTATTTACTCTCTTGATTTGTGAAAATTGAGTAGATTAGAGTCATATACATTTAGATTAGGTTAATTTAAGTTTGAAATTAGAATGAGAAAAATGAGAAATGGTTAGCCATACAAAGGAGGTTATGGCAAAATTTTCTAGAATTTTGTGGAAAAGAAAGTTTGTTTTTATGTTATTCCAAAAGATAATTCCCACTGTTTGTGCATTCTAAACGAAATATTCTTATTACTCCATGTACATATTCACCTATGAATATGCATGGACAATACTGAGCCATTCTTGGATGCCCCAATGACCATTCCAAAATGACCTTAAGGCCTTGGGATCATGCAAGAATGGCCCTAGGGCTGTTCTTCCACCTGTTGTGGATGAAAAGAATGGCCCTATGGTGGCCATGGTGGCCATTCTTGGATGCCACCATGGCCATCCCGAAATGACCTTGGGGTCATGCAAGAATGGGCCTACGGCCATTTTTCCACATATTGTGGATGAAAAGAATGGCCTTATGGCCATTCATGGATGCCCCCATAATTATCCCAAAACGACCTTGAGGCCTTGTGGTCATGCAAGAATGGCCCTAGGGTCATTCTTCCACTCGTTGTGCATGAAAGGAGGCCATTCCAAAATGACCTCGTGGTCATGCAAGAATGGCCCTAGGGTCATTCTTCCACCCGTTGTGCATGAAAGGAGGCCATTCCAAAATGACCTTAAGGCCTTGGGGTCATTCTTCCACCTATTTTGTACGAAAAGAATGACCCTAAGGCCATTCTTGGATGCCCCATGGCCATCCCAAAAATAACCTTGAGGCCTTGCGGTCATGAAAGAATGGTCCTAGGGCCATTCTTCCTCATGTTGCGCAATAATGGTCCTAGGACCATTCTTGGATGCACCCATGGTCCCTTAGGGTCATGCAAGAATGGGCCATTCTTGGATGCCTCCATGGCCACTATTTCATGCTCTGTGATGCATTTTAAAGTAAAATGGTGCTTTTTTCTTTATCCCTTGGGGTCATGTAAGAATAGTCCTTACACCTGTTGTGCAGGAAAAGAATGGCCCTAGGGCCATTCTTGGATGCCCCATGGCCATTCCAAAAATGACCTTGAGGCCTTAGGGCCATGCACGAATGGCCCCCTCTGGGATGCATTTCAAAGTAAAATAGTGGTTATTTGAGTCCTTCGGGTCATGCAAGAATCGTCCTTACAACTCTTGTGCAAAAAAAGAATAGCCCTTGGGCCATTGGATGCCCCAATGGCTATTCCAAAATGACCTTGAGGCCTTGGAGTCATTTAAGAATGGTCCTAGGGCCATTCTTTTGCGTGTTGTACATGAAAACAATGGCACTATGGCCTTTCTTGGATGCCCCCATGGCCATCTCAAAATGACTTTGAGGCCTTAGGGTCATGCAAGAATTGCCCTAGGGCCATTATTCCACATGGTGCACATGAAAAGAATGGCTCTTGGGACATTCTTGGATACCCCCATATCCATCCCATATTCCCATTTCCATCCCCACATGAAAAGAATGGCTCTTGGGACATTCTTGGATACCCCCATATCCATCCCAAAATTGTTAAAATATACAAGTGAATAGGGTGTGTGCGGGAACAAGCCCTTGGCAAGAGGCGAATCTAAAAATGTGAGAGAACCTATGAAAAGGTGAGAAGTATCTATTGGGAGAGAATAAAGGGTAGCATGAGGAGAATTAGGAGGTGTGGAGTTATTCTGGGGGAGAGAGGTGGAGAGAATCAAGCAAGAAGGAGTGAATCAAGGAGAAATCAGTGGGATTGGATGCTTGGATGTAAACTCTATAAATTGAGGCATTGGCCTAATGAGAATTTGCTGGTTTTTGATTACCCATGCCTACATTAAGCTATTAGTTAATTTCTCACTAATCACATCTTAATTATCATCTAATCTCTTTGTTAATGATGTTGATTCTAGCATTTGATCCACCATAGCTCATCACATTGCTGTAAATTTAACATGGTATTAGAGCCTAGCCTAGAATCCATCAAATTTATGAGCCCATTATCTTGCTAATTAGGATTAGTAGATGATTAAGAAATAATCATTGTTTTAGTTGTTTTTAAGAATCTCTCTGTACCCCCAGCTAGTGGAGGGGCTTGATCTCCCTCCAAGAGTAACATTAGGGCAAAAGCTTCTACGTAAGCATAGCCAGCCTCCCCACCATTCAGCTCATCAAATTGGTGCATCAAACCGCCACGTGGTGCTACAGTTCTACGCATTTTTGTAGGTGCTTATTTTCTGAGAAAAAAATGAGATTTCTTCAGATGCAATGGCTCTAATTCCTCTTGGCCCTAGGGGTTTTTAAGGGCTCTCTACAAGTTGGTGAAGACAGATTTTGATTTGATAAAGTCTACAGTGAGATCCAAGCTCTTCATCAAATCTGCAGAGTAGGCAGGTGACTTTGGTAAAACATAGATTAAGCATTCAATGTTTGGTCAAATCTTGTGTTTCTTGGCTTAATCATCTACTAGACTGATTGCTATTATTGGATTTGAAAGAATTTGAGCTCATTTGAACTCTAAGGCCTCACATCTGGACTCCCTGCATACTCTATTTTCTGCACACAAAATAGATGATTAATTTTTTAATTAGCACTAATCACTATATTTTGGTGCAATTGAGGATTCAAATTAGCCATTGGGTATCTGATACAGATCCCTATAACTTTAGATTGCAATTCAGAGATGGTTTGATACTCCAACCATTCCGTACAGATTTGTTACCCTTGGTTTAATATAATTTCTGGTAAAATTATGCTGATAAATCTGTTGTAATCATCACCTAAACACCAGATTCAGTTGTAAAAGGGTAGACATTGCTCTTTAATCTTGAAATTGGATCAAGAGGTAAGACCCCCTTCACATCATCATGAGTACGGCACAAGAGATAGCCAAATTTAATGGGAGCAGTTTTACACGTGGCAGACAAAAACCATGTATCTGTTCATGAGGAAAAATCTGTGGGGACTAGTTGAGGGAAGAGATGAATGCCCAGAGGTGAGAGGGAAAAATGAGTAGAAGAGTAGGAATGAGAAAGCATTAGGACTTATCGCACTTAGTTTAAATGATGAAATCATTCATCACATTAGAGGGATACAGTGGGTAAAAGATGCATGGGATGAACTCAATAAATTATTTGGCACAAGCACAAAATTCAAAGATAAATCTGTTAATGCAATTCTACAAATTAGATATGAAGGAAAGTGAACCTTTAATCACACACTTGAACAAATATAAAAGCATTAAGCAACAACTGGCAGATTAGCAAAAAGGTAGAAGATGATGAGGCACTAGCAGTGCTTCTGAAGAGTGTGGACAAAGGTGAATATGAAAACATTATAGCAACACTAAAGAATGTACCTGAATTGAAGCTACACGAGATAGAAGGAGCTCTACTAGAGCAAGAGACCAGAGGCAAAGAGAAGAAATGGCTAGACTCAACAGTAGGAGAAGAAAAAGCATTCTTCACCCGAGGAGGATTCTCTTGAGGACGAGGACGAGGAAGAGGCAGAGTAGGAGGAATGACCTTCACTTGCCACAACTATGGAAAGCCAAGACACATGACAAGAGACTGCTACAGCAAACCCAGTGGAGAAGGAACGACATCATCAAACTTCATGAAGGCTCCTAAGGAAGTGGAGTAAGGAAGTGGAGTCACATCATCTTTTCTGAGAGAGAGAGAGAGAGAGAGAGAGAGAGAGAGAGAGAGAGAGAGAAACCCCATAACCCAATGTAACCTACCCCAACAGAGTAAAATCACCTTTGAGCCACCGATGATGTAGGCCATGTAGTAAATGTATGTGTGAGAACTTTAGTCAAGGTCACGGGCACTTGTAGTAGCCTTGGACACATAGAGAGAGAGAGTGTCAAGGACTATGAGTTTAGGGACTTGAGGCACTGGTCGTGGACTATCAAGTAAGAGGGAAACTTGGTATAGGATCTAGGTGTGCTAGGAGTATTCACTTGAGGGAAGGTGCTGAAATATACAAGTGAATAGGGTGTGTGCGGGAACAAGCCCTTGGCAAGAGGCTATAAAAGAGAATCTGTAAATGTGAGAGAACCTGTGAAAAGGTGAGAAGTATCTATTGGGAGAGAATAAAGGGTAGCATGAGGAGATTTAGGAGGTGTGGAGATATTCTGGGAGAGGTGGAGAGAATCAAGCAAAAGAGGTGGAGTGAATCGAGGAGAAATCAGTGGGATTGGATGCTTGGATGTACACTCTATAAATTGAGGCATTGGCCTAATGAGAATTTACTGGTTTTTTAATACTCATGCCTACATTAAGCTATGAGTTAATTTCTCACTGATCTTAATTATTATCTAATCTCTTTGTTAATGATGTTGATTCTAACATTTGATCCACCATAGCTCATCACATTGCTGCAAATTTAACAAGAATGACCTTGAGGCCTTGGGGTCATGCAAGAATGGCCCTAGGACCATTCTTCCACCTGTTGCCCATGTAATGAGGCCATCCTTGGATGCCCCAATGGCCATTGTTGCAAAATGACCTTGAGGCCTTGGGGTCATTCTTCTACCTATTGTGCATGAAAAGAATGGCCCCATGGTCATTCTTGGATGTCCCCATGGCCATTCTTGGATGTCCCCATGGCCATTCTTCCACATGTTGGGTATGAAAAGAATGGCCCTATGGCCATTCTTCCACCTGTTGTGCATGAAAAGAGGCCATCCTTGGATGCCCCATGGCCAATCCAAAATAACTTTGAGGCCTTGGGGTCATGCAAGAATGGACTTTAAGGGTATTCTTCCACCTATTGTGCATCAACAAAATGGCCATTCTTGGATGCCCCATGGCCATCCCAAATGCAAGAATGGCCCTAGGGCAATTCTTCCTCGTGTTGTGCATCAACAAAATGGCCCTAGGACCATTCTCACATGCTCCCATGGCCCCTTGGGGTCACGCAAGAATGGCCCTTAGGCCATTCTTGAATGCCCCCATGGCCACTATTTCATGGACTCTGATGCATTTTATAGTAAAATGGTAGATATTTTAGGCCTTGAGATCATGTAGGAATGGTTCTTACGCTTGTTGTACATGAAAAGAATGGCTCTAGGGCCATTCTTGGATGCCCCATGGCCATCCCAAAAATGACCTTGAGGCCTTGGGGTCATGCATAAATGGCCCCACGGCCATTCTTCCTCATGTTGTGCATGAAAAAGAATGTCCCTACGGCCATTCTTGCATGAAAAAGAATGTCCCTACGGCCATTCTTGCATGCCCCCATGGCCAACCCTTACTTGGAGGCCTTGGAGTCATGCAAGAATGGCCTTAGGGCCATTCTTCCACCTGTTGTGCATGAAAATAATAGCCATTTGGCCATTCTTGGATGTCCCCACAGCCACTAATCATGCTCTTGGATGCATTTCAAAGTAAAACAGTGGATATTTGAGGCGATGGGGTCATGCAAGAATGGCCCTTACACCTGTTGTGCATGACACAAAAGGCTATTCCAAAATGACCTTGAGGCCTTGGGGTCATGCAAGAATGGTCCTAGGGCAAATCTTCCACCTATTTTGAATGAAAAGAATGGCTCTATGGCCATTCTTGGATGCCTCCATGGCCACCCAAAATGACTTTGAGGCCTTGGGTCATTGCAAGAATGGGCCTAGGACCATTTTTCCACATGGTGTGTATGAAAATAATGGCCCTATGGGCATTCATGAATGCCCCCATATCCATCCCAAAATGACCTTGAGGCCTTGGGGTCATGCAAGCATGGCCCTAGGACCATTCTTCCACCTGTTGTGCATGAAAAAAGGCCATCCTTGGCCATTCGAAAATGACCTTGAGGCCTTGTGGTCATGGAAGACTTGCCTTTGGGGTCATTCTTCCACCTATTGTGCATGAAACGAATGGCCCTAGGGCCATTCTTGGATGCCCCATGGCCATTTAAAAAATGACCTTGAGCCCTTAGGGTCATGCAAGAATGGCCTTAGTGCGATTCTTCCTCATGTTGTGCATGAAAACAAATGCCCTTAGAACCATTCTTGGATGAACCCATGGCCCCTTGGGGTCATACAAGAATGGCTTTTCGGCCATGCTTGGATGCCTCCATGGCCACTATTTCATGCAGTGTGATGCATAGAATGGCCCTTAGTGGGCCATCCTTGGTGGATTCCCCCATGGGGCCACTATTTCATGTATTATGATGCATTTTAACATACAACGGTGGACATTTGAGGCCTTGGGGTCATGTAGGAATGTTCTTGCAGGCAGGAATGGATGCCCCATGGCCATCCCAAAATGACCTTGAGACCTTGGGGTCCTACAAGAATGGCCCTTGCGCCATTTTTCCACCTGTTATGCATGAAAAGAATGGCCCTAGGGCCATTTTTGGATGCCCAATGTCCATCCCAAAATGACCTTGAGGCCTTGGGGTAATGCAAGAATGGCCCTTGGGTCATTCTACGACCTGTTGTACATGAAAACAATGGCCCAAGGGCCATTCTTGAAGCCCCATGGCCATTTCGAAATGATCTTAAGGCCCAAGGGTCATACAAGAATGGTCCTTACACAAGTTCTGCATGTCAAGAACGGTTCTATGGCCATTCCAAAATGACCATAAGGCCTTGGGGTCATGCATGAATGGTACTTACACTTGTTGTGCATGAAAAGAATGATATATTTCAAAGTAAAATAGTGTATATTTGAGGCCTTGGGGTCATGCAATAATGACCCTTAAACCTGTTATGCCTGAAACGAATGGCCCTTGGGCCATTCTTAGATGCCCCAATGGCCATTTCAAAATGACCTTAAGGCCTTGAGGTCATGCACCTGTTGTGGATGAAAAGAATGGCCCTATGGCCATTCTTGGATGCCACCATGGCCATCCCGAAATGACCTTGAGGCCTTGGGGTGATGCAAGAATGGCCCTCGGGCCATTCTTTCACATTTTGTGCATGAAATGAATGGCTCTATGGCCATTTATGGATGCCCCCATATCCATCCCAAAATGACCTTGAGGCCTTGTGGTCATGCAAGAATGGCCCTAGGGTCATTCTTCCACCTGTTGTGCATGAAAAGAGGCAATCCTTGGATGCCCTATGGCCATTCCAAAATGACCTTGAGGCCTTGGGGCCATGCAAGAATGGCCTTTTGGTCATTCTTCCACCTGTCCTTCATGAAAAGAATGGCCTTAAGGCCATTCTTGGATGCCCCATTGCCAGCCCAAAAATGACCTTGAGGCCTTGGGGTCATCCAAGAATGGCCCTAGGGCCATTCTTCCTCACGTTGTGCATGAACAGAATGGCCCTAGGACCATTCTTGGATGCCCCCATGGCCACTATTTCATGCATTGTGATGCATTTTAGAGTAAAATGGTGGATATTTTAGACCTTGGGGTCATGTGGGAATGGTCCTAACACTTGTTGTGTACATGAAAAGAATGGCCCTAGGGTCATTCTCGAATGCCGCATGGCCATCCAAAATGCCCCATGGCCATCCCAACAATGACCTTGAGGCCTTGGGGTCATGCCCCCACGGCCATTCTTCCTCATGTTGTGCATGAAAAAGAATGGCCCTAGGGCCATTCTTGGATGCCCCCATGGCGAACCCTGACCTTGAGGCCTTGCGGTCATGGAATAATGGCCCTAGGGCCATTCTTCCACGTGTTGTGTATGAAAATAATGGCCATTCTTGGATATCTTCATGGCCATGATTTCACACTCTCAGATGCATTTCAAAGTAAAACAATGGATATTTGAGTCCTTATGGTCATGTAAGAATGGCCCTTACACCTGTTGTGCATGAAAAGAAAGGCCCTTGGGCCATTCTTGGATTACCCAGTGGCCATTCCAAAATGACCTTGAGGCCTTGGGGTCATGGAAGAATAGCCCTAGGGTAATTCTTCCACCTATTGTGGATGAAAAGAATGACGCTATGGCCATTCTTGGATGCCCCCATGTCCATCTTAAAATGACTTTGAGGCCTTGGGGTATTGCAAAAGAAGGGCCCTAGGATCATTCTTCCACATGAGGTGTATGAAAAGAATGGCCCTATCGCCATTCATGGATGCCCCCATATCCATCCCAAAACAACCTTGAGGCCTTGGGGTCATGCAAGCATGGCCCTAGGGCCATTCTTACACCTGTTGTGCATGACACGAGGCCATCCTTGGATGCTCCATGGCCATTCTGACCATGGAGGTGGAAATTATGCATCAAGCAGCAATGATGGCAGTGCAAATTGCCATGAAACATGTTGTAATACCATATTGGAGAATATGAGAATTTCTCACAAGTTTGGGACACGTGGTCAAAAGTTTGGATTAACCATAACTTGAACACCACTAATCCAAAATGAGCACTTTATAGCTCTTTAGATTCCATTTTTCAAGCGCTTTCCAACGATAGGTCATATGATAGGGTTTTGAGAAACTTACAAACATGTTATCTATGTCCCCTTTTTTAAGTATTCAAAAATGGGAATTGAGAAATTCCCAAATTCACTAATATGGTGTTTTGTGGGATCTATGATGTCAAATGGTGAAAATGATGACACTTGGTATATGGACTCAGGAGCATCAAGCCATATGACTTGTCATGGTGAATGGTTTGAGCATATGAAGCCTATGGATGTGAAAGGCTATGTGGAGACAGGAGATGATACCCAACATGCTATCACACATGTTGGAAGTGTACCATTGGTTATGCATAATGGTGAAACAAAATCTATGGGACAGATGTCTTGTATGGTGGAATAGGGTTTACAGGTTTGTTTTAACGAGCATGGTTGCTTTGTTAAGGATTTCAAAAATGGATGTAGAGTCATTGCTAAAGGTAAGAAAGAAGGTAGGTTGTCAAATGGTGGAATAGGGTTTACAGGTTTGTTTCAACGAGCATGGTTGCTTTGTTAAGGATTTCAAAAATGGATGTAGAGTCATTGCTAAAGGTAAGAAAGAAGGTAGGTTGTTTAAGCTGGAATGCTGGGATTCTTGAGTTGCAATCAGCCATGTTATTGGTGGTTGATGGTTGGATTGTTTTATTAGTAATTCATAACTGTAATTAGAGAAATGAGACATGGATAATATGAGATGGATTTGTGCACTTTGAATCGACAAGACTCACAATGCACGCGAGTCTCGAAAATCACCTTATTTATGTGTCCTCCACATTAGTCCATGGCATTCCAATATGTAAACTACAATTAGACAAATGAGACATAGATAGCCCGATATAGATTTATTTGTGATATGTTGCTATTATGTTTTTGAGATTACATGTAAAGATTCGTGCCTTTTTTAAATTACATGTATAGATTTATTGCGATATGTTGCTTTTCGTGACATTACTTAATCATTCACCTTTGGAGTGCTTTTCATGGAATTACTTGATATGCCCGAGCCTTTACATGTATCCAACTGTGAAGGTTCAAGATTTTTTTAAAAAGCTTCACTTTGATGAAAACATGTGAAGATTGAATCATTGTCCTTTGGATTGTTTTTCATGGCATTACTTGATATACCTAAGCCTTTGCATATGTACCCTTCCCTTTCACCACATTACTAAATTTACCTATTTTTTCTCTCTTTCCTTGCAAATATGCTTTTTCTGGAGATTTGTTTGTATATAAATGCACCAAAAAATCATGCATATTATTAAAATCTTGTGCACATATTTCAGCAAAACTCACGTCTATATTCTCGTCTATATTCGCGTCTAGTTTCAAAAGAACTAGATGCGATTATAGACACCCACATACCTTGCGCATCTATAAGAGCATCTAGTTTCAAAAAGGAACTAGATGCGTTTATAGACATGAGTATAGACGTGATTATAGATGCCCCCTAACTTGCGTGTCCATGCAGCGCGTCTATGCTTGCTTTATGTTGTTGTGAGAGTTGGTCAATTTGAGAGAAATAGAGAGCATAAGAGAGAGTAAGAGAGAGATTGAGATAGTTACATTAGGGGGCATTTGAACATATTTTGGTCATTTTCTAATGAAAGTAATTAGCAACACACCAATAGGAATAGAGGATTGTGCACATTTAGTCTCCTTTGAATATAGCGAGGGAGACTAGGCAGTATGGAGGGGGACTAGGCTTTAAACACTATTAATTACACTTGTCTCTTTCAAAAATAGGGGGGTTAGGGTAGGTGTGGTCCCACCATTCTCATGGTTCAAAAAAACCTTAAAATTTTGAAATTTTTGAGATTCCCCAAAACAATCACTATTCCTTCACGAAAACCCTCTCAAATTTCATTATAGTCAAAAATTCCATTTTCAGGACCGCTTTCCCTCTTGAACGTCCAAATTAAACTCTCATTAACCTTTCTACTTCTTCTTCCATCTCTTCAATATCCGTCAAGCTAAAAACCTTAATCTACATAGCATCTTTGCTTTCTCTTTCTCTATCTCATTCTCATCTCATTCGCCCAACCCTAATCTCACTACTATAGTTTCAGAGTCGATAAGACTGCACCATGAAGAAGACCAAAAGATGATATTGAGGAGATCTCGATGTACAAAAATAGGGATGATAATGGTTCTTGGGTGATATATGCTTCATTGGAAGGGTCATTTATAGGGATTCAAAAAATCCAGCAAATGGATACCTGGTGGCCATTGTACAACATGTGTACACGGCGCACGAGACATCCATCTTCACCACCAATAAACTCGATTCCCATGCAATTGTAAGTATCATATGCAAGGAAGGAGGCATGCGATATTACGATGGCTACATCTTTCATGTTTAAGGATCTTATTTTTGGATTGCAGATATTTTTTCTTCCAACTTGGCAGAGGAGCAACCATTACAAAGCCTTACCATATTATTTCAAGCACTCCATTCAGACATTGGTGAGGCACTGTTTTCTTGTAAAACCAGTGCAGACCTTATTATGGAAAAGATATTCTTTTACCAGCACTCCTATATGGTGCCAATGCATCATGATAGGTTTGGTAAGCTAGAGATCATCACATCTCCTCCCCTCCCTTCTGTTGAATGGCCAACCCTTGATGCTTGGATGACTATGGTCATGAAATCAAAGATGCTTTGTCACATACAAGGATCTTTGAAGTTTGCAAAGCCATGTTGATATGTGGGTTCAGCTCGGTATGCCCAATTCATCTTTTTTCTAAGCTTTTAAATCAATTTACTTTCTGACAAACACCTACCATGTTTGTGCTTAAGAAAGTACTAGGTGATAACATGGTTGCCTTGCTTGGAGAGCAACGGAACATTGTAGAGGGGCAGCATAAGGATGATACATTCAAGTGCAATAGAGTAGAATCTAGTGTTACATTTTGGTATCTTAAAGCTCATGCTACCTTATACATCCACTTTTATTATGAACGGTGGATGAAGAAAGAGATAGTTGGGTTTCATTGCAAGTGGATGAACAAGTATTTTTGACTCTTGACATATGTGTTAGGTTGCCCAATGGTGTGGTGGAAATTGTAAGTGTGCAAACAAGCATTGAAGCCTCATAAATATTAGGGAGAACCTTAATATCATGGGAAGTGAGGATATAAGTAGGGCACAGTTCAAGGTGAAGAATAGAAAGATTCGAATGGGAATGGAGGCAAAGACATTGGTAGATGCTGATTGGGAATCTGATGGTATAAGCATAGGCTTAATAAGAAATCTTTGGAGTTTTTTTATGGAGTCCGTTTAGAATTATAATATTTTCCTTTGACTCGGGCTCCACTCCAACCAATTTTGCAAATTTACTTATGTAATTTATCAATGAAAAGTTTTGTCTTTTGATTGTTGTGCCTTTGGAATTTTTTTATGAAGTCCTTTTAGAATTACAATATTTGGAGTTTTTTTATGAATTTCTTTTAGAAATCCAATATTTTCCTTAGAGAGATGTGCTTGAGTCATGAGATGACATCTGAAGGCAATTGTGGCATAATATCTCAAAACCATAGCCAACCCATTACAAACTCAACATTTTCCTACCTTGAAAAATTTAAGGTCTGAATATCAAATGTGTTCTAAGTACAAAACATGATAAAATGAGAAGAGGATTTTTCAATATTTACAAAGATGATAAAATTAGAAGAAAGTTTACAAATATTTACAATGATAAATAGGGAGGAATGAAACTTTCTATTTTGTCTCCTCCAGTTTTGTCTCCATCTCCTCTGGATTTGTCTCCATGTCCTTTTCCTTTTTCTCCTGACCTTCTTCTCCTTTGATTGCTTCTAGTTATTCTTACCAAAAAACTTGAGTTCCTTCTTAGCTTTCTTGCCAAGACCCTTCTTGGCACCCACTTGAGGACCCTTAGGTGGCTTCTTAACATAATCACTTTTTTTTGATGTACTTCCTAGTTTAGTACCCTTGGCTTCTTTACGAGTGCCTTGATGTTGAGGAGCACCCTTGGTTTTAGGAGTGCCTTGTTGAGGAGCACCCTTGGTTTCTTTATGTAGAGTTCCTTACTTAAACATAAAATGCTTTAGTGGTGAATGTATAGGCATTTTCTTCTTCTTCTTAGATGGAGAGGCTTGACTTGGGAGTGGAGAGTCTGGATCTTTAGGAGTAATTGAATTATTCAAAATAATACTGATTGCTCTTACACATCCAAAACTCATGAGATCCAAGAGTCCACTAAATTAAGAAAATTTCTCAAATTTAAGAACCTAGAACTATAGAATATAAGTTGAAAATTTGGGTAAAGATTTAATGCAAAAATAGTGGGTTTATTTTGACATAACCTACACTGCTATCAATCTTGGTATACTTAGACAAATAAATATTTCCACACATTGGCAATAACATGCCATCCACATGAGGTAGAATCCTTTTGTAAAACAACTGGTTGATTTAGAAACTTATACTCTAGCTCCTTTTTTAAATTCGGATATTCATCTTCAACAGTTGCTATAGCTCTCTTAAATGCCCTATTAAAAATTAAATTATATCTAATTATATATAAAAAATTAAGAAAAAATAAAGTATGAAAATTAGTACGAAGAACAATATTCAAATTATTAAGAGAACTATTTACAATTTTATCTACCCATGCATGCCAGTGAGGCTGTTCATAAAAATAACACTTCTTCTCAGAATATTGATAACACAAGTACTCTAGTGTCCACTGGAAAAAAGTATAAGAAATATTTAAGAAAGTTAATATACTGAAAATAAACACAAATGTCATATATTAAACACATAAGAAGCATCAGTTAAAGACAAACCTCTCTACATACGACAAAACAACAAAATAGTTTTTCCTATTTTTCATTGGCTTGAAATAGAGTGCGAGCTTGGAGGTCTTCTTCTTCATATCTATCATTGCTGGAAAAACTAAGGAATCACAATTGAATATCTTGTTGGATTAATTTGGAAGTAATTACTTCACAAGTGCCTTGCAAGAGTTGAAATAGACAAAGTTAGACAGAGTGTGTGGGTTAGAGAGAGAGAGAGAGAGAGAGAGAGAGAGAGAGAGAGAGAGAGAGAGAGAGACCTAGCTAATTTGGGAGCAATAGAGAGAGTAGGAGAGATTTAGAGAATCAAAGAGAGAGAGAGAGAGAGAGAGAGAGAGAGAGAGAGAGGGATTTGGCCAGTTTGAGAGAAATAGAGAGAGTTAAAGAGAGTAAGAGAGATTGAGAGAGTCAAAGAGAGAGAGAGAGAGAGAGAGAGAGAGAGAGAGAGAGAGAGAGAGAGAGAGAGAGAGAGAGAGAGTTGGTCAATTCGAGAGAAATAGAGAGTATAAGAGAGAGTAAGAGAGAGATTGAGATAGTTACATTAGGGGGAATTTGAACATATTTTGGGCCTTTTGCTAATGAAAGTAATTAGGAACGCACCAATAGGAATAGAGGATTGTGCACATTTGGTCTCCTTTGAATATAGCGAGGGAGACTAGGCACTAGGGAGGGGGACTAGGCTTTCAACACTAATAATTACACTTTTTCCTTTCAAAAAGTAGGGGGGTTAGGGTAGGTGTGGTCCCACCTTTCTCATGGTTCAAAAAAACCTTAAAAATTTAAAATTTTTGAGATTCCCCAAAACAAACACTTTTCCTCACGAAAACCCATCTCAAATTTCATTATAGTCAAAAATTTCATTTTCAAGTCCGCTTTCCCTCTTGAACGTCCAAATTAAACTCTCGTTAACCTTCCTCCCTTCTTCTTCCATCTCTTCAATATCATGAAGCTAAAAACCCTAATCTACATAGCATCTTTGCACTACAAGAGAATCATTGTTCATGCCTGGTCGTGTCGTCGATATGTGCATCGAAATATGCATGGAAAAATGCGTCAAAATATACGTGGAAACAGTAGTCGAAATATACATTGAAATAACAGTCGATTTTTTTTTTCAAAAAAAATTGAATTTATATATAATATTTGCTAGTTCCCATCCTCGGCGGGTGTGTTTTAGCCTTCTCTTTCTACCTCTTTGCAAGCCTATGTGTCTGAGAGAGAGAGAGAGAGAGAGAGAGAGAGAGAGAGAGAGCTAGAGAGAGAGATCAGAGAGAATGAGAGAGAGAGAGAGAGAGGGGGGGGGGGGGGGCGAGGTAGAGAGGAGGGTATAACTTCCATCACGCTCTTTGAAGGAGAAAAAATGCTAGCTCCTTCTCCTCATCCACTAAGGTGCAATTAAGAAAGTTCTCTATTTTACAATGAAATTAAAGTTCATCATCAACTTGCTCATCCTCAGTGAGATCTATGGCTCCAAATAAATCTATTTCTAAAAATACTCCATCATTGTTGTTGTTGTCAATTGGTGGAACCGGTTGTCTTGTAGTAGTAGAAGGTACATCCATGTCATCATCCTCTTCTAGCTCTAGCATGAGAGCTGTCGATGTATCATGATCATACTCAGCTTGAATCTCTTCTTCTTCTGGATTATCTCTAGTGTCTGTTTGTCACATTCAAGATGTATTTGCTCAATGAGTACACCTTCATCGGATCCTAATCCCGTGTGAGTCTCACCTACTTCCTCAACTAGTATGTCTTCTTCTTGTTCTTCTTGTTGTTCAATAGGTGCTAGTGGTGTATGCTCAACCATCACATGATCTCGGGGAAGTTCCTCAGCATCTAGCAAACAGTCAATTGCTATTTTCACCTCTTCAAATATTTGTTTTCCACGTGGATTTATTTGGATCACAAACAACCATTTATGATCAGTCGGGTCTTCCACAAAGATGACTTGCTCACAGTGCTCTAGTAGCACAAATGTGTCCCTTTGGTCAGTCCATATCTTTGTGCGGTCTACTTGAAGAAATCCACACTTGTCTTTGCATATAGTTACTTGTGCCCCTTGAATTACCAACTTGAACCATTGAGTTACCAACTTGAACCATTTCACATCAAAAATGAACATATCAAACTTTTTGAATCCAACCTTGATAATATCTTGGATTGTTCCACAATAATCTAGCATGTCTACTTCAGTATTGCCATCACTTGCACTTGAATGACTTTCTTGCATGAAATTAGCCTTCAAACCAAATTTTGTTCTCTTTTTATCTATTCCTTCTACTCGAAAGTGACGTCCGAGTGATTAAATTGCCCCAAGCTTATGATACTGCAAGTACAATAAATAAGTACTTTTATTGTATAAATTCACAAAAGCACAACATAAAAGACAATGCGTAGATATCTCTAACTCACATACATGGAAATCACAACCATATGCAAGCTCCTCCTCCTTCATCACTTATTGATTCACCATTGCGTTTAGCTTATAGTATGGTTTGCTCGATCCATTTATTAGAAGGAAAGTCTAGAAGAAGTACAAGTTTTGTTGGGTACGGTAGTGTGTGGGGGTTGTTCAACTCCTTCTAAAACTCAAACGAGCGTGGTCCCTTTAAGCCTTCACCAAGTTATATCTCTCGATCCATTTCTCTATAGCATGTGAGTTTAAGATGCAAAATTTATTGATCTTCTCACGCAATGCTACATCCATTGTTCTCACAAGGCCTTTCTCTTGTGGCTCTTCCCCAACTAGTTGATCATCTTCTTCTTGTGTCCATAATCTTGCCATATCGGGATCAGAAGTACTAAGAAATTTAGATATATATATAAGTGATTCTTGAACAAGCCATCCCGCTGCCATACTACCTTCAGGACGATCTCTTTGACAAACAAATCCTTTAAGTGTCTTCATAAATCTCTCCAAGAAAAACATCCATCGACTATGGACAACCCCAGCCACATAGCAACTTCATCAACCACATGAACTAGCAAGTGCAATTCAATGGTTAAAATACTTGTTGGAAAGTATTTCTTAGCCATTGTAATAGCCTCGATGGAGTTTAATCGTGTTGCTTCTAATGTGTCTCTACTAATCTCTTTCCTTGATATCCAACGCGCCACTGCACCAATTTTGTAAATTATTGCTCTAATGTCATTGTTGAGGCAATCCTTGATGGCTATAGGAAGCACAAATTGCAAGAATTTGTGCCAATCATGACTCTTCAAGCCACTAAGCTCATCGTCCTTTGTAAATTCTCCCTTCAAGAAATGCATGCATCCTGTAGGGGTACGAAACTCACTAATGCACTTCTTTACACGCTATTGCTCATCCTTTGTCTCATGATCCAAGGTGCTTTTGGTAGCTTCACCTTTCCATGTGCTCTATTTGGGCCCATAAGTGGTGCATGCATTAAACCTCTTATAAATCATCTCGTTGTGCCTTGCTCTCCTTTGCTCCTGTGATGGTTTTCCAAAGCACCTCGGCTATATTTTTGAAAATGTGCATTGGGTCAAGAAGATGTTTCACTAGAAGGTCATTCCAGTATGGAAGTTGATGGAAAATGGATAGATGCTTCATTCTTGGGTGGAGGTGTACAAGTTGGCTCCAGCTCCCATTTGGTCCTCCAATCACTGCTCTTCCATAAGCGAGGAGACCTCCCTTGAAATTCCTCACGTAAAGGATGGTCCACTGGGAGATACTTCTTGTGGCCCTTATAAAAAGATGCAGAGCTCTTGCACAAGCATACACACACTCACAAAACCCTAAAAGAGAACACACAAGGTGAGAGGCTGAAAATCTTCTTCTTCTTCACACAACACTCAACACACCATATACAAAGATAAGAGTACACACCATATGAAAAGGTACTCAACCAAATACATACTAGGGTTCTCTATACTATGAACCCAACTAAATGAGCTGGCACTATAACTATGCCAGTCTCTAGAATGGCCATCACACACAGCCTGTCATCCCACTGGCCGCATATCCACCAACCATGCCAGTGGTGTAAGTGTGGGGCCTATCCCCTAGGCAGGTCATCAGTGTCCACCGCCTCACTAGATGAGCTCAATATCTCAACACTCCCCCTTAAGCTCAGCTCCATCTCACCAAGCGAAGCCCTGAATTTACAGAGCTTCTCTGTACCCAATGCTTTGGTGAAGATGTCAGCAACCTAATCCTGTGTGCTGACATAAACAAGGTCAACGTCTCCTGCCAAAACCTTCTCTCTGATAAAATGGTAGTGGACCTCTATATGCTTTGTGCGAGCATGAAAAAACTGGGTTCCTGGCCAACTGTATTGGCCAACTGTATATTGCTAATGTTGTCATAGAAAATGACAACTCGTCTATCCATTGATAGACCCAAATCTGCAAGTAGCTTTCTCAACCAAGCTACCTCACACCATGCTCTCAACCAAGCTACCTCACACCATGCTGCCATAGCAGCACCTCTCTACTCGGCCTTTGTAGTACTGGATAGAGCAACCGTAGACTGCTTCTTGCTACTCCAAGTCACAGTAGCACTCCCCAAAGAAAACATGAAGCCAGTAGTAGATCTTCTATTTGAGATACTACCAGCCCAATCAGCATCTGTGTACCCATGTACACATATCTCTTGTCCTAGTTTCATAAAATAGTCCACAATGCAAAGTAGACCTCACATACCTCAGTATGCATCTCAATGCATCCAAATGCGACTTCCGAGAAACCTACATAAACTAACTCACCAACCCAACAACATAGCTCAAATCTTGCCTCGTCGTGATCGTCATGTAGATCAAGCTTCCTGCTATGCGCCTATACATAGTAGGATCCTCCAAAATCTCTCCTGAATCTGCACTCAACTTGCCATTCTGATGCAATGGCACTGGGCTTACAGCCTGTCATACCATACTTGGATAACATGTCCAAGCCATACTGTCTCTGCAGTAGTAATCCAATACCATGTGGTGACCTAATCACCTCAATGCCCAAGAAATATCTGAGCTCCCCCATATCCTTTATCTCAAGCTTTTGTCTAAGCAAGATCTTTACATCATGGTCCCCCGTAATGATCAGGTCATCTACATAGATGACAACAAGCACAACCCCTCTATCACTGTGTCTCACATACAGCGAGAAATCTGCATTGGCTACATGAAAGCCAATAGTGACAAGATATTTAGAAATCTTGTCAGACCATACTCTTGGTGCTTGTTTTAAGCCATACAAGGCTTCCTTCAACCTGCAAACATGCTCGGGGTGACTCACATCCTCATAACCAAGTGGCTGCAACATATACACCTCTTCCTACAAATCCCCATGCAAGAATGCATTCTTTACATCCATCTGATGTAAAGACCAATGCTTTGACGTAGCCACTGCTATCACAACTCTCACTGTTGCCATCTTGGCAACTGGGCTGAAAGTTTCCTCATAATCAATGCCATATGTCTGCGTATATCCTTTGGCTACCAATCTAGCCTTGTACCTGCTTATACTTCCATAGTCATTCATAGACATACTCTTTTTCTCCACAATATGAAGTTCATTCTTCAACTGTGTCTTTCGGGCCTTGGTATTCGTTTTATAGAGTTTTACCAAGGTGTCCCACACCTCCTTGGGGGACTTTGCATCCTGTATGTGCCCAATCATGGTGTCTTGTGTATACTGATAGTAGAGAGCCAATACATAACTTTTCTAGCTCCTTGGTTCCAATCCTTGAACTCTTTCACATCTGCAGCAGTCGGATTGATCTCCGGTATCCCGGTGCCTCTTCATGCTCACCTTCTATATAGTCCCAGTAACACTTTCCTATCAAGAAATTTCTCAACATGAACCTCCAAGCATGGAAGTTGTTCTTATCAAGCTTCTCAGCAACTATCTGGTTTATGCCATCATTTGACATCTTGCCAGACACACAAGTTTACCAGAAACAGCACTCTGGTTTGTCCTGCATAAACTGCTGTATTTTTTGCAACGGTATTGTATTACACTCAAATGTCACAACCACCAGTGACCTCAATGTGCATACATACACCCAAGATGGCAACTGTTCACCTCCTTGTAGCACACACAATGTCTGCACAACCAACTTGTCTTCTAATAGTTCTTAAAACAGAGTTCTGCAGAGAATCGATGACTTACCCGCACTACTCGAAATTGCATGCTTTTTGAAAAACGGAGGTCCTAACGTGTCCGAATCGCGTTTTCGGCCCAAAAATTAAAGTCCAATAGGACAGTATAGTTGCCCTATAGCATTACTCCCGCGAAGAAAGCTCCTCAATCAGAGATCGTTTGTTGCCGGTGCCTCCCGTAGAGCTCCTGCGAGACAAGGGTGTAGTCACCAACACACAAATAGGGAAGAGTAGATGAAGCTCTTACCCTCGTACCGCTTCTTGTGCTTCTCTTGCATGCAGCTCAGCCCTTAGCATGAACCAGGCTCTGATACCATGAAAAGATGCAGGGGAGAAGAGAGTTTGAGCTCTTGCAAGCACACACACACTCACAAAACCCTAAAAGAGAACACACAAGGTGAGAGGTTGAAAATCTTCTTCTTCTTCACACAACACTTAACACACCACATATACAAAGATGAGAGTACACACCATATGAAAAGGTACTCAACCAAATACATACTAGGGTTCTCTATAGTGTGAACCCAACTAAATGAGCTGGCGCTATAACTATGCCAGTCTCTATAATGGTTGTCACACAGCCTGTCATCCCACTGGCTGCATGTCACCTATGATCTCACCAACCATGCGAGTGGTGTAAGTGTGGGACCTATCCCCCCACGCGGGTCATCAATGTCCACCGTCTCACTAGATGAGCTTGATATCTCAACACCTCGTATACTATCTTCTTCCTAGACTTTGAGTATTGAGCCTCAAGTTGCGACCCACGTAATGGACATCCATTATACCCTAACACTGAAAGCCATGTAGAACATCAAAAAAGATTGTAGCAAGTTAGTTTGGATGGCAATCATGACTTAACATAATATGCTAACAAGCTACAGTAGTACCTGAGCACTCTCCATAGCGAGGCAACATAAGTATTCCTCTCAATGTTACGCACGTTGTCCAAACCTCTTAGAAATATCATGAACTTCAATGCCCTTCCATAGAACACGAAGCTCCTCAACAACTAAAGGGGCTAAATTCACATCCATGTTCTTCACCTTGTACTTTCCAGAAACTATCAAAGACAATAAAAGATGCCCTTTTTTGTTGCTAGCCACCATGCTGGAAGATTATAGCTAACTAGACAAACAGGCCATATACTCCATGATAAACTTCGTAGACCAAATGGATTCACTCCATCCATCGCTAGTCCGAGTCGAATATGGAGAGCCTCCTCCTGAAGAAAGGCTACCCACTTCTCTTCACATCAATATGCTTCACATCAATGTGCTTCCATGTAGGGGAATCTGCGATGGCATAACACCATTCGTGGACCTAGTGTTATGGTGCCAAGTCATCAATCCTGCAATGAATTTGCACTTGAACATTGTTTTAATCGTAGGGATGATAGGAAAGTGTCATAAAACTTTTGGTGGTACCCTTTCTCCTTGCACATCTTGTCTATATCTCAATGTACCACAATGCAGACATTGTGCTGCGTTGTTATATTCTTGTGTCGATAAAGAATACAATCATTTGGACAAGCATGGTGTGTGTTGTAGTCCATGCCAATTGAGTGCAACATTGCTTTTGCTTGACTACGGTCCACTGGCATCTCATTATCTTCTGGCAATATTTGATGTTTCAATAAGCTGTTACACAAAATAGTCAGGCTAAGAAAATGCATATAAAGGTACATAACTCACTAATTGCATATGATATCATCACTCACACAAAAAGTTTTGATACGCTCATATCAGACCATCCAAAAATCGATTGCAAGTTCAATATGGATAGGTAAGTGCATAAAATAGACACATGTGCTCCACGATATAGTGGAAGACAAGCAAGCCTGCGTAGCTGTTTCCTTCTTGGGAAGTCCACACGTCATGTGTTTTCTTCTACCCCTTCGTGTTCCAAACCTCCATCTTTTGTTCTATCATGTAAGGCATTTATCATGTCATCCATGTCATGTTCTAGTATTTGCTTCGAATCTGCCTCAAGTTTCTCGGGTTGTTGGATCACCTCGTTTGTGGCTACTCTTATTGGTCTCCATCATCGTTCAGGCCGGATATCCACTGGCTCGTCATTGTTGAAGCGTGCATTACCACTAATTAGGTGTTCCAATCGCTCCACCAAAAATATTTTCCATTTTTTTGTATGATCATTGCAAATTCGTCGACGTCGAGCCACTTGGTAATTGCAGCGAGTACATGGGCAAAGTGTCTTCTCCTCTAAATCAACAAAATTTAAGGGTGTGGCATCATCCATGGTTTCCATATTGATTTGCAAAATGGGAACGAATGCTTATTTTTAGAGGGGAATCCTCCTTTAAGTATTTGTGGAGGGTGATAGTCAGTGAGATAGGTAATTTGAAATGTTGGGGGGGGCGAGCAAGATCTGGAAAGGTTTTGGAATCTGAATGAAAAGTAGCAATCGTCAAAATAAGCATCGAAAAGGTTGTAGTCGAAAGAACTTCAAAATAAGCGTTGAAAAGAGCGTGGGAAATTTAATTTTTTGACGGTTACTTCCACGCTAATTTTCACCCTAATAACGATTTTTTTGACAGTTATTGCGACCCATATATCGACAACCCAGGTTTTTACAGTAAAACTGAACCTCTCTTTTTTCTATGTTTTTGTTCACGCGTGTGTGTTTTGCTTCCTCATCAGGTATGCCTCACTCCCCTCTCCTCTTGGTTACATGTACATGTGTAGTAAAATGTTTGTGTGTGTAATTAGGGGTAATTTTCTTGTTTTTTTTCTTTCTTCTTTGTTTTACAAGTTCTTTCTCTCTCCCAAGCTCTTCTCCACCTCCTTACCTTCCAAGCAGGTTTGCCTCCTTCTTTGCCCTCCCTCCCCTCCCCTCCCTTCCCCTCTCCTCTTGGTTGTGAGATGTGTGTGTGTGTGTGTGTGTGTGTTGAAGGATAATGAATGTTTTTTTTTGGTTCTTTGTTTTACAGGATCTCTCTCTCTCCCAAGCTCTTCTCCCCCTGCTTACCTTCCAAGCAGGTATGCCTCCTTCTTTGCCCTCCCTCCCCTCTTCTCTTGGTTGTGAGATGTGTGTGTGTGTGTTGAGGGATAATTAATTAATGAATGTTTTTGTTTTTTTTTGTTCTTTGTTTTGCAGGTTCTCTCTCTCTCCCAAGCTCTTCTCTACCTCCTTACCACTCAAGCAGGTCTGCCTCCTTCTTTGCCCTCCCTCCCCTCTCCTCTTAGTTACATGTGCGTGTGTTGTGTGTTGTGAGATGTGTGCTCTTATTCATGTGTATGCTCTTAATAAAGTGTCCATGTGGGCTTTGTTATGTGTGTCTAGAGACATGTCTCACACTCCAGATGAGACACCAGCTTACTCTCCATCCTTCTCTCTATATGCCATGTCGCCTGACCAGTTTATGGGTTTTTTCAGCAGTACAAGCCACGCCCGAGCAAAGAGCAATGGCACAATAATATTTCTGGAGAGGGGAAGGCACTTCTAGTAGAGCGGGTGAGAAGCCTTGGTACATGAGCACTGAGGATTGGAATGAGTAGAAGCAAAAGCATGCAAGAAATCCCCAACGCTACAAGCAACAAGAGGATGCGGGGTGAAAGCCCGAATGGAGAGCGTAGGAAGCTCTCACCTTGGAATTGGCGATTGGGATGCATTCCATGTCTACTTTGTAAGTATCAACGCTTATCTTGTATGTTTCATTTGATGTTATGTCTACTTTATAAGTATCAACGCTTATCTTGTTGTTTTGGTACTTTTAGAATCAAGTGGTTGGTCGGCCCTAGCAATGGGAAAAAAGGAGGACATTGCTCGTTGCCATAACACGTACTTTCTTTTGGAGAAGCTTGAGCGAGAAGGTGCCAACCTCAATTAGGGGTGCATTGCAGATATGGTAAGTGCGACAACCCTTAACCTTATGATTTGTATACTTGCTTTGCCATGTCATGTTAGATTGTTGTTTTGTATACAAAAAAAAAGCGTCTTGTATGGTTTTCGTATAGGGACCAATGCCTGACCCTGAGTGAGGGCTCCACATAGAGTGGCCTTGCCCATGTCTTTCCTCTTGTACATACATATTTTGGTCAGCTCACATCTTTGTTTGAGCTTGTATAGCTTGTATGCAACTACTTTATGAAATTTTGGTCATCGAGTATACCTTGTAAAGCTTATATGCAATTTTATGCAACTACTTTATGCAATTTCGGCTTATCTCGTCAAAGCTTGATATGTAAATTTCACATCTTGCAATATAATTTGGCCATTGTTTGCACTTGTGTGAATTGTGTACCTACTTTGTAATCTCGAAAACATTATGGCACTCTAACTTTTTCAACAAATTTGCTTCGTTCTTCACATCAGAGTACAGTTTCCTTTGGTACTCTATAAGTTTGGCATAATGGTGCATCCATCTACAAGACTGCTGCTGGATGCACCATTATGCCAAAAAAAATTTAATACCTCCATGTGTCGAAATAACCATCATGGCATCAACATTCAAACCATTCATGGCATCAACACTTCAACGTTAAGGGTTGTGAGTGAGTGTGTGAGTTGTGTGTGTGTGTGTGTGAGAGAGAGAGAGAGAGAGAGAGAGAGTGAGAGAGAGATAGAGAGAGAGAGAGAGAGAGAGAGAGAGAGAGAGAGAGAGAGAGAGAGAGAGAGAGAGAGAATTTACTGTACAAAAAAAATCAAATTAAAAAACTAGAAAAACATAGTGTATGTTCTCCTTGGCCAGATCACTAGCTTAGTCAAGGATTATATACGATCAGTATATGAGATTGGAGAGGCTACACAAACAGCTTCCATCCAACCTTCAATGGCTGCAAGTAATAAGCATACAACAGCGTCGAAAGTTTCCTCCATCCAATGAAAATAGCATCAAAAGTTTCTTGCATACATCAAAATAACAGTTGAAATGTCAGCCGAAATCACCGTCGAAAAGGACATCAAAAAAGCGTGAAAAACATAATTATTTTGATGATTATTTTGATGCATATATCGGCCCTTATTTCTACGTTTTCATTTCAACGCTTTTTTCGACGCATATTTTGACGTGTTGGGAATTTTAAGCTTAGTTCTAAAGCATCGAAAAAAGCATGGATAATGGCCCTGCCTCTTCTATGTTAACTCAAAGCTGGCATCAAGAGGCCAAGTGTCGTAGAGAAATGGCATAGGCTTCACAAAACATAAAAGTGGTGGAGGATTGGAATGATGGAGATACAAGCCCACCACCCTTTCCTCATGAGATGGTGGAGGAAGAGTTTTAGAAGATATGGTACGTGCTCTATTTGAGCGTAGTGAAAATGAAAAAACCATGGAAAATGATCACCTTTATAATGCGGCTTCGACCCCACTTTTTGAGGGATGCACATATTCCACTCTATGCACTTCTCTCGAGTTGCTCAACTTGCAAAAAATATATGGATGGAGCAATGCAAGTTTGAATGCACTTCTCAAGTGAGTTTTCTACTTTCATAAATTGTCTACTTCCATTATAGATATATAAGAAGATATTATTTTTTATATTAATGTATTTGATTATTTTGTCGATAGGCTTTTGTTGAAGATGCTTCCAAAGGAGAATAGATTGCCAACCTCAAGAGACCAAGCAAGGTGCTTTGTGACATCTCTTGGAGGCTTGGATTATACTCGCATCCATGCATGTATCAATGATTATGACAAATCTTGGAGGCTTGGATTATACTTGCATCCATGCCACGAGAGGGACCAAATGGGAGGACAATTCTACCTCGAGCACCTTGGTTATTGACAAAGACGGAGGAGAAGTTGGTGAAAGATGGCATTATTACATTCCGTACTCCAACGGGGTGCATGAGGTGTTTAAAAGGTTCCTTCACAAAGACAAAGAAGAGAGGTGTTGAGCAATTATATGGCTTGAAGTCCCACGATTGGCACAAGATACTTCAAGTAAGTGAAACATTGAAGTTGTACATATTTAACTTGTTCAATCATGATGTATCTAATCATGGTGTATAAATGTTTATAGTTTATTCTTCTTACAAGCATTTCCAATTGTGCATGTGCGAGAGACGATTTATAAGATGGGGGAGCTTGTGAGGTTTGTACCCCAAACCCTGATAGCCAATTTTCTACATGCGTTTTCCTAAAAATGATTTGTTTATTATTTTGCATTGTAGATATGTGAGCTCAAAGGAAATCAATCCATGTACACTTGACTATGCAAGGGTCATGGCGGTGGAGGTGGTTTGTTTGGTGGAGGAGACATTCCCACGGTTGATTCTCACAAATCAACTACATCTTATGGTTCATTTAATTGATCAGATTGCCATATGTGCACTGTGCGTGCTCGATGGATGTTCGTTCTTGAGCATTTCATGAGAAGACCTTGAAGGATTTTGTAAGGCAAAATGCAAAGCCAAAGGTAGTATGGTTGAGGGTTGGTTGGTAGAATCACTTGTTTATATCTCACAATACCTTACAAAGTGAATCCCTCTCTCCCTCGCCTATGGAGAAATAAAGAAGACTTGAGGAGATGACCACTCATGTTTCTCAAGAAAAGAGAAAGACCAAAGTCATGGATACAGAGATGAATAGTAAGCTTAATACCTTTTGTGTGCTTAATAGTGATGTGATGAGAAGATGGGTGGCAAAGTATCAGGATGAAAAGGCAAGAAGACAAAGTGAAAGGTCGGCATTCCATAAGCGCCATGGATGTAGTATGCCATACCCCGAGCACCTACCTTTTGTGTGCTTTTAATAGTGATGTGATGAGAAGATGGGTGGAAAAGTATCAGGATGAAAAGGCAAGAAGACAAAGTGAAAGGTTGGCATTCCATAAGCGCCATGGTGGATGTAGTATGCCATACCCCAAGCACCTATGATCACTTCCCAAGGATCTTGATGTAGATTGGCTATATGAGCAGATGGAGAGAGTGGCGCAAGACGAAAACATGCATATCACATTGGAGGAGTGGGAGTATGCTAGAGGATGCTTCAAAAAGGTAAACAAACCTGTATTATCAATCATATTTTAGTATGTTAAACTTTCAAAAATTGAAGCTTGGAGCACACCGATTTCTATCAAATCTGAGAGCTTGGCCTACCCGGTAAGGACTACTAAAACCCTTGAGTGGATTGTAGGTGATTCAAGCACAAACAAGGCAAATTAGGGTTGCCCAAAGCAAAAGAAAATTCCGGTTTTTTGCAAGCTTTCCATTGGAGCTTGGAAGCGGTGATGTATGGTGAAAATGGATGCAATCTGGCAAAGAAACATGTATGTGACAAGGATTAATGTATTGGCAACTCATGTGCAAGCCCTACAGTGAATTTGGAGCAAATATGATGCATTTGAGTGATTGAAAATTACTGTTTTTGAAGCTCTCACAACAGAGAAAAGAGTCACTTGGTGGATGAAATTAAACCTAGTTTTTTGCAAAAATCATACAATTGATGGGTTACACACATGCCTTGGAGTATTAGGCAACTACACATGCTATCAATTGACACTATAATTAGCCCAAATCCCCTCAGGAGCAGGCGACGTAGCTCATATAGAGAAAACAGAGTATCTTACTCATATTTTTGATAAGTGGAGGGCTTGTGTGGTTGATTAATTCCAATTTTTGCAATTGGGTAATACACAAACTCAAGGAGGTTGATACATGATTGATTGGAGCAATTATGATCTATGGAGCTGGAAATGAGCTGATTAAATAGGCTCTCTATTGTCATTAGTGAAACAGAGTGTGATTAATCAACTAATTACTCTCTCATCTTAAACAATTGGTCTAATTCCTTTTACATGGAGTTAGTGGACATCATTGCTAAGCTAATGAATGCCTGGTCTCTTAATTTGGACAAGCATTGAAGAAATTGGAGCAATTATGATCTATGGAGCTGGAAATGAGCTCATTAAACAAGCTGTCTACTATCATTAGTGAAACAGAGTGTGATTAATCGATTAATTACTCTCTCATCTTAAAAAATTGGTCTAATTACTTTCACATGGAGTTAGTGGACATAATTTCTAAGCTAATGAATGCCTGGTCTCTCAATTTGAACAAGCATTGAAGAAATTAGAGCAATTCTACTACTGGCTTTATTGGTTTTTTTGGTTTTCTCAAAACAAAGAAGAGGGTTTGACAAAATTGGTATGTACGCATCTTGGTTGGTGTTGATATGCAACATTGAGCTTGTTTAGGTGTCAATGCAAGTTATCCACACTTGATTGAACCACTACATTGCAATTTGAAGCCTTGGAAGGCATGCCAAAATAGGGTACCTTGGACTGCATATGCCAGTTCATTTTGGATGCAATCAATTTGATTTTCTACATCAAAAGTGAAGTTTGTTGACTAATTTGGAGTATCTGGAACACTTATTAGAGTGTGGTTGAGCTGAGAAAGGCTTGTTTACAAATTTGGACATGTGTAGAAGGTGCATTTGCATTGAGCAAATATGTCAGACAATCCAGTACAAATTGTGGGTGAAAAGTTGGATAGGAAGAACTTCCAGGCATGGAAGAATAGGATCAAAAGCTTTCTGAAAGGAAAAGGTTTTTGGAACCTTATTACAGGTACGGAGCTAGAGCCAGAACTACCCCGACAACCTACACACAGCAAAACAGGTTATAGCTCATAAGCAATGGTCAGAGAGAGCATACAAAGTTTTGCATTATCTGTCTATATGTATCTCGAATGCTATACTCATACATATACATGATGCTGAGAATCCCAAGGATGCATGGGATACATTGGTAAAGCTGTTTGATACACAGACACTAGTGCTCGCAAGTCTCAGTTTGCGACAACAGATTCATAATGTGAAACAGAAAGGAAGGAGCATCCATGATTATGTACAAGAGATAAAGAAGTATGCAAATGCATTGGCAACAATCAATGCCCCCATGCCTGATGATGATTTGGTAGACATTACCTTACGTGGTCTTGGCAAGGAGTATAAGTCTTTTGATACGTCCATCTTGGTTCGGAGTACAGGTTTACCAGACTTTGATGAGTTGGTTTCACTCTTGCTTGTTGAGGAAATCAAACTCAGTGACTCCTTTCATGATGCATCTACTAGCCATGATGATAATGGCAGAAATCAAGCTTTCTATTCACAAAGGGGATCTAGAGGTAGGGGGAGATTTGCATCATGTGGCCGTGGTAATGGTCATGGATGGTAGGACATGTCACCACAACAGAATTTTCAGCCTACATATAGTCCTAGAGGTGGTCGTGGATATACACCTTAGAGAGGCAGAGGTAATCCTCGTGGTAGAGGACGTTGGCAAGGCCAACAAACATCTATGCAAAATGTGGAATGCCATTACTGTGGGAAATTCGATCATATGGCACGTGATTGTTTCCGCAAACAAAATGATTTGAGAGGGGGTAGAGCACAACATGGTGGACATTATGCACAACATGGTGGTGGAAATTATGCATCAAGCAATGATGGCAGTGCAAATCACTTGTTTGCCATGAAACATGTTGTGGGATCTATGATGACAAATGCTCAAAGTGATGACACTTGGTATATGGACTCTGGAGCATCAAACCATATGACATCATGGCGAATGGTTTGAGCATATGAAGCCTATCGATGTGAAAGGCTATGTGGAGATAGGAGATGATACCCAACATGCCATTACACATGTTGGGGAAGTGTACCATTGGTTATGCACAATGGTGAAACAAAGTCTATGGTGGCAGATGTCTTGTATGTGCCTTCTATTACAAAAAGTTTGGCCTCAGTTGGTCAAATGGTGGAATGGGGTTTACAGGTTCGTTTCAACGAGCATGGTTGCTTTGTTGAGGATTTCAAAAATGGATGTAGAGTCATTGCCAAAGGCAAGAAAGAAGGCAGGTTATTTAAGCTGGATACTGGGATTCCTGAGTTGAAATCAGCCATGTTCTCTAAAAGCCAAAATGTGGTACAAGACATTGACATGTGACATAAAAGGATTGGACATGTGAATATACAAAGGTTAAAGAACATGCAAGCAAGAGGCATTGTTAGTGGGCTGCCTAGATTCAAGTATGATGGGAATATTCATGTTTGTGATGCTTGTCAGTTTGGAAAGCAGGCGAGGTTGCCGTTTCCTAGAGAAGGCAACATGAGTAGCAGGCCACTTGAAATAGTTCATAGCGATGTATGGGGTCCTGCTGCACAAGATCCATCCATTAAAGGTAGCTTATATTATGTGACATTCATAGATGATTTCAGCAGAATGACTTGGATTTACTTTCTTAGAGAGAAAAGTGAAGTGTTGGGAAAGTTTCTGGACTTCAAAGCTTTTGCAGAGAAGCAATATGGTTCTTGGATAAAATGTTTGACGACAAATGGAGGTGGTGAATACACCTCACATGCCATACATGGAAGTATGCCAGAGATGCGGCTTATAGGTTTTAGGCCAGACATTGGACACCTCAAAGTTTTTGGTTGCATAGCTTATATACATCTGCCTGAGGAGAGAAGGAGGAAGTTGGATCCTAAGGTAGAAAAGTGTGTGTTTGTTGGATATGCACAGGATCGCAAGGCATATAAATGTTACAATCCACAAACTAGGCAAGTTGTTATCTCACGAGATGTGGTGTTTGATGAACTTGCTAGTTGGTACAAAGCAAAGGATCAGGGTGTCATTGATTCACTTGATGCTAATGTGCATGTGAACTTGCCACAAGCAAGTTCTATTTCTATGTCTGGGCTAGCAGAGTCTGAGAGTAGCACTGTACGTTGTGTGAAGTTTTTGGAGAACTTCAAACTCAACTTGTACATGTGTACATGAGTGATTTTCGTGTCGTGGTAAAGTCATGGGAGCACCCATTGACTCGGTGTGGGCATCGTGGATGCGGCAGTCAGGCTTTTGGTTTTAATGGAAGTGTATACGTAGGAGAAATGATGAAATCCTGGAAGCACAAGCTTCTCCGGGAGCGTAGTCTGCTGGAGGTGGAGTCAATAATGTGGTTGGCTGGAATGTGTACGCGTCCCCAAGGATAAGTGGATTGTGTTGAAGGTATGGAAGCATAGGCAATTTAGAGGTGAAGGGGCCAAGGTAGCAAAGAACATTGGTGTGAAAGCATTATGTGGCCATCTTTAGGCCTTGAAAAAAATAATGAAATGATAAATAACGTGGCCAGCTGCTGCTGGTAAGGTATGCGTGGAGGCTTGAGCTGCCCCGCCACCGCCAGCGAAGGAGTCGAGAAGATACGTGAAGCGTGAAGCCGGCGAGTGATGCGCAATTGCAGAAAAAAGAAAAAGGGCCGCCTTGTTGATTTGGGTTCTCGGGCGCAATCGCAAACAGATGCTGAGGAGACCGCCTTGTAGTGGTGAACGCGGCGTGGAAGCGCAAGGGGCCCGCCAGCGTTGGTGAAGCTACTGTTTGACTTGGCGACGGGCTGGCGATAGAGAGCAGAGGGCACAGCTGTGTGACGGGTGTCAAAGGTAGCTACTGGTGAAAGGAGAAGACGGGTGCTAGCGTCAAGGTGCAAGGCAAGAGTGGAGCGCAGCCGAGTGTGGGAGAGCTAGTGAGCGAAGGCATGCAGAGGAGCCGCCTTGGGGTGGTTAGCAAAGAGGGTAGCACAGAGATGAAGTGAAAGAGAGACTGGCAGAGATGAAGTGACAAGCTGACAGTGGGTAGCGTGGTTGCAGGCGCAAGAGGGTCGTCAAAGTGCAGCAGAGGGTGCAGCACGAAGGCACTGAGGCAAAGGGTGGCCGCCCTGGGGTACGAGAAGTGGTGACGAGCTGGAGGGCCCGGGTCAGTCTACGAAGAGAGAGGGCCGCCGTTGGATGCGAAGGAGGTTACCTTCGCTTGGGCTAAGTAAAGATGGCGTCTAGGTGACAGGCTGGAGCGGACAGTGCAGTGGCTGATGGGGGGCTATTCGAAGAGGCAAGGAGAGCTGCCTTGGTGTTGTGTTTTGGGCTGGTGACAGAGAGCGCCTTGCTTTGTATTGGACACGACTAGTGGCTGTGAGGACAAAGAGGTTGCTTTGGGTTTTTGCTTTGAGAACTAGGTTGGATGTAGTGACTGGGTCTAGGAATGTTTGAGCAAAGGGGAGAGAGAGTGGTTTCTCTGGTGAATTATCCTCTTCTGGAGACTCAGGCCAGAGTTGTAAATTCTCTTGATTAGCTGTGGCTGGTGTCTGGTGATGCCAGAGAATTTTTTTTGTTTCTTTGTTTGTTTGGGTACAACTTGTGATGGCCAGATCTGAAATATAAGTCTTGTTCATGCTCTTTGGGTCTGGTGTTCTGGTGTGTTTGTATGCGTGTGTGGAAGTGTGGCACCCTATAAAGGCGTAAACAGCTTTACCACTTCCGTGCCATCAACGTCCATGGTCAGGACGCTTGAGACATGAGAGTGTCAACACTGGGAGTAGTGCTGTGGATAAAGGAAAAAAGAAAGTTGAAGGAATTGGCATTATAGGTTATGAGTCGTCAAGTTCAGAGAGTTTGGATGAGGAACTTGGCATACCAGTTTTACGCTGGTGCAAGGCAAGATAGATATGTCCCTCCACATGCTACAGTGACAGGTGTTCAGAGTGATCCGCATGCATTGCGGAGATCCCAAAGGGTCAGATATCCAATTGACAGGTTGACATATCGTGATTTTGCTATGCATTACGCATATATGACCTCTTTGGTGAAGCATGTGGAACCTACATGCTATACAGAAGCTATTGGAAAGCATGTATGGGAGAAGGCAATGGATGTTGAGATGGACGCATTGGTTCATAAAATGAAACATGGGATTTGGTTGCCTTACCACCACAAGACAAAAATGTCATTGGTTGCAAATGGGTTTACAAAGAGATAGTTCCATTGAACGTCATAAAGCGAGATTGGTAGCTAAGGGTTATGCACAAACCCAAGGCTTGGACTATGATGAAAAATTTAGTCCAGTTGCAAAGATGGGAACAGTGAGAGCAGTCATTGCTATGGCTGCACAGCAAATGGTTGGGAAATGCATCAAATGGATGTGAAAAATACATTTCTAAATGGTGATCTACAAGAGGAAGTTTATATGGCATAGCCAGAAGGATATGTACACCCAAGGTATCCCACTCATGTATGCAGATTAAAGAAAGCATTATATGGTTTGAAGCAAGCACCTCGTGCTTGGAGTGATAAGATAAGCCGATATCTTATCTCCCTTGGATTTCAGGTTTCTTCAGCATTATATGGTTTGAAGCAAGCACCTCGTGCTTGGAGTGATAAGATAAGCCGATATCTTATCTCCCTTGGATTTCAGGTTTCTTCAGCAGATTCTTCACTCTATGTGAAGAAAACAGATCATGGGATTGTCTTACTTGTCATCTATGTGGATGACTTAATTGTCACAGGAGATCATGCTAGAGATGTTATGCATGTCAAAAAGGCATTGAGTGGGCAGTTTGACATGAAAGACTTGGGTGAGTTAAGATATTTTCTTGGAATTGAAGTGATCAAAGACCATGCAGGTACATGGTTAGTGCAACGCTAATATGCATTGGATATGTTGGCAAAATATGGCATGACAGGGTGTAAGCCAATGAGTACACCTTTGGAGCAGAATGTAAAGCTACAGGCTGATTTTGGTGAAGAGTTGGATGATCCATCTATGTATAGAAAGATGGTTGGAAGCCTTATTTACATGACTATCACATGCCCGGATCTCAGTTATGCTGTGGGTCTAGTAAGCCAATTTATGCAGAGCCCCAGAAAACCTCATTTGGATGCAGTGAGACGCATTATGCGATATGTAAAGACCACTGCACATTATGGTCTTCTTTATGATCATGGTAAAGGCTTGGATATACATTGCTACACAGATACAGATTGGGCAGGTAGCTCGTATGACAGGAGGTCTACTAGTGGTTATGCCTTTACACTTAGAAGTGCCGTGGTGGTGAGTTGGAGTAGCAAGAAGCAACCTACTGTTGCTTTATCTAGTACAGAGGCTGAATACAGGGGTGCAGCCATTGCTACTACATGCAAAGGAATATGGTTAAAGAATCTCTTGGCTGATTTGGGTGAGCCTATTGATGGCAAAGTTGTCATTCATTGTGACAACATGAGCAGCATACAGTTGGCCAAGAATCGAGTTTTTCATGCACGGACCAAACACATAGAGGTCCATTATCACTTTGTCAGAGAGAAAGTGCTGGATGGTACAGTGGATTTGCAGTATGTGAAGACTGAAGAGCAGGTGGCCGACATCTTCACAAAGCCACTTAGCAGGGAGAAGTTTGAGTACTTCCATACTATGTTGGGAGTACGTGGGATGAGCTTGAGGGGGAGTGTTGAGAGCTTTGATAGCCCAAGCTCATCTACATCTTCATCTATGGCAGCACATCATGAGCTTGAGAGGGGCTGTTGAGATTCAAGCTTGATGTCAGCTTGTGCCAGATGTGCTATGTGCTGGCATGTGAGGTAGGAACATGTGTGAGACATAAATGACCGCGTCCAGCTGGTCATAGTGTGTGGACATTAGCTAGGGTTAGCTGTGTGTGGACACAACACATAGTGTGTGTTGTGTATTATGGATTAAGGCTTTATGCATTGTGTGAGAAGGGAGATGGCTTCCCTCTATGGTTAGGGTTTGCAATATACATTAGGGTTTTCTCCTGTGTGTGTCTCTCCTCTCCCTCTACCTGTTTTTCAACAAAAGAGTGAGTTAGGTAAAAAGAGAGAGAGTGTGTTAGAGAGGGACAGAGAGGAGTAGAAAGAGTTAGAAAGAGAGAGTTAGAGAGTGAGTTAGGTACAGAGAGAGAGAGAGAGAGAGAGAGTTGGTCAATTCGAGAGAAATAGAGAGCATAAGAAAGAGTAAGAGAGAGATTGATATAGTTACATTAGGGGGCATTTGAAAATATTTTGGGCCTTTTGCTAATGAAAGTAATTAGAAACGCACCAATAGGAATAAAGGATTGTGCACATTTCGTCTCCTTTAAATGTATAGGGAGAGGAGGGGAACTAGGCTTTCAACACTAATAATTACACTTGTCCCTTTCAAAAAGTAGGGGGTTAGGGTAGGTGTGGTCCCACCATTCTCATGGTTCAAAAAACCTTTAAAATTTGAAATTTTTGAGATTCCCCAAAACAATCACTTTTCCTCACAAAAACCCATCTCAAATTTCATTATAGTCTAAAATTCCATTTTCAAGTCTGCTTTCCCTTTTGAACGTCCAAATTAAACTCTCGTTAACCTTCCTCCCTTCTTCTTCCATCTCTTCAATATCCATCAAGCTAAAAACCCTAATCTACATAGCATCTTTGCTCTCTCTTTCTCTATCTCATTTTCCCAACCCTGATCTCACTACTATAGCTTCACAGTTGATATGGCTGCACCACGAAAAAGACTAAAAGATGAGATTGAGGAGATCTTGCTGTATAACAAGAGGGATGATGATGGTGCTTGGGTGAGAGAGGCATTTTGCAAGGGTGCTTGGGTTATCCTACAACCTATTGCTATTTATCTGCGCACGGAGTTTGATAACAAGATGTGATGGAGCTTCATTAGAAGGATCATTTACAAGGATTCAAAAAATTGAGCAATGGATACCTTGTGGCCATTGTACAACATGTGTACATGGCACGAGACATCCATCTTTGCTGCCAAAAAAACTTCGATTCCCATGCAACTGTAAGTATCATAGGGAAGGAAGTAGGCACGCATGCAATATTAATGATAGCTACATCTTTAATGTTTAATGATGTTTTTGGGGATTGCAGATAGTTTTCCTTTTAACTTGGTAGAGGAGCAACCATTACAAATCCTTACCATAATATTTCAAGCACTCCATGCAGACATTGGTGAGGCATTGTTTTCTTGTAAAACCAATGCAGACCTTATTAAGGAAAAGATCTTCTTTTACCGGCACTCCTATGTGGTGCCAATGTATGATGCTGGGTTTGGTAAGCTAAAGATCATCACATCTCCTCCCCTCTCTTCTGTTGAATGGCCAACCCCTCATTCTTGGATGGTTATGGTCATGAAATTGAAGACACTTTGCGACAATAAAATGATCTTTGAAGTTTACAAAGCCATCTTGATCTATGGGTCTCAGCTGGGTATGCCCAATTAATCTTTTTACTAACATGTTTAATCAATTTACTTTCTCACAAACACCTACCATGTTTGCGTGTAAGAAAGTACTAGGTGATGACATGGTTACCTTGCTTGGAGAGCAGTTGAACATTGTAGAGGGGCAGCATAAGGATGATACATTCAAGTGCAATATAGTAGAATCCAGTGTTACATTTGGATATCTTAAAGCTCATGCTACCTTATACATCCGCTTTTATTACGAATGATGGACGAAGAAAAACAGTAATTCAGTTTCATTGCAAGTGGATGAACGAGTTGTTTTGCATCTTGACATATGTGTTAGGTTTTCCAATGGTGTGGTGGAAATTATAAGTGCAAGTAGGGAGCACCTTAATATCGGCACAGTTCAAGGTGAAGAATAGAAAGATTCAAATGTGAATGGAGTCAAAGATCTTGGTAGATGCTGATTAGGAATCTGATGGTATAAGCATAGGCTTAATAAGAAAGCTTTGGAGTTTTTTTATGAAGTCCGTTTAGAATTATAATATTTTCCTTTGACTCTTGGGCTCCACTCAAACCAATTTTGTAAATTTACTTATGTAATTCATTAATGAAAAGTTTTGTCTTGTGATTGTTGTGCCTTTGGAATTTTTTAATGAAGTCCTTTTAGAATTACAATATTTGGAGTTTTGACTCGTTTTAGAGTTCCAATATTTTCCTTTTAGAGATGTACTCGAGTCACGAGATGACATCTGAAGGCAATTATAGCACAATATCTCAAAACTATAGCCATGCCATTACAAAATCAACATGTTCCTACCTTGAAAAAATTAAGGTCTGAATATCAAATGTATTCTCAGTACAAAACATGATAAAATGAGAAGAGGATTTCTCAATCTTTACAAAAAAGATAATAAAATTAGAAGAAAATTTACAAATATTTATAATGATAAATAGGGAGGAATGAAACTTTCTATTTTATCTCCTCCAGTTTTATCTTCATCTCGTCTCTGGACTTGTCTCCTCCTTTGTCTCCATGTTCTTTTCCTTTGTCTCCATGTTCTTTTCCTTTGTCTCCATGTCCTTTGACAGAACCACTTTTGTTTGAGGTACTTCCTGGTTTAGTACCCTTGGTTTCTTTATGAGTGCCTTGTTTTTGAGGAGCACTCTTGGTTTTTGGAGTGCCTTGTTGTTGAGGATCACCCTTGGTTTATTTATGTAGAGTTCCTTGCTTAAACATAAGATGCTTTAGTGGTGGTGAATGTACATGCGTTTTCTTCTTCTTCTAAGATGGAGAGGCCTGACTTCTGGATCTTTAGGAGTAATTGAATTATTCAAAATAATATTGATTTCTCTTGCACAAACACTCCACATCCAAAAATCATGAGATTCAAGAGTCTGCCAACTTAAGCTAATTTCTCAGATTTAAGAACCTGAAACTATAGAATATAAGTTAAAAAATTGGGTAAATATTTAAAGCAAAAATAGTGGGTTTAGTTTGACATAACCTACACTGCTATCAATCTCTGTATACTTAGATAAAAGAAATTTCCACACATTGGCAATAACATGCCATTCACATGAGGTAATCCTTTTGTAAAGCAACTGGCTAATTTAGAAACTTATAATCTACCTCCTTTTTTAAATTCCGATATTCTTCTTCAAATAGCTCTATTACATGCCCTATTAAAAATTAAATTAAATATGATTATATACAAAAAATAAAGAAAAATCATAGTATAAAAATTAGTAAGAAGAACAATATTCAAATTATTAAGAGAACTACTTACAATTTAAACTACCCATGCATGCCAGTTGGGCTGTTCTTAAAAATAACACTTCTTCTCAAAATATTGATAACACAAGCGCACTCCACTGTCCACTGGAAAAAAGTAAAAGAAATATTTAAGAAAGCGAATGTCCTTAAAAGAAATATTTAAGAAAGCGAATGTCCTTAAAAGAAACACATATGTCATATATTAAACACATAAGAAACATCAATTAAAGATGAACCTCTCTACATACAACAAAATAACAAAATAATTGTTCCTATTTTTCATTTGCTTGAAATAGGATGCGAGCTTGGAGGCCTTCTTCTTCATATCTATTAGTGCTGGCAAAACTAAGGGATCATAAATGAATATCTCGTTGGCTTGATTTGGAAGCAATTTATTCATAAGTGCCATATAAGAGTTTATAAACAAAAGGAAAAATAAACAAATTAGAAAATATTCATACATTAAACACATGAGAACACTATATTCATACCTTAAACACATGAGAATGTCAATGCTGTCACTGATATCTCTATCCTTATCTACAAGCATGTAAATATCCCAGGTGCAATATAGAGGTACTCTTCCTCCATTGTGTCAATATTGTAAATAAGTTACCCTGGTACTTGGGCAAGGCACTCAGAATTGGCTTTCTCCAACTGCACTGGGTCTCTAAGCTATCATGCACATGTGCGATATTCTCCTTTTCCTTCTCCTCATCCTCCTCCTCCTGCTTATAACTCAACTTTATTTTCCTAACCAACTTAATTTTCTAACCAACTTAATTTTTTTCTTGGAAGGACTAGGGGAAGTGACTTCTTCTACTTTTATATTCTCTGCCTTTGATTTCCTTTTCAATGCTAGGGGAATTACGAGGATATCAAAGGCTTTCCTATCCCTCATTGGCAAGGGATGAAGAAATTTTTTGAACCTATACCTCACCCTGCTTACAAATGTCATGTGTCTATAAATCAAAGTGAATCTTCTTGCATGGGCAGCACATATGAAGCTATCATTCATAAAGTCTATAAGAAATTCTTTGCAAGCTTCTTGTAGATATGCCACTGCACCACTCAGCCATCTATAATGTCCCTGACCTTTGATAGTGTCACTTACTGTTCTTACAATTCTTAGGAATGGTTCCCTAGGGATGAGAAGATGCGTAGACCCTTGTGCTTGCCTTATCTCTGCAAACAATCTCCTTTGTTTCTGAAGGAAAGTTCTAGCCTTGGATATATTAGTTCTCCCCTTTACTAGTTTCTTCTCTAATGGTTGCTTAGATGTTGTTGCCTCATCTTGAGTTTGAGGTTCTAGCTCTGGATCTTGCTGTTTTTGGAAGGGAGGGATCAGGATACACCATCCTCATGGTCTGCTTCGTATGAGCCATGATTGTTGTCCACGAAGCGATAGTGCAAAACTAACTTAAGATGATGATCTATATTGCGTTATCAACGGAATGAGTGCTTGTCGCCCAACTAGCAACAAGGAGGAAAAACCAATTGGTTCCCATCCACGGAGCGATAGGGAAAAACCAATTTAAGTTGATGGTCAATATCGTGCCATCGATGAAATGGTGCCTGGCGGCGGCGGCCACCAAGCGGGATAAGATAAATTCATAAATGCAAAAAAATAGCTCTCGTGCTGTCAATGGAACCCGACAAAAAAAATGAATATTTTCTCCTTTTTATAGAGTACGGTGTCATCAAATGATGAAGATGATGTAAGCCTTACACATGACAACTCAGCGTACAATTTAATAATATCAGCCCTACACCTGCCATTTAGACACACACTTTAACGATGTCATCCCTACACATCAGTCGTACACTGATGACGTCAGTCCTAAAAATGTATATCTATTAATGTGCCCTATTTAAATTTCATTTTTTTTCCATTCACGGCACGATAATGTCTTTTGGTTTCTTTGGGTCCCCCTTCCTCACGCCGTGGAAGTTCCTTTCATTCCCCCTTCCCTCACATCATGGAAGTCCCTTTCATTCCCCCTTCCCTCACATCGTGGAATGTGCCCTTCAATTTGGAACATATTATTGACATGTCAAGATCTATTTTAGAGGAAGAGTGGGAGGCATATAGTAAATTGGTAAGTACAAAGAATATAAATGAGGGATCATCACATTATGTTCACTTGTCTAGCTTTGCCCTCTCCTCATTTGAAAAGAAAAGCATGTCAGGAAGGTGGGATACCTATTTAGAAGATAAGAGGATAAAGACTTATCTTGACAGCTTCCCTTTGCACAATAAAAAGGGCAAGGTTCTTGAGTACTACTTTGGGTTTATCGCTCTTCTATCTCTTCATGCAGACAAAGAGGACTACACAAAGGATGAGCTGGAAGTTTAGAAGGATCAAAAGGTTTCACAAGCATCATTTGTCACAGAGATTGAATCTTAAGATGAGGTTATGGACGTGGTTTCTAGTGAGTGATGAGGAGTGTCTTCTAAGCACAGGGTTCAATGTGGTAGAGTTTAAGGCATCCACTCTTATTGATGAGGAAACTCTGTGCAGGGAGAGCGCTTAAAATCAAACTTCTTTATCCCTTGGGCTGCCCTCCTTTGTTATAAATGGCAAGAATTATATCCTTCTCTCCCATATACAAAAGCTTTATAATTTAAGGGAGGATTATTTCCTCGCAATTATAGTAGATGATTGTAAAGCTGCCAGAGGTATACTCGATGTGGAGAAAGAACATAAAGAGGAGTTTCTAAAGTTGGACACCGAGGTGACAGAGAACTTCATTGAAGCTTAGAGCTAGAATTTCAAAGTCTTCAAGAGGCATTGGGAATTACTGAAATGGGAAGAGAGCCCTTGCCCGAGCTTGATCAAGGAAATGTGGAAGGCTCCATCAACCAAGTTGGAAGAGGATGAGAACCACAAGGTAATTTATTTGTTCTTGAGTGAGTTTTTGTTATTGACTGAGTTTATGTGAAATCCAAGTTCTTTGTCAATGTAGATAGAGCTTGATGATGATGCCAATGGTTTCCTTGGATGTGGAGGTGCTGCTCGTGTGCAGAGTTGGGCAAGATGCCGCTCTTGCACACTACATCCCATCTATCGACAAAGAAATATTTATTGTCTACCATAGCAAATATTTTAGTGATGCTGAAATTCCACTTCTCACACTCAAGGCACTATCCAAATATATGGGCTATTCTTTTATCCCTTTACAATACACATAAGGTCATGCTTATAGTAGAGAAGTGTGCTGCCATTCGTATCTTTGGATACAGTATAGGATTTTGGCCTTCTAGAATGAGATACTTCCTTTGCTATGCTAGCTATGCTCTAGGTGCCAGACTAGAAGATGTAAATGCACTCAAGGGTTATAGTGGCAAGAAGTTTTTGCGCTATAGAGGAAAAATGCCTACTGAAGAAAGAGCAAGTGGAGAAGAGAGCCAAGAGCAATTAATTATCTTGTCATTGCAAATATTTTGTTACATCTTTTATATAATGAAATGATGTGTTTAAGTTCTAATTGCAAGCCTGTATTAAGCAAAAATGTTTACAACACTCTTTAAATTTGATGATTTGGCCCTTCGTTTACAATTACGGCATAAATCTGACCTCTTTCCTCTTCCACTACTTCTGCTATTGTAACTGCTCTGGCTACTGCAGATTGGGGCAGAACTCTTTCTCTTTGGTTACCCCAGTTCTGGGAGGGAGTTCTGAGATTACTCTGAACAGAGGCAGATGCTTGAGCTAGATGCTTGAGCTGGAGTCCTCCTGGGATTGCCCTGATTTTGGCGAGACGGACCCTGATTGATATGAAGGGGCTAGTCTTTGCACTCTGGGTCCTTGACTTCTCTGTCCTCTTGACATGGCAGGAGTCAGGTGGTCTTTAAGCTGGTGGCCAAAACCCTGACACCTAAAACACCTGTTCTCACTTCTAAGCTCATCCCTCTGAATCCTTGAAAGAGGTGGGGCTCCTAAGAAAGTGTTCTGAGGGAAGGGTCTTCCTTCACTTCTGAATTTCCTAGCATCTTGATTCTGATTAGGGCCTTGCTGCCTCTTTGGGGGTGGAAAGTTTGAAGCACTTCTCGGGGTCTGGAACCTTTTAAAGTTTGAGGGTGCAGGCTTCGGTGGGACCTTAACAACAAATGCTTTGGAAAGTCCTTTGCCATTCTAACAGCTTCTGCCATTGAGACTGGTTTGGCATTTTTCACTAAAGTTTCCAATGGTTGGTTCATCCCTCGAATGAATCTGGCCACCATCAACTGCTCTCTTTATCCAAAAGTGAAGAATATTTGAGGAGAAGGGCAAATGCCTAATGGTATTCTTCAATCGTCTCTATCCTGCTTCAATTCCAAGAACTCATTCATTTTGGTTTCCAGGAAGCCCGGAGGATAGAACCTCTTCCTGAGGTAAGCTTTAAGATCTGATCAGGTTTGGGTATTTTGGTCGAGACGGTTTGTCTCGCAATGGTTCCTCCATGCGACGCTCGTCCTTTCCACAATTTTCAATCTGGCGAGAGCCATCTTGCTCTTCTCGTTATAACCGGTTACATCAAAATACTCTTCCATTGCCTCGATCCATTTTTCCACTACATCTCTTAAATTTTCCCCTTCACCCTTGAAGGGACCAGGTTGGGATCAGTGTAGGGCTTTACGAACGTCTAGATCTAACCCTTCATCATTGGTAAGAGGATCCGGCTGCCTACCCCACGGGCCGCATGCCTCATGATTTTGACAAAACGATATTTTTGTCAACTTAACTTTGTCATCAGATTTATGACTATTTAATTTTTGAGATTTATTTCTTAAACAAATAGATATTCCATCATAATTCTTGAAAACAAGATTCACTCTGATAATTTTATTAACGAATATTCACAACCGCGAAAACAATTTGGAATCTTTTGCAAAACATCATTTATTCAAAAGTTTTTGATATATACATAGAGCGTCTCGGCTCCAAAAGTCATCGCCTCAATTGCGTACGCATAAAAAGGCAATACTGCAATGGAGACATGCTATGATATACACGATTCATCAAACTGATAATGGTGCTGTAATTCTTCTCCTAGGAATAAAGTGGCTAAGAAGTCTAAAAATACTACAAGAATTTCTAAAAATTCGGGGTGAGTGATTATAGAGTTGTACATAATGAACAACTCCTAGCCTTATCTACAAGATCATGGCTAGCGAGATATTCTGTCTGAGTCTCTGTCCATTGATTAGTATTGACACGAATACTTTGCCCTCCACAGAACCACATATGCTAACGTCATTCTACTCGATCAGGAAAGTATAGATCCTCAAAGTGACGAGCGAGTCTCACTATGCTTCCTCGGGTTGTAGCGGAGTTGATGAGATTTTCGAAGACAAAGGCGATCATATCCTGACTCTGGGAGAGTCCAAGAATGCATAGAAATCAAATTAATAAGAATAACACTTTTATAATTAAAAAAATTCCTTTATGCATCTTTCTATGCATAGAAATCAAATTTAATAAGAATAACACTTTTATTATAAAAATATTCCTTTATGCATCTTTCTATGCAAGAAAATCAAATTTAATAAGAATAACACTTTTGTGATAAAAAAATTTCCTTCATGCATCTTTCTATGAATAGAAATTAAATTTAATAAGAATAACAATTTTATAATAAAAAAATTCCTTTATGCATCTTTCTATGCATAAAAATCAAATTTAATAAGAATAACACTTTTGTAATAAAAAAATTTCCTTTATGCATCTTTCTATGCATAGAAATCAAATTTAATAAGAATAACACTTTTATAAAAATAAAATTCCTTTATGCATCTTTCTATGCATAAAAGTCAAATTTAATAAGAATAACACTTGTAATAAAAAAATTTCCTTTATGCATCTTTCTATGCATAGAAATCAAATTTAGTAAGAATAACACTTTTGTAATAAAAAAATTCCTTTATGCATCTTTCTATGCATAGAAATCAAATTTAATAATTAATATTAGTGATATCCATGCATATTCATAGGTGAATATGTACATGGAGTAATTAGAATATTTCTTTTAGATGCAAAAATGGTGGGAATTACTCTTTTGGAATAACATAAAAATAAACTTTCTTTTTCATAAAATTCTGGAAAATTTTGCCATAACCTCCTTTGTATGGCTGACCATTTCCCATTTTTATCTTTCTTCACTTAACTTAATTAACCCAATTTAGAATTATAGAACTCTAATCTACGTAATTTTCTAAATTCAAGAGAGTAAACAATAAGAAGAGTTTAATTAATCACTTAGTTAATCTTTCTAGGATTAAGAAAGGTTGGAATGTAAAGAAGAGAAGGGGGTGGCCTTTTCATCAAAGGCATAGCATTTGAATTTAATTCAATCATTTGCAAAACATAAAAATCAAGAAAACCATAGATTTTTCATTAAAATTTGTAAACAAAGTAAGAAAATTATCTTACATGGAGCTTGTAAGCTCTCCTTTGGCTTAAGGGATTGACGGTTCTACTCTTGTTTGAAGCAATAGTGGCCACCAATTCACTTTGGAGAGGATTAGGCCAAAAACAATTGAATTATTACAAAATTCAATGTAGATGGCTGAGGATAGGAGTAGAGTAACAACGCATAAACACCATTAAGCTTTTACAAAGGGGGAGGCTTCTATTTATAGGAAAAAGTGAGCCTCTAACCAAGCAAATTGATTCTAGAATTTTCCAGATCAGTTTGGTCAATTTTTGACCATTTTTGGGTCAGTTCAGCTTACTTTTTGGATCTAGATTTGAAACAGGAGAGAGGAGAGATGAAAATATCTCATTTTATTGATTAAAAATTGGGGGTAATGATGAGAAAAAGGTGCCTAATTCATGAGGGAAGATCCCCACATTGAGGTGTTAAAATTTAATTTTTTTAATTCTTTTCTTTGGTCCTTAGTCCATTCTTTATCTTATGTGAGCATTTACTCATTTTTGGGGGGGTTTTCTTTTATTCTTCAATTTATCTCCTCCCTACATTTGGATTAATCTCGTTGGCATGTCAAACCTTTGTTTGGACCTTAATCCAAATTTTTTTGAAAACACGGGCCCTTAGGCTAAGGTCTTTTGTGCACATTATAATTTATTTCTAATGCACCTTGGGAATTTCTTTATAAACTTCTGTTTTGAGAGAATTTATTTTAATAAGAAGGGATATTTTTCCATCCAAAGATATCTAAAAACTGAATTATCTCTCTCTAGAATATTTTCTCTCTCTAGGCCAAAACAAGTAGAAACAAGATCTTTTATTATTCTGAAAAAGGGTTTGATTACAGGGGAAGAAACTGGACATCTTGAGGGGCTGGGGAGGAATCTTACATCCCATATAACTTCAATGTGTTGCATATAGGGTTTGTTCTACTTTTATTTCAAAGCACCAAATTATAAGAGTTTCTCTTTACTCTACAGCCTTAGAATGGCCATAGGACCATTCTTTTATCTTGTTCTTGGACTATTAAAATAATAGTGTGGCACATGGGGCTCCTAATATTTCATAGTATATATCTTTGCACAGTCTTTTAATATTTTTTCACACAGAAAGCACACAAAAATAAAAAACACGACCAACCTAGAAATGGGATTTTTCCCACTTTATCTAATATGGTGTTCCAAGTTTTTATTGAGTCTATTCTGGAGAGAGTTTTTGATGAAGGTCAAGCTACTAAACAAGCGCTCGTCCCAAATGGACCCTAATATCATTGTTTAGCATAAATCAATAAGCTTGAAATATTTTGACATACGCTCCTTCAAGTACACACTTTGGTCCAGTGTTGTCCACAAAATCTGGCCATTTCCCCTGGCTTTGAATGCTTCTCTACTTGACTATATTACTCCCACATAATTTGCCCAAATACACTTGATTGATTTATCATCTCTTTGGGGCTGATTAGCTCCCACACCAACACTTGATTTTTGGAGCTCCATGATTAGAAAGTAGCTCTTTTTTTCCCTTCAAGTCATAGAACAAATCCTTCTTATCCTTTGTATTATTCCAATACAAAGGATGTACAATCGCTATGGACTCAAGGAGATCATCCCTTGGAAATCTCTCCCTAATATCAGGAGTCAAAGTGTTGCATATGAAAACAAGTTCTTTCTTCACAAAGCTAACCAAACTTGGAAAGGTTGATTCTTTAACCTTTTTAGTCATGTAAACTCCCTTCACTTTTCTCCTGACGTGCACTTGAATCAAATTTTCTTTGACTTAAATGCAAAGGCAGCCTTACGCATTGTACTTCAAGTAGCTTTTAGATTGTGGACAAAGTTGGACCAAAGTGTGGACTTGAAGGCAATTACTTTTCAATAAGGTGATTATGACTTCAAGTGCACGTCAAGAGAAAAGTTAAGGGAGAGTTTCTACATCACTTAGCCTTTTCTCTTCCCTTGCCCTTCTTTATGGCACCACACCAATCATTGCCTTATATTCTTCATGTAAACGCTCAATAGGACCAACCAATGAGATCCACCTTGTATCAATTTTTTTCTTCAACTTATTTCCTTAACTTATGCCATCAGCAAAGCTTTTGAATGCTTTGAAGCATTTTGGGCTTTTTTGTAAAAAACGCATATGCCTTACAAACCAGTTCTTCCACCTTTCACACACTATCAAAGTTGGTAATTATTTTGAAAGCCAAGTTCATATGGTGTGACATGAAATGCATTCCCAAGGCATAAGGAATGTATGATTTCTTTAATTGGACACACAATCCTAAAGAGAATGTGGGGGAGAGGGAGAGCTTCAAACCCTAGAAAGCAAACACACATATACAAGAGAGAGCAAGACACAAGAGAGAGATGGATAGCTGAATTTTCTTCTATCTTCTTCTTCTCTACTCAACCAACATAACATAAAGATAAGAGTACACAATATATGGGTTAGTACTCAACTACTACAACATATAAGGGTCGGTCCATAATGTGAACCTGACTAAATGAGCTGGCGCTATAACTATGCTAGTCTTTAGTAATCCAAAATGGCTATCACATAGCCTATCATCCCACTAGCCGCATATCACCCATAATCTCACAAACCATGCCAGTGGTGTAGATGCGGAAGCTATCACCTAGGCGGGCGGGTCATCAATGTTTGCCATAACACTAGTTGAGCTCGATATCTCAACACTCCTCCTCAAGCTCAACTCCACACACTGCACTCCAAGTAAGCTCCTAAATATGTGGAGCTTCTCTGTGCCCAATTCCTTCATGAAGATGTCAGCCACCTGATCCTCTGTGGTGGTGCTGACATATACTAGATCTACATCTTGTGCAAGAACCTTCTCCTTCACAAAGTGATAATGCACCTCAATGTGCTTCATTCTAGCATGATATACTGGGTTACTAGCCAACTGTATGGTGTATATGTTGTCACAATATACGAATTGCCCTATCCACGGGCTCTCCCATGTCACCAAGTAGCTTCTAAAACCAAGCGGCCTCACAAGCTGCCATAGCAACACCCCTGTACTATGTCTTTGTACTCGGCAAGACAACTGTTGGTTGCTTCTTACTGCTCCAACTCATAGCAGCACTTCCAAATGTGAACATAAAACCACTGGTAGATCTCCTGTCTACAATACTATTAGCCCAATCAGCATCTGTGTACCCATGCAACTATATCTCTGTACCCCCAGCCTCATAGAAAAGTCCATAATCAATTGTGTACTTTATGTACCTGATGAGGATCCGTCTAGCCAAGTCCAACATCATAGTCTGGCCTTGTAATGGTCATGTAGATCAAACTACCCACTATGCGCCTGTATGTAGTGGGGTCCTCCAAAAGCTCACCTGTATCTGCGGAAAGCTTTGTGTTCTGCTCCAATGGCACTGAAATAGGCCTACATCCTATCATACCATACTTAGACAACATGTCCAAGCCATACTGCCTCTGCAAAGAAAAATGCCATGAGGTGATCTCACCACCTCTATGCCCAAGAAATAGGCTTACATCCTATCATACCATACTTGGACAACATGTCCAAGCCATACTGCCTCTGAAAAGAAAAATGCCATGAGGTGATCTCACCACCTCTATGCCCAAGAAATATCGTAGCTCAACCAAATCCTTCATCCCAAACTTTTGCTTCAAAAGCATCCTGACATCATGTATGTCTACATCACTATCACTGGTGATAATCAAGTCATCCACATAGATGACTAATAGCATGATCCCTCTATCTGGCCTTTTCATATATAGTGAAAAATCTACATTGGATATCTGAAATCCAATGGTAACAAGATACTCCCTGATCTTGTTTGACCATGATCTAGGTGCCTACTTCAAGCCATATAGGGTTTGTGTAACCCGCACACAAAATCTGGATCTGCATCTCTCATACCCTGGTGGCTGCATCATGTACACTTCTTCTTGCAAATCATCGTGCAAGAAAGCATTCTTTACATCCATTTGATGTAAATACCAACCCTTTGCTGTAGCCATAGCAATGACAGCTCTCACGGTTGCCATTCTTGCAAACAACTAGGCTGAATGTATCCTCATAGTCAATGCCATAAGTCTGTGCATAACCCGCGACAACCAATCTTGCCTTGTACCTGCTCACACTAAACCATTAGCATTGTGCTTGACTGTATACACCCACTTACATCCAATTGCTTTGCCTTCTTTTCCTTAGGCAAAGGCACTAACTCCCATGTTGCATTTGCATCCAATGCTGCCATCTCCTCATCCATGGCATCTTCCCATTTCTTATTTGCAATTGTCTGCTCAAAGTAAGTGGGCTCAACCTCTTGTATTGCTTTTACCATAATGATGGGCTATATATCCATCATATCTCAACCTATCAATAGGGTATCTAACCCTCGTAGACCTACGTACACCTGGATCATTGCCAACTGTCCTCAAAATAGCCCTAGTTCTCCTTACACCAGGAGTAACCATAGATGGAATGCCAAGATCCTCATCAAGGCTCTGCTCAGAGCCACTGGATTCACCATCCACATATGAGTGACTAGCTCTCAGATCAGGCACAAAAGTTTGATCTACCTTTTCCTTCCCTTTCTGTGTGATACATGTGTACTTGCATCATTCCTCAACCTGTGTGACCATGGGCTAACATTGGATCCACTGCTTGAGAACTACCCAGGTCCACTCAGCACCTGTGATTGCTGCTCTACATGTGGTGTAACATCAGCACTTCTTACATTTGCATCTTTTGTTTCCTTCACTACTGGTGCCTACCAGGTACTCACCTCATTGAAGACAACATCTTTGCTTACTCGCATCTCACGAGTGGTAGGGTTATAGCATCTATAACCTTTTTGCTCCATAGCATAACTAATGAAGATGCATTTCTCTGCCTTTGGATCCAACTTTGTTCTCACTTCATTAGGAACATGTACATATGCAATACACCCAAACATTTTGAAGTGAGACACATCTGGTCCTATGCGTGCAAACTTATGTTCAAGAGTCATACCATGAATAGCTACAGTGGGTGTCTTGTTCATAATGTACACAGCAGTTGCTACTACTTCTTCCTAAAAGTAATGTGGCATATTCTTTTCAGCCATCAAGGCACGTGCCACTTCTACAATGTGCATGTTTTACCTTTCTGCAACACCATTCTATTGCGGAGTGTACCTGCACATAAACTGCCTCTTGATTCCCTGCTTTCTCAAGAAATCGCTGAACTCATTGGAGAAATATTCTCCCCCACCATCTGATCTCGGGCATTTTCCTAGAGCTTGAGATGTATATATCCCTTCATTCTTATCTAATATCTTAGAAAAGAAGCTTGGATTGCTATGGTCTTTTGGAGGAAGAGACCAAAACTCCATAGCTTTTCTTTTAGAAAAAGAATAGTATGCCGTAGCCCTCTAAGAGAAGGCTATTTTGCCATAGACCTTAGAAAGAGAGAAGAGTCACAGTATGAGTAAGAGAAGATAAAGCTTGGGGGTGATTGGATGATTTCAATCGTAAGACAAGGTATTAGAAGACTCTATTCTCATATGTCAAGTTCTAAAGCTCTTGTTAACGAGCAAAGGCAACGATAAACGATAAATTTCTATAAGGTATATACATATTTTGTTTTTCAATTATATATCATTCTTAGGGGTTGAGGTATGGCCCTGGCTTCTCTATTAATTGTTAATAGTGATTTATTTGATTGATTTACTATTTAAAGTTTGTATTCTTTTAAACAATAGCATATGCCTTAATAAAGAATGTCTTATCGCAATCTCAAGTTGAAATGCTAAAATCTTTGTGAAAAGGATTGTTTTCTTAATAAGAAGGTAACATGGATTCTAGTCTTACGGTTTAGTGAGTAAATGGATTGTTATCTTGATTAAATTAAGGTATAGGTATAACTCTCCCTGCCTTCACGCTGCCCCGTTCTTGTGCTTGTATATAGCGTCGAACGACGGAGATGTTAGTAAGGCCCGGAGTTTGCCCATGGTATCTCTCATACCATTGGGAGAATGAGGTTTGCCGATTGAGGCGAGTGATTGTGATGCTGCCTAGTTCTGAGGGCCCAGTCTAGTGCGGTGAATTAGCCCACCCTAGTGCGCAGACATCCCTCTGAGGGGCGGGAGGATTGAGTGATGGAGCCTGAGAGGGCAACAGGCCGGGCTTGAGTCCTCGCTCTAGCGGCCGACGATGAGGTGTATGGTCCCGTAGGGTTTTGCCCAGCATGTAGAGACTGGAAGGCCGAATTCTAGATCATCGGCAGTATAAAGGAAAAGAATAAGAGAGCCGGTTTGGCTTGTATGGAATTGATTCATGTATAAACTTTTTATATATATATCTTATCTTTGGCATGATTGTATTGTGTAAAAAGGCTGTTTTAACAAACCTTGTGAAAAGGGCCTTAATTAAGGAACATATTTATTTATGTCAAACAGTGTGGTAAGATTAATTAGAAAACAAATTGACACGTGAGTAGGGTGGAAAGTGGGAGGATGGAATGCCCCCATGGCACCATCCTACAGACGGGTGGACTCGATTAGTCGGGTAGCTTTCCAACAGATTAAGTGAAAGCCCTATGCTAGATAAACACGTTCTTGGGCAGCTCTATTCTAGAAGACTAGGCCAATGGTGGCTGTGCCTTGCATGGATGAGGAAAAAAGAAATCAAGTCTTGTAGTTGCCCAATTTATGATCAATTACCCTATGGGTGATTTGATTTTTAGAAGACCACGCTCCCCCTGTGCGATAGAACTAGGTCTTACCTATGAATCGTATCCTTGAATCTCTACATGGTCAAGGTGTTGATGAGTAGGAAATTTTCTCCAAGATAAGGCTTAGTGGACTATCTTTAAGTGTTTTCCCTATTTTGGAAGGGGGGAACCTTACAAGTGGTATCAAAGCCGATCTTAGTTCCTAGGATTTGTTTTTCAAAGGTTAACTGTCAACAAGGGATTAAAACAAGTGATTGTTTATCATATAAGGACGAATCAATCATCTCTACTGGCCATAGAAGTGATTTGAATATCCTCACATGTTGAGACAATCATCCTATGAAATTGTGCTTGTATCTTGGGGGTGCACACGCAAGATATTTGTACAATAAATTTGAGAAATTAGATTGGGGAGAAAACATTTTGTGAGGAAAAACATAGGGTGATCAAATTAAGAAACTAGTTAGAAGGATAGACCGGAACCTTGTTTAGAAAAAAAGACATTTTGGAGGCACAACAAAACAAACCAAACACATGAAATAAGGGACTCGGAACAATGTTTAGATAAAAGAAGATTTCTACCTAGTGGTGACTGTTGAAAGAACGGTAGAGGGGGAGGAGACACACACACAGGAGCAAACCCTAATGTATATTGCAAACCCTAACCATAGAGGGAAGCCATCTCCTCTTTCACACAAAGCATAATGCACTAATCCATAATCCACACAACATACAATGAGTTGTGTCCACACTGATCTAACCCTAGCTAATGTCCACACACTATGACCAGCTGGACACGCGGTCATTTATGTCTCACACATGTTCCTACCTAATCTGCCAGCACATAGCATAGCTGGCTCACACTGACATCGAGCTTGAATCTCAACAGCCCCTCTCAAGCTCATGATGTACTACCGATGAAGATGTAGATGAGCTTGGGATATCAAGACTCTCAACACTCCCCCTCAAGCTCATCCCATGTACTCCCAACATAGTACGGAAGTACTCAAACTTCTCCCTGCTAAGTGGCTTTGTAAAGATGTCTGCCACCTGCTCATCAGTCTTCACATACTGAAGATCAACTGTACCATCCAGCACCTTTTCTCTGATAAAGCGATAATGGACCTCTATGTGTTTGGTCCTCGCATGAAACACTGGATTCTTTGCCATACTGCTCATGTTGTCACAATGAATGACAACTTTGCCATCAATAGGCTCACATAAATCTGTTAAGAGACTCTTTAACCATATAGCCTCACAAGTAGCAATGGTGGTTGCACCTCTGTATTCAGCCTCTATACTGGATAAAGCAACTGTAGGTTGCTTCTTGCTACTCCAACTCACCACGGCACTTCCAAGTGTAAAAGCATATCCACTAGTAGATCTCCTGTCATATGAGCTACCTGCCCAATCAGCATCTGTGTAGCCATGTATATCCAAGCTTTTACCACTCTCATAAAGTAAACCATTATGTGCTGTGGTCTTCACATATCGCATGATGTGTCTCACTGCATCCAAATGTGGTTTCCTGGGGCTCTGCATAAACTGGCTGACTAGCCCCACAGCATAACTCAAATCCGGGCGTGTGATAGTCATATATATGAGACTACCAACCATCTTCCTGTACATAGAAGGATCATCCAATTCCTTGCCATAATCAGCCCGCAACTTCACATTTTGCTCCAAAGGTGTACTCATAGGCTTACACCCTGTCATGCCATACTTTGCCAACATATCCAATGCATATTGGCGCTGTACTAACCATGTACCTGCATGATCTTTGACCACTTCAATTCCAAGGAAGTATCTCAACTCACCAAGATCTTTCATGTCAAATTGCCCACTCAAAGCTTTCTTGACATGTATCACATCTGCACCGTGATCACCTGTGATAATCAAATCATCCACATAGATGACGAGTAAAACAATCCCATGCTCTGTCTTCTTCACATAGAGTGAAGAATCTACTGTAGAAATCTGAAAACCAAGTGAGACAAGATATCTGCTCATCTTATCACTCCAAGCACGAGGTGCTTGCTTCAGACCATACAATGCCTTTTTCAATCTGCATACATGACATGTGCAATCCATCAATGGTTGGATTTTAGCAAAAAACTCACTCCAAATGCATCAATTTTGGGCTTCCTTCTCTCTGTTTTGTGAAAGCTCAAAAACCAGAGATTTTCATACATCCAAATGCTTCCAAAATGCTCCAAAATCACAATAGGGCTTGCATAGAAGTTGCCAATACATCCCTCATTGTTGTCAGATACATGTTTGCTTTGCCAGATTTACATGTATTTCCACCATACATCAATGCCTTCAAGCTTTAATGGAAAGCTTTCAAGCTTTAACGGAAAGCTTCCAAAAACAAGAATTTTTCTTTGCTTTGATTTGCTCTATTTTGCTTTGCTTTTGCCTGTATCACCTGCAATCCGCTCAAGGATGTTTAGAAGACCTTACCCGGTAGGCCAAGCTCTCAGATCTGATAGTAGTTGGTGTGCTCCAAGCTTCACAGCTCCAATGGCAAGCTTCACAGCTTCTTCTCCCTCTTCACTCACTCACTCATAAACCCTAATAAATAGCACAAGGCTCTGATACCATGTTGAAAGAACGGTAGAGGGGGAGGAGACACACACACAGGAGAAAACCCTAATGTATATTGCAAACCCTAACCATAGAGGGAAGCCATCTCCTCTCTCACACAAAGCATAATGCACTAATCCATAATCCACACAACACACAATGAGTTGTGTCCACACTCATCTAGCCCTAGCTAATGTCCACACACTATGATCAGCTTTCCTACCTAATCTGCCAGCACATAGCATAGCTGGCTCTCACACTGACATCAAGCTTGAATCTCAACAGTGACACCACTTTGAAAGAGATATGAGGATTTACTTTGATACTACCCCAGCTTGCGAGATGAGGACATCTCGAATCTTTTAAGTGGGGGGGATTGTAAGGTCCCTCCCGAGCTATGTATGTATGTGTCTCTTTTAATATGAATTTCAATAAGGAAAGAGAGTGTACTTAGAGAAGAGTGAGACAATAAGGCTAGAAACATTAGGAAAGTGTTAGAATAAAAATATTAACTCCAAAAATTCTAAAAGAAATAAGAAGACAACAATAGTTCTATTAAGAGATAAGTATCTCCAAACATAGAAATTTGAATTTAGGTGATAAGAGGTCATATTTAGAGTACTTTTACATATTTAGAGTCCAACCATACTAAAAATGTGGAAAAACAATGCGTTTCTAAAGATGGCGTGTTTGTGGCTATATACAGACGTTTTTGCCTATTGTACTCACGTAGGCTTGTAGACTAGATGCCTTCCGGTTCTTTTGACTGGTTATACAACCATATTCTGAGTTTTTATCAGAGAGTTATGGCCAAAACAATTTGCTGATTCTGTCAGGGTCTCTACACAGGGAAAACTGTAAGAAGGTAGCAAATAGTCTCAAGGTAATCCTAGAGCTTGAGATGTATATATCCCTTCATTCTTATCTAATATCTTAGAAAAGAAGCTTAGATTGCTATGGTCTTTCAGAGGAAGAGACCAAAACTCCATAGCTTTTCTTTTAGAAAAAGAATAGTATGCCGTAGCCCTGTAAGAGAAGGCTATTTTGCCATAGACCTTAGAAAGAGAGAAGAGTCACATTATGAGTAAGAGAAGATAAATCTTGGGGATGATTGGATGATTTCAATCGTAAGACAAGGTATTAGAAGACTCTATTCTCATATGTCAAGTTCTAAAGCTCTTGTTAACGAGCAAAGGCAACGATAAACGATAAATTTCTATAAGGTATATACATATTTTATTTTTCAATTATATATCATTCTTAGGGGCTGAAGTATGGCCCTGGCTTCTCTATTAATTGTTAATAGTGATTTATTTGACGTTTGTATTCTTTTAAACAACAGCATATGCCTTAATAAAGAATGTCTTATTGCAATCTCAAGTTGAAATGCTAAAATATTTGTGAAAAGGATTGTTTTCTTAAGAAGGTAACATGGATTCTAGTCCTATGGTTCAGTTGGAGAGTGATCATGCCAAACAGGATGTGGAGAAGTGGGTAGAAGGTGTGTGAAAACAATATTTTTCCTAGTCTTATAAAAAGGAGATTTTTCTAGGTATTTTTGGGTTTATTTGGGGATTTTTGTCTTTGCTATTGGCTGAGCAGCACTCCCCCTTGGTATATATAGCATTGCCTCATCATTCACCTAAGGGTACCACACCGGTACCATATGTTGGTGCTGCTCTACTGCTTCTGCCCGGTCTCTATACAACATCGATTCATCATCCTCGCTTGACATTGAGCACATCAGCATTTTCTCTTATGGCCACATCACGGGACAGCAACCCATTGTTCGCTATAGGCCACATTGTGGGACAACAGCCCTCTCTGCTATATTCAGTGCTTACATAAGTGTTTTACATTAGCGCGTACATCAACACTTCATCATCACATCATCAACGGTTACATCAGGGCTTACATCAACATTTACATCAGCCTATATTTAGTGCTTACATTAGCGTTTACATCAGCCTATCTCTTCAGTGCTTACATGAGGGTTTACATCAAAGTTTACATCAGTGCATCATCAGTGCTTACATCAATGCTTACATCATCATATCATCAACATTTTCTCCACATCTCATGGGATAGTAGTCCCATTTGCTTACATGAGGGTTTACATCAAAGTTTACATCAGTCTAGCATGCTTACATCAGTGCATCATCAGTGCTTACATCAATGCTTACATCATCATATCATCAACATTTTCCCCACATCTCATGGGATAGTAGTCCCATTTGCTATACATAGAGCACTCTAGAGCTTGCACCCTTCAGGTACATAGCACCCTTGTCACCAGAACTTGCACCCTTCAAGTACGCAACACCCTTATCACCAGAGCCTACACCCTTTAGGTCTTGGAGCACCCTTATCATCAGAGCTTCCACCACCACCACCACCACCACCACCACCACCACCACCCTTATCATCAGAGCTTCCACCACCACCACTCGAGATGGCATCCCTCTCTGCTCTTCATCTACCACCTCAGGTACATCAGCACCCTTGTCACCAAAGCCTGCATCACCTCATGTTTCATTGCCACTACCACCTCGGAGTGCCTCTGCATCCACCGATGCAAGTTGGTGGTAGATTTGGTAGAGATGATAGATAAACTTGTAAAGATCCCCACCCTCTTGACTTTCCCATCACCGAATGACTGGATGGGAACACCTATGGCATTTGGAAGGTGATGGAGTCTATTTTAAAATCTTATGATTTGGTTGACTTTGTCACAGTTGGAGTTTCAAGGCTAGATTTGGAGGAGGACACTTTACTGTCAATCAAGAAAGAGTGGGAGGCTCACACACAGTTGTGGGATCATTTCAATGCCCATGTGTGCTCTTTCATCTTTCTCAATTGGAAACTTCACTGCTGTCAGTCAAGAAAGAGCAGGAGGCCCAAGCATAGTTGTGGGATCATGTCAATGCCCGTGTGTGTTCTTTCTTCATCTTCCTCAACTGTTATATGTACATTATGTGTGCTATGTTATATTCACATTATGTGTGCATATACTAGGAGGCTAACCCACATTAGGCTTGTGAGCATGGGAGCATGGGAACAAGCTCTAGTGGAGCATGGGTTAGGACTAACCTTAAGGGTTAAGGTTAGGGTCACAGGCATCCAAGGGTCACACATGAGAAATGGAAAGTCAAGAGTCACTTGAGGGCCCTCCTATATAATAGAGGCACGGGGCACACTCATCAAGGGAGCTTGGGGGCTTGGAGGTTTGGGCTCCATGAGGCCAAGGCTATGTTATGCTCTCTTGTGTAGAGGTTCATATCTACTCTTCTACCATTTCACACTATAGCTACATGGTATTGGATTGGAGTTATACCTCTTGATGGTATGGGACATCAAGGTAGAGGTATGATGTATTTCATTATTATTCATGTGTGCATCCCTTGGGCTCGGGGGTGGTTGAGTTTATGCCTGATTGGTTGAGTTTATGTCTGATTTATGCATGTTTATGCATAGCAATTATCTAGAGAGATCTTAGGGTTTTAACAGTGGTATCATAGCAATCTCTATTTAATTGTTGTTGATTTTTTTAAGTAAATTTTAATATTTACTAATAAAATGTTATTTTTTGTTGATTTGTGTTGATGAATTGTACGTGGATCATCAATTTGGTGATTGGAACGTGTGTTGTACTACAATTCAATGGATGAATCGACATTGCGGGGAAATTCCATGAGTTAATGCTATTTTTTCCTATTTTTTATGGTTCAAATCGAGCATTAATGGAATTTTTTACAAAAAATACCATAAAGTTTATGGTGGATATTTTTGCAGAGTGGATTCCCTGAATTTCTAGAAGTTTTAGAAAATTTTCCTAATTTTTAAGGAATTTTTTAAACTTTTTTTTATTTAAAATGTATTTTTATACAATTTTTTGCGGGTTTTTTCCGCGGGAATGCGATCAAATTTCTGTCAATTTCTACTGAAATTCAGTAGGGTACAGCGTGTTGATGCATGAGATGCTCTCCCGTGTGTGTGGGACTCTCTCCACCTCTCAAATATGATTTTTCCTTCTTTCTTTCGAGAGAAAATCTCTTTAAAATGATTTTTTTAAACATTAATAATAATTAATGATTAAAAAGTTGAATTAAAAACCTTAATTAAAGATTACGCTAATCTCTCTGATTAAGAGAGAGAGAGAGAGAGAGAGAGAGAGAGAGAGAGAGAGAGAGAGAGAGAGAGAGAGAGAGAGAGAGAAGAGATTGGAGGAGATAGATGGAAATGGAGAGGAAAGGGAGGAGAGAGGGGAGAAGAGAGAGTCCCCCTCTCTCTCACATGTCCACGCACAGGCGAGGGGGGGGGGCTGCGCTGCAGCCGAGCAAAAAAAATCGCTCCACCTTAAAAAAATCAAAATCCAATAAGCTAAAAAGCTTTTTTTATTTAAAAAAAAGCTTAGAAAAAGCCTGAAAAATTCAAAAAAAAAAGGAAATTTGAGATAAAAAATCTCTGAAAAATTCTTGGAAATTTCTTATTGAAAATTTTTTGGCTTTTCATCTTCTGGAAAACCTTTGGCTTTCCGTTTTCCCGAAACCTTTTGGCTTTCCGAATTTTGGAAAAACTTTTGACCTTTCGTATTTCGGAAACCTTTGACCTTTCACATTCTGATTTTTTTTTTGTCTTTTCATTTTCCCAAAACTTTTGGCTTTCCGTATTCCGAGAAAACCATTGGAATTCCAAATTTTTTTGACCGGTCATATTCTAAATGCGTTTGGGATAATTTAAAAATTTTAAAAATTCCTGAAAATTAGTAGAAAATTAGACAAAGGTTATTTTAAATTTCGGAAAAATGTGGGGTTGGTGTTTGGCATGTGGTGTGTCCATTCGAGCGCCCGTGACCATTCAAATTCCTTTAAAAATATATTTTTTAACACAAAAAATTAGAAAAATCCATTAAAATTATAAATTTTCATTGGATTTGAGAATTTTCGGGGGCGGAATTGGAAATTTTGTGAACGATGGGATTCTCGAAAAAAAATTAGGAATATTTTAAAATTATTTTTAAAAATCCTAAAAATTGGTATTTTTAAAATATAAATGGTATTTTGGTAAATTTAATTGCTAAAAGTTTTCTGGAAAAATATAGGTTTGGAATGCCATAAGATAGGTTTGGTGGAATTCAAAATTATTATATTTTGAGACCTTATAAAATTAGGAAAAATTAGAAAAAAATCATGATAATTCTTTTTCTCGAGAATTTAATATTTTCAAGGGTTATTTAATGTTGAAGTATGTTTTCTCGTACTGACATTAGATAGATGTGGGTTATTCGCATATTATTAATACGATTATATCTCGTATTAATGGAGATTTATGTTTGGATTAATTCTAAACGATGTATTCATGATTTTTTTTACCATTGTTTAGCCATTCTTTTTGGACATGTTCCTTAATTTCTTTTGATGGCTATAATTTACGTTCAAAGTGTGTTTCACCTTTGACACTTTTCCATGATAATTTATTTTGGCACTTATTAAAGTGTGGAATGTGCTTAATTTCTTAAGCCTAAGACAAACTCTATCATGGGTTAGTTGATCGGTTTGTTTTGGTGGATTTTATTGGATGTTTTCCAAGTTTTATATGGACTCATCAGGTTCTGCCTAGCTCACTTATGTCTAGGGTTTTCTTATTGAGTGCTACACACATGTGTTTCACTTTCTTACTTTGGAGTTTTATTTGAACAACACAACGTTCATATACTCTGGATTGATGAGTTGGCCACCAATTTTAATGCTTCTTTTGGCATGATTAATGTCCATTAGATGGTATGCATTGATTTTTATGATCAACTATGGTGTTTATGGATTGGAGGGGCTTCTATGTTTATATCCATGGTTTTAGAAGGATCTTTTGATCTTTTGAATATTACATGTGCTTAGAAGGTAGCATTTGCCTTCGTTTTTTACACATAATTTTGGAGTATATTTCTTATAACTCTTGTATATATTCCAACTCAGATACCTAGTTGCTTATATATCTAGGTGAGTTATTTTTCTACCCTAACTTTATTGTGTTTTGGGTAGTTATCATTAGAAAGGCGCCAATAATTCAATTTCTTTTCTAAATGATGTACTCAGAAGGATTTATTCCTTGATGTAGTCTCAAGTATATAGAGACAGGTTTAGTATGTAAAAGTTTGGATAAGGCCATCTTATTCCTTTTATACAGGATTTTGTTCATATTTTCCTAGATGGCATACTAGGGAGTTTCAAATTGTTAAGGTATGTATAGGTGGTATCATGGTGGAATGGGACGCTAGTGATCCCTCACATATATTATCTTATGGGATAATTTGTGCTCAAGATTCTTGCTTTGCTTACATCACTTAGCATGTTGACCTCAAGATTGTTGCTTTGCTTACATCACTTAGCATGTTGACCTCAACATTCAAAGACAATCTCATTTTCTAAATTCACTAGAAGTTATAGTGTGGGCATTCTCTAGATAAACTTCTTTTATCTATAGCCTGCATGTTTTGATGAGCGAAATCTCGTCGGCATTTTCACTTGTTGAAATCTCTTTCTTTAGAGTTCAAACAAGTTTATCTTGTGTTTGGATAAGGAAATTTGGATTCTTCCTTTGTTGGCATTTCTTTCTCTAGTTCCGTACTTTAGGTGATCTATATAGTCAACTTGATTGTTTACGGATGGACATATGTAACTCATCGAGACGTTGATGACTCTCTATGTTGATATGGGTAACTCGAGACGTCGATTTTTCCATATGCAGATGTGGGTATGTCGGGGCGCCGATGAATCCCTGGTTTCTGCTGTTATAATGCCATGTTTTCTTACTTTATTCCGAATGGTCAACGAGGAAGTTACTTTGAATGTGAATTGCTCTGATCATCCGCAAGTCTGATGGGCAAACAGAGCGTATGAATCAGATTATAGTGTATATGCTTCGTGCATATGTCTCTACAAAATCATCATATTGAAAAAATTATCTTCCAATAATGGAATTTGCCTATAACAGTTTTAAATATACGGCTATTGGTTTTAGTCCGTGCATACTTATGTATGGGTATCAACCCAGGGCACCTATTGATGTTGGTATCTTAAGGACATCGAGCTTGATGCATCGAGGGATTTCTTGCGTGATATGTAGGAAATGTTGACCGAAGCTCGGGATTCTATCAGGAGTGCTCATGATAGGGCACGGTTTTATGCTGATAGGGGATGCTCATCTCAGTCTTTTGAACCAGGAGCGTTGGTTTATTTTAATGTTCCTAAAGATTTTCAGACTTTGTCAATGGAAAAATGCTCGAATTTATCTCCTAGATATTGTGGTCCATTTTCGAGTTATACATCGGATTGGCACGGTTGCGTTTGAACTTAAAACTACCTCCACATGTTAGAGTTCATCCAATCTTTTATATCAATAGATTGAAAGGAAAACTGTGAGGTGAAGATAACACAGTTACTCCTCAAGAACTCGTTGAAGTTGAAGATTTATCCTATGTTCCACATGAACCTGATATCGTGAATGTGAATGTAGATGTGGATGTATGAACGTGAAAATGGATATATGCATGAAGATATATATGCATAGATGTGAATGTGGATGTAGATGTGGATGTATAGATGTGAATGGATGTGGATGTATAGATGTGAATGGGAATGTGGATATGGATGTATGTGAATGTGGATGTAGATGTGGATGTATAGATGTGAATGTGGAATGTGGATGTGGATGTATGTATGTATGTGGATGTAGATGTGGATGTATAGATGTGAATGGGAATGGGGATGTGGATGTATGTGAATGTGAATGTAGATGTGGATGTATAGATGTGAATGTGGAATGTGGATGTATAGATGTGGATGTATGGGAATGTGGATGTGGATGTATGTGAATGTGAATGTGGATGTGGATGTATGTATGTATGTGGATGTATGGATGTGGATATGGATGTGTATGTATGAATGTGGATATGGGATGTGGATGTATAAATGAAGATGTGAAAATGGAGATAAGCATGTAGATGTGGATGTATGGATGTGAATGTGGATATGGATGTGGATGTATGGATGTGGATATGGATGTGAATATATGATATGTGATGTGAAGGAATTTGAAGTGAAGAGATGGAAAATGAGGTGATTGGATGAGTACACATATAAATGGAATGTGGAATAAGTAATGTGGATTAATGAGGAACAATGTGGAAAAATGAGAGTTAATATAGAAACTGTATTTGTAAACTGTTTGTAAATGCTGTTTGTAAATGACTGTTTTATGTCAAGAATGCTGGGGAAGCATTTTGACCGTCTTGTGATTAAGGTCGTGGAGACCTAACTGATAAAGTTGCAACTGCTGCTGACGGAGAGTCAATGGAGGACGTCTCGCGTAGCAAGGTCGACCGAGGTCTTGACCAGCCTCGGTTCGATTAAAATGGTGAGCTTCCGGTACGGTGGATGAGGGACCAAGGAAGCAGCCTATGAGTGAAGCGCTAGGTCACCTGCGAAGGATCCTAGAGGGTGCTGACCATACGGTGCTCAGGCTCTGGGTCGCCTAGGATACCCACGCGTGCGTCGAGGAAGATATTGGAACAAGGAGTAAGAGTTGTTTTGTGAAACCGGGCATGGATCTGGTTGACTGACCTTGCTGGTCCTCAACGGATGAGTCCATGGCTCTTTTATATGGATCTGTTGGTTGATCTTGCTGATCTTCAACGAGAGTCCATCTTGATAAGTGATTATATTGCCGAGTATTATGGGCTAGGAACTATAGAAACGGCCCCTGAGTGGTCAGGTGGTGAGCGTTCTAGTTGCCAATGATGCCATAGATACTCTGATGAAGGAATGATGGGAAATTTGAGAATCAATCGGATAATTTGGAAGACTGTGATCATTGGTACTATGGTTTCATTAAAGGATTGTTTTAAAGTTAGCTGATGCTAAGAAAAAGGCAATTTCATATTGGGTGTGTAAGTGGTGTGCCTAATTTTATGTTTGCATGAACTTCCGGCTAGGGGGCCTTGGAACTCTTTTCCTTGGTACCCGGGACAAAACCTAACCAAATTCAAAATTGGATCCCATCACTACAATGGTTGGGCGGTTGGCTAACCCATGGGATCGGATGGGGTTAGGCTGGACTGATGGATCCGTAAATCGAGACTCAACTTTTGTTAATACGATAGATAAAGTAAATCCCGGACAGTAATTGTTCTATGGATAGGAATCAACGGCTGTGCCTCTTGAATGGGGAAAAAAGCGTTGATCCCAATGATCCAAGTGCAAGTTTCTTCCTTGATCTGATCTAGTATCTTGAAGATACAATTGGATCAGCTTGATCAGAAATGATCTTGTCTTTGTTAGAGAAAAAAAAATTATCCTGGTGGAATCGCCCGTGCTTTCCGGTAAGGGAAGTTTTTTCCGGGTTTGGTTTTGGAAAAACCGACGGATTAGTCTCTTGTCCGGATATCCGTGGACGAGGCCCCGAATGTGGGACCCCTGTCCCGCGCGAGAAGTGCTACTTCCGCTGCTAGTACCCGAATCCGTTGCTCGGTGGGAACAGGGGGACCTCACAGTTGGTATCAGAGCATTTGGCTAATAAAGATCAACTGAGAAACCAAATATGTCAAAAATTTATCAAGAAGCACAAAAAAGGTTGTAATTGTGTGATATAATTCATACAATTTGATATTCAAACTGAAATTCGTAAATTGGTAATTGGGTCTTCAGATGGAAGTACCGCAATTATATAGAATCCCTGACTTGCTTGAGGCCTAGACATGATGGTATTTACCTTATAATTCCAAGGGCCGTGACTACCGTATATACCGAGAGTATAACTGCAGCTCTTTACTGACAGTATATACGAGTAAATCTAAGACTTGAAATTATAAGCGTTAATGCTATCCAGATGATGATTTCGAATGTGGTTGATATGATTTTTAGTTCTGTTTGGAAACCGATGAATTGATTTGGATTCTGATTGAAAAATGATGATCCCTGAAAATGGATTGAAATGTAATAAGCTGAGCGAAACCACAAGGTGGATGATTGGGACGAGTCCCTGTAATGATAAATGATGAAAATGATTCAGCAAATCACTATGAGATTAGTGGATTGTGCTGTCAAATTGCTATTGTTAACACTTGACCGTTAGATCAAGTTAAGGGATGACAAATTGAGAACTTACTTGACTGAAATTCCCGTGGAGGAATGCTCAGAAGGAAATTTTTCGGTCTAATGGACCTTTATCATGTTAAAGATATGAATGATATGATCTGAATGAATTGTTATTTAATGATGAGTTCTAAGGGATATTTATCCCAGTATTCTGTTGGGTTGACCAGAATATAAGGAACCCCAGAATAAAATTGGATCTTAAGAAAAAGAGTTGTCCTCTACTTTATGAGATGAGGACATCTCGCACTTTTTAAGTGGGGTAGAATGTAAGATTCTCCCCCAGCCTTCGAGGTATACAGGAGTAAGAATCTCCCTTTTTGATCTTATAATTATTCCCTCTCTAAAATAAAAGAAAGATTCTGTTTAAAAAAGGAAGAACCTTTTTCCTGAATACTTCTCAAGAGTCCCACCTGTTTTAAGGATTCAGAACAACGAGTTCAAAAGTGAGAATCGATGTTTTGGATATCAAGGTTTTGGTCTCGAGTACGACCCAAAAGAAGTTCTTTATCTCTTGGGAAGTATAAGAAGTTATCTCCCAGATATTGTGGACCAAAGAAAGTAGGTGATTTAACTTACGAACTTCTTTTATCTCCTCATCTCAAAGTTCTTAATGCCTTCTATAGAAAATTGTGCCAAACCTAAATCATGGAAAGACGGTAAAACTTCAGTGGCAAGTTACCGTTGGCTTCTAAGTTACGCTAGCTCCTTCCTTTATATAAGTCGTAACTTTTACTTGTCGCTCACAGTAATCTTACTCCCATCGATCTCCTTTCTTCCTAATCTCCTTCATGGCTTGGCAACAAGAATTAGTTTTATCCATAATGATTCCTCACCTTCAAGACGCAAGTGAGTCTGTGAAGAAGGATTTTATAGAACAGTATGAGCGCTCACTTTTCCCTCACTTGGGAACTTCTGTAGCGCAGACCAAATGGCGGACCTATCAAGACATAACTAGGGTAACACCCTGGGGTTAGCAGCACTTTCGCAACAATGTCCGCTTGGCCATGGTTATTGAAGCCTTGGGTTTGGGTCCCCGATACCACTGCGTCATGAGATCAAGGCATCCTGGGTTTTCTGAGCGGGTCTTCTTATTGGCGTGTTTTCTTCCTCATGAGAAGATATGCCTTTACCCCGTTTTTGGCTTGCCTCTCAGAGGTCCTTTTGTTAGATCACCTCATACCACTGAGATAGGTGCGGCAATAACCAGCAGAATCATTCCCATAGATGAGTTACCCTATACTTGTGCAGCTTGTGAGTGCTGCTTTTGTGATCATATGATGGACGGGCTTATGGAAGTGTAAAGAGTTCTTCTATCTAAGTTCCGAGAATGAATAAAGTTTAAATCTTGTTCTTATCTTGAATCTTGCTCTCTTTGAGACTTTTTCTTGGTGGTTAATCCTGATTTAAATTTTTCTCTAAGTCTCATAATTCGTGCATCTTGCGAAATTATCCCAGTTTGCGAGATGAGGACATCTCGCGTTTTTTAAGTGGGGTAGAATGTAAGATTCCTCCCCCAAACCCCTTTTTGATGTCTAGTATCTTCTTCTATAATCAATCCCTCTTCAGAAATATAAAAGACTTGTTTCTAACTGTTTTAACCTAGAGAGAGAAAATATTCTAGAGAGAGAATATTCAGATTTTTAATATTTTTAGATAGAAAATTATCTCATCTTATTAAAATAAGTTCCCCTGAAACAGAAATTCAAAAAAGAACTTTCCAATGTGCAATTGGAATTAATTAGAAATGTGTATAAAGGACCTTAGTCTAAGGGTCTAGATTTTCAGAAATTTTTGGATTATGGTCCAATTAAGGTTCCTATGGGCCAATAGCATCAATCCATGTGTAGGGAGGAGATAAATCCAATTTGAAAAAGAAGATACCCAAAAATGAGTAAATGCTCACATAAGATGAAGAGTTGAAAATGTACAAGGTTTATTAGTAAAAAATTATGAGCAATATTAAAAGTATGACATATGTAAGGAAGAGGAGTTCTTTAAAGGAGGTGCATATTTCACATAAGATGAAGAGTTGAAAATGTACAAGGTTTATTAGTAAAAAATTATGAGCAATATTAAAAGTATGACATATGTAAGGAAGAGGAGTTCTTTAAAGGAGGTGCATATTTCACATAAGATGAAGAGTTGAAAATGTACAAGGTTTATTAGTAAAAAATTATGAGCAATATTAAAAGTATGACATATGTAAGGAAGGGGAGTTCTTTAAAGGAGGTGCATATTTCACATAAGATGAAGAGTTGAAAATGTACAAGGTTTATTAGTAAAAAACTATGAGCAATATTAAAAATATGACATATGTAACGAAGGGGAGTTCTTTAAAGGAGGTGCATATTTCACATGCTTGAATGAGTTTTAAACTCATAAAAATTGAGATATTTCATCTCTCCTCTCTCCTCATTTAAGTCTAGTTCCAAAAAGTTAGCTTAACTGACCTAAAAATGGTCAAATATTGACCAAACTGATTTAGAAAATTCTAGAATCAGTTTGTTTGGTTAGGAGCTCAATTTTTCCTATAAATAGAAGCCTCCCCCTTGTTGAAAAATATATAGTGTTTATGCATCGTTACTCTACTCCACCTAAGCCAAGAACTGTGAATTCATTTAATAATTCACTAGTTTTTGGAGCTTCCCTCTTTCTTCAATCCCCATTAGTGGCTCCATCAACATACTTAACCAATTGATTGGTTGGGGGCCTCTACCGTGAACAAAGAATCAAGCAAGTTGTAAGGTAATTAGTGAATATTGATCTTTCTATAATTTCTCAATGTTTCTCTCTTCTCAACCCCTCTCAAGCTTGAGAAGTTTAATTGGTATGGTTTTTTTTTAAATGCTATTAAAGTTTGAATAGTAGTGAAGAGTTACATAATTTAATAAATGCTATTGAAGTTAATTTTCATTTATGTTTAAATTCTAATGATTCTTATGTAAATTCTCTCTCTCACTCAAGAAATGGTTATACTCATGACCCGTTCTCAATCCAAATCAAGCTTTTCATAAAGCTTTTCCTTAACCCAAGATTAAGCTATGCTTGAGGCCAAATTAATGGCTTTTTTCTATGCTTTTAGTTTATGAATATTGATGATTCAATCCATTATGGATTAATAATCCAATTAGAGATCATTTTAATTATTTCCTTAATGATAAGCATTATCCCTTAGAAAAATTGAGATTTATCAGTCATAGCAGCGGAGCTATGGCAAAATTTTTATAAAAATTATGCATAAAATAATCTCATTCAAAGCATAAAAAGAGGACTTCCTACCATATTCTAGGAATTATCATCCTAGATTAATTGAAATAATTTCATTACAATCATGGAGAAATTGAATTTTAATATTAGGCATAATGGATAAATTTTTATATCAAAAGTGTTATTTTTACCATTTTTATTTCATGCATAGAAGTATGCATAATGGAAAAATTTTTATATCAAAAGTGTTACTTTTATCATATTGGATTTCATGCATAGAGGTATGCATAAAAGTTGATTATTTTATTATAAAAGTGTGACTTTTATCATAATTGAATTTCATGCATATAGGTATGCATAAAAGATATTCTTTTTATACTAAAAGTGTGATTTTCCTCATAAATGGATTTTATGCTTAACTTAGATGCATAAGAGAAATTTTTTTTATTCTAAAAGTGTAATTCCTACCAAATTGAATTTATGCATAAGAAGATGCATAAAAGATTGATTTTTTAATTCAAAAGTGTCATTCTCATCTAAATTGAATTTATGTATAGAAAAATGCATAAAAGATTAAAATTTAATTCAAAAGTGTCATTTTCATTAAAAATGAATTTATGCATAGGAAGATGCATAAAAGATTGATTTTTACTTTGAAAGTATTAATCTCCTTAAATAGAATTTATTCATAAATAAATGTGTAAAGAAATCTTATATCAAATGTAAGAATTCTCTTGTATTCTATAAATAGATAAGAGATGTGATAGGATGTGATAAGAGGTGTGATAAGATGCTTATGAAATAAGTTAGGAGGTGATAAGAGATGTGATAAGAGGTGTGATAAGAGGTGATAAGATGCTTATGAAATAAGTTAGGAGGTGATAAGATGAATTAAGATGTGTATGGGGGGATGAGGTAAGAAGTGTATGTGATAGGATAAGATGTATATGGGTTGTGATAGGGCGAGAATGGATGTGATGTAAAAGATTAGATGTGAAGGTATATGGGGTTATATAAATGGGAATGTGGAAATGGATGTGTGGATGTGGAGATGGGAGTGTGGATGTATGAACGTGAAAATGGATATATGCATGAAGATATATATGCATAGATGTGAATGTGGATGTAGATGTGGATGTATAGATGTGAATGGATGTGGATGTATAGATGTGAATGGGAATGTGGATGTGGATGTATGTGAATGTGGATGTAGATGTGGATGTATAGATGTGAATGTGGAATGTGGATGTGGATGTATGTGAATGTGAATGTAGATGTGGATGTATGAACGTGAAAATGGATATATGCATGAAGATATATATGCATAGATGTGAATGTGGATGTAGATGTGGATGTATAGATGTGAATGGATGTGGATGTATAGATGTGAATGGGAATGTGGATATGGATGTATGTGAATGTGGATGTAGATGTGGATGTATAGATGTGAATGTGGAATGTGGATGTGGATGTATGTATGTATGTGGATGTATAGATGTGAATGGGAATGGGGATGTGGATGTATGTGAATGTGAATGTAGATGTGGATGTATAGATGTGAATGTGGAATGTGGATGTATAGATGTGAATGTATGGGAATGTGGATGTGGATGTATGTGAATGTGAATGTGGATGTGGATGTATGTATGTATGTGGATGTATGGATGTGGATATGGATGTGTATGTATGAATGTGGATATGGGATGTGGATGTATAAATGAAGATGTGAAAATGGAGATAAGCATGTAGATGTGGATGTATGGATGTGAATGTGGATATGGATGTGGATGTATGGATGTGGATATGGATGTGAATATATGATATGTGATGTGAAGGAATTTGAAGTGAAGAGATGGAAAATGAGGTGATTGGATGAGTACACATATAAATGGAATGTGGAATAAGTAATGTGGATTAATGAGGAACAATGTGGAAAAATGAGAGTTAATATAGAAACTGTATTTGTAAACTGTTTGTAAACTGTTTGTAAATGCTGTTTGTAAATGCTGTATTTGTAAACTGTTTGTAAATGCTGTTTGTAAATGACTATTTTATGTCAAGAATGCTGGGGAAGCATTTTGACCGTCTTGTGATTAAGGTCATGGAGACCTAACTGATAAAGTTGCAACTGCTGTGACGGAGAGTCAATGGAGGACGTCTCGCGTAGCAAGGTCGACCGAGGTCTTGACCAGCCTCGGTTCGATTAAAATGGTGAGCTTCCGGTACGGTGGATGAGGGACCAAGGAAGCGGCCTATGAGTGGAGCGCTAGGTCACCTGCGAAGGATCCTAGAGGGTGCTGACCATACGGTGCTCGGGCTCTGGGTCGCCTAGGATACCCACGCGTGCGTCGAGGAAGATATTGGAACAAGGAGTAAGAGTTGTTTTGTGAAACCGGGCATGGATCTGGTTGACTGACCTTGCTGGTCCTCAACGGATGAGTCCATGGCTCTTTTATATGGATCTGTTGGTTGATCTTGCTGATCTTCAACGAGAGTCCATCTTGATAAGTGATTATATTGCCGAGTATTATGGGCTAGGAACTATAGAAACGGCCCCTGAGTGGTCAGGTGGTGAGCGTTCTAGTTGCCAATGATGCCATAGATACTCTGATGAAGGAATGATGGGAAATTTGAGAATCAATCGGATAATTTGGAAGACTGTGATCATTGGTACTATGGTTTCATTAAAGGATTGTTTTAAAGTTAGCTGATGCTAAGAAAAAGGCATTTTCATATTGGGTGTGTAAGTGGTGTGCCTAATTTTATGTTTGCATGAACTTCCGGCTAGGGGGCCTTGGAACTCTTTTCCTTGGTACCCGGGACAAAACCTAACCAAATTCAAAATTGGATCCCATCACTACAGTGGTTGGGCGGTTGGCTAACCCATGGGATCGGATGGGGTTAGGCTGGACTGATGGATCCGTAAATCGAGACTCAACTTTTGTTAATACGATAGATAAAGTAAATCCCGGACAGTAATTGTTCTATGGATAGGAATCAACGGCTGTGCCTCTTGAATGGGGAAAAAAGCGTTGATCCCAATGATCCAAGTGCAAGTTTCTTCCTTGATCTGATCTAGTATCTTGAAGATACAATTGGATCAGCTTGATCAGAAATGATCTTGTCTTCGTTAGAGAAAAAAAAATTATCCTGGTGGAATCGCCCGTGCTTTCCGGTAAGGGAAGTTTTTTTCGGGTTCGGTTTTGGAAAAACCGATGGATTAGTCTCTTGTCCGGATATCCGTGGTGGACGAGGCCCCGAATGTGGGACCCCTGTCCCGCGCGAGAAGTGCTACTTCCGCTGCTAGTACCCGAATCCGTTGCTCGGTGGGAACAGGGGGACCTCACAATATTGAACAAAACACCTACAGCAGCCATTCATGGAAGCACGCCAGAGATGCGGCTCACAGGTTACAGGCCAGACATTGGACATCTTAAAGTTTTTGGATGCATAGCTTATGTTCATGTGCCTGATGAAAGAAGAAGGAAGTTGGATCCTAAGGCAGAGAAATGTATATTTGTTGGATATGCACAGGATCGAAAGGCCTACAAGTGTTATAATCCACAAACTAGACAAGTGGTCATCTCACGTGATGTGGTGTTTGATGAGCTTGCTAGTTGGTATAAAGCAAAAGATGAGGGTGTTATTGAGTCACTTGAGGCTGATGTACATGAGAACTTGCCACCACAAGCAAGTTCTAGTTCTACTACTATGTCTGGGCCAGCAGAGCAGAAGCTGAGAGTAGCAGTGTACGTCCATGGTCAGGACGTTTGAGGCATGAGAGCGTGAGCACTGGGAGTAGTGCTATGGACAAAGGAAAGAGGAAAGTCGAAGGAATTGGAATCACAGGATATGAGTCATCCAGTTCTGAAAGTTTGGATGAGGAGCTAGGCATACCTGTTTTACGCACACCTGGTGCTAGATAGGACAGATATGTGCCACCACATGCTAGAGTCACAGGTGTACAGAGTGACCTGCATGCATTGCGGAGATCCCAGAGAGTCAGATATTCTGTTGACAGATTGACATATAGAGATTTTGCTATGCACTATGCATACATGACATCTATGGTAAAGCATGTGGAACCTACATGCTACACAGAGGCTATTGGAGAGCATGTATGGGAGAAAGCAATGGACATAGAGATGGATGCATTGGTCCATAATGATACATGGGATTTGGTTGCCCTACCAAAGGACAAGAATGTTATTGGATGTAAATGGGTCTACAATGTTATTGGATGTAAATGGGTCTACAAAGTGAAGTGCAAATCTGATGGTTCTATTGAAAGACATAAGGCAAGATTGGTAGCAAAGGGTTATGCACAGACCCAGGATTGGATTATGATGAGACGTTTAGCCCAGTGGCTAAGATGGGTACAGTGAGAGCAGTCATTGCTATGGCTGCAGCTAATGGCTGGGAAATGCATCAGATGGATGTTACGAATGCATTTCTGAATGGAGATCTACAAGAGGAAGTATACATGGCACAGCCAGAAGGGTATGTACACCCTAGATATCCCACTCACGTATGCAGGTTGAAAAAGGCATTGTATGGTCTAAAGCAAGCACCACGTGCCTGGAGTGATAAGATGAGCAGATATCTTATCTCACTTGGTTTTCAGATTTCTACAGCAGATTCTTCACTGTATGTGAAGAAGACAGAGCATGGGATTGTTTTACTAGTCATCTATGTGGATGATTTGATTATCACAGGTGATCATGGTGCAGATGTGATGCATGTCAAGAAAGCTTTAAGTGGGAAATTTGACATGAAAGATCTTGGTGAGTTGAGATACTTCCTTGGCATTGAAGTGGTGAAAGATCATGCAGGTACTTGGTTAGTACAGCGCCAATATGCATTGGATATGTTGGCAAAGTATGGCATGACAGGGTGTAAACCTATGAGTACGCCATTGGAGCAAAATGTGAAGTTGCGGGCTGATTATGGCGAGGAATTGGATGATCCTTCCATGTACAGGAAGATGGTTGGTAGTCTCATATACATGACTATCACACGCCCAGATTTGAGTTATGCAGTGAGGCTAGTCAGTCAGTTTATGCAGAGCCCCAGGAAACCACATTTGGATGCAGTGAGACGCATCATGAGATATGTGAAGACCACAGCACATTATGGTCTATTTTATGAGAGTGTTAAAAGCTTGGACATTCATGGCTACACAGATGCTGATTGGGCAGGTAGCGCATATGACAGGAGGTCTACTAGTGGATATGCTTTTACACTTGGAAGTGCTGTGATGAGTTGGAGTAGCAAAAAGCAACCTACAGTTGCTTTATCCAGTACAGAGGCTGAGTACAGGGGTGCAGCCATTGCTACTTGCGAGGCTGTTTGGTTAAAGAGTCTCTTGGCAGATTTATGTGAGCCTATTAGTGGCAAAGTTGTCATTCATTGTGACAACATGAGCAGTATACAGCTGGCAAAGGATCCAGTATTTCATGCAAGGACCAAACACATAGAGGTCCATTATCACTTTGTCAGAGAAAAGGTGCTGGATGGTACAGTTGATCTTCACACTGATGAGCAGGTGGCTGATATCTTCACGAAGCCACTTAGCAGGGAGAAGTTTGAGTACTTCCGGACTATGTTGGGAGTACATGGGATGAGCTTGAGGGGGAGTGTTGAGAGTCTTGATATCCCAAGCTCATCTACATCTTCATCGGCAGTACATCATGAGCTTGAGAGGGGCTGTTGAGATTCAAGCTTGATATGTCAGTGTGAGCCAGCTATGCTATGTGCTGGCAGATTAGGTAGGAACATGTGTGAGACATAAATGACCGCGTACACGTCCAGCTGGTCATGGTGTGTGGACATTAGCTAGGGTTAGTAGAGTGTGGACACAACTCATTGTGTGTGGTGTGGATTATGGATTAGTGCATTATGCTTTGTGTGAGAGTGGACATGGCTTCCCTCTATGGTTAGGGTTTGCAATATACATTAGGGTTTGCTCCTGTGTGTGTGTCTCCTCCTCCTCTACCGTTCTTTCAACAGAATAGAGTTTCCTTAGAAGTACAGATGTGATTGATGAATCCTACAAAGCCTTCCACGATGCGAGAGAACATCAACAATGTGAGATCCCTGTTCCCCACCGATCAACGGATTCGGGGTACTAGCAGCGGAAGTAGCACATCATGCGTGGGTAGGGGTCTCACACTCGGGGCCTCGCCCACCACGGATATCCGGACAAGAGACTAATCCGTCGGTTTGTCCAAAACCGAAACTGGAAAAACTTCCTTTACTCAGAAAGCATGGGCGATTCCACCAGGATAACTCTTTACTCTAACGTAGTCAAGATCATTACGGATCAACTGATCTGACTGCACCTTTAACGATACTTGGTCAAATCAAGGAAGAAACTTGCACTTGGATCATTGGGATCAACGCTTTTTTCCCCATCAAGAGGCACAGCCGTTGATTCCTATCCATAGAACAATTTCTATCCGGGATTTACTTTATCTATCGTAAAAACAAAAGTTGAGTCTCGATTTATGGATCCATCAGTCCAGCCTAACCCCATCCGATCCCATGGGTTAGCCAACCGCCCAACCACTGTAGTGATGGGATCCAATTTGGAATTTGGTTAGGTTTTGTCCCGGGTACCAAGGAAAAGAGTTCCAAGGCCCCCTAGCCGGAAGTTCATGCAAACATAAAACTAGCCACACCACTTACACACCCAATATGAAATTGCCTTTTTCTTAGCTTCAGCTAACTTTAAAACAATCCTTTAATGAAACCATAGTACCACTGATCACAATCTTCCAATTTATTTGGTTGATTCATAATTTCCCATCATTCCTTCATCAAAGTATCTATGGCATCATTGGCAACTAGAACGCTCACCACCTGTCCACACAGGGGCCTTTTCAATAGTTCCTAGCCCATAATACTTGGCAATATAATCACTTATAAAAATCAAGATGGACTCTCGTTGAAGATCAGCAAGATCAACCAACAGATCCATATAAAGAGCCATGGACTCATCCATTGAAGACCAGCAAGGTCAATCAACCAGATCCATGCCCGGTTTCACAAAACAACTCTTACTCCTTGTTCCAATATCTTCCACGACGCACGTGTGGGTATCTTCGGCGACCCAGAGCCCGAGCACCGTATGGTCAGCACCCTCTAGGATCCTTCGCAGGTGACCTAGCGCTTCACTCATAGGCCGCTTCCTTGGTCCCTCATCCACCGTACCGGAAGCTCACCATTTAAATCGAACCGAGGCTGGTCAAGACCTCGGTCGACCTTGCTACGCGAGACGTCCTCCATTGACTCTCCGTCTCAGCAGTTGCAACTTTATCAGTTAGGTCTCCACGACCTTAAACACAAGACGGTCAAAATGCTTCCCCAGCATTCTTGACATAAAACAGCCATTTACAGACAGCATTTACAAACAGTTTACAAATACAATTTCTATATTAACTCTCATTTTTCCACATTATCCCTCATTAATCCACATTACTTATTCCACATTCCATTTATATGTGTACTCATCCAATCACATCATTTTTCATCTCTTCACTTCAGATTCCTTCACATCACATATCATATATTCACATCCATATCCACATCCATACATCCACATCCACATCCACATTCACATCTACATGCTTACCTCCATTTTCACATCCTCATTTATACATCCACATCCCATATCCACATTCATACATACACATCCATATCCACATCCATAAATCCACATCCACATGCATACATCCACTATCACGTCCTCATTCATACATCCACATCCACATTCTCATTCACATCTATACATCCACATCTACATCCACATACATACATACATCCACATCCACATTCCACATTCACATGTATACATCCACATCTACATCCACATTCACATACATCCACATCCACATTCACATACATCCACATCCACATTTCCATTCACATCTATACATCCAAATCTACATCCACATACATACATACATCCACATCCACATCCACATACATACATACATCCACATCCACATTCCACATTCACATCTATACATCCACATCTACATCCACATTCACATACATCCACATCCACATTTTCATTCACATCTATACATCCACATCTACATCCACATACATACATACATCCACATCCACATTCCACGTTCACATTTATACAACCACATCTACATCCACATTCACATCCATGCATATACATCTTCATGCATACATCCATTTTCACATTCATATATCCACACTCCCATCTCCACATCCACACATCCACATACATACATCCATTTCCACATTCCCATTCATATAACCCCATATGCCTTCACATCTAATCTTTTACATCACATCCATTCTTGCCCTATCATCACAACCCATATACATCTTATCCTATCACATACACTTCTTACCTCATCTCATACACATCTTATCACATCTTAATTCATCTTATTACCTCTTATCACATCTTATACACCTCTTATCTTTTACATCACATCCATTCTTGCCCTATCATCACAACCCATATACATCTTATCCTATCACATACACTTCTTACCTCATCTCATACACATCTTATCACATCTTAATTCATCTTATTACCTCTTATCACATCTTATACACCTCTTATCACATCCTATCACATCTCATATCCTATTTATAGAATACAAGAGAACTCTTATATTTGATATAAGATTTCTTTACACATTTATTTATGCATAAATTCCATTTAAGGAGATTAATACTTTCGAAGTAAAAATCAATCTTTTTTTTTTTGCATCTTCCTATGCATAAATTCATTTTAAATGAAAATGATACTTTTGAATTAAAATTCAATCTTTTATGCATCTTCCTATGCATAAATTCAATTTAGATGAGAATGACACTTTTGAATCAATCTTTTATGCATCTTCCTATGCATAAATTCAATTTGGTAGGAATTACACTTTTAGAATAAAAGAATTTCTCTTATGCATGTAATTTATGCATAAAATCCATTTAAAAGGAAAATCACACTTTTAGTATAAAAAGAATATCTTTTATGCATACCTATATGCATGAAATCCAATATGATAAGAGTAACACTCTTACAATAAAATAATCAACTTTTATGCATACCTCTATGCATGAAATTCAATTATGATAAAAGTCACACTTTCATAATAAAATAATCGACTTTTATGCATACCTCTATGCATGAAATCCAATATGATAAAAGTAACACTTTTGATATAAAAAAACTATCCTTTATGCACACTTCTATGCATGAAAATTAAAAATGATAAAAGTAACACTTTTGATATAAAAAATTTATCCTTTATGCATACTTCTATGCATGAAAATAAAATGGATAAAAATAACACTTTTGATATAAAAATTTATCCATTATGCATACTTCTATGCATGAAAATAAAAATGGTAAAAGTAACACTTTTGATATAAAAATTTAACCATTATGCATACTTCTATGCATGAAATTAAAAATGGTAAAAATAATACTTTTGATATAAAAATTTATCCATTATGCATACTTCTATGCATGAAATAAAAATGGTAAAAATAACACTTTTGATATAAAAACTTATCCTTTATGCATGATATTAAAATTTAATTTCTCCATGATTATAATGAAATTCTTTCAATTAATCTAGGATGATAATTCCTAGAATATGGTAGGAAGTCCTCTTTTTATGCTTTGAAGGAAATTATTTTATGCATAATTTTTATAAAAATTTTGCCATAGCTCCGCTGCTATGACTGATAAATCTCAATTTTTCTAAGGGATAATTCTTATCATTAGAAAATAATTAAAATAATCTCTAATTGGATTATCAATCCATAATGGATTGAATCATTAATATACATAAACTAAAAGCATAGAAAAAAGCCATTAGTTTGGCCTCAAGCATAGCTTAATCTTGGGTTAAGGAAAAGCTTTATGAAAAGCTTGATTTGGATTGAGAACGGTTCATGAGTATGACCATTTCTTGAGTGAGAGAGAGAATTTACATAAAAATCATTAGAATTTAAACATAAATGAAAATTAACTTCAATAGCATTATGTAACTCTTCACTACTATTCAAACTTCAATAGCATTAAAAAAAACCATACCAATTAAACTTCTCAAGCTTGAGAGGGGTTGAGAAGAGAGAAACATTGAGAAATTATAGAAAGATCAATATTCACTAATTACCTTACAACTTGCTTGATTCTTTGTTCACGGTAGAGGCCCCCAACCAATCAATTGGTTAAGTATGTTGATGGAGCCACTAATGGGGATTGAAGAAGAGGGAAGCTCCAAAAACTAGTGAATTATTAAATGAATTCACAGTTTCTGGCTTAGGTGGAGTAGAGTAACGATGCATAAACACTATATATTTTTCAACAAGGGGGAGGCTTCTATTTATAGGAAAAATTGAGCTCCTAACCAAACAAACTGATTCTAGAATTTTCTAAATCAGTTTGGTCAATATTTGACCATTTTTAGATTAGTTAAGCTAACTTTTTGGAACTAGACTTGAATGAGGAGAGAGGAGAGATGAAATATCTCAATTTTTATGAGTTTAAAACTCATTCAAGCATGTGAAATATGCACCTCCTTTAAAGAACTCCCCTTCCTTACATATGTGTCATAATGGAATCATTTTAATATTGCTCATAGTTTTTTTTACTAATAAACCTTGTACATTTTCAACTCTTCATCTTATGTGAAATATGCACCTCCTTTAAAGAATTCCCCTTCCTTACATATGTCATATTTTTAATATTGCTCATAGTTTTTTTACTAATAATCCTTGTACATTTTCAACTCTTCATCTTATGTGAAATATGCACCTCCTTTAAAGAATTCCCCTTCCTTACATATGTCATATTCTTAATATTGCTCATAGTTTTTTTACTAATAATCCTTGTACATTTTCAACTCTTCATCTTATGTGAAATATGCACCTCCTTTAAAGAATTCCCCTTCCTTACATATGTCATATTTTTAATATTGCTCATAGTTTTTTACTAATAAACCTTGTACATTTTCAACTCTTCACCTCATGTGAGCATTTACTCATTTTTGGGTATTTTCTTTTTACAAGTTGGATTTATCTCCTCCCTACACATGGATTGATGCTATTGGTCCATAGGAACCTTAATTGGACCATAGTCTAAAGATTTCTGAAAATCTAGACCCTTAGGCTAAGGTTCTTTATAGCTATTTTCAATTAATTCCAATTGCACATTGGAAAATTCTTTTTGAATTTCTGTTTCAGGGGAACTCATCTGAATTAGAAGAGATATTTTTCTATCCAAAAATAATCAAAATCTGAATATTCTCTCTCTAGAATATTTTTCTCTCTCTAGGCTAAAACAGATAGAAACAAGGTCTTTATATTTCTGAAGAGGGATTGATTACAGGGAAAGATACTAGACATCAAAAAGGGGGTGGGGGAGGAATCTTACATTCTACCCCACTTAAAAAAATGCGAGATGTCCTCATCTCGCAACTGGGATAATTTCGCAAGATGCACGAATATGAGACTTAGAGAAAAATTTTAATCAAGATTAACCACCAAGATAAGTCTTAAAGAGAGCAAGATTCAAAATACGAACAAGATTTAAACTTTATTCATTCTCGGAACTTATACAGTAAAGATAGAGGAACTCTTTACACTTCCATAAGCCCGTCCATCATATGGTCACAAAAGCAGTCCTCACAAGCTGCACAAGTATAAGGTAACTCATCTATGGGAATGATTCTGTTGGTTATTGCTGCGCCTATCTCAGTGGTATGAGGTGTTCTAAGAAAAGGACCTCTGAGAGGCAAGCCAAAAACGGGGTAAAGGCATATCTTCTCATGAGGAAGAAAACACGCCAGTAAGAAGACCCGCTCAGAAAAACCCAGGATGCCTTGATCTCATGGCGCAGTAGTATCGGGGACCCAAACCCAAAGCTTCAATAACCATGGCCAAGCGGACATTGTTACGAAAGTGCTGCTGACCCCAGGGTGTTACCCTAGTTATGTCTTGATAGGTCCGCCATTTTGTCTGCGCTACAGAAGTTCCCAAGTGAGGGAAAAGTGAGCGCTCATACTGCTCTATAAAATCTTTCTTCACAGACTCCCTTGCGTCTTGAAGGTGAGAAATCATCATGGATAAAACTAATTCTTGTTGCCAAGCCATGAAGGAGATTAAGAAAGAAAGGAGATCGATGGAAGTAAGATTACTGTGAACGACAAGTAAAAGTTACGACTTATATAAAGGAAGGAGCTAGCGTAACTTAGAAGCCAACGGTAACTTGCCACTGAAGTTTTACCGTCTTTCCATGATTTGGGTTTGGCACATTTTTCTATAGAAGGCATTCAAAACTTTGAGATGAGGAGATAAAAGAAGTTCGTAAGCTAAATCACCTACTTTCTTTGGTCCACAATATCTGGGAGATAACTTCTTCTCAAGAGATAAAGAACTTCTTTTGGGCCGTACTCGAATGAAGACCAAAACCTTGATATCCAAAACATCGATTCTCACTTCTGAACTCATTGTTCTGAATCTTAAAACAGGTGGGACTCTTGAGAAGTATTCAGGAAAAAGATTCTTCCTTTTTTAAACAGAATCTTTCTTTTATTTTAGAGAGAGAATAATTATAAGATCAGAAAGGGAGATTCTTACTCCTGTATACCTCTAAGGCTGGGGGAGAATCTTACATTCTACCCCACTTGAAAAGTGCGAGATGTCCTCATCTCGCAAGGTAGAGGACAACTCTTTTTCTTAAGATCCAATTTATTCTGGGGTTCCTTATATTCTGGTCAACCCAACAGAATACGGGGATAATTATCCCTTATATAGAACTCATCATTAAATAACAATTCATTCAGATCATATCATTCATATCTTTAACACGATAATGGTCCATTAGTCTGAAAATTTTCCTTCTGAACATTCCTCCACAGGAATTTTAGTTAAGCAAGTTCTCAATTTGTCATCCCTTAACTTAATCTACCGTCTCAAGTGTTAACAGTAGCAATCTGACAGCACAATCCACTAATCTCATAGTGATTTGCTGAAATCATTATCATCATTCCAGTTATGAATATCATCACTGGGACTCGTCCCATTCATCCTCATTGTGGTTTCGCTCAGCTTATTACATTTCAACTAAAATTTGAAAATCGTCATTTTTCAATCAGAATCCAATTCAATTCATCAATTCTCAAACAGAATTAAAAATCATATCAACCACATTCGAAATCATCATCTGGATAGCATTAACGCTTATAATTTCAAGTCTTAGATTTACTCGTATATACTGTCGGTAAAGAGCTGCAGTTATACCCTCGGTATATACGGATAGTCATGATACTCGAAACTATAAGGTAAATACCATCATGTCTAGGTCTCAAGCAAGTCAGGGTTCCATACAATTGCGGTACTTCCAATTGAAGACCCAATTACTAATTTACGAATTTCAATTTGAATTAACAATTTGTATGAATTATATCAAACAATTACAACCTTTTTGTGCGTCTTGATAAACTTTTGACATAATTTGCTCCTCAGTTGATCTTATTGGAGATCTATGACTTAAGTCTGATAAATAGATTTTTCTTTATCCGATCGTCCGTAAAAAAAACATTTGTATATTTATATACAAGTTGCAATAATTACATAGAGTGGCTCGGCTCCAAAATTCAAAATCTCTTCGAGAGACGTATAAGACGACGGTACTGGGCCATAGTCATGCCATGTTACATAAGTTCTCTAACTGCGAAGGAAGTTATTATTTTCTCCTTAGGGATAAATCGACTAAGGAGTCTATAAATTTGACATGAAAGTCTGAAATTTCGAGGTGTCGAATGATATAGAATGACACCACGCACCATTTTCAGCTTTAACAGGATCATAGTCAATGAGAGATTCTGCCACAGCATTGTACGGCGGTTGCAATGGGCGTGGACATATTGCCCTGCAACCCATTTATGTTGTATTCTCTCCACTGGGGTAGGAAAATATAAATCCGTGAAATGGCGTGCAAGTCTTACTCGGCTTGTTTGAGTTGAAGCGGAAAAGATGAGATGCTCGAAGGCAAATGCAATCATATCTTGAGACTGGGTGAGGTCGGGAATACCAGATAAATGTGGAACTTCCATCTATAAAAACAATTTCTTTGATTAAAATTTCTTCATTAAAGAAGCTTACAGGATGAAAATACATTATGAAAATGCTGTTTCTGAATTCTTATTACCAATTTCAGATAAGAATTTAATTATCTTTATTAGCTTTCAAAAGCTGCTCTGATACCAACTGTGAGATCCCTGTTCCCCACCGATCAACGGATTCGGGGTACTAGCAGCGGAAGTAGCACATCATGCGTGGGTAGGGGTCTCACACTCGGGGCCTCGCCCACGGATATCCGGACAAGAGACTAATCCGTCGGTTTGTCCAAAACCGAAACTGGAAAAACTTCCTTTACTCGGAAAGCATGGGCGATTCCACCAGGATAACTCTTTACTCTAACGTAGTCAAGATCATTACGGATCAACTGATCTGACTGCACCTTTAACGATACTTGGTCAAATCAAGGAAGAAACTTGCACTTGGATCATTGGGATCAACGCTTTTTTCCCCATCAAGAGGCACAGCCGTTGATTCCTATCCATAGAACAATTTCTATCCGGGATTTACTTTATCTATCGTAAAAACAAAAGTTGAGTCTCGATTTATGGATCCATCAGTCCAGCCTAACCCCATCCGATCCCATGGGTTAGCCAACCGCCCAACCACTGTAGTGATGGGATCCAATTTGGAATTTGGTTAGGTTTTGTCCCGGGTACCAAGGAAAAGAGTTCCAAGGCCCCCTAGCCGGAAGTTCATGCAAACATAAAACTAGCCACACCACTTACACACCCAATATGAAATTGCCTTTTTCTTAGCTTCAGCTAACTTTAAAACAATCCTTTAATGAAACCATAGTACCACTGATCACAATCTTCCAATTTATTTGGTTGATTCATAATTTCCCATCATTCCTTCATCAAAGTATCTATGGCATCATTGGCAACTAGAACGCTCACCACCTGTCCACACAGGGGCCTTTTCAATAGTTCCTAGCCCATAATACTTGGCAATATAATCACTTATAAAAATCAAGATGGACTCTCGTTGAAGATCAGCAAGATCAACCAACAGATCCATATAAAGAGCCATGGACTCATCCATTGAAGACCAGCAAGGTCAATCAACCAGATCCATGCCCGGTTTCACAAAACAACTCTTACTCCTTGTTCCAATATCTTCCACGACGCACGTGTGGGTATCTTCGGCGACCCAGAGCCCGAGCACCGTATGGTCAGCACCCTCTAGGATCCTTCGCAGGTGACCTAGCGCTTCACTCATAGGCCGCTTCCTTGGTCCCTCATCCACCGTATCGGAAGCTCACCATTTAAATCGAACCGAGGCTGGTCAAGACCTCGGTCGACCTTGCTACGCGAGACGTCCTCCATTGACTCTCCGTCAGCAGTTGCAACTTTATCAGTTAGGTCTCCACGACCTTAAACACAAGACGGTCAAAATGCTTCCCCAGCATTCTTGACATAAAACAGCCATTTACAAACAGCATTTACAAACAGTTTACAAATACAATTTCTATATTAACTCTCATTTTTCCACATTATCCCTCATTAATCCACATTACTTATTCCACATTCCATTTATATGTGTACTCATCCAATCACATCATTTTTCATCTCTTCACTTCAGATTCCTTCACATCACATATCATATATTCACATCCATATCCACATCGATACATCCACATCCACATCCACATCCACATCTACATGCTTACCTCCATTTTCACATCCTCATTTATACATCCACATCCCATATCCACATTCATACATACACATCCATATCCACATCCATAAATCCACATCCACATGCATACATCCACTATCACGTCCTCATTCATACATCCACATCCACATTCTCATTCACATCTATACATCCACATCTACATCCACATACATACATACATCCACATCCACATTCCACATTCACATCTATACATCCACATCTACATCCACATTCACATACATCCACATCCACATTCACATACATCCACATCCACATTTCCATTCACATCTATACATCCAAATCTACATCCACATACATACATACATCCACATCCACATCCACATACATACATACATCCACATCCACATTCCACATTCACATCTATACATCCACATCTACATCCACATTCACATACATCCACATCCACATTTTCATTCACATCTATACATCCACATCTACATCCACATACATACATACATCCACATCCACATTCCACATTCACATCTATACAACCACATCTACATCCACATTCACATCCATGCATATACATCTTCATGCATACATCCATTTTCACATTCATACATCCACACTCCCATCTCCACATCCACACATCCACATACATACATCCATTTCCACATTCCCATTCATATAACCCCATATGCCTTCACATCTAATCTTTTACATCACATCCATTCTTGCCCTATCATCACAACCCATATACATCTTATCCTATCACATACACTTCTTACCTCATCTCATACACATCTTATCACATCTTAATTCATCTTATTACCTCTTATCACATCTTATACACCTCTTATCTTTTACATCACATCCATTCTTGCCCTATCATCACAACCCATATACATCTTATCCTATCACATACACTTCTTACCTCATCTCATACACATCTTATCACATCTTAATTCATCTTATTACCTCTTATCACATCTTATACACCTCTTATCACATCCTATCACATCTCATATCCTATTTATAGAATACAAGAGAACTCTTATATTTGATATAAGATTTCTTTACACATTTATTTATGCATAAATTTCATTTAAGGAGATTAATACTTTCGAAGTAAAAATCAATCTTTTTTTTTTGCATCTTCCTATGCATAAATTCATTTTAAATGAAAATGATACTTTTGAATTAAAATTCAATCTTTTATGCATCTTCCTATGCATAAATTCAATTTAGATGAGAATGACACTTTTGAATCAATCTTTTATGCATCTTCCTATGCATAAATTCAATTTGGTAGGAATTACACTTTTAGAATAAAAGAATTTCTCTTATGCATGTAATTTATGCATAAAATCCATTTATGAGGAAAATCACACTTTTAGTATAAAAAGAATATCTTTTATGCATACCTATATGCATGAAATCCAATATGATAAGAGTAACACTCTTACAATAAAATAATCAACTTTTATGCATACCTCTATGCATGAAATTCAATTATGATAAAAGTCACACTTTTATAATAAAATAATCGACTTTTATGCATACCTCTATGCATGAAATCCAATATGATAAAAGTAACACTTTTGATATAAAAAAATTATCCTTTATGCAATAAAATGGATAAAAATAACACTTTTGATATAAAAATTTATCCATTATGCATACTTCTATGCATGAAAATAAAAATGGTAAAAGTAACACTTTTGATATAAAAATTTAACCATTATGCATACTTCTATGCATGAAATTAAAAATGGTAAAAATAATACTTTTGATATAAAAATTTATCCATTATGCATACTTCTATGCATGAAATAAAAATGGTAAAAATAACACTTTTGATATAAAAACTTATCCTTTATGCATGATATTAAAATTTAATTTCTCCATGATTATAATGAAATTCTTTCAATTAATCTAGGATGATAATTCCTAGAATATGGTAGGAAGTCCTCTTTTTATGCTTTGAAGGAAATTATTTTATGCATAATTTTTATAAAAATTTTGCCATAGCTCCGCTGCTATGACTGATAAATCTCAATTTTTCTAAGGGATAATGCTTATCATTAGAAAATAATTAAAATAATCTCTAATTGGATTATCAATCCATAATGGATTGAATCATTAATATACATAAACTAAAAGCATAGAAAAAAGCCATTAGTTTGGCCTCAAGCATAGCTTAATCTTGGGTTAAGGAAAAGCTTTATGAAAAGCTTGATTTGGATTGAGAACGGTTCATGAGTATGACCATTTCTTGAGTGAGAGAGAGAATTTACATAAAAATCGTTAGAATTTAAACATAAATGAAAATTAACTTCAATAGCATTATGTAACTCTTCACTACTATTCAAACTTCAATAGCATTAAAAAAAACCATACCAATTAAACTTCTCAAGCTTGAGAGGGGTTGAGAAGAGAGAAACATTGAGAAATTATAGAAAGATCAATATTCACTAATTACCTTACAACTTGCTTGATTCTTTGTTCACGGTAGAGGCCCCCAACCAATCAATTGGTTAAGTATGTTGATGGAGCCACTAATGGGGATTGAAGAAGAGGGAAGCTCCAAAAACTAGTGAATTATTAAATGAATTCACAGTTTCTGGCTTAGGTGGAGTAGAGTAACGATGCATAAACACTATATATTTTTCAACAAGGGGGAGGCTTCTATTTATAGGAAAAATTGAGCTCCTAACCAAACAAACTGATTCTAGAATTTTCTAAATCAGTTTGGTCAATATTTGACCATTTTTAGATTAGTTAAGCTAACTTTTTGGAACTAGACTTGAATGAGGAGAGAGGAGAGATGAAATATCTCAATTTTTATGAGTTTAAAACTCATTCAAGCATGTGAAATATGCACCTCCTTTAAAGAACTCCCCTTCCTTACATATGTGTCATAATGGAATCATTTTAATATTGCTCATAGTTTTTTTTACTAATAAACCTTGTACATTTTCAACTCTTCATCTTATGTGAAATATGCACCTCCTTTAAAGAATTCCCCTTCCTTACATATGTCATATTTTTAATATTGCTCATAGTTTTTTTACTAATAATCCTTGTACATTTTCAACTCTTCATCTTATGTGAAATATGCACCTCCTTTAAAGAATTCCCCTTCCTTACATATGTCATATTCTTAATATTGCTCATAGTTTTTTTACTAATAATCCTTGTACATTTTCAACTCTTCATCTTATGTGAAATATGCACCTCCTTTAAAGAATTCCCCTTCCTTACATATGTCATATTTTTAATATTGCTCATAGTTTTTTACTAATAAACCTTGTACATTTTCAACTCTTCACCTCATGTGAGCATTTACTCATTTTTGGGTATTTTCTTTTTACAAGTTGGATTTATCTCCTCCCTACACATGGATTGATGCTATTGGTCCATAGGAACCTTAATTGGACCATAGTCTAAAGATTTCTGAAAATCTAGACCCTTAGGCTAAGGTTCTTTATAGCTATTTTCAATTAATTCCAATTGCACATTGGAAAATTCTTTTTGAATTTCTGTTTCAGGGGAACTCATCTGAATTAGAAGAGATATTTTTCTATCCAAAAATAATCAAAATCTGAATATTCTCTCTCTAGAATATTTTTCTCTCTCTAGGCTAAAACAGATAGAAACAAGGTCTTTATATTTCTGAAGAGGGATTGATTACAGGGAAAGATACTAGACATCAAAAAGGGGGTGGGGGAGGAATCTTACATTCTACCCCACTTAAAAAAATGCGAGATGTCCTCATCTCGCAACTGGGATAATTTCGCAAGATGCACGAATATGAGACTTAGAGAAAAATTTTAATCAAGATTAACCACCAAGATAAGTCTTAAAGAGAGCAAGATTCAAAATACGAACAAGATTTAAACTTTATTCATTCTCGGAACTTATACAGTAAAGATAGAGGAACTCTTTACACTTCCATAAGCCCGTCCATCATATGGTCACAAAAGCAGTCCTCACAAGCTGCACAAGTATAAGGTAACTCATCTATGGGAATGATTCTGTTGGTTATTGCTGCGCCTATCTCAGTGGTATGAGGTGTTCTAAGAAAAGGACCTCTGAGAGGCAAGCCAAAAACGGGGTAAAGGCATATCTTCTCATGAGGAAGAAAACACGCCAGTAAGAAGACCCGCTCAGAAAAACCCAGGATGCCTTGATCTCATGGCGCAGTAGTATCGGGGACCCAAACCCAAAGCTTCAATAACCATGGCCAAGCGGACATTGTTACGAAAGTGCTGCTGACCCCAGGGTGTTACCCTAGTTATGTCTTGATAGGTCCGCCATTTTGTCTGCGCTACAGAAGTTCCCAAGTGAGGGAAAAGTGAGCGCTCATACTGCTCTATAAAATCTTTCTTCACAGACTCCCTTGCGTCTTGAAGGTGAGAAATCATCATGGATAAAACTAATTCTTGTTGCCAAGCCATGAAGGAGATTAAGAAAGAAAGGAGATCAATGGAAGTAAGATTACTGTGAACGACAAGTAAAAGTTACGACTTATATAAAGGAAGGAGCTAGCGTAACTTAGAAGCCAACGGTAACTTGCCACTGAAGTTTTACCGTCTTTCCATGATTTGGGTTTGGCACATTTTTCTATAGAAGGCATTCAAAACTTTGAGATGAGGAGATAAAAGAAGTTCGTAAGCTAAATCACCTACTTTCTTTGGTCCACAATATCTGGGAGATAACTTCTTCTCAAGAGATAAAGAACTTCTTTTGGGCCGTACTCGAATGAAGACCAAAACCTTGATATCCAAAACATCGATTCTCACTTCTGAACTCATTGTTCTGAATCTTAAAACAGGTGGGAGGACTCTTGAGAAGTATTCAGGAAAAAGGTTCTTCCTTTTTTAAACAGAATCTTTCTTTTATTTTAGAGAGAGAATAATTATAAGATCAGAAAGGGAGATTCTTACTCCTGTATACCTCTAAGGCTGGGGGAGAATCTTACATTCTACCCCACTTGAAAAGTGCGAGATGTCCTCATCTCGCAAGGTAGAGGACAACTCTTTTTCTTAAGATCCAATTTATTCTGGGGTTCCTTATATTCTGGTCAACCCAACAGAATACGGGGATAATTATCCCTTATATAGAACTCATCATTAAATAACAATTCATTCAGATCATATCATTCATATCTTTAACACGATAATGGTCCATTAGTCTGAAAATTTTCCTTCTGAACATTCCTCCACAGGAATTTTAGTTAAGCAAGTTCTCAATTTGTCATCCCTTAACTTAATCTACCATCTCAAGTGTTAACAGAAGCAATCTGACAGCACAATCCACTAATCTCATAGTGATTTGCTGAAATCATTATCATCATTCCAGTTATGAATATCATCACTGGGACTCGTCCCATTCATCCTCATTGTGGTTTCGCTCAGCTTATTACATTTCAACTAAATTTTGAAAATCGTCATTTTTCAATCAGAATCCAATTCAATTCATCAATTCTCAAACAGAATTAAAAATCATATCAACCACATTCGAAATCATCATCTGGATAGTATTAACGCTTATAATTTCAAGTCTTAGATTTACTCGTATATACTGTCGGTAAAGAGCTGCAGTTATACCCTCGGTATATACGGATAGTCATGATACTCGAAACTATAAGGTAAATACCATCATGTCTAGGTCTCAAGCAAGTCAGGGTTCCATACAATTGCGGTACTTCCAATTGAAGACCCAATTACTAATTTACGAATTTCAATTTGAATTAACAATTTGTATGAATTATATCAAACAATTACAACCTTTTTGTGCGTCTTGATAAACTTTTGACATAATTTGCTCCTCAGTTGATCTTATTGGAGATCTATGACTTAAGTCTGATAAATAGATTTTTCTTTATCCGATCGTCCGTAAAAAAAACATTTGTATATTTATATACAAGTTGCAATAATTACATAGAGTGGCTCGGCTCCAAAATTCAAAATCTCTTCGAGAGACGTATAAGACGACGGTACTGGGCCATAGTCATGCCATGTTACATAAGTTCTCTAACTGTGAAGGAAGTTATTATTTTCTCCTTAGGGATAAATCGACTAAGGAGTCTATAAATTTGACATGAAAGTCTGAAATTTCGAGGTGTCGAATGATATAGAATGACACCACGCACCATTTTCAGCTTTAACAGGATCATAGTCAATGAGAAATTCTGCCACAGCATTGTACGGCGGTTGCAATGGGCGTGGACATATTGCCCTGCAACCCACTTATGTTGTATTCTCTCCACTGGGGTAGGAAAATATAAATCCGTGAAATGGCGTGCAAGTCTTACTCGGCTTGTTTGAGTTGAAGCGGAAAAGATGAGATGCTCGAAGGCAAATGCAATCATATCTTGAGACTGGGTGAGGTCGGGAATACCAGATAAATGTGGAACTTCCATCTATAAAAACAATTTCTTTGATTAAAATTTCTTCATTAAAGAAGCTTACAGGATGAAAATACATTATGAAAATGTTGTTTCTGAATTCTTATTACCAATTTCAGATAAGAATTTAATTATCTTTATTAGCTTTCAAAAGCTGCTCTGATACCAACTGTGAGATCCCTGTTCCCCACCGATCAACGGATTCGGGGTACTAGCAGCGGAAGTAGCACATCATGCGTGGGTAGGGGTCTCACACTCGGGGCCTCGCCCACGGATATCCGGACAAGAGACTAATCCGTCGGTTTGTCCAAAACCGAAACTGGAAAAACTTCCTTTACTCGGAAAGCATGGGCGATTCCACCAGGATAACTCTTTACTCTAACGTAGTCAAGATCATTACGGATCAACTGATCTGACTGCACCTTTAACGATACTTGGTCAAATCAAGGAAGAAACTTGCACTTGGATCATTGGGATCAACGCTTTTTTCCCCATCAAGAGGCACAGCCGTTGATTCCTATCCATAGAACAATTTCTATCCGGGATTTACTTTATCTATCGTAAAAACAAAAGTTGAGTCTCGATTTATGGATCCATCAGTCCAGCCTAACCCCATCCGATCCCATGGGTTAGCCAACCGCCCAACCACTGTAGTGATGGAATCCAATTTGGAATTTGGTTAGGTTTTGTCCCGGGTACCAAGGAAAAGAGTTCCAAGGCCCCCTAGCCGGAAGTTCATGCAAACATAAAACTAGCCACACCACTTACACACCCAATATGAAATTGCCTTTTTCTTAGCTTCAGCTAACTTTAAAACAATCCTTTAATGAAACCATAGTACCACTGATCACAATCTTCCAATTTATTTGGTTGATTCATAATTTCCCATCATTCCTTCATCAAAGTATCTATGGCATCATTGGCAACTAGAACGCTCACCACCTGTCCACACAGGGGCCTTTTCAATAGTTCCTAGCCCATAATACTTGGCAATATAATCACTTATAAAAATCAAGATGGACTCTCGTTGAAGATCAGCAAGATCAACCAACAGATCCATATAAAGAGCCATGGACTCATCCATTGAAGACCAGCAAGGTCAATCAACCAGATCCATGCCCGGTTTCACAAAACAACTCTTACTCCTTGTTCCAATATCTTCCACGACGCACGTGTAGGTATCTTCGGCGACCCAGAGCCCGAGCACCGTATGGTTAGCACCCTCTAGGATCCTTCGCAGGTGACCTAGCGCTTCACTCATAGGCCGCTTCCTTGGTCCCTCATCCACCGTACCGGAAGCTCACCATTTAAATCGAACCGAGGCTGGTCAAGACCTCGGTCGACCTTGCTACGCGAGACGTCCTCCATTGACTCTCCGTCCTCAGCAGTTGCAACTTTATCAGTTAGGTCTCCACGACCTTAAACACAAGACGGTCAAAATGCTTCCCCAGCATTCTTGACATAAAACAGCCATTTACAAACAGCATTTACAAACAGTTTACAAATACAATTTCTATATTAACTCTCATTTTTCCACATTATCCCTCATTAATCCACATTACTTATTCCACATTCCATTTATATGTGTACTCATCCAATCACATCATTTTTCATCTCTTCACTTCAGATTCCTTCACATCACATATCATATATTCACATCCATATCCACATCCATACATCCACATCCACATCCACATTCACATCTACATGCTTACCTCCATTTTCACATCCTCATTTATACATCCATATCCCATATCCACATTCATACATACACATCCATATCCACATCCATAAATCCACATCCACATGCATATATCCACTATCACGTCCTCATTCATACATCCACATCCACATTCTCATTCACATCTATACATCCACATCTACATCCACATACATACATACATCCACATCCACATTCCACATTCACATCTATACATCCACATCTACATCCACATTCACATACATCCACATCCACATTCACATACATCCACATCCACATTTCCATTCACATCTATACATCCAAATCTACATCCACATACATACATACATCCACATCCACATCCACATACATACATACATCCACATCCACATTCCACATTCACATCTATACATCCACATCTACATCCACATTCACATACATCCACATCCACATTTTCATTCACATCTATACATCCACATCTACATCCACATACATACATACATCCACATCCACATTCCACATTCACATCTATACAACCACATCTACATCCACATTCACATCCATGCATATACATCTTCATGCATACATCCATTTTCACATTCATACATCCACACTCCCATCTCCACATCCACACATCCACATACATACATCCATTTCCACATTCCCATTCATATAACCCCATATGCCTTCACATCTAATCTTTTACATCACATCCATTCTTGCCCTATCATCACAACCCATATACATCTTATCCTATCACATACACTTCTTACCTCATCTCATACACATCTTATCACATCTTAATTCATCTTATTACCTCTTATCACATCTTATACACCTCTTATCTTTTACATCACATCCATTCTTGCCCTATCATCACAACCCATATACATCTTATCCTATCACATACACTTCTTACCTCATCTCATACACATCTTATCACATCTTAATTCATCTTATTACCTCTTATCACATCTTATACACCTCTTATCACATCCTATCACATCTCATATCCTATTTATAGAATACAAGAGAACTCTTATATTTGATATAAGATTTCTTTACACATTTATTTATGCATAAATTCCATTTAAGGAGATTAATACTTTCGAAGTAAAAATCAATCTTTTTTTTTGCATCTTCCTATGCATAAATTCATTTTAAATGAAAATGATACTTTTGAATTAAAATTCAATCTTTTATGCATCTTTCTATGCATAAATTCAATTTAGATGAGAATGACACTTTTGAATCAATCTTTTATGCATCTTCCTATGCATAAATTCAATTTGGTAGGAATTACACTTTTAGAATAAAAGAATTTCTCTTATGCATGTAATTTATGCATAAAATCCATTTATGAGGAAAATCACACTTTTAGTATAAAAAGAATATCTTTTATGCATACCTATATGCATGAAATCCAATATGATAAGAGTAACACTCTTACAATAAAATAATCAACTTTTATGCATACCTCTATGCATGAAATTCAATTATGATAAAAGTCACACTTTTATAATAAAATAATCGACTTTTATGCATACCTCTATGCATGAAATCCAATATGATAAAAGTAACGCTTTTGATATAAAAAAATTATCCTTTATGCACACTTCTATGCATGAAAATTAAAAATGATAAAAGTAACACTTTTGATATAAAAAATTTATCCTTTATGCATACTTCTATGCATGAAAATAAAATGGATAAAAATAACACTTTTGATATAAAAATTTATCCATTATGCATACTTCTATGCATGAAAATAAAAATGGTAAAAGTAACACTTTTGATATAAAAATTTAACCATTATGCATACTTCTATGCATGAAATTAAAAATGGTAAAAATAATACTTTTGATATAAAAATTTATCCATTATGCATACTTCTATGCATGAAATAAAAATGGTAAAAATAACACTTTTGATATAAAAACTTATCCTTTATGCATGATATTAAAATTTAATTTCTCCATGATTATAATGAAATTCTTTCAATTAATCTAGGATGATAATTCCTAGAATATGGTAGGAAGTCCTCTTTTTATGCTTTGAATGAAATTATTTTATGCATAATTTTTATAAAAATTTTGCCATAGCTCCGCTGCTATGACTGATAAATCTCAATTTTTCTAAGGGATAATGCTTATCATTAGAAAATAATTAAAATAATCTCTAATTGGATTATCAATCCATAATGGATTGAATCATTAATATACATAAACTAAAAGCATAGAAAAAAGCCATTAGTTTGGCCTCAAGCATAGCTTAATCTTGGGTTAAGGAAAAGCTTTATGAAAAGCTTGATTTGGATTGAGAACGGTTCATGAGTATGACCATTTCTTGAGTGAGAGAGAGAATTTACATAAAAATCGTTAGAATTTAAACATAAATGAAAATTAACTTCAATAGCATTATGTAACTCTTCACTACTATTCAAACTTCAATAGCATTAAAAAAAACCATACCAATTAAACTTCTCAAGCTTGAGAGGGGTTGAGAAGAGAGAAACATTGAGAAATTATAGAAAGATCAATATTCACTAATTACCTTACAACTTGCTTGATTCTTTGTTCACGGTAGAGGCCCCCAACCAATCAATTGGTTAAGTATGTTGATGGAGCCACTAATGGGGATTGAAGAAGAGGGAAGCTCCAAAAACTAGTGAATTATTAAATGAATTCACAGTTTCTGGCTTAGGTGGAGTAGAGTAACGATGCATAAACACTATATATTTTTCAACAAGGGGGAGGCTTCTATTTATAGGAAAAATTGAGCTCCTAACCAAACAAACTGATTCTAGAATTTTCTAAATCAGTTTGGTCAATATTTGACCATTTTTAGATTAGTTAAGCTAACTTTTTGGAACTAGACTTGAATGAGGAGAGAGGAGAGATGAAATATCTCAATTTTTATGAGTTTAAAACTCATTCAAGCATGTGAAATATGCACCTCCTTTAAAGAACTCCCCTTCCTTACATATGTGTCATAATGGAATCATTTTAATATTGCTCATAGTTTTTTTTACTAATAAACCTTGTACATTTTCAACTCTTCATCTTATGTGAAATATGCACCTCCTTTAAAGAATTTCCCTTCCTTACATATGTCATATTTTTAATATTGCTCATAGTTTTTTTACTAATAATCCTTGTACATTTTCAACTCTTCATCTTATGTGAAATATGCACCTCCTTTAAAGAATTCCCCTTCCTTACATATGTCATATTCTTAATATTGCTCATAGTTTTTTTACTAATAATCCTTGTACATTTTCAACTCTTCATCTTATGTGAAATATGCACCTCCTTTAAAGAATTCCCCTTCCTTACATATGTCATATTTTTAATATTGCTCATAGTTTTTTACTAATAAACCTTGTACATTTTCAACTCTTCACCTCATGTGAGCATTTACTCATTTTTGGGTATTTTCTTTTTACAAGTTGGATTTATCTCCTCCCTACACATGGATTGATGCTATTGGTCAAAAGATTTCTGAAAATCTAGACCCTTAGGCTAAGGTTCTTTATAGCTATTTTCAATTAATTCCAATTGCACATTGGAAAATTCTTTTTGAATTTCTGTTTCAGGGAAACTCATCTGAATTAGAAGAGATATTTTTCTATCCAAAAATAATCAAAATCTGAATATTCTCTCTCTAGAATATTTTTCTCTCTCTAGGCTAAAACAGATAGAAACAAGGTCTTTATATTTCTGAAGAGGGATTGATTACAGGGAAAGATACTAGACATCAAAAAGGGGGTGGGGGAGGAATCTTACAAACAAACTCCATGCTCTTTAGCGGTGGAGGTTCTTCAGATTGGGAAGGAGTTATCATTAGAGGACATGGACATCACTTGCTCTCTCATTTGTCCTCTCAATACTCAGCTTTCTATTCCTCTTTGATCACTAGTGGGAGGCTCATCACCATTACTTGGGAGAAGCTTGTGCCGATGGTCTTGGACCAAGAAGAGCGGTTTCTAAACCCTCCATAGGGCGGAGGTTTTTGTGTTTTTGGGAGTGATTCCTATGTTCACATTCCAAAGCAACAAAGGACGAAGCTTAACTCCAAGTCCCAAAATCTTATTTCTATAGGATATAACTCTCTTTCCAAAGGGATATAACTCTCTTTCCAAAGGCTAAACATTATATGACCCAGAGCAAAGTGATGAGCATGTTCCAACTTCCACTGTTGTGATGAGCCACGGCTTCTTGAAAAGCAAGATGAGGATGAGGATGAGTCCCGGGCCATTGTTCCAATGAGTCAGCCTCAGTCAGTAGGAGAGGCTGATCCTGAGATTGGAGATTTGCCATAGCAGAGGCAGGCGACTCCACATTTTGTTTGGGTACCAAAGTGGTTGTTGGATACCATTCAAGAGTATGGTGTGAAGAATTATCCCTCCGAGTGGACCATAGAGGATGGACCTCAAAGATCACACATAGTTCGTGACAAAATTCAGTCAGAGAAGCATTTAGAGGTAAACTATGCATTGATGTCTTGTATAATTTGGGACAAAGAGCCTACTTCAGTTAAGAAATCTCTTTCGCAAGAGACTTGTTTATTAAAAGCAACCACAATTTGCAAGGCAGTCCTGCAGCATCTTCTCAACCTTGTAGAAAAGTCCAACATCTTGATCGAGTTCTCAGTTAGCATTCACAAGACTTCAAGCCTAATTGAGTTGATTGAGTGTGCATTGAGAAAATTCAATGTAACTAGCACTTGTAACCTTTATTTCTCCTACTATAAAAGAAGAAGACACTCCAAAGAAAGGCATGCCACATACTAAATGTGTTGCATACTCTAACCTATCTACACTCTAGAGTTACCTATAAACATGCTATGAAGGAGGATCACCAAATACACATGCATAAACAAGATTAGAGAATCCAAATAAAAGAGATGCAATCAAGCTCACCACCCAACCATAGGTTCACATCCTAAACCTCCCCCAAGCCAAGGTTCCACTCCAAGGAGTCCATGCTAGTCAACCCTAGCGTCCCATACCTCCAGTGTTGCTTGGTCCCAAGCACCCTTGACAAGACTACCTGTGATCCACCATGCCCCGTGATCCACCATGTCCATGGAAACCCTAGCATCCCATACCACCAATGTTGCTTAGCCACAAGGACCCTTGGCAATACTACTTGTGATCCACCATGCCAGTCAACCCTAGTGAGAGAGTTAGCTGCGTATTTAGTATATCATAAGTACAATTCAAAAAGGTAAATCAGTCTTGCGACCCTTGGCTGACTTCCATGAAAAGGTATTAAACCCTAATTCTAAGCCTAAGTCTAGACCCATTCCATTGCTGGATGACTAGTCTAGACCCATTCCATTGCTGGATGACTGAATGGTCCACATTGATGAGCAAATCTACCTTTTATAGGTTGGAAAAGTTCTCATGGATTGGCCACCCACTACTGGTTGGCCAAGTCTAGGACAATACTCCCCTTCATGTGCTTCAGCCGCGCCACCGCGAGGTTCTATGCTTTCATATACTTGGCTGACAGAAACACCACACATCCATGAGGCAACACATGCTTCTAATCTTTGGTCTTGATCTGTCTTTATCTAGTTGCTCTCCTTAGGAGTAGCTCTGAGCTAAGCAAGTGCATGTCTTCCACATGATAGAACTAGCTCAACTGAAGCTGATGTTCCTTCAACATATGACCGCAGGAACAAGACCAAAAAAAACAAAACGTTATAAGATCTGTGAAGAATATAAACCATCCTTCAATCCTCCAACTCCTCATGGAATTGGAAACCTAAAATCACTGAGATAAATATTAAAGTGAATGTGGGGGGGAGAGGGAGAGCTTCAAACCCTACCAAGCAAACAAACACACACAAGAGAGAGAAAGACACAAGAGAGAGATGGATAGCTGAATTTTCTTCTATCTTCTTCTTCTCTACTCAACCAACATAACATAAAGATAAGAGTACACACTATATGGGTTAGTACTTAACTACTACAACATACAAGGGTCGGTCCATAATGTGAACGTGACTAAATGAGCTAGCGCTATAACTATGCCAGTCTCTAGTAATCCAAAATGGATGTCACGCAACCTGTAAGATCCCTGACTCCACCGCGCAACGAATTCAGAGGTGCTGGCAGCAAAAGTAGCACTTCTTGCGTGGAGCAGGGTCCCACACTCGGGGCCTTGCCCACGAATATCCAGAATCAAGAGACTAATCCATCGGTTCTTTCAAAACCGAACCCGGAAAAAACTTCCCTTGCCCAGAAAGCATGGGCGATTCCTCCAAGATAACTTTTCTCTGACGTAGTCAAAAGCCTTAACTAACAGAACTGATCTAATTGAACCCGTAAGTCCCATAGTCAGATCAAGGAAAAGATTGTACTTGGATCATAGAGACCGACGCTTTTTTCCTCATTGAGAGGCACAGCCGTTGATTCTTTTCCATAGAACAATTTTTGTCCGGGATTTACTTCATCTATCGTACTATACAAAAATTGAGTCTCTCGATTTTGGGATCCATCAGTCCAGCCTAACCCCATCCAGTCCCATGGGTTAGCCAACCGCCCAACCACTATAGTGATGGGATCCAATTAGGAATTTTGGTTAGGTTTTGTCCCGTGTACCAGGGAAAAGGGTTCCCTGGCCCCCTAGCCGGATATTCATGCAAACATAAAACTAGTCACACCACTTACACACTCAATATGAACTTGCCTTTTTCACAGATTCAACAATCTTTAAAACAATCATTTAATGAAACCATAGTGTTACTGATCATAATCCTCTAATTATCCAGTTGAATCCTAATTTCCAATTCCTTCCTTCATCGGTGTACCTATGGCATCATTGGCAACCAGAACGCTCACCACCTGTTTACTCAGGGGCCTTTTCAATAGTTCCTAGCACATAGTTCCCGGCAATATAATCACATAAAAATATCCAGATGGAATCTCCATTGAAGATCAGTAAGATCAACCAACAGATCCATATAAAAGATCAACCAACAGATCCATATAAAAGAGCCGTGGACTCATCCGTTGAGTACCAGCAAGGTCAATCAACCAGATCCATGCCCGAATTCAGAAAACAACTCTTACTCCTTGTTCCAATATCTTCCCCGACGTACTTGTGGGTATCTTCGGCGACCCAGAGCCCAAGCACCGTATGGTTAGCACCCTCTAGGATCCTTTGCAGGTCACCTAGCATTTCACTCATAGGCCGCTTCCTTGGTCCCTCATCCACTATACTAGAAGCTCACCATTTAAATCAAACCGAGGCTGGTCAATCAAGACCTCGGCCGCGACCTTGCTACGTGAGACGTCCTCCGTTGACTCTCCGTCAACAGTTGTAACTTTAATAGATAGGTCTCTACGACCTCATTCACAAGACGATCAAAATGCTTCCCCAACATTCTTGACATAAAATAGTCATTTAAAAATGACATAAAATAGTCATTTAAAAATAAGTTTCACATATAAATACAGTTCCAACAATATTTCCATCTTTTCTCATTACTCCGCATCCTTTCACATCCATCTTTTCTCATCTTACCACAATTTTATTTTCTTCATCAATTCCTATCACATCACATCATTCCCACATCAAATCACATCCAATCGCATTATCCACACATCAATCCACATCATCCATACATCCATCCACATCAATCCACATTATCCACACATCCATTCACATCAATCCACATTATCCACACATCAATCCACATTATCCACACATCAATTCACATCAATCCACATTATCCACACATCAATCCACATCATCCATACATCCATCCACATCCATCCACATCAATCCACATCATTCACTCATCATACACACACCAATCCACATCATTCACTCATCATACACACACCAATCCACATCATCCACATCAATTTATATCATCCACTCATCAATCCTTCCACATCATTCACATCAATCCACATCATTCATACATCCATCCACATCAATCCACATTATCCACACAATTTCATAAGTATTCCCATTTTCATCTAATCATATCTTTTTCTACCTCAACACTTAATTCCTCATTTCTCCTCATCAGATCTCATCCACTTGCATCTACCCATACATCTCATCACTTCACATACATTAACATCTATCCAATTTACATCGCATCTTATAACATCCATTTCACATCATATCACATTCATTCACATCCTATATCATTCATTCACATCCTGATTCACAGGTTATCACATTCATTCACATCCCTTATCATTCATTCACATCTTGATTCACATGCTAACACATTCATTAACATCCCATATCATTCATTCACATCCTTTATCATTCATATCTATCCAATTTAATTCCATCTCATCGCCTCTATCCTCGTTCTTCATATCCATCACATTCACATCCACATATATTCTTCCACATACATCCACATCCATTCTTTCACATATATCCACATCCAACATCCATTCTTTCTCATACATCCACTTCCATCCTTCACATACATCCACATCCATTCTTTCACATACATCCACATCCATCCTTCACATACATCCACATCCATTCTTTAACATACTTTCACATCCATCCTTTCACATACATACATCCACATCCATTGTTTCTCATACATCCACTTTTATTCTTCACATATATCCACATCCATCCATCCATTCATTCCCATCTATCTGATTCACATTACTTCTCATCACATCTATTCACCTCACATTCTTGTCACTCCTATTCTCATCGCATCCATCCATCCATTCATTCCCATCTATCTGATTCGCATCCCATCTCATCACATCTATTTACGTCTCATTCTCATCACATCTATCCATCCATTCATTCTTATCTATTTGATTCGCATCACATCTCATCACATCCATTTACCTCTCATTCTCATCACTTCTATTCTCATCACATCTATCCATCCATTCATTCCCATCTATCTGATTCGCATCCAATCTCATCACATCTATTTACCTCTCATTCTCATCACATCTATCCATCCATTCATTCTCATCTATTTGATTCGCATCACATCTTATCACGTCTGTTCTTAGAATGCAAGAGAATCCTTATTTTTGATATAAAGATTCTTTACACATCTATTTATGCATAATTTCAATTTTAAGGAGAATAACACTTTCGAAATAAAAATAAATCTTTTATGCATCTTTTTATGCATAAATTCAATTTTGATGAGAATAACTCTTTTGAATTAAAAATAAATTCTTTATACATCTTTCTATACATAAAATCAAAATTGATGAGAATAACTCTTTTGGAATAAAAATAAATTCTTTATGCATCTATTTATGCATAAAATCAAAATTGATGAGAATAACTCTTTTGGAATAAAAATAAATTCTTTATCTATCTATTTATGCATAAAATCAAAATCTAATGAAAATCACTCTTTTATAATAAAAAAATAACCAATATGCATCTTTCTATGCATAGAATTTAATTTTAATAAAAATAACACTTTTATAATAAAATTGTTTCTACTATGCATTTTTCTATGCATAGAATGAAAATAACACTTTTAGAATACACAAATAAAATTGTTTCTACTATGCATTTTTCTATGCATAGAATGAAAATAACACTTTTAGAATACACAAAGGATGGGGATTACTCTTTTTGAATAATAAAAGATAAAATTTATTTCATAAAATTTAAGAAAATTTTGCCATAACCTCCTTTGTATGGTTGACCATTTTTCAATTTTTCTATCCTAAAATTACTTAAAAATTATCCCCAATTGGTCTAAAGTATTCCAAACTAATCAAATTCTACTTTTAAAAGAGAAACAATATGAAAAGTTTAATTCCAACAATTAGATCACTTAACTAGGATAAAGAAGGGCTGAATTTAAGAAGAAGAGAGGGGGAAAGCCTTTCCAACAAGGCATAGCATCTGTTTATCATTTTAAAGATAACAAAAAATCATAAAACCATTAAAAGAATAAAGAAAAAGTAAGATTTCTTACTTACATGAATTTCTGGGAGCTTTCCTTTGGCTTGATGGTTTGAGAGAGGGATCTACTCTTGTTTGCAACAAGAGTGGCCACACCACCAATTCTTTAGAAGAGGGAATGGTCAAAAAACTAATGAATTATTAACAAATTCACAGTTTTTGGCTCTGGGGAGAGGAGCAAAGTAACAGTGCATAAAACACTATTAAGCTTTAACAAAGGGGGAGGCTTCTATTATTTATAAGAAAAAGTGAGCCTCTAACCAAGCAAACTGATTTTAGAATTTTCCAGATCAGTTTGGTCAATTTTTGACCATTTTTAGGTCAATTTAGCTTACTTTTTGGATCTGGTTAAAGCAAGAGAGATGAAAATATCTCATTATTTGTGAGTTTAAAACTCACCCACACATGGGAAATAGGCGCCTCCTTCATGAGGGGAATTTCCCCACTGAGGTGTCAAAAATGCATCATTTCACTAAATATCTCTTCTTTTTTAACTAATATCCTTGTCCTTAGTCAACTCTTCATCTTATGTGAGTATTTACTCATTTTTGGGGGGATTTTCTTCATTTATCTCCTCCATGCATTTAGATGAATCTGATTGGCCCCTCAGAACCTTAATTTAAATTTTTTCAAAAATCTGGACCCTCAAGATAAGGCCTTTTGAACAGATTATAATTGATTTCTAATGCACCTTCTAAAAATCTTTTTGAACTTCTGTTTTGGGAAATTTATTTTAATAAGAAGAGATATTTTTCCATCCAAAAATATCCAAAATCTGAATAACCTCTCTCTAGAACATTTTCTCTCTCTGAGCCAAAACAGGTAGAAACAAGATCTTTCTTTTTTGAAGAGGGATTTGATTACAAGGGAAGATACTGGACATCCTGAGAGACTGAGGAGGAATCTTACAGGTCAGTCCATAATGTGAACCCGACTAAATGAGCTGGCGCTATAACTATGCTTATCTCTAGTAATCCAAAAATGGATGTCACCACGCAGCCTGTCATCCCACTAGCTGCATATCACCCATAATCTCACCAACCATGCGAATGGTGTAGATGCAGAAACTATCACCCAAGCGGGTCATCAATGTCCATCTCGTAGCACGAGTTGAGCTCAATATCTCAACACTCCCCCTCGAGCTCAACTCCACACACTGCACTCCAAGTAAGCTCCTAAACCTGTGGAGCTTCTCTGTGCCCAATGTCTTCATGAAGATGTCAGCCACCTGATCCTCTGTGCTGACATATACCAGATCTACATCTCCTGATAGAACCTTCTCTCCCTCACAAAGTGATAATGCACCTCAATGTGCTTTGTTCTAGCATGATATACGTGGTTACTGGCCAACTGTATGCTGCTCATGTTGTCATACTATATGACAACTGCCCTATCCACGGGCTCTCCCATGTCACCAACTAGCTTCTCAAACCAAGCTACTTCACAAGCTGCCATAGCAGCACCCTTGTACTCTATCTCTGTACTCAACAAGGCAATTGTTGGCTGCCTCTTATTGCTCCAACTCACAGTAGCACTCCCAAATGAGAACATAAAACCACTGGTAGATTTCTTGTCTCTATAACACTACCATCCTAATCAGCATTGTGTACCCATGCAACTGTATCTCTAAACCAGCCTCGTAGAAAAGTCCATAATGACCTGTGAACTTTATGTACCTAAGGATCCGTCTAGTCGCATCCAAGTGTGGCTTCCTAGGGGCCAGCATAAACTGACTCACAAGTCCTACATCATAGCTCAAGTCTGGCCTTGTAATGGTCATGTAGATCAAACTACTGACTATGCGCCTGTATGTAGTAGGGTCCTCCAAAAGCTTACATGTACTTGCGGAAAGCTTTGTGTTCTGCTCCAATGGCATTATAATAGACTTGTAGCATGTCATACCATACTTGGACAACATGTCCAAGCCATACTGCCTCTGTAATAGAAAAATGCCATGAGATGATCTCACCACCTCTATGCCCACTAAATATGCCCACTAAATACCGCAACTCACCCAAATCCTTCATCTCAAACTTTTGCTTCAAAAGCATCCTAATATCATGTATGTCTGCATCATTATCACCAATGATAATCAAGTTATCCACATAGATGGCTAATAGCATGATCCCTCTATCTGTCTTTTTCACATATAGTGAAAAATCTACATTGGATATCTGAAATCCAATGGTAACAAAATACTCCTCGATCTTGTTAGACCATGCTCTGGGTGCCTGCTTCAAGCCATACAAGGCTTTGCATAACCTGCACACAAAATCTGGTTGTGCATCACTCTCATAACCTAGTGTGGCTACATCATGTATACTTCTACTTGTTGCAAATCACCATGCAAGAAAGCATTCTTTACATCCATTTGATTTAAAGACCAACCCTTCACTGCAGCCATAGCAACAACGACAGCTCTCATGGTTGCCATTCTTGTAATTAGGTTGAATGTCTCCTCATATTCTATGCCATAAGTCTACACATAGCCCTTGGCAACCAATCTTGCTTTGTACCTGCTCACTAAACCATTAGCATTGTGCTTGACTTTATACACCCACTTACATCCAATTGCCTTCTTTTCCTTAGGGAAAGGCACTAACTCCCATGTTACATTTGCATCCAATGCTGCCATCTCCTCATCCATGGCATATTCCCATTTCTTATTTCCAATTGCCTGCTCAAAGCAAGTGGGCTCAACCTCCTATAATACTTTTACCATGTAAGCATAATGATGGGTTGTATATCGATCATATCAACCTGTCACAACAGAGACCTACGTACACCTGGATCACTGGCACATGTCCTCAAAACAGCCTTGGTTCTCCTTACACTAGGAGTAACCACACATGGAATGCCAAGATCCTCATCAAGGCTCTGCTCAAAGCCACTAGAGTCACCATCCACATATGAGTGACCTGCTGTGATGAAAGATCAGGCACAAAAGGTTGATCTACCTTTTCCTTCCCTAACATTGGATCCACTGCTTGAGGACTCCCCGCGTCCACTCGGAACCTGTGATTGCTGCTCTACATGTGGTGCAACATCAGCACTTCTTACATCTGCATCTTCTGTTGCCTTCACTACTAGTGCATACTAACTGTTCATCTCATCAAAGATAACATCTCTGCTTACTCTCGCATCTCACGAGTTGTAGGGTTATAGCATCTATAATGTTTTTGCTCCATAGCATAACCAATGAAGATGCATATCTCTCCCTTTGGATCCAACTTTGTTCTCACTTCATCAGGAACATGTGCATATGCAATACACCCAAACACTTTCAAGTGAGACACATCCAGTCTTATGCATGTAAACTTCTATTTAGGAGTCATACCATGAACAGTTGCAGTGGGTGTCCTATTCATAATGTACACAATAGTTGCTACTGCTTCTTTTCCTCTAAAAGTAATGTGGCATATTCTTTTCTGCCATCAAGGCACGTGGCACTTCTGCAATGTGCCTATTTTTCCTTTCTGCAACACCATTCTATTGCGGAGGGTACCTGCACGTAAACTCCCTTTTGATTCCTTGCTTTCTCAGGAAATCGCTGAACTCATTGGAGAAATATTCTCCCCCACCATCTGATCTTAGGCATTTTATTTGCATGCCTTTTTCCTTCTCGACCAAGGCTTTAAATCTCTGAAAGTGAGCAAACACCTCACTTTTCTCCTTCATGAAATAAACCCACACTTTCCTAGTGTGGTCATGAATGAATGTAACATAGTACCTGCAAGCTGTAATTGTTGCAATCTTAGTCAGTCCCCATGCATCTGAGTGTATGACATCCAATGGCCTTGCACTGACATGCTTTTCATGTGGGAAAGCATGTTTGGCCTGATTATTACCAAGTTGGCATGATTCACATACCTTATGCATACCGTCAACCTTAAGCTTTGGCAAACCTGCAACAATATTTTGGGCCTGCATAGACTTCAATCATTGTACATTCACATGACCAATGCGCTTGTGCCATATGTCAATATCTACAATGACACCTATTCCATGCATAAACATGGCTGCCTTTATCTCAGGCATGTTCACATCCAAAGTAAACATCCTGCCATTTCTGTTACCCTTTGTAACCAAGAGACACTTATTTTTGAAGTCTTCCACAAAACATCCTTAAGGATTAAACCTCACTTACAGACCCTGCTCAACCATCTGTCCTAAGAGAAACTAGGTTCTTTGTAATATTCAGAACATGAAGTACATCAGCCAAGTACTTTATTTTACCATCCTGCATAGACAATGAGACTTTACCAACATGCGCAATATCATCACCTGTTTCTTCATAACCTGGTTTTTTTATTTTTTGCACATCTCTAAACCACTCTACATGATTTCTCCTGTGGTAAGAGGTGCCAGAATCCACATACCATATATCTTGAGATCCTCACACATCCCCTGTTATGGAACTAAGCATATGCTACATCACAAACAACTGCTCACTTCTCATCACCTCCATGTTTGCTAGATGATGCATAGTTGCCTTGCTACAACTTCCCACTTTTAATGTCATTCTGCTTTTTGTAGCAATCCTTTGCCATGTGTCTTGGTTTGCCATAGTAATAGCACTCTATGCTATTTTCATTTTGTAAGATTTCTCCCTCTAGCTTTTGAGGTGTACAGGTGTAGGAACCTCCCCTTCTGATCTTGTAATTATCCCCCTCTTTGAAATAGAAGAAAGATCCTGTTTTACCCTGTTTTGGCTTGGAGAGAGAAAATATCTAGAGAGAGGTAATCCAAAATTGAGATTTTTTTGGATATAAAAATCCTCCTAGTGTCTAAAATGGTTTCCCCTGAAACAAAAATTCAAAAAGAACTTTCCAATGTGCAATTGGAATTAATTGAAAATGTGTATAAAGGACCTTAATGCCTGAGGGTCTAGATTTTTAAAAAATTTTAGATTATGGTCCAATTAAGGTTCCTATGGGCCAATAGGATCAATCCAAGTGTGGGGAGGAGATAAATCCAATGAAAAAGAAAATACCCAAAAATGAGTAAATGCCCACATAAGATGAAGAGTTGACTAAGTACAAGGTTTATTAGTTAAACACTATGAGATATTACTAAAAAAATGAGATATTTTGGTATAATGATACATTTTTGACACCTTGGTAAGGAGAGGGGGGGACTTCAAGGAGGTGTCTATTTCACACATGTGGTGGAGTTTGACTTGGTTAGAGGCCTCCCTCACCTATAAATATATCCTTAGTCTTTTGTAAAAAAAATCTATGAAATATAACATGCCAGTATTATACAAAAATAATGATAATTTTGATTATCCCTTAAAAATCCTCTACTTTTGGAGAGAGTGGAGCATCTCTCTCTCTTCAACCATCCTTGGAGCTTTCCTTTCAACACACAAACCAATTGATTGGTTGGGGGCTTCTTCTATGATAGAGAAGCAAGCAAAAACAAGAGATAAAGTGTAATTTTATGGTTTTTCTCTACTATTCTCAATGTTTTCACTTCTCAACCCCTTTCAAGCTTGATAAGTTTCTTAATTAAGTGTTTATAATGCAAATCAAGCTTTTCTTACGAGTTGAATAATTAAGAAAAGTTTACATTTATGCTTGAATTAGGATGCTTTTATGTTTATCTCTCTCCCCCCCAAAGAATGGTCATTCCTATGACCAATTCTCTATTCAATTGATGTTTCTCATGGAGAAATTCTCAATTCACAAATCAAACTCTAGGCTTGTGAAGCTAGAGGTTAAGAAAATGGTTTTTTATACTTATATGCTAGTAAATTATGGTAATTTTTTGTGTTAAATCTATAAATTAGATTTAAGGCTAAAAGATAGTTATACTATCATAAATACATTACTAAGTCTTATTCTCTTGAAAATTTTAAAAAATTATCATTAGTAGTAGTGGAGCTATGGCAAAATTTTTAAGTTGACACATAATTCATTCTTATGCATAACGTGAAAAGAGGACTTCCTAGCATATTCTAGGATTGAATATCCTAGGCTAAAAGAATGATTTTCATCACATTCAAGGAAAAATTAATTTTTAAGGTTTATGTATAATTAAATAATTAAGAAAATAGAAAATTATGGTAATTTTATTTAAATGATAAAAGAGGAATTCCCATGACATTTGGAATTCAATCATTTAAATAGGAAGAGTGAAACTCCTAGCATTAATGGATATTTTATTCAAATTCAAAGATAAAGTTTATATAAATTTATTTTATGCATGAGAAATATTTAAATGATAAAAGAGAAATTCTCATGACATTTGGAATTCAATCATTTAAATAGGAAAAGTGGAATTCTTAGCATATTAGAATTAATGGGTATTTTATTTAAATTCAAAGATGAATTTTAGATAAATTTATTTTATGTATGAGAAATATTTAAATGATAAAAGAGGAATTCCCATGACATCTGGAATTCAATCATTTAAATAGTAAAAGTGAAATTCTTGAAATATTGAATTAATGGATATTTTTATTAAAGAAAAGAGGAATTTTAGATAGATTTATTTTATGATAAAAGAGGAATTCCCATGACATTGGAATGCAAATAAATAAATTCAAAAAGAGGATTTCCCATGATATTTGAGGTCCAAGAAATTAAATGAAAAAAAGATAAATTTTTAGTATAATTCAATTTATGATTATTTATCAAAAGTGAAAATATGGGTAGAATTGAATTTTCTAAATCCCATGAATTCTTTTATTCAAAAGAAGAATATTAAATATAAATCATTTGCGAAATTGAGAAAGAATATGGAAATAGTCATCCTCGAGAAAAAGAACCTCTATCTAGGCCAAGCAATTGGCATAAATTTAGAAAAAGTCCCATTATCGGTATCGAAGTAGAAAAAGCTACTAAATAGGAATAGGATGTGAATGAATGCGATAAGATGTAAATGGGATGTGAATGGATGTGATAAGATGTAAATGGGATGTGATAGGATGTGAATGGATGTGATAAGATGTAAATGGGATGCGATAGGATGTAAATGGGATGTGATAGGATGTGATAAGATGTAAATGGGATGCGATAGGATGTGAATGGGATGTGATAGGATGTGATAATATGTAAATGGGATGCGATAAGATGTGAATGGGATGTGGTGTGATGAAAATGAATGAGGATGAGATGTGAAGTAAATGGATGTGGATGTGAATGATGAGATGAGAGGATATGTGAAAGGATGAGATGTGAAGTAAATGGATGTGGATATGAATGATGAGATGAGAGGATATGTGAAAGGATGAGATAGGAAGTAAATGGATGTGGATGTGTATGTGAAAGAATATGATGTTAATGGATGTGGATGTGTATGTGAAAGAATGTGATGTAAATGAATGTGGATATGTATGTGAAAGAATGTGATGTAAATGAATGTGGATGTGGATGTGAAAGAATGTGATGTAATGTAAAGGGATGTGGATATGAAAGTGATGCGGATGTGGATGAGATGTGATGAGATAAAAAGAGATGTGGATGTGAATGTGCTCTGGACGTGGATGAGATGTGATGTAATGTAAAGAGATGTGGATGTGGATGTGAATGTGATGTGATGTAAATAGATGAGATTTGATGTGAATATATGTGGATGTGAAGTGATAGATGTGAATGTATGGATAGATGTGGATAGTCGTGTATGTGAATGATTGGATGGATGAGGATGAATGAGATGGGATGTGTATGAATGAGATATGATGTGGATGTGATATAATGTGGATAGAATGTATGTGATGGAATGGGGGATACAATGAATGTGATGGGATGTGATGTGATGTGAGTCGGATAAGTATGAATGGGTGAGATGTGATATGATATGATATAAATTGGGATAGATGTGAATGGATGATATGTGATGTGAATGGATGAGATGTCATGTGATGTGAATCGGGATGTGAATGAATGAGATGTGATGTGAAATGAATGTGATGTAAATGGGGATATATGTGAATGGATGATATGTGATGTGAATGGATGTGATGTGAATGAATGAGATGTGATGTGAATGGATGAAATGTGATGGGATGTGAATTGGGATAGATGTGAATGAATGAGATGTGATGTGAATGGATGAAATGTGATGGGATGTGAATTGGGATAGATGTGATGTGAATGAATGAGATGTGATGTGAATGGATGAAATGTGATGGGATGTGAATTGGGATAGATGTGATGGGATGTGAATTGGGATAGATGTGAATGAATGAGATGTGATGTGAATGGATGAAATGTGATGGGATGTGAATCGAGAAGGATGTGAATGAATGGGATGTGAGATGAAATGGATGTGATGTGATGTGGATCGGGGTAAATATGAATGGACGAGATGTGAATGAATGTGATGTGATGAGATGAGATGTGGATATGGGTAGATGCGAGTGGATGAGATGTGATGAGTATAAATGTGGAAAGATATGATGAGATGGAAAATGATGTGATTGGATGAGAATGGATGAATGATGAGATGGAAAATGATGTGATTGGATGAGAATGGATGAATGATGAGATTGGAAAATGATGTGATTGGATGAGAATGGATGAATGACGATGGGAATACAAATGATGTGATTGGATGAGAATGGATGATGAGATGGAATACAAATGATGTGATTGGATGAGAATGGATGATGAGATGGAAAATGATGTGATTGGATGATGAGATGGAAAATGATGTGATTGGATGAGAATGGATGAATGACGATGGGAATACAAATGATTTGACTTGGATTAAGTAATGTGGATTGATGTGAAACAATGTGGAAAGACAAGAGTTTGTTATAGAAACTGTATTTATGACCTGTTTTTAAATGACTGTTTTATGTCAAGAATGCTGGGGAAGCATTTTGACCGTCTTGTGAATGAGGTCGTGGAGACCTAAGTGGAGACCTAAGTGATTAAGTTGCAACAGCTGACGGAGAGTCAATGGAGGACGTCTTGCTTATAACAAGGTCGGCCGAGGTCTTGACCAACATCGATTCGATTTAAATGGTGAGCTTCCGGTACGGTGGTGAGCTTCCGGTACGTTGGATGAGGGACCAAGGAAGCGGCCTATGAGTGAAGCGCTAGGTGACCTGCAAAGGATCCTAGAGGGTGCTGACCATACGATGCTCGGGCTTTGGGGCGCCGAAGATACCCACGCATGCATCAAGGAAGATATTGGAACAAGGAGTGAGAGTCGTTTTCTGAATTCGGGTATGGATCTGGTTGATTGACCTTGCTGGTCCTCTCAACGGATGAGTTCATGGCTCTTTTATATGGATCTGTTGGTTGATCTTGCTGATCTTCAATGGAGAGTCCATCTAGATTTTCATAAGTGAATATATTGTCGGGTACTATGAGCTAGGAGTGGACAGGTGGTGAGCGTTCTAGTTGCCAATGATACCATAGGTACACCGATGAAGGAGTGATTGGAAATTAGAATTCAACCAGATATTTTGGAGAACTATTCAATGATACTATGGTTTCATTAAAAGATTGTTTTAAAGTTAGCTGAATTTGTTTAACAGGCAATTTCATATTGGGTGTGTAAGTGGTGTGACTATCTTCAAGTTTGCATAAAGCATCGGCTAGGGGGCCTGGGAACTCTTTTCCCTGGTACCCGAGACAAAACCTAACCAAATTCTTAAATGGATCCCATCTCTACAGTGGTTGGGCGGTTGGCTAACCCATGGGATTGGATGGGGTTAGACTGGACTGATGGATCCCTAAAATGAGACTCAATTCTGTTATGGTACGATAGATGAAGTAAATCCCGGATAGTAATTGTTCTATGAAAAAGAATCAACAGGTGTGCCTCTCGATGAGGAAAAAAGTGTTGGTCTCTATTATCCAAGGAAAAAAGTGTTGGTCTCTATTATCCAAGGAAAAAAATGAGACTCAATTATGTTATGGTACGATAGATGAAGTAAATCCTGGATAGTAATTGTTCTATGGAAAAGAATCAACGGCGGCTGTGCCTCTCGATGAGGAAAAAAGCGTTGGTCTCTATTATCCAAGTGCAAGTTTCTTCCTTGATCTGACCAAGTGACTTACAGGTTCGGTTGGATCAGTTTGGTCAGTGTGATGACCTTGACTATGTTAGAGTAGAAATATCCTAGAGGAATCGCTCGTGCTTTCTGGGTGAGGGAAGTTTTTTCTGGGTTCGGTTTTGGAAGAACTAAGGGATTAGTCTCTTGTCCGGATATCCGTGGGCTCTGCCCCGAGTGAGAGGCTCTGCCTCACACACAAGAAGTGCTACTTCCACTCCTAGCACCCCCAAATTCATTGCGCGGAGGGGGCAGGGATCTTTCACATTTTGATTTCTTTGCCAACCACCTCGGCCTCTTTGGCTCCCCCCTGCCTCTAGACTGGCCTCTTCCACCTGTGTATGATTGCTGTTGTGAATCATTGGACTGTTGTTGTCCAGAATTCTGATTTCCTTGTCGGCCACCACCTTAGCCTCAACCACGGCCTCTACCTTTTGCTTTGTGAAGAAGAATCCTCACCTAAATCCTTTTCTTCTATGAGCAGCATAGATATCAAGTCTCAAAAGTTGGGAATATTCTCCCTAACTGCAATAAAGGTCTTGAATGGCATGTACTCTTTGCCAAGCCCATTCAGACAGACACTCACCAAATCATCATCCTCCACTGATACATTGATAGACCCAAGGGATTCAACAATGCCTTTGATCTTTAAGGCATATTCATTGATGGACATGCTTTTCTTTTCCACAGTATGCAACTCTTGCTTTAACTGCAACTTCCTTGACTTTGTGTTAGTCTAGAACATCTAAACCAGATTTTGCCATGCAACTACTGGAGTGTTTGCATCCTATATGTGTCCTATATCATAGTGTTTGTGACACTAATTGAAAGCTAGTACATGACTTTTCTTGCACCCTTATTCCAATCCTTGAATGCCTTTATATCCGCCTTTATATCCGCAAGAGTGGCATTGTCCTCAAATAACTCTGGAGGCTCCTCATTGTCTCTTTCTACATAATCCCAAGATCCTTTACCCATTAGGAAATTGGTTATTCTGAACTTCCAGGAATGGAAGTTATTCTTATCCAGCTTCTCACGACTAACAATCTGATTAATTCTGTCAAACATGTTTTTTTGCAGCAATCAAATTACCTGCAACAAACAGACAACTTTTGTATGCAACCTCTAATACAGCAGTATCTCTCGTAATTGCTATGTAGTGGTACTTCAATATAGCCTGTGTGTCACCAAATGTGACCATAGTACATGTACATACACCCAATATCAACAATACATGTGCAAACCCTGTCTGCACTTCCAAAATGCACAGCTGCGCTGCAATAACCAGATTTCGAGCAAAAAAAGTTCTCTACCAGAACTTCCAAAAAACTACCAAAAATACCCTGCAGTGTGACGAAACTGGGCCCGTAAACAGTATACCTGCCATGTAGCTCCTCTCCGATGAAGACAGCTCCTTAATGGGAGATGTGTAGCTCCCAGAGATACTGAGGGGGGTTCTATACCTAAACTAAGAAGGGGAAAGAAGTGATGGTGCTCTTACCCGTGTAGTACCTCTTCCTTCCTTGCTTGTTCTTGCCTCTTGCCTCTTTCTTGCCTCCTTAGATTTGACACAAACCAGGCTTTGATACCATAAAGAGAATGTGGGAGAGAGGGAGAGCTTCAAACCCTAGCAAGCAAATACACACACACAAGAGAGAGATGGATAGCTAAATTTTCTTCTATCTTCTTATTATCTACTCAACCAGCATAACATAAAGATAAGAGTACACACTATATGGGTTAGTACTCAACTACTACAACATACAAGGGTCGATCCATAATGTGAACCCGACTAAATGAGCTGGCTCTATATCTATGCCAGTCTCTAGTAATCCAAAATGGCTATCACACAGCCTGTCATCCCACTGGCCACATATCACCCATAATCTCGCCAACCATGCCAATGGTGTAGATGCGGAAGCTATCACCCAAGCGAGTCATCAATGTCCACCATAGCACTAGTTGAGCTCGATATCTCAACAAATATCTACAAGCTACAACATCATTCCCATCCTTTTTAAGATCTGGTAATCCTCGTACCTAGGGAATATCATACCTCTCTCTTAGAGACTACTAACCTATCAGGCACCATAACTATGTGTCTTTCTGGCTATCAAAGTCTGAGGGTCCAACTCCTACCAAACATATTCTTGCCATTGCCAAAATCATATGATGAGTAGTACCATAGGCAAACTCGACCATAGGGATGTACCTCCCCCAATAAAATGGTCACCTAGAGCCATATGCACAAAACATAATCTCCAAAACCTAATCCCATCCTCTCTGTCTATCCACCATCAAATTGAGAATGATTAGAAAAACACAAGTCTAATAAATAATCTCTAGACTACCTATTGTAGGAGAATCACAACATAAGAAATTTCTCTTCTAATCTCAGCACAATCCAACACACTGATTGTATCATCACGATGTAAACAATCGGTTCTGAATATAGTACTGCACTCAAACATGTGAAATGATCCCTAAGTCTTGGTCTAAATCAATGAAGATCCCTGCCTCGACCTAAGTCTGCAAAAAACTGGGTAAAAGATTCACCCACCCCAATCCTAGTACCCCATCCAAATTACCCTTTTGATTTTCTTGTGAAGTCTTATGTAACTATAACTTGTGTAGGGTAACTACCCCTTGTAAGGATAGGACATAACAAGGTTAGAAAATATAGACACACCAAAAAACTCTAAATGTTGTAAATCCTAGTGTTCCATACCACTAGGATGTGCACCATGTAACATTTCCTTGAGACTTTCAGGGTGATCAATCCTTTCCCAACTAAGTATTGGTGCACTACACCTCCACCCCATGTCATGGTCTGCGTTACAAGTAAACCATTGAAATAACAATAAAATAATTCACACTTGTCCACATGTGACACATCCACAACAACTCGCATCATAATTTTTCTCCAACACAGAAATATACCATGTGATCTGTACCAATCCCGAGATATTTTGACTATTGTCAAGCAATCTCATCCTAATGGAGCTCCAATAGGGAAATATACCATGTGATATGTCCCAATCCCAAGATATTTAGACTATTGTCAAGAAATCTCATCCTCCCCCAACTAGCTTATCCTCAGAGGTTGAGACCCTGGGATCAAACAATCCTGTGATCAACTAACCGTTCAACTAGAAGACCACAAGTAACGCATCAGAGAAAACATCTACAAAACCGTGCACTGTGAAACCAATGTCCCCCAAACATCTGACTTAACCAATGCCCCCCAATGTTAATTATAAACTATAATTAACTTCAGACAAAAGAGTACCAACACATTTAAATAGTTCATAATAAATATACATAATATTACGAAGTCATGTTGAGTTAAAAAAATAGAGGTGAGACCGCAAAGTCACCCTTTAAAATATTGGAGCATCTTCCATTACAAAGGACAAAACATTAAATGGATGCATAACTCTAAATATATTTACAAGTAACTAACTAAGACACAAGCCTATTGACCAAGTCCCATTGCTACGTTCACATAATACACGTGCTCACTCGGTTGCATTTTCACTCTCAGCTTCTACACAAATTTGGCATTACCAAAGTTGTGAGTGCTACCATGGTTAAAAAGGATGTGCACAGTCTTCCCTAACACCAACTCATACATATGTATCAAGTCATTGATCGAAGACTACCATGCAGAAAACACATTATGTGCAAGCACTTTCACCTAAAACAAATAGGAAAAAAGCACGCAAAATAAAACGACCCACCTGTACTTCACGCAGGAGAGATGAAGATCTATCTCTGAATCATTGCGACTCGCTTCACTCAATTTCGTAACGGGCTAAGTACCAAGGGGATAAGGCCTTCCCTTTTATGGCTAAAAAAACACCTAAGTCCTTTTTTTCCAAAAAGAGGGGCCCTTTTTAAAGTGTGCTAAAAAACCTCCCCCTCCCTCTTGTGTTTTAATAAATGAAGCTCCCATGTTTTTTTAATATTAAAAATAGCATGACTATTTGTTTAAGAAAACAATAGCCCTATAAATGGCATAAACGTGCTTTTTCTCTTCCAAAAAAAATAGCTCACCACTTTTTCCCTCTCTCTCTCTCTCTCTCTTTCTCTCTCTCTCTCTCTCTCTATATATATATATCCACTGCCCATCAGGCCCCATCTTTTGTTTGCTTGCTATGTCACATGTGTAAGCCCTACGGCATGTGTTTGACTTGTACACGCCAATATGACATGTTTCAAGTGTTGTACACCCTATTGGGATAGCCTATGAGGCCTTTGCACAGCCCGCAGTGCAAGGCAAGAAGCCCTGTGCACCACATCTCAAGATGGCCTATGCCGACTGCAACACTAACCCTGTCTTTTTTCTATGCATGCCCTCTATTGTGACTATAGCCGTGCTTCCCTACAGTCAAACTTACCTCAACCTAAATCTTTGGAATCGGACCCAAAAAATGCAACTTGGGTTTGTGATTAATCAGGTCTCGCGTGCAGATCAGTACACCTCAAGCCCTTGCAGACAAGCCATGAAACCTACACATATTGTGTTTCCTTGCATCCTTGGCTACAAATTTCAAACTCTACATCCGGCTTGACAGCAAATCATAGCTTCAAAGTCATGCTTCAACTATGCTAGCTATGCTTGCATTATCACGTTGGTGGATCACTACATAATCATGTCATAATTACACTTTGTATAATTACGTTGTTAATCTTTGCATAATCCCATCAGGCCCAAGTCAAAACATCCATTGTAGTTTCACACAATAGCAAGCCACATTTGGATTTCACAACTAGTAAATAAAGCTTTGTAATCTTCAAAAGTGGATAACATCTTCATGGTTACAAGCACTTGCTACTCCTACTCACACAACACAAACAATCTGCAACGCTAACAAGAGTGGCTCCTTAGACTTGTTCAAGAAAATCGTGATGTGCTCAGAATCGATGGTCTCCAAACAAATAGATTCACCAGCCATGGACCAGAGTCAATGCATCATTTTTCCCACACTAGACTGGTTGAACGGAGTTGGGATCATGTGGAGAGAACAAAGGGAACATTGTGTTTGGGAGAAGGGTTTTCCAGGGTAATAATCCTTAAAGATCATTTGAAGAATCAACAGTGTCCTAGTTAGGGGTTGGCATACCCTTGAGGAGAAACTCTTGTGATAACTTCATCAACAAGCACTCATGTTTGATATGTTTTTTTTCATAACGTTGTGTGTACTTGGAAATATGGCTATTGAGGCCTTGAATGATTTTATTTGAAAAAACGCCTTGCTAATGTGTTGGCTCATTCTAGCCCTACTGTCGCCTTCTTTAATTTTCAGCTTTCATGGTGTTTTAAATGGTGGTATGTCTTAAGCATATTTCTTTGATTACATTCTCTTGTTAATCATTACTATTAGTGGTATGCCTAGCCCTTCCACCCATGGAGACCAAGCTCTTCGTCTACTTAAAGGCAAGATGTTTGCTCGACATCAAGACCCTCTCACTGAAAACAAGGCATTGAAACTTCTTGCTCTTGAAGAGGAGACCAAGCTATTGATGATTTTCCAAGAAGATCCCAATGAGCAACATGTGATGGAAGTCAAGAAGAAAGCCTTGTTTGCAGAACATGTGGAAGAGCTAGCAACAAAGCCAAAGGAATTATTTGGCTCTTTCCTCCTACTTGATTGCAAATTAGGTGGTGATCTTTGATGGAGATGAAAACCTCAAGTTTCAAAAATCCCCAATGTCTTGCTCCTAAACCAAGAGAGGAAGGTTGATCCAAGTCTCATACTTTGGCCATGAAGAATTTTCAGCCATCTCTCATCGCCCCAACCACAAAGAAGTGCCATCACACCATCTAGCCTCAGGTCCTTGGGAACCATTGTTCATAATAGAAAGAGAGATTCGTAGGCACTCATGTAGGCCAAGAAACCCCACATTAGGGGAAGGTTGAGGTCTATAGGGGCCCTTTAAGATGCCATGTGATTAAAAGGTTATTAAGGAAAAGAGCCAATCGTGTGATGCCATGTATACAAAAATGTTGGGTGATTAAAGGTGGTCAAAAGATTCTCTAAAAGATGCCTTTTTGTACTTTTCATTTCCAAAAAGTGAGGGGGAAAGTTTTTGAAATTTCGAACGTCCATAACTTCTACATATGAGCTCAAAATTTGTCGGAGATTATAGATCCAGAATCTACTCGTCGATCTCTTTCCATAGATATGTCACATGATATAGTTTTGCTCGCTCGATTTCAAATTCAATTTTGGCGAGAAACTTTGAAATTCAAACTTCTAGCCGTTTGAAGAACAAGAAGGTATCTAAAGTCAAAGAAACTTAACGTTTTAACAAAAAGTCATTAAAATCATAATATGGCAGCTTAAAGGGCCCCTATAGACCTCAACCTTCCCCTAATGATTTTTGGACTGCAACCCAATTTTTGTACGTACACATATTACATTGACATTACATAGGTGCACACATTATTTACATTGGCATTTTGAATTGGAAGTGCTAAAGAATAAGAAAGAGGAGCCACACCACGCTACTTGAATTCTCTGCTTATGAGTTCCCCCCCAATAGCAAGTGTTTCAATGTGGTTGAGTGGCCTCTTATGCTCCGTAGCTCCAATAGGAGTGTTTTTCATATGGGAGATGGTCTGCATAAGCTTTTCCACACACACTGGTCTCTCTTGATTTACACCCTTAAGCTCCGTGATTTTTGCTTGAGCCTGCTGAAGTAGGCACCTTGGTGTACACGAGCAAGGTTAACATGGAGCATATGCAACTGTGATGACAAGTAGAAGACTCTACCAGCGTAGTCTTTGAAAGTTGGTGGGTGATGCGCTCTTGGGTCAGCTTGGTATAGATGCCCATCAACCCATATATCCACATTAGTGTGACCCCCTTGGCTACATACATTCCTCTCGTGTTCTGTGAGATGAACCTTTCCCGAAGTTGCATACTCTTCCAACACCTTCACATGCAAATGCACCTTGCATCGATTCAATGGCACATTAGTGTTAGTGATTTCATGCAATGCCATGCTTAGAAGGAGTTGATAGTGGAAAAAAACAGGGGCCCTAATATCAAAGTAGAGAGAGAGAGAGTGTGTGTGTGTGTGTGTAAAAAATTGAATGTTTTACATATATATGGGTCTGGGGTCAGTTTCAAAGTATTAAACTTGCATAATGGGACAAAACAATTTGTCCATTCCTCCCCCCTTAGTTACGAGCTTGCTAGAAAGAGAAGAGAGAGAATGAAAACAATTAGACCCTATTTTTGTAGGGGAGTTATGGGCTAGAAAGCTCAAATTATAGGCGCCAAGTAGCCCTCTTGATTGAACTGGTCTCCTTAAGAAAGCACAAAATTAGCCTTAAGCCCTAAAAATTAGGAATCCTTACAAGGCCCAAAAGATGTCCAAAGGTCTCCTAATGACCTAGGCTTTCAAATTTGAAAATTTCAAAGTCTAGCTTGGCAGGGTTGCAAATTTTAGGCCTACTAGCCTAGCTTGCTAGGATGCCAAACAAAAGAAGGGGGTCAAACTCCAAAAGAGAACATCTAATTTGCTAGTATTGCCAATTTCAATTTCCAAAGTTTCAAGTTTACCAAATTACCTTAGGTTTTTACCTATTATTTTTATTATATAAATTCTTTTTTTTGGATGAATAGTAAGTATATATATTACTTCAAATCTATCTTTACATCGAGACAGATTTAAACCAGAGATTCTAACCTAGCACACCCCCTAGTCATACACCTTTACTACATTCAAAAGACTACATAACAGATTCCATCTATCTTCCTCCATCACAAAACTCGACTACTCCCATGAGATCTGGTAACCCAACTGAATGCAGGCTTTCATCAGAGCTTTAGTAGTACATCCTCTAGGGGTTTTCTTCTCCAACACTTCCCCCTTTTTACCAGATTCTAACTGTAGGCCTTGTCCCAACAAGGTTTTGTACGAATGCCACAAATGTATAGTCCACTTGCTTTTCCTTGAGATACCATCTTCTAGTTTTAGGACCAAATTTAACATGTTTGGGCTTTAAATCCAAACCAATACAAACCTACATCATATTAATCATATGTTAGGTTTCCCTAGTATACATGATAGTCCCCCAAAAAGATATAGAAATCAAGTGATGCCATTTTGCAACCTCTGAATCACCTAACCCATCCCATGTTTATCGAGCTTGTTCACACATCCTATAGACCAACACATATACACACTCTAAAGCATCATTTCTATCATATCCAATCCAAGAGAGGATCTATTCTAAAATACAATACAATTCCTAGTAACCCGAATTTCCACAAGCAGCAAGCTTTGATAATACTAAATAGTACATATGCAGCCCCGTCATTAGATATTCATTTCCCTAGAATCGAGTCCTAATGGCCCTAAATTCCTATACAATGTTCAACAACCCACTTGCCAATTTTTCTCATGCTCCTCTCATACTGGGACAGTCCCAAAATGCATGTTTTCCATCCTCCAAGAAGGCAGTTCTACATCTGGGGCAACACCCACTAGTAAAGTTTTTCTACATTAGCTTAATCCCAATGGGCAAAGCCCGCATACATAAGAAAACCTGAAATTTGACAGGGATATGGCACTCCGACAAGTCTTTCCATCTCCTCTTCAAGCAGAGCTGTAGTCAAAGCTCAAACTCACCCCCAAATTATGTTACAATATTCCACATTAATTTCCCCCTTTCTTTGTTTTGTATACAAATCCCTAGTTTTTCCTTTTAACAATTTAGCCCCATTGAACCAAACCCAGTCTTTTTGTAAGATTCCTCCCTCCAACTTTTGAGGTGTGCATGTGTAAGAACCTCCCCTTCTAATCTTATAATTATTCCCCTCTCTGAAATAAAAGAAAGATCCTGTTTTACCCTGTTTTGGCCCTGGAGAGAAAAAATGTCTAGAGGGAGGTAATTCAAAATTGAGATATTTTTGGATATAAAAATCCTCCTAGTGTCTAAAATGATTTCCCTTGAAACAAAAATTCAAAAAGAACTTTCCAATGTGCAATCGAAATTAATTGAAAATAGGTATAAAGGACCTTAGCCTAAGGGTCCAGATTTTCAGAAATTTTTGGATTATGGTCAATTAAGGTTCCTATGGACCAATAAGATTAATCCAAATGTAGGGAGGATATAAATTGGATAATAAAAGAAAACCCCCCCAACAATGAGTAAATGCTCACATAAGATGAAGAATGAACTAAGGACCAAAGAAAAGAATTAAAAAACTGAATTTTGACACCTCAGCGTGGGGATCTCCCCTCATCAAGTAGGTGCCTTTTTCTCATCAAGTAGGTGCCTTTTTCTCATCATTACCCCCAATTCTTAATCAATAAAATGAGATATTTTTATCTCTACTCTCTCCTCTTTCAAAACTAGATCCAAAAAGTAAGCTGAATTGACCCAAAAATGATCAAAAATTGACCAAACTTATCTAGAAAATTCTAGAATCAGATTGCTTGGTTAGAGGCTCACTTTTTCCTATAAATAGAAGCCTCCCCCTTTGTTAAAGCTTAATGGTGTTTATGCACTATCTACTCCTGTCTTGAGCCATCTACATTGAATTTTTTAATAATTCAATTGTTTTTGGCCTAATCCTCTCCAAAGTGAATTGGTGGACACTCTTGCTTCAAACAAGAGTAGAACCCTCAATCCCTCAAGCCAAAGGAGAGCTTACAAGCTCTATGTAAGTTAATTTTCTTACTTTGTTTAATGAAAAATCTATGATTTTTTTAATTTTTATGTTTTGCAAATGTTTGAATTAAATTCAAATGCTATGCCTTGATAAAAAGGCCACCCCCTTCTCTTCTTTACATTCTAACCTTTCTTAATCCTAGAAAGATTAATTACGAGATTAATTAAACTCTTCTTATTGTTTACTCTCTTGAATTTAGAAAATTATGTAGATTAGAGTTCTATAAATCTAACTTGGATCATAGAAAGATGCATAAAGGAATTGTTTTTAATTACAAAAGTGTTATTCTCATTAATTTTGATTTTTATGCATAGAAAGATGCATAATGGATTTTTTTTATATTTCAAAAGTGTTATTCTCATTAAATTTGATTTTTATGCATAGAAAGATGCATAAAGGAATTTGTTTAGTACAAAAGTGTTACCCTCATTAAATTTGATTTTTATGCATGGAAAGATGCATAAAGGAAAATTTTTAATTACAAAAGTGTTATTCTCATTAAATTTTATTTTTATGCATAGAAAGATGGATAAATGACTTTTTTTATTACAAAAGTGTATTTCTCATTAAATTTGATTTTTATGCATAGAAAGATGCATAAAGGAATTTGTTTAGTACAAAAGTGTTACCCTCATTAAATTTGATTTTTATGCATGGAAAGATGCATAAAGGAAAATTTTTAATTACAAAAGTGTTATTCTCATTAAATTTGATTTTTATGCATAGAAAGATGGATAAATGACTTTTTTTATTACAAAAGTGTTATTCTCATTAAATTTGATTTTTATGCATAGAAAGATGGATAAAGGACTTTTTTTATTACAAAAGTGTTATTCTCATTAAATTTGATTTTTATGCATAGAAAGATGCATAAAGGAATTTTTTATTTCAAAAGTGTTATTCTCATTAAACTTCATTTTTATGCATAGAAAGATGCATAAAGGAATTTTTTAATTATAAAAGTGTTATTCTCATTAAATTTGATTTTTATGCATAGAAAGATGCATAAAGGATTTTTTTTAAATTATAAAAGTGTTATTCTCATTAAATTTGATTTTTATGCATAGAAAGATGCATAAAGGATTTTTTTTCATTACAAAAGTGTTATTCTTATTAAATTTGATTTTTATGCATAAAAAGATGCAGAAAGGAAATTTTTTATATTTCAAAAGTGTTGTTCTCATTAAATTTAATTTTTATGCATAGAAAGATGCATAAAGGAATTTGTTTTATTACAAAAGTGTCATTCTCATTAAATTTGATTTTTATGTATAGAAATATGCATAAAGAAATTTTTGTTTTATTTTAAAAGTGTTATTCTCATTAAATTTTTTTTTTATTCATAGAAAGATACATAAAGGAGTTTTTCTTATTTCAAAAGTGTTATTCTCATTAAATTTGATTTTTATGCATAGAAAGATGCATAAAGGAATTTTGTATTACAAAAGTATTCTCATTAAATTTGATTTGGCGTGAGTTTTGAGTGTATTTTTCTAAACTGGTCACACCTTTTTTCCTCAAAACTGACGAAAGAGTTTGTCTTGGTCATAGTCTGATTCAAGGTTTGAGTTAGATAAGATTTTTCTTGATCTATCTTTCTCGAAAAGGTTTGATACTTCAGTTACTATTTTACTGAATTTCTTTCTTTGAATGTTCACTTAACTGATTTCCAAATTAGTTACGAATTCCAATGAGGAAATAGATTAATCATTTATGTGAATATTTTAATCTCAATAGATTTCCTGAATTCTCTTTTTACAATCCGTGTGAATACAAAACGATAGAAATTTCTATCTTAGAGTATTTAATTATTCATTTATCAAATACTCATAGAATTTAAACATAGAAGTTAAGGGAATTCTAATTTTGATATAAAAATTCTTTATGCATCTATTTATGCATAAAAATCAACTTCAGTGGGAATAACTCTTTTATTAAAAAAATCCTTTTATTCATCTATTTATGCATAAAATCAAATTTATTAGGAATAACACTTTTGTAATAAACAAAATTCCTTTATGCATCTTTCTATGCATAAAAATCAAATTTAATGAGAATAACACTTTTTTAATAAAAAAATTTCCTTTATGTATCTTTCTATGCATAAAAATCAAATTTAATGAGAATAACACTTTTGTAATTAAAAAAATTCTTTTATGCATCTTTCTATGCATAAAAATCAAATTTAATGAGAATAAAAATTTTGTAATTAAAAAAATTCATGTGTGCATCTTTCTATGCATAAAAATCAAATTTAACGAGAATAACACTTTTGAAATAAAAACAAATTCCTTTATGCATCTTTCTATGCATAAAAATCAAATTTAATGAGAATAACACTTTTGAAATAAAAAAAAATTCTTTATGTATCTTTATATGCATAAAAATCAAATTTAATGAGAATAATACTTTTGAAATAAAAACATTCCTTTATGCATCTTTCTATGCATAAAAATCAAATTTAATGAGAATAACACTTTTGTAATTAAAAAAATTCCTTTATGCATCTTTCTATGCATAAAAGTCAAATTTAATGAGGATAACACTTTTGTAATTAAAAAAATTCCTTTATGCATCTTTCTATGCATAAAAATCAAATTTAATCAGGATAACACTTTTGAAATAAAACAAAATTCCTTTATGCATCTTTGTATGCAAAAAAATAAAATTTAATGAGAATAACACTTATGTAATAAAAGAAATTCCTTTATGCATTTTTCTATGCATAAAAATCAAATGTAATGAGAATAACATTTTTGAATTAAAAAAATTTCCTTTATGCATCTTTCTATGCATAAAAATCAAATTTTATGAGAATAACGCTTTTGAAATAAAAAAATTATCTTTCTATGCATAAAAGTCAAATTTAATGAGAATAACACTTTTTAAAATAAAAAAATTTTCTTTATGCATCTTTCTATGCATAAAAATCAAATTTAATGAGAATAACACTTTTGTAATAAAAAAATTCCTTTATGCATCTTTCTATGCATAAAATCAAATTTAATGAGAATAACACTTTTTAAATAAAAAAATTCCTTTATGCATCTTTCTATGCATAAAATTCAAATTCAATGAGAATAACACTTTTGTAATAAAAAAATTTATTTATGCATTTTTCTATGCATAAAAATCAAATTTAATGGGAATAACACTTTTGTAATAAAAAAATCCTTTATGCATCTTTCTATGCATAAAAATCAAATTTAATGAGAATAACACTTTTGTAATTAAAAAAATTCCTTTCTACATCTTTCTATGCATAAAAATCAAATTTAATGAGAATAACACTTTTGTAATTAAAAAAATTTACTTTATGCATTTTTCTATGCATAAAAATCAAATTTAATGAGAATAACACTTTTGTAATAAAAAAATTCCTTTATACATCTTTCTATGCATAAAAATTAAATTTAATGAGAATAACACTTTTGAAATAAAAAAATTTCTTTATGCATCTTTCTATGCATAAAAAGCAAATATAATGAGAATAACACTTTTGTAATTAAAAAAATTCCTTTATGCATCTTTCTATGCATAAAAGTCAAATTTAATGAGGATAACACTTTTGTAATAAAACAATTTCCTTTATGCATCTTTCTATGCATAAAAATCAAATTTAATGAGGATAACACTTTTGAAATAAAACAAAATTCCTTTATGCATCTTTCTATGCATAAAAATCAAATTTAATGAGAATAACACTTATGTAATAAAAGAAATTCCTTTATACATCTTTCTATGCATAAAAAGTAAATTTAATGAGAATAATACTTTTGTAATTAAAAAAATCCTTTATGCATCATTCAGGAATCATCATTTTTTCAATTAGAATCCAATTCAACTCATCAATTCTCAACCTGAATTTTAAAATCATATCAACCACATTCAAATTCATCATCACAAGAGAATTCTGGAAAAAAGATCCCTTATATAGAACTCATCATCAGATAACAATTCACTCAGATCATATCATTCAAATCCTTATCACAATAATGGTCCATTAGACCAAAATTTCCATCTGAACAATCCTTCATGGAAATTTTCAATTACACAGATTTTTAATTTGACATCCCTTAACTTGATCTAGTGGGTCAAGTGTTAACCATAGCAATCTATCAACACAATCCACTAATCTCATAGTGATTTGCTGTGACGAACATCATCACAAGAACTCATCCCATTCATCCTTATTGTGGTTTTGCTCAGCTTATCGCTTTTTAACCAAAACTCAGGAATCATCATTTTTCAATCAGAATCCGAATCAACTCATCGGTTCTCAACCAGAGTTTTTAAAATCATATCAACCACATTCGAGTTCATCATCTGGATAGCATTTTTGCTTATAATTTCAAGGTCTTAGATTTACTCGTATATACTGCTAGAGTAAAGAGCTGCAGTTATACCCTTAGTATATACGGGTAGTCACGGTCTCCTTGGAATTATAAGGTAAATACCATCATGTCTAGGCCTCAAGAAAGTCACGGATTCCATGCAATTGCGGTACTTCCATCTGAAGACCCAATTACTAAATTATAAATTTTAGTATGAATATCAATTTGTATGAATTTCATCACACATTTCAAACTTTTTACTGTTACTTCATAAATTTTTGACATTTTTGGCTTCTCGGTTGATTCACTTTAGCCAATTCGCTCTGATACCAGCTGAAAGATCCATGTGTCAGTTTCAAGGGTGGAATAAATCTCTTTTTATGTGACGTCCAAAAAAGCAAGGTGTATTAACTATCCCTTTTTAGCAACTTGAATTCCTCTCACATTACAATACCCACCATTTCTCTCAAACACTATTTTTGATATTTTTCTTCTACTCTTCAAGATTTAATTTCTTCTTTTTAACGCCCTACCCACACTATTACTTCTTGTATATTTCATAACATAAAAAGAAGATGGGGTTTGTCCAGAATCCATTGACTTTGAATGTCAATTGATTGGGTAACAATGCTTCCATCTTGTAAGGGCTCTCACACAGACTGAAGAGAACTAAACGAGAGGACATTAGAAATCATTAGAAAGGCCACATCACTGTATTCAAGGTGATAGAACAGGGATGGTTTGCAAAAGTTCAACATGTTTACATGGCCAAGGATATGTTCTTGAACCCTACAGTGCAACCATCTATGCATTCACACCGTCAGTTTTGTGATGCAATCTAATATTTTAATATGTATTGTTATTGCCTAGAAAATAATAAACATGTAGCCATTTGATTTCCATACGTGTTTCCATCAACATGTGTTGAATGGCAACCTTTGGGGAGCTTAACTCTCTCTTACTTTCTCTAACTCTATCTAATTGACCAAATCTCTCTCTATTTCTATCGAATTGACCAAATCTCTCTCTCTCTCTCTCTTTCTATCTAAGACTGTCTCTCTCTTTACCTAACTCTTTCTCTCTAACTCTCTCTACCTCACTCTCACTCACTCTATTTCTCTCCAACTCGCTAAGTCTCTCTCTCTCTCTCTCTCTCTCTCTCTCTCTCTCTCTCTCTCTCTCTCTCTCTCGCTAACACTCACTCACTCTCTCTATAACTCTCTCATTCTAGCTCTCTCTCACTCTCTCTATTTCTCTTTAATTTGGCCAAATCTCTCTCCAACACACTTTCTCTCTAATGATGTCTCTCTCTCTCTCACTCTATTTCTCTTTAATTTGGCCAAATCTCTCTCCAACACACTTTCTCTCTAATGATGTCTCTCTCTCTCTCTCTCTCTAACACTCACTCACTCTTTCTATAACTCTCTCATTCTAGCTCTCTCTCACTCTCTCTATTTCTCTTTAATTTGGCCAAATCTCTCTCCAATACACTTTCTCTCTAATGATGTCTCTCTCTCTCTCTCTCTCTCTCTCTCTCTCTCTCTCTCTCTCTCTCTCTCTCTCTCTCTCTCTAACACTCACTATCTCTAATGCTCTATAACTCTCTCTCCCTCTCTATTTCTCTTTCTTACACTCACTCTCTGTCTAACTTACACTCTGTGCCTTTTTCTAACTCTCTCTCTCTCTCTCTCTCTCTCTCTCTCTCTCTCTCTCTCTCTCTCTCTCTCTCTCTCTCTCTCTCTCTCTCTCTCTCTCTCTCTCTAATATTCTCTCTTTATAACTCTCTTTACCACGTTTCTATAAACTCTCTTTCTAACCCCCTATAGTCACATACATTCATAGGATCAGTTCCATGGCCTCTTGGAGACTCCCAAGGCTCGCTCTATAGTCAGGGACTTAGGAAGGATGGCATCCCCCCACTTCAGTAGTATGACCTAGACTGTCCATTCCTTAGGCTCTCTTAGGATAACATGAACCGGGTGATCATATATGATTTATTAGGACTATACATACATGATATGTGGATCACAACACATGAGCCACGTTCACACAAGTGTTAGTACTGCATCCATGGATAATTTGATGAGACTTATAGAGGATGGTTTCATATTGAGAGGGCCAGATATCTTGACATATACATGTCACATGCCAGGCGGCGGATTGTAATGGGCCCCAATTGTGGGTGTCATGGCACCGCCTGAGGTAAGAGAAAGGAAGATCCATGAAAATACCTCATGGAGAGAGGATAAGCACTATGTGCCAATGGGAGGGCGAGTTAGAGGAGCACTTCATATGCAAGTGCACCGTATATTATGAGATTCAAGGGAGGTTCCACTATCTCTTTAGAGAGGGGTTTAGACCCTTATCCAAGATCATGGATTACCCATATCATTGGTGCCCTGACCTCTTCCTACTAGAGCTTCATTGCCACACAGAGACTAATTGATTAGGAGTCAAGACCATATCATAGGTGCCCTGACCTCTTCCTACTAGAGCTTCATCGCCACACAGAGACTAATTGATTAGGGAGTCAAGACCATGTGGGAGACATCCACCCTAGATCCAACAAGCCTCCAAGTGACCATCACTCAGCTCTTCTGACCACAAGAGGATGCCACGCTAGCCATGGATGACATACCCATAGCCTCTCTAACTATATGCAACTCTTTCTCTATCTCACTGAGACCTCACTCTCTTTAACTCTCTCACTCTATATCTCTCATTGTTTCTCTCTCTCTCTCTCTCTCTCTCTCTCTCTCTCAATGTCTAACCATATAACTACTAAATTATATATAGTAGTATAGTATAGTATCTAACTCTCTCTCACTCTATAACTCTAACCAGTAAACTGTTTGTAAATGGATTATTTTATATGTTAAAGTTTTAAAGAGGAGTGTGTATGTATCTGTATTCAAAAGCAAAAGTTAAGAAAGGCATTCAATTATGGATGGGTGAGTAATTGTTTGGTTCTACCGATTCCAACAGTGGTTGGGTGGTGGCTAACCCATGGGCTGAATGGGCTGGGATGGAGTTTTAATAATTAAATTGAAATAATAGTAATACGCTTAGAAATCAAGTAGTTAAATAAAAACTTGAAGAATTTCTCAAATGAGTAGATCAACGGCTGTGCCTGATTTCGGTAGGAAAAAAGCATTGATTTCCTCAAACGATTAAATCAATGGCTGTGCCTGATTTCGGTTAGGAAAAAGCGTTGATTTCTTCAAATTAAGTCAATGATAGTTTTCCTTCTATCTAGTTTAATCATGTGAAGGATAGTTTAGTCTCTTGACCCCGTTAGAAAATTCATTTTAAGAAAATCAAAAAGGTGGAATTGTCTCCGTTTTTCGGGCAAGGAAAATTTTTCCTGTTCCGGTTTCGGAATGACCACCAGATTAGTCTCGTGTTCGGACATTCGAGGGCGAGGCCCCGAGTGGGAAACCCTGCCCCACACATGAGGAAGTTACTTCCACTACTAGCAACTAGGAATCTAGTGCGCGGAGGGGGCAGAGGGTTCTCACAGCTCTGGTATCAAAGCGTTGTTGTAAACTTACGAAACAGCAACAGAAATTGCCTAAAATTTTAAAGTAAATCTGGGAAATAATGTTTTCACTTGTTAAGATTATGTTTAAAATAAACTTCATAAATTGAAAACTCATAAATTGAACTGGATTTTTAGATGGATACCCCAAATCTGTCTAGCATTCCTAGACTCTTCCAGAGTCAAGATATGATCGCCTTTGCCTTCGAAAATCTCATCAACTCCGCTACAACCTAAGAAAGTAGAGTGAGACTCGCTCGTCACTTTGAGGATCTATACTTTCCTGATCCAGTAGAGCGACGTCAACATATGTGGTTCTCTGGAGGAGGGAAAAGTATTAACGTCAATACCAATCAACATCTGAGACTCAGACACAGAATATCTTGCTAGCCATGATCTTGATAAGGCTAGGAGTTATTCATTATGTCCAACTCTATAATCATTCAACTCGAAATTTTAGAATTTCTTATGGTGTTTTTAGACTTCTTAGCTACTTTATTCATAAGAGAAGAATTACAGCACCATTATCAGATGAATTGTGTATATCATAGCATGTCTCCATCGCAGTATTGCCTTTTTATGCGTACGCGATTGAGGCGGTAGTGACTTTTGGAGCCGAGACGCTCTATGTATATATCAAAAACTTTTGATAAATAAATGATGTTTTGCAAAAGAATCCAAATTGTTTTCGTGGTTGTGAATATTGGTTAATAAAATTATCAGAGTGAATCTTGTTTTCAAGAATTATGATGGAATATTTAATTATTTAAGAAATAATCTCCAAAATTAAATAGTCATAAATCTGATGACAAAGTTAAATTGACAAAAATATCATTTTGCCAGAATCATGAGGCGTACTGCCCGTGGTAGGCAACCAGATCCTCTTACCGACGATAATGAAGATTTAGATCCGAACGTTCGTAAAGCCCTACACCAATCCCAGCCCAGTCCCTTCAATGGTGAGAAGGGGAATAGTTAGGAGAAGTAGTGGAAAAATGGATCAAGGCAATGGAAGAGTATTTTGATGTAATCGGTTAAATTGAGAGGAGCAAGATGGTTCTCGCTAGATTGAAAATTGTGGAAACGGCCAGGGTTGCATGGAGGAACCATTGTGAGACAAAACATCTCGACCGAAACACCCATACTTGGTCAGATCTTAAAGCTTACCTCAAGAAGAGGTTCTGTCCTCCAGGTTTCCTGGAAACCAAAATGAACGAGTTCTTGGAATTGAAGCAGGATAGCTGGAGGATTGAAGAATACCATCACGCATTTGCCCTTCTCCTCAAATATTCTCCACTTTTGGATGAAGAGTAGCTGATGGGCCAGATTCATTCGAGGGATGAACGAGCCATTGGACACTTTAGTGAAAAATGCCAAATCAGTCTCAATGGCAGAAGCAGTCAGAATGGCAAAGGACTTTGCCAAAGCATTTGTTATTTAGGTCCCGCCAAAGCTTGCACCCTCAAACTTTAAAAGGTTCCAAACCTCGGGAAGTGCTTCAAACTTTCCACCACCAAAGAGGCAACAAGGCCCTAATCAGAATCAAGATGCTGGGAGATTCAGAAGTGAAGGAAGACCCTTCCTATTGAGAAAACGTGGTGCTTATGCTAGATCAAGAAGTTGTGGAGGAGAGAGACCCAAAAATACAAGAAATGAACTTGTTTATTAAGTTGCTTATGCATACAACTTGGCCTTTTCACGATCCAAAATGCCTTCTAGCTTGGCCTTTAAATAGGTGAGCTAGTGGACCATAAGTCCATTCACACACACACACCCTTCTCCTACCCTTTTACATGACCTTAGTCTTTTAATACCCCCCCTCAATACCAACTATGAAAGAATCCAATTTGATTTCGTGGTTGTGAATATTGGTTAATAAAATTATCAGAGTGAATCTTGTTTTCAAGAATTATGATGGAATATTTAATTGTTTAAGAAATAATCTCAAAAATTAAATAGTCATAAATCTGATGATGACAAAGTTAAATTGACAAAAATATCATTTTGTCAAAATCATGAGGCATACGGCCCGTGGTAGGCAGCCGGATCCTCTTACCGATGATGAAGATTTAGATCCGGACGTTCGTAAAGCCCTGCACCAATCCCTTCAATGGTGAAGGGAAATAGTTAGGAGAAGTAGTGGAAAAATGGATCGAGGCAATGGAAGAGTATTTTGATGTAATCGGTTAAATTGAGAGGAGCAAGATGGCTCTCGCCAGATTGAAAATTGTGAAAACGGCCAGGGTCGCATGGAGGAACCATTGTGAGACAAACCATCTCGATCGAAATACCCAGACTTGGTCAGATCTTAAAGCTTACCTCAGGAAGAGGTTCTGTCCTCCGGGTTTCCTGGAAACCAAAATGAATGAGTTCTTGGAATTGAAGCAGGATAGCCGGAGGATTGAAGAATACCATCACGCATTTGCCCTTCTCCTCAAATATTCTCCACTTTTGGGATACATTTGAGGGATGAACGAGCCATTGGACACTTTAGTGAAAAATGCCAAACCAGTCTCAATGGCAGAAGAAGTCAGAATGGCAAAGGACTTTGCCAAAGCATTTGTTATTAAGGTCCCACCAAAGCCTGCACCCTCAAACTTTAAAAGGTTCCAAACCTCGGGAAGTGCTTCAAACTTTCCACCACCAAAGAGGCAACAAGGCCCTAATCAAAATCAAGATGCTAGGAGATTCAGAAGTGAAGGAAGACCCTTCCTGTTGAGAAAACGTGGTGCTTATGCTAGATCAAGAAGTTGTGGAGGAGAGAGACCCAAAAATACAAGAAATGAACTTGTTTATTAAGTTGCTTATGCATACAACTTGGCCTTTTCACGATCCAAAATGCCTTCTAGCTTGGCCTTTAAATAGGTGAGCTAGTGGACCATAAGTCTATTCACACACACACACCCTTCTCCTACCCTTTTACATGACCTTAGTCTTTTAATACCCCCCCTCAATACCAACTATGAAAGAATCTAAATTGATTTCGTGGTTGTGAATATTGGTTAATAAAATTATCAGAGTGAATCTTGTTTTCAAGAATTATGATGGAATATTTAATTGTTTAAGAAATAATCTCAAAAATTAAATAGTCATAAATCTGGTGATGACAAAGTTAAATTGACAAAAATATCATTTTGTCAGAATCATGAGGCGTACGGCCCGTGGTAGGCAGCCGGATCCTCTTACCGATGACAAAGATTTAGATCCGGACGTTCGTAAAGCCTTGCACCAATCCCAGCCCGGTCCCTTCAATGGCGAAGGGGAATAGTTAGGAGAAGTAGTAGAAAGATGGATCGAGGCAATGGAAGAGTATTTTGATGTAATCGGTTAAATTGAGAGGAGCAAGATGGCTCTTGCCAGATTGAAAATTGTGGAAACGGCCAGGGTTGCATGGAGGAACCATTGCGAGACAAACCATCTCGACCGAAATATCCAAACTTGGTCAGATCTTAAAGCTTACCTCAGGAAGAGGTTTTGTCCTCCGGGTTTCCTGGAAACCAAAATGAACGAGTTCTTGGAATTGAAGCAGGATAGCCGGAGGATTGAAGAATACCATCACGCATTTGCCCTTCTCCTCAAATATTCTCCACTTTTGGATGAAGAGTAGTAGCTGATGGCCAGATTCATTCGAGGGATGAATGAGCCATTGGACACTTTAGTGAAAAATGCCAAACCAGTCTCAATGGCAGAAGCAGTCAGAATGGCAAAGGACTTTGCCAAAGCATTTGTTATTAAGGTCCCACCAAAGCCTGCACCCTCAAACTTTAAAAGGTTCCAAACCTCGGGAAGTGCTTCAAACTTTCCACCACCAAAGAGGCAACAAGGCCCTAATCAGAATCAAGATGCTGGGAGATTCAGAAGTGAAGGAAGACCCTTCCTGTTGAGAAAACGTGGTGCTTATGCTAGATCAAGAAGTTGTGGAGGAGAGAGACCTAAAAATACAAGAAATGAACTTGTTTATTAAGTTGCTTATGCATACAACTTGGCCTTTTCACGATCCAAAATGCCTTCTAGCTTGGCCTTTAAATAGGTGAGCTAGTGGACCATAAGTCCATTCACACACACACACCCTTCTCCTACCCTTTTACATGACCTTAGTCTTTTAATACCCCCCCTCAATACCAACCATGAAAGAATTGGAATAGGTGGTATTGGACATAGGTTGCCTTTATAACATTAGGCGTACAAGGTTAGGAATATAGGTGTTGTTACATTGAGAGTGCTCAGTGGAGTTAGAGGCTGATGCAAAGTTAGCCTCTGACTCTTTGTTAGGACATTTAGAAGTGATATGTCCTATTTTCTTACACTTGTTACATTTCATCTTGTTGGGATATTTGATCCAACAATTATTTGCCAAATGACCCACCTTTTTGCAATGGACACACCTTACTTTGATCACTTGATGTGACAAAGTTTGTTCAATATTCAATGAAGTGGTTGCACTTGAAGATTCACCTCTTCCCTTTGGCCTCTTTTCTTCATCAAGACAAGATTGAATGACTCCTTCAAGGGTGGGATTAGGTATGTTCTTCAAGGTGGTGACTAAGGTGGGGTACACCTTCTTGACTACTTTTAACAAAATAGCCACTGCATCATCTTCATCCATTCTCGCATTCATTGATGTAAGTTGAGCCATAAGGCCCTTCAAATGAGAGATAAAGGCTCCAATGCCCTCTCCCTCTTTGAGCTCCAAGCTGAAAAATTCAATTTTAAGTGAGATCTTGGAATTCTTACCACCACAAGCTCCATAGAGCTTGTCAAGCTCATCCCATTTCTCTTTTGCAGTCGGAAGCTGGTCTACATGATGAATAAGAGCCTCATCAAGATGATGGAGCATGATGATGGCTTGTGCCATCTCATCATCTTCAATATCTTCAGCCTTAGTTCGATCAATAACCTTAGTGCCGAGAATGAATGGCCAAAAACCTTTGGACATCATCTTATACTTGACAAGAACTTGCCAAGTGTGGAAGCCCTCTCCTGGGAACTTCTTAATTTGGGTGTTTTCCTTTGACATTGGGTATTGAAGGGAGATTACAAGAGTGTTAATGGGCTGATTTATAAAGAAGAAAACCAAAAAATTTGTGATGTTTTGGCTCAAGTAGAAAGAGAATGGCTTATAAGAGTGCAACAACCCTTAATCAAGCCAAGGATGTTGCATAGAAAGTGATTAAGTTAATGAAGCTTATGGTTTAGCACTTAGGGTGTGTGCCTGACCATAAATTTTGATGGAGATGAGCTTCATTAGTGTCAACCCAGCGCACATACAAAATGCCAGTCCCTGAAGCCATTGAACTCAAGGAACAATTTAGGTAGCTGTTATAACAAGGGTTTGTAAGACCCAGTGTTTCACCTTGGGGAGCGCCAGTTCTCTTTCAGAAAAAGAAGGATGGAACGTTAAGACTCTGTGTGGATTATAGAGGTCTCAATCAGCTGATAGTTAAGAATAAGTATCTATCCCCAGAATTGATGAGCTTTTGGACAGGCTCAATGGAGCCTAGATCTTCACAAAGATAGATCTCAAATCAGGGTATTACCAGATCAGGATTAATGATCAAGATATCCAAAAGACAGCCATCAATACTCGCTATGGGTACTATGAATTCACAGTCATGCCATTTGGATTGACAAATGCCCCAGCTATATTCAATCGCCTAATGCAGGACATTCTTAGAGAATACTTGGATGATTTTGTTCTTGTTTTCTTTGATGATATTCTGATTTACTCAAAGAATGCAGCTGATTTACTCAAAGAATGCAGCTAACCATGAAACTCACATCCGTAAAGTTCTTGAGATTCTAAGGAAGCACCAACTCTGCAAAAAAGAGAAAATGCACTTTCTCTATCGACCATGTTGAATACTTGGGCTTTCTGGTATCCAAAGACGAAATTTCTCCAGATTTTGCAAAAGTCCAAGCAGTCTCACAGATTGGCCTGAACCAAAGACAGTGAAAGAAGTCAGGAGATTCTTGGGATTAACGGGTTGGTATAGAATTTTTATACCTAAGTATGCTCTCATAGCTTTCCCCCTGACTAATCTTCTCAAGAAGAATACCCTGTTTCAATGATCTTCCAGGTGTCAGAGCGTTTTTGATAAGCTGAAGACCGCCTTGGTAACCAATCCCAATCTGAAGTTGCCAAATTTCTCTCTGTAAGATCCCTGTTCCCACCGAGCAACAGATTCGGGATACTAGCAGCGGAAGTAGCACTTCTCGCGTGAGACAAGGGTTCCACATTCGGGGCCTCCCCCACGGATATCCGGATAAGAGACTAATCCGTCGGTTGTTCCAAAACCGAACCCGAAAAAACTTCCTTTACCGGAAAGCACAGGCGATTCCACCAGGATAACTTTTTACTCTAACGTAGTCAAGATCATTTCTGATCGAGCTGATCCAATTACATCTATAAGATACTTGGTCAGATCAAGGAAGAAACTTGCACTTGGATCATTGGGATCAACGCTTTTTTCCCCATTTAAGAGGCACAGCCGTTGATTCCTATCCATAGAACAGTTACTGTCCGGGATTTATTTTATCTATCGTAAAAACAAAAGTTTGAGTCTCGATTTACGGATCCATCAATCCAGCCTAACCCCATCCAATCCCATGGGTTAGCCAACCGCCCAACCACTGTAGTGATGGGATCCAATTAAGAATTTGGTTAGGTCTTGTCTCTCGGGGTACCAAGGAAAAGAGTTCCAAGGCCCCCTAGCCGGATGTTCATGCAAAAATAAAACTAGTCACACCACTCACACACCCAATATGAAATTGCCTTTTCACAGATTCAACCAGTTTAAAACAATCCTTTAATAAAACCATAGTATCACTGATCACCATCTTCCAATTTATCCAGTTGATTCTTAATTTTCCCATCATTCCTTCATCAAATTATTTTTGAGCTTGTGTTTAAGGTGAATTCATCTTAATGAAAAGGGATAACTTTATATCCAAAAATATCTCAAAACTGTATTACCTCTCTCTATATCATTTTCTCTCTCTAGACCAAAAACAAGGAAAAATAATATTTTCTTGCATTCTGAAATAGGGGATGATTACAAGGGACTGAGAGGAGAGTTTTGTAAACGAGTGTAACTTCCTAGAAGATTGAACAAGATGACAAATAACCTAACTTCTGATTTGACAAAAAAGACTCTAACTTCCATATTCTCTCTAAGACAAACAAAGATGAACAACATTGTACAGAGTACTACAAAGAGAGAAACACCTTCCATTAACGAGATTGATAAACTTTACTCTCAAAGCTTCAAAAACAAAAACATAAACCGACAAATTGACAAACTTACAAACTTCTTCATTGTCCAAAACCACAGTTCTGCTTACATCCGTCTACATCCTCCTTGCACACAAAACATGAATCAGGAAATCTCCTAAAATTGCAAATCCATCTGTCTTTTGAAAATTCAGATTTTTCAAAATCTGATCACATACTCCTGTTAATTTGATCTGAGAGACTACTCCCAACATGATGTCAGATTGAAGTTTCTGAATTTTTGCATAAGTCAAAATTCTTGAAATTTGAAAAACTTTGTTTTTTGAAATCTGATTGTATATCCCTGATATTCTAAATTGGAATAACACTCCCAAAACCTGAAACTGAATTTTCTGATCATTCTACACATGTATGAGCATTCATTTGTGGCATGTTTATGACTCATGCAAATCAAACACTTCTTTTTCTTCTTTTTACCCATATTTGAAGTTAGAAATTAGATAGCTATGTGAGCTCTCATATTCAATGAACCACATCAAATAGAGCCCATATGTATGCTTGGAATGGAGAGCTGCGGTGCTATACTGAGATCCACCCCACTCATGACAATAGGTGCTCAAACATTGCTAAAAACTTTCTAAAATCAGAATTTGAGGTGTTTATTATGCAAAATCTGAATGATGGCTTACTTGGAACACGTGAACCTCCAATGTGAAGTAGCGCTTTGAATGAGGAATTCCACCATCCCATCCAAGGATATGCAGATGCTGATTCTACTGCACCTACAGATTGTGATTTTGTTGCACTTGCAGATTTTGATTCTGCTCCACCTGCAAGTTCTGAGTAGTCTGCTGTGCAAGATCAGAGCAGTTTGCAGATTCAGAGTAGTCTGCAGATTCAAAGTAGTCTGCTGTGCAAGATCAGAGTAGTCTGTAGATTCAGAGTAGTCTACTTTCTGCAAGATCAGAGCAATCATTCAGTATCTGGCTTCCAAGAACCATAACTGATTATGTCAATCTAATTTCGCCTCTTGAATCTGATTTTGCCTCCTAAATCTGATTTCGCCTTCTGAATCTGTAGCAGTGCCTAAATCTGTAGCACTTCTTCCTCATCATCAATATCCTCTGCTTCTTGATCCAATGTTTCCTCCTCTACATCTTCTTCCAAAACAGTTTCCAAAGGTCCACTTGTCCATGGAGGAACTTCATAATCTGAATCATAATCATCACCTTCTTCATCATCATTCCTGCTTGTTAAAGCAGCATCAGCATCTCTGGCCCTTGACCTTGTATAATATCGTCTTGAATTCCCCGAATTATCTTCAAACATCCAAGGCTAGCGGTCCTCTGAATATGTCATATCCTCCCAGAAATCAGGGCATTCGAACTCGCAGGATCGCCAGTGTGTACATGGCCTCTAAAAGGTTATGTATAAGACATTAACAAACAATACTCACTCAACACCATTCAGAGCGCAGACTAATAGCTAGCCTCAAACTAGGTATCACATATTCCATTTGAACAACTGCTTCAATTCCATAGACCAACTTGAAAGGTGTCATACCTGTTGCCACTTTGTATGCTATTCTGAATGACCACAATGCTGAATCTAACTTATCATCCCAGTCTAATTTGTTATCTGAAACAATCTTTTTCAAAATCATCACCAACACCTTATTCATGCTTTCAGCTTGTCCATTTGCTTGTGGATGATATGGGGTAGATTTCTTGTGGAGGATCATGTGCTTGGATGTCAACTCCTCAATGTGACTGAATTCAAAAAATGAACACCTTGATCTGACACCAATTCAATTGGTGTCATGATGTTCTTATAGAGAAACTTGGCCACACTTGCTGCTTTATTGTCCCTCAAGGGTATTGCTTCTACCCACTTTGTAGCATAATCTATTGCAACCAAAATATATCTTGCTCCTGTCCTCCTGGCCTTTGGCTTTATTGGTCCAACAAAATCCAGACCCCATTTTTGAAACGGTTCAAGTGGTAATATTGGGTGATCCTGCATCCGATCCATCTGAGTTGGTTGACCAGTTTTTTGACATTGAACACATTCTCTGGCGAACTTGTGTGCATCTCTTAACAACAATGGCCACCATAGACCTGCTTGCATAATCTTCTGCCCTGTAATTTCTCTTGAAAAATGTCGTCCTCCAGCCATTCCGCAATGTGCCTCCTCTTGCAAAACTACCTTTTGTTCTTCATCTTGAACACATCTACGAATAATCTGATCTGCTCCTCTTCTATATAATGATCCAGCAATAATTGAAAATGGCCTACTCCTCAAGGCAAATTTCTTCTTCTGATCTGTTGTCATATTAGAAGGTAACACTCTATCTGTCAAAAACTGCAACATTTGGTCATACCAATTGTCAAAGGACTGACCTTCCACCCGAAATAATTCTGCATCTGGCAATTAATCTAACACTCCTAGTGTCTTGTGAATTCTCCAGCCTACTGAGATAATCCACCACCGCATGCTTATTTCCGCGAGTATGCAACACTGTATAATCAAATTTGTGCAACAAAAGCATCCACCTGGCAAGTCTTTCTTCCAGCTTTGGCTTCTTCACCAAGAATATCAGCGCCTGATGGTCTACATGAAAGACTACTTTGTTCCCCAACAGATAATGCCTAAACTTTTCCAATGCAAAAATCATCCCTAAAGCTTCTCGTTCTATAACAGTGTAGTTCTTCTCTACTATCTTCAATATCCTGCTGACATAATAGACTAGTCGGAACCATCCTCGGATCTTCTCCTACATCAAAACCGCTCCAACAACCATATCCGATGCAACAACCATATCCGATGCATCTACAAATACATCAAAACCACTCCAACAGCCATATCCGATGCATCTACAAATACATGAAAAGGTAACTCCCAATCTGGTGGTTGGAGAATAGGAGATACTACCAACATCTTCTTCATGATCCGGAATGCTTTTTCCTGAGACTCACCCCATACCAACTCCACATCTTTCTTTGTCAAATGACTCAATGGAGCACTAACATCCACCAAATACCTCAAATATCACTTATGCCATTTAATCTGACCCATAGACCTTGAAACTGCCTTCAAGTTGTCAGGTGCTACTGCTTTCTGAATTGCAGTGATCTTATCAGCATCAATCGACATACCTTCTTCCGAGATGTTCCGAGATGATATGCCCCAACAATTTCCCTCTTTGAACTGCAATAGCACACGTGTGGATTTAGGGCCATTCTAAACATTCTGCATCTTTCAAAACATTCTGCATCTTTCTAAACATTCTGCATCTTTCAAAACACTTCCTGAGATACTCCAAATGCTTAACTTTCTTTCCAAACACACTGAAAAGTCATCCATAAAGATCCACACAAAATCTGTCACATATGGCTCAAAAGTTTTGAAAGCTACTTTTGAAAATGAAGGTGGTCCATTCTTGAGACCAAAACTCATAACTGTATAAGCAAATGCTCCCCATTCAGTAATAAATGCAGTCTTTGCTATATCCTCTTCCACCATCCGGATCCCCTAAAAACCCATCAAGAAAGCTATACATCTCATGTCTTGCTACATCATCCAGAATTGAATCAATAAATGGCAACAATGGGAATGGATTTGCAATGGTTGCTTCATTCAATTTCCTATAATCCACACATACACGAAGAATATCAATAGCATGGTCGACTGGTCGACGAGGTGGGAGAACCGCAGGAAGCTCCTGAGGAAAAAGATCCAAGTATGGAGCAAAGAAAGGTTGCCTGAGATACATCACCTTTGTATCTATGTCCTCGGGAGGGTCGTTGGCTGAATAGACCATTAAAAGTGCTGAGGAACAACCACTCTTGCGGACCCACCGTTTCACTTGAAGAGCTGAAAGTGTTGGTGTAGAAGGTTGGTCTCTGATTCCTTCGAGAGCCACAAGCATACCATTTTGAGCAAATTGTATAGAATGGTTCCGGAAACTGATCAGGGGATCATATTGATACAACCATTCTTGACCAAGGATCATATCATAATGTGCCAAATTCATGACTTGGAAATCCAATTTGTCACGATAGTGTTGAATTCGAGAGGAGAGGTGTTTGGCAATGGTGTTACACAAGGATGTGGAACCATCGGCAAGCTCTACTTCATAAACAACAGTACTTGGAGAAGTCCGAATCTTCAATCTCTGAGTCAAGGTGGTTCCCACAAAATTATGAGAACACCCACTGTCAATGAGCACTTGAATAGGGTGACTGGAAATAAAACCTTGAAGAACCAAAACCTGAGTAGACCGCTGAGGCAACGATGAAGAGGCAGTTTGTGCTGTAGTAGTAGCGGTAATTACTGAAGCATGTGCAATAGCATGGTGATTAACTTCATGCTTTCCTTTGTCAGCAACTGGTTTCTCTGCAGAAATGGGGGGTTTAGCATTAGTATTTTATGGATGGGTTGGTTTTTTGGGGCACTCAAACCAACGATGAGGTCCAATACAAATTGTGCACAATCGTATCTTTTGTTGATCCCGTCCAAAAGGAACAGTAGAAGGACGAGGATTGCGAGATTGGTCACGTCTGTGGTCCCGTCCCCACGATCCAAACTGCGTGGTTGGAAGGAGTGAGAACGTCGGAACCGAAAAGAGGATGATCCTTCTGATCAGCGAGGGTGTTGAGAAGTATTCCATTGGGGATTAGGCCAGGAGGTAGAAGAGCTAGATGACTCTCTGTGCGACTTATCTCGGCTCATACGAGATCCATTGGCTTTCTTAAAGTCATTAACTAGACCGAAAGAGGCCGAATTTTGAGAATTAATGTCTGCAACGCGCTCGGCATATCATATGGCATCGGCAAGATCGACAGGGTTATATTTCTGAACACATCGGCACGCAGTGTGGGGTTAAGCCCTTCAACGAAGGCATGAAGTTCGTCCCGCTGGGGACAAAGAATCAATCTCTAGTATCAAGTTGGTGAACTGGGAGATATAAGAGGCTAAGGAACCAATGTGGTCCAAATGGCGTAAGTGAGTACGGGCTTGGAAATCCACATTGGTAGGTATGAACTGCTTACGGAGGACCCGCTCGAATTTTTCCCACGTTGTAATCGTTTTTCCAGAGTGCTATCATCGTTGACACCATAATAAAGCAGTGTCTTTGAGGAGGGATACCGCAAAAGTCACCTTTTTGGAGTCAGAAAGGGTCATGGTTTCAAAGTATAACTGCAGTTTGTAGAGCCATTGGTCTAAGATGCGCTTATTGCGCTGACCACCATAAGAGTCAGGGGGTTTAATTTCCAATTTCTTTGTTTTACTGGCTTGTAAAAGATGATAAAGAGTTTTAAGGTCGTCGCCTTCTACCTCGGAAGGAATGACGTCTTCGTCTGCTGGTAGTATAGTACCGCTATAGAGAATACAAGAGTTTATGCATGTCAAGTAAGAGTGCGGTTGCTGGTAAATTTGTGTTGCAGAAAAGATGTCAAATGATGAAATAAACCATATTTTTGCAGAGAAGCTTGACAAGAACAACTTCCATGCTTGGAGGTTTAGATTGACAAATTTGTTGATGAAAAAAACTTACTGGGACTACATTGATGAAGGTGAACATGAGGAGGCACCGAAGATACCAGAGATTAATCCAACTGTTGTAGATATAAAAGAGTTCAAGGATTGGAATCAAAGAGCAAGGAAAGTCATCTTTTGGCTTTCTATCAGCATACATGACACTATGATTGGACATATACAAGATGCCAAGTCACCTAAGGATACATGGGACACCTTGGTGAAGCTATATGAAACCAACACCAAGGCACAAAAAATTCAGTTGAAGAATGAGCATCATATTGTGGAAAAGAAGAATATGGCTGTGAATGATTATGCTTTGAAGATCAAGGGCATTGTGAAATCCCTTGCATCAATTGGTGTTTCTGTTCACATGATGATAATTGAAAGTGTGTCTGTGTGGTCTCGGATCACAATACAAGACCTTGAAGACGTCTATTTAGACTCGAGAGAGAACATTCCCAACTTCACAGATTTAGTGTCAATGTTGATCATTGAAGAGAAAAACTTGGGTGAAGATCAACAACCTTTACAAAACAGAAACAATTCAGAGCAGGATGAGGTAGAGGTCGTGGACGTGGCCAAGGTCGTGGCCGAACAGGTAATCAGAATTATGGTCAACAGCCGCAACAGTCCCAGGATTCACAACAACATACATGTGCAAGAGGCCAGTTTAGAGACAGGGGGAGTCAAAGAGGTCGTGGAAATTGACAAAGCCAACATAATGATACACGAGGGTGTTTTTATTGTGGTGGTAAGCCTGGACATGTGAAGTAGATTGCTATAAGAAGTAGAATGACATGCGAAATGAAAAAGTGCAACAAAACAACTATGCATCCTCTAACAGAAATAATGAGGATAATGAGAGGTGGTTTGTTATATGCAACATGTGGTTAATGCTGTGTCACAAAATGATATAGCAACATGTAAGGATGATGTATGGTATGTTGATTCAGGTGCTTCAAACCACATGACAAGTCATAGTGAGTGGTTCAAGAAAATAAAGAGTCTTGAAAGACCAGGTTTTGTTGAAACACGAGATGACACTGCTCATCCAATTACCCATGTTGGAGATGTGCCTGTGCTATTGTCTATGCAGGATGGTAAAGTGAAGTACCTTGCAAATGTACTTCATGTTCCAAACATTATAAAGAATCTGGTTTCTATTGGCCAAATGATTGAGCAGGGTTTGTAAGTTCGATTTAACCCTTATGGGGTTATTATGTAGAAGACTTTAAAGATAAGTGCATGTTGGTTGCAAAAAGTAACAGAGTGCACAGAATGTTTACATTGAATGTGAATATGCTTAAAGTGAGTACTCCAATGTTTGCAAATGGTTCAAGAGTTATTACAGTTATAGACATTTGACATAAGATAATTGGGCATGTCAATGTGCAAAGAATGGTTCAAGAGTTATTACAGTTATAGACATTTGACATAAGATAATTGGGGATGTCAATGTGCAAAGAATGAAGTCTATGCAAACTAAAGAAATTGTAACAGGACTGCCTAAATTTTAAGTTGAAGGTATGCGAAAAGTTTGTGAGGCATGTCAATTTGAAAAGCAAACAAAACATGTATTTCCACATGACAAAAATGTGAGCAAGAATGTACTAGATGTTGTGCATTCAGATGTATGGAATCCTTGGAAGACTATGTCTATGGGTGGCTGCACATACTCCGTAACATTCATTGTGACCACACAGGGAAAGTGTTACTGTACTTCATGAAAGAGAAGAGTGAAGTATTCACTCATTTTCAAAATTTCAGAGTTATGAGACTGAAAAACAGACAGAAAAGCATGTGAAGAGCCTACGGTCAAATGGAGGGGAAGAATACTTCTCCAATGAGTTCTCTGAATTATTGCGAAAGAATGGCATTTAGAGACAATTTACATGTAGATACACTCCGCAGAGCAAAATGGAGTTGCTTAGCAAAAAAACGGACGCATTGCAGAGATAGCACGAGCATTGATGGCTGAGAAGAATATGCCGCATAGCTATTGGGCTGAGGCTGTGTCTACAGCAGTTTATATCATGAACAGGACTCCTACTGTAGCCATACATGATGTAATGCTAGAGGAGAAGTTTACTGGCAAGAAACCTAATTTGTCTCACTTGAAAGTTTTTGGATATATTATATATGTGCACGTGCCAGATGAGTTACGTACCAAACTAGATCCAAAAGCAAAAAAAATGTGTGTTTATTGGATATACCCTTGAGCAAAAGGGATATAGATATTATAATCCTGCTACACGTGAATTGAGGGTAAGCAGGGATGTTGTATTTGATGAGATGAGTAGCTTGTATGCTGCTGAAAAGAATGCTGTTGGACCTGATATAAATGGAAATGTGGTTGCACAAAATGCAAGTTAGCAATCACAATCATTGAGTGGACCAGGAGAGTCCTCATCCAACGAATCTGTTGATAGACCATGGAGTGGCAAGCTGCGTCATAATACCACTCCTAAAACTGTAGTTGGTACATCACATAAAGGCAAAGAGAAAGTGGTTGAGCCCCTTGGTATGCCTGACATTTCTGCAGAGCATTCTCTTGTTGATGGAGATTCTAGTGGCTCGGAGATGAGCCTTGATGAGGAGCTTGGGATTTCAGCAATGAGGATACCTAGTGTGAAGAAGGCTATAGAAGCCATGAATGCAAAGCTAAGAAGATCTGGAAGAGTCAACAAAAATCTTGTGCAAAGGTTGACTTATGATGGTTATGTGGCACATCAGTATGCAGATATGGCAAAAGTTGTGCAGGTTGTAGAACCCACATGTTTTGATGAGGCTACTAGAAATATGTGTTTAGAGAAAGCTATGGATGAGGAGATGGATGCGTTGCTTAGAAATGAGACTTGGAAAGTGGATGAATACATTGGCCAATGCTTCCATATTGATTGAGGGTGAGAAGGGGAGTACTATGTATAATCCTTCGAACAACATTTTTGTTGATCTCCAACAAGTGCAAAGAAGAATGGTTGAGTACTATGGTATCACTTTTGAAGAGTGCCAAGGACGTCTACTAAAGTTTCTCAAGTGCCAAGAACATGACAAGATCTACCTTCCTCAAGTGTTGCGCCCTCAAGTTTGAGGGACCTTTTTATGGGGGCTGTGCAAGGTCTCTCTCTTTCCCTTTTCCCCTGATCTTTTGTCTTTTTTCTACAAGAGTATACAATCTGTATAAGATACAATACTTTGGAATCTTGACAATTCAGTTTGAGGTATGGTAGTTACAACTTACCTAGAGCAGTCTCTTGCTTCAGTGCCTCATCTTGTTACTATTGGTTTTCATATGGCAGATGTAGATCACTCTTTGTATGTGCACGAGAGTGATAAGGGTATTGTGATCATCACCATATATGTAGATATTATTGTTGGGGTGACAACTTGGAAGAGATTGAGCATGTAAAAAGTCTTCTCAAAAGGAAGTTTAAGATGAAGGATCAGGAAATCTACACTACTTTTTGGGAACTGAGATCATTCGCACACCTGAGGGTATTTAACTGTCACACAGAGACAGTATGCATTGGACATGTTGTCCAAGTATGGGATGGCTGATTGTAAGCCAATCTCGGTGCCATTAGATCAAAATGGCAAGCTTAGTGCGGGTTATTTGTTGGAGGATCCCACTATGTACAAGAAGATTGTGGGAAGCCTGATCTATGTCACGATCAGCAAGCCAAATTTGAGCTACACTGTTGGCTTAGAGAGCCAATTTATGTAGATTCAGTACAAACCACATCTTGACACTGTGCGACGCACACTTCGATACTTGAGAACCACTGTTTATTATGCATTGTTTTATACAGCAGGTATACCATTGGAGCTATATGGGTACATAGATGCAGATTGGACAGGTAGTATTTCAAATAGAAGATCTACCTGTGGACTTATGTTTTCATTGAGGAGTGCTGCTGTGACATGGAGCAACAAGAAGCAGCCCATAGTTGCCATGTCGAGTAAACAGCCATGATTTTTGTGTAGCTCCCCTGGTCGTCATTTTCTTTTGCAGTGCCACCTCTCTTCATCAACAGATATAACTATAACATTGCCCCAATTTTGCCCACGTGTGCAGCCTACTTGTAGCATTGCATCAATTTTGTCCATGTCCGCAGTTTTGCCCATCGCATCAGCATGATACCCATGTCACTATTTTCATTTTTTAAATAATTTAATCACCTTTAATATGTTGCCTTGTCACATGTCCTACCTGCCAATCTCCACACCCAATTCATCAACAACAAACAGTATTCAAGGCCGCTTGCGCTCACTCTTATTACACCTCTCTTGTTTCACCTATCTCGCAAGCCCGTGTAACCCTAAACTATGACGACTCCTGCAGATCTGCTACTGTATCAGCCATGTGCTACTGTATCAGCCATGTCAGCAAACCAACAACAAATAGAAGGTACAAATTTTAAATTTTTCTAAGTTTTGCATTTTTAAAAAACTCAATGAAAATTAAGATTTTACGCTAAATTTTTTCAAAAAATGGAAGTACTTTTATGACATTATGCTCATACTCTACATTGCTAATTGTTGGGATGTCAAGCTTAACATGAGCTGACACTCATGAGACGCCTGCATTACCGTTCGACATTTATATCACTGACGAGTTTGGTAGCTAGCACCGACGTATCTTCGCCAGAGATTCTACAGCTCGACTACACGGACTACTCTACATCTACCCACTCCTCTTAGCGTGTTCACATTATGTACCGCTTGTATATACTCTATTATGTGTGTTAGTCACTTTATCTTCTTTATAGACCTCTTTTGTTGTGTGAAGAAGAAAACAAATTTTCAACCTCACCTTATGTGCTCTCTTCTAGGGTTTGTGTGAGTGTGTGTGTGTGCTTGCAAGAGCTCAAGCTCTCTTCTCCCCTGCATCTTTTCATGGTATCAAAGTCTGGTTCATGCTAAGGGTTAAGCAGCAAAGCAAGAGAAACACAGAAAGCAGTATGAGGATAAAAGCTTCATCTACTCTCTTCTCCCCTGCATATTTTCATGGTATCAGAGCCTGGTTCATGCTAAGGGCTGAGCAACAAGCAAGAGAAACACAGGAAGCGGTATGAGGGTAAGAGCTTCATCTACTCTTCTCCCTTTGTGTTGGCTACTACACCCTTATCGGGAGCTCTTTGAGAGACACCGACAAATTAACTCTGATTGAAGAGCTTTCTTCGCGAGAGGAAAGCTACAAGGTAACTCTATTGTTCTATTAGACAACGTTTTTCAGGCCAAAAAAGTGTTTCGTGCGTGTCTAGACCTCCATTTTTCAGTTCGCAGGCATTCACCAACACTATGGATAAGTTTCGATTCTCTGCGGAACTCTGTTTTTAGAACTGTAGGAAAGGCAATTGGTTGTGCAGACATTGTGTGCTGCAAAGAGGTCTCAAAGTTACCGTTGGGTGTATGTATGCAAAGTAAGGTCACCAATTGTAACAATTTGGGTGCAGTATAGCACCGCTACAGAGAATACAAGAGTTTATGCATGTCAAAGCACGAGTGCAGTTGCTGGTAAATTTGTGTTGCAGAAAAGATGTCAAATGATGAAATAAAACAGACTTCTGCAGAGAAGCTTGACAAGAATAACTTCCATGCTTGGAGGTTTAGATTGACAAATTTCTTGATGAAAAAAAGTTACTGGGACTACATTGAAGGTGAACATGAGGAGGCACCGAAGATACCGAAGATTAATCCAACTGTTGTAGATATAAAAGAGTTCAAGGATTGAATTAAAGAGCAAAGAAAGTCATGTGTTGGCTTTTTATCAGTATACATGATACTATGATTGGGACATATACAAGATGCCAAGTCACCTAAGGATACATGGGACACCTTGGTGAAGCTATATGAAACCAACACCAAGGCACAAAAAATTCAGTTGAAGAATGAGCATCATATTATGGAAAAGAAGAATATGGCTGTGAATGATTATGATTTGAAGATCAAGGGCATTGTGAAATCCCTTGCATCAATTGGTGTTTCTGTTCATGGTGATGATAATTGAAAGTGTGTCTGTGTGGTCTCGGACCACAATACAAGACGTTGAAGACATCTATTCAGACTCGGGAGAACATTCCCAACTTCACAGATTTAGTGTCAATGTTGATCATTGAAGAGAAGAACTTGGGTGAAGATCAACAGCCTTCACAAAACAGAAACAGTTCAGAGCAGCAAAGGATGAGGTAGAGGTCGTGGACGTGACCAAGGTGGTGGTCGAACAGGTAATCAGAATTATGGCAACAGCCAGAACAGTCCTCCCAGGATTCACAACATACAGGTGCAAGAGGCCACTTTAGAGACAGGGGGAGTCAAAGAGGTCGTAAAAATTTGACAAAGGAAACATAATGATACACGAGGGTGTTTTTAATGTGGTAAGCCTGGACATGTGCAAGTAGATTGCTATAGGAAGTAGAATGACATGCGAAATGAAAAAGTGCAACAAAACAACTATGCATCCTCTAACAGAAATAATGAGGATAATGAGAGGTGGTTTGTTATATGCAACATGTGGTTAATGCTGTGTCACAAAATGATATAGCAACATGTAAGGATGATGTATGGTATGTTGATTCAGGTGCTTCAAACCACATGACAAGTCATGGTGAGTGGTTCAAGAAAATAAAGAGTCTTGAAAGACCAGGTTTTGTTGAAACAAGAGATGACACTGCTCATCCAATTGCCCATGTTGGAGATGTGCCATTGTCTATGCAGGAAGGTAAAGTGAAGTACCTTGCAGATGTACTTCATGTTCCAAACATTACAAAGAATCTGGTTTCTATTGGCCAGATGATTAAGCAGGGTTTGTAAGTTCGATTTAACCCTTATTGGGAAGACTTTAAAGATAAGTGCATGTTGGTTGCAAAAAGTAACAGAGTGGACAGAATGTTTACATTGAATGTGAATATGTTTAAAGTGAGTACTGCAATGTTTGCAAATGGTTCAGGAGTTATTGCAGATATAAACATTTGGCATAAGATAATTGGGCATGTCAATGTGCAAAGAATGAAGTCTATGCAAACTAAAGAAATTGTGACAGGACTGCCTAAATTTCAAGTTGAAGGTATGCAGAAAGTTTGTGAGGCATGTCAATTTGAAAAGCAAACAAAACATGTATTTCCACATGACAGAAATGTGAGCAAGAATGTACTAGATGTTATGCATTCAGATGTATGGAATCCTTGGAAGACTGTCTATGGGTGGCTGCACATACTCCGTAACATTCATTGTGACCACACAAGGAAAGTGTTACTGTACTTCATGAAAGAGAAGAGTGAAGTATTCACTCATTTTTAAAATTTCAGAGTTATATGACTGAAAAACAGACATAAAAGCATGTGAAGCGCCTACGGTCAAATGGAGGGGAAGAATACTTCTCCAATGAGTTCTCTGAATTATTGCGAAAGAATGGCATTCAGAGACAATTTACATGTAGATACACTCCGCAGCAAAATGGAGTTGCTAAGCAAAAAAACGGATGCATTGCAGAGATAGCACGAGCATTGATGGCTGAGAAGAATATGCCACATAACTATTGGACACTGAGGCTGTGTGTACAGCAGTTTATATCTTGAACAGGACTCCTACTGTAGCCATACATGATGTAATGCTAGAGGAGAAGTTTACTAGCAAGAAACCTAATTTGTCTCACTTGAAAGTTTTTGGATGTATTATATATGTGCACGTGCCAGATAAGTTACGTACCAAGTTGGATCCAAAAGCAAAAAAATGGGTGTTTATTGAATATACCCTTGAGCAAAAGGGATATAGATATCATAATCCTGCTACACGTGAATTGAGGGTAAGCAGAAATGTTGTATTTGATGAGATGAGTAGCTTGTATGCTGCTGAAAAGAATGTTGTTGGGCCTGATATAAATGGAAATGTGGTTGCACAAAATGCAAGTCAGCAATCACAATCATTGAGTGGACCAGGAGAGTCCTCATCCAACGAATTTGTTGATAGACCATGGAGTGGCAAGCTGCGTCATAATAACACTCTTAAAAATGCAGTTGGTACATCCATAAAGGCAAAGAGAAAGTGGTTGAGCTCCTTGGTATGCCTGACATTTCTACAAAGCATTCTCTTGTTGATGGAGATTCTAGTGGCTCGGAGATGAGCCTTGATGAGGAGCTTGGGATTTCAGCAATGAGGACACCTGGTGTGAAGAAGGCTATAGAAGCCATGAATGCAAAGTTACGAAGATCTGAAAGAGTCAACGAAAATCTTGTGCAAAGGTTGACTTATGATGGTTATGTGGCACATCACTATGCATATATGGCAAAAGTTGTGCAGGTTGTAGAACCCACATGTTTTGATGAGACTACTGGAAATATGTGTTTGGAGAAAGCTATGGATGAGGAGATGGATGTGTTGTTTGGAAATGAGACTTGGGATTTGGTGCCATTGCCTGAAGACAAGAAAGCTATTGGCTATAAGTGGGTGTATAAGGTGAAACATGACAGTGATGGTAGCCAAAGGTTACGCGCAGACACATGGGATTGATTATGACGAGACATTTGCCCCAATTGCAAAGATGGTACCTGTAAGAGTTGTGATTGCGGTGGCTGCAGCGCTAAAGATTGGTTTTTACATAAGATGGATGTAAAAAATGTGTTCTTGCATGGTGACTTGCAAGAAGACGTGTATATAGATCAGCCACCAGGTTTTGAGGATACAGGTCACCCAGATTATGTATGTAAGCTTCGTAAGACCTTGTATAGGCTGAAGCAAGCTCCACGAGCATGGCATGACAAGATTGCTGAGTATCTTGTTACTATTGGTTTTCATATGGCAGATGTAGATCACTCTTTGTATGTGCACGAGAGTGATAAGGGTATTGTGATCATCACCATATGTGTAGATATTATTGTTGGGGTGACAACTTGGAAGAGATTGAGCATGTGAAAAGTCTTCTCAAAAGGAAGTTTAAGATGAAGGATTCAGGAAATCTACACTACTTTTTGGGAACTGAGATCATTCGCACACCTGAGGGTATTTAACTGTCACAGAGACGGTATGCATTGGACATGTTGTCCAAGTATGGGATGATTGATTGTAAGCCAATCTCGGTGCCATTAGATTAAAATCGCAAGCTTAGTGCGGATGCAAGTTATGTGTTGTGGAGGATCCCACTATGTATATAGCAAGATTGTGGGAAGCCTGATCTATGTCACGATCAGCAAGCCAAATTTGAGCTACATTGTTGGCTTAGAAGCCAGTTTATGCAGATTCCGTACAAACCACATCTCGACAGTGTGTGACGCACACTTCGATACTTGAGGACCACTGTTGATTATGCATTGTTTTATACAGCAGGTGTACCATTGGAGCTATATGGGTACATATATGCAGATTGGACAGGTAGTATTTCAAATAGAAGATCTACCGGTGGATTTATGTTTTCATTAGGGAGTGCTGCTGTGACATGGAGCAACAAGAAGCAGCCCACAGTTGCCTTGTCGAGTACATAGCCATGATTTTTGTGTAGCTCCCCTGGTCGTCATTTGCTTTTGCAGTGCCACCTCTCTTCACCAACAGATATATCTATAACATTGCCCCAATTTTACCCACGTGTGCAACCTGCTTATAGCATTGCATCAATTTTGTCCATGTCCGCAGTTTTGCCCATCGCATCAACATGATACCCATGTCACTATTTTTATTTTTTGAAGAATTTAATCACCTTTAATATATTGCCTTGTCACATGTCCTACCTGCCAATCTCCACACCCAAGTGGACCAACCCTGCTCACAATTCATCAACAACAAAAAGTATTCAAGGCCGCTTGCGCTCACTCCTGTTGCACCTCTCTTGTTTCACCTATCGCAAGCTCGTGTAACCCTAAACTATAACTACTCCTGCAGATCTGCTACTGTATCAGCCATGTCAACAAACCAACAACAAATAGAAGGTACAAATTTTAAATTTTTCTAAGTTTTACATTTTTAAAAAACTCAATGAAAATTAATATTTCACGCTATCTTTTTTCAAAAAATGAAAGTACTTTTATGACATTGAGCTCATACTCTACATTGCTAATTGTTGGGATGTCAAGCTTAACATGAGCTGACACTCATGAGACGCCTGCATTACCGTTCGACATTTATATCACTGACGAGTTTGGTAGCTAGCACCGACGTATCTTCGCCAGAGATTCTACAGCTCGACTACACGGACTACTCTACATCTACCCACTCCTCTTAGCGTGTTCACATTATGTACCGCTTGTATATACTCTATTATGTATGTTAGTCACTTTATCTTCTTTATAGACCTCTTTTGTTGTGTGAAGAAGAAAACAAATTTTCAACCTCACCTTATGTGCTCTCTTCTAGGATTTGTGTGAGTGTGTGTGTGTGCTTGCAAGAGCTCAAGCTCTCTTCTCCCCTGCATCTTTTCATGGTATCAAAGCCTGGTTCATGCTAAGGGTTGAGCAGCAAAAGCAAGAGAAACACAGGAAGTAGTATGAGAGTAAAAGCTTCATCTACTCTCTTCTCCCCTGCATCTTTTCATGGTATCAGAGCCTGGTTCATGCTAAGGGCTGAGCAACAAGCAAGAGAAACACAGGAAGCGGTATGAGGGTAAGAGCTTCATCTACTCTTCTCCCTTTGTGTTGGCTACTACACCCTTATCGGGACCTCTTCGAGAGGCACCGACAAACAACTCCGATTGAAGAGCTTTCTTCGCAGGAGGAAAGCTACAAGGTAACTCTATTGTTCTATTAAACAACGTTTTTTGAGCCAAAAAAGTGTTTCGTGCGTGTCTAGACCTCCATTTTTCAGTTCGTAGGCATTCACCAGCACTACGGATAAGTTTCGATTCTCTGCGGAACTCTGTTTTTAGAACTGTAGGAAAGACAATTGGCTGTGCAAACATTGTGTGTGCTGCAAAGAGATCTCAAAGTTACCATTGGGTGTATGTATGCAAAGTAAGGTCACCGATTGTGACAATTTGGGTGCAGTATAGTACTCCTACAGAGAATACAAGAGTTTATGCATGTCAAGAAAGAGTGCAGTTGCTGGTAAATTTGTGTTACAGAAAAGATGTCAAATGATGAAATAAACCATATTTTTGCAAAGAAGCTTGACAAGAACAACTTCCATGCTTGGAGGTTTAGATTGACAAATTTCTTGATGGAAAAAAGTTACTGGGACTACATTGAAGGTGAACATGAGGAGGCACCGAAGATACCGAAATTAATCCAACTGTTGTAGATATAAAAGAGTTCAAGGATTGGAATTAAAGAGCAAACAAAGTCATGTGTTGGCTTTTTATCAGTATACATGACACTATGATTGGACATATACAAGATGCCAAGTCACCTAAGGATACATGGGACACCTTGGTGAAGCTATATGAAACCAACACCAAGGCATGAAAAATTCAGTTGAAGAATGAGCATCATATTGTGGAAAAGAAGAATATGGCTGTGAATGATTATGATTTGAAGATCAAGGGCATTGTGAAATCCCTTGCATCAATTGGTGTTTTTGTTCATGGTGATGATAATTGAAAGTGTGTCTGTGTGGTCTCGGACCACAATACAAGACGTTGAAGACATCTATTCAGACTCGGGAGAACATTCCCAACTTCACAGATTTAGTGTCAATGTTGATCATTGAAGAGAAGAACTTGGGTGAAGATCAACAGCCTTCACAAAACAAAAACAGTTCAGAGCAGGAAAGGATGAGGTAGAGGTTGTGGACGTGACCAAGGTGGTGGTCGAACAGGTAATCAGAATTATGGCAACAGCCACCGAAGATACCGAAGATTATTCCAACTGTTGTAGATATAAAAGAGTTCAAGGATTGGAATCAAAGAGCAAAGAAAATCATGTGTTGGCTTTTTATAAGTATACATGACACTATGATTGGACATATACAAGATGCCAAGTCACCTAAGGATACATGGGACACCTTGGTGAAGCTATATGAAACCAACACCAAGGCACGAAAAATTCAGTTGAAGAATGAGCATCATATTGTGAAAAAGAAGAATATGACTGTGAATGATTATGCTTTGAAGATCAAGGACATTGTGAAATCCCTTGCATCAATTGGTGTTTCTGTTCATGTGATGATAATTGAAAGTGTATCTGTGTGGTCTCGGACCACAATACAAGACGTTGAAGACGTCTATTCAGACTCAGGAGAACATTCCCAACTTCACAGATTTAGTGTAAATGTTGATCATTGAAGAGAAAAACTTGGGTGAAGATCAACAGCCTTCACAAAACAGAAACAGTTCAGAGCAACAGAGGATAAGGTAGAGGTCGTGGACGTGGCCAAGGTGGTGGCCGAACAGGTAATCAGAATTATGGTCAACAGCCGCAACAGTCCCAGGATTCACAACAACATACAAGTGCAAGAGGCCAGTTTAGAGACAGGGGGAGTCAAAGAGATCGTGGAAATTGACAAAGGCAACATAATGATACACGAGGGTATTTTTATTGTGGTAAGCCTGGACATGTGCAAGTAGATTGCTATAAGAAGCAGAATGACATGCGAAATGAAAAAGTGCAACAAAACAACTATGCATCCTCTAACAGAAATAATGAGGATAATGAGAGGTGGTTTGTTATATGCAACATGTGGTTAATGCTGTGTCAAAAAATGATTTAACATGTAAGGATGATGTATGGTATGTTGATTCAGGTGCTTCGAACCACATGACAAGTCATGGTGAGTGGTTCAAGAAAATAAAGAGTCTTGAAAGACCAGGTTTTGTTGAAACAAGAGATGACACTGCTCATCCAATTGCCCATGTTGGAGATGTGCCATTGTCTATGCAGGATGGTTAAGTGAAGTACCTTGCAGATGTACTTCATGTTCCAAACATTACAAAGAATCTGATTTTTATTGATCAGATGATTGAGCAGGGTTTGTAAGTTCGATTTAACCCTTATGGTTATTATGTAGAAGACTTTAAAGATAGATTCATGTTGGTTGCAAAAAGTAACAGAGTGGACAGAATGTTTACATTGAATGTGAATATGCTTAAAGTGAGTACTGCAATGTTTGCAAATGGTTCAGGAGTTATTGCAGATATAGACATTTGGCATAAGATAATTGGGCATGTCAATGTGCAAAGAATGAAGTCTATGCAAACTAAAGAAATTGTGACAGGACTGCCTAAATTTTAAGTTGAAGGTATGCAGAAAGTTTGTGAGGCATGTCAATTTGAAAAGCAAACAAAACATGTATTTCCACATGACAGAAATGTAAGCAAGAATGTACTAGATGTTGTGCATTCAGATGTATCGAATCCTTGGAAGACTACGTCTATGGGTAGCTGCACTACTCCGTAACATTCATTGATGACCACACAAGGAAAGTGTGAGTGTACTTCATGAAAGAGAAGAGTGCAGTGTTCACTCATTTTCAAAATTTCAGAGTTATGACTGAAAAACAGACAAAAAAGCATTTGAAGTGCCTAAGATCAAATGGAGGGGAAGAATACTTCTCCAATGAGTTCTCTGAATTCTTGCGAAAGAATGGCATTCAGAGACAATTTACATGTAGATACACTCCGCAGCAAAATGGAGTTGCTGAACGAAAAAACAGACGCATTGCAGAGATAACAGGAGCATTGATGGTTGAGAAGAGTACGCCACATAAGCTATTGGGATGAGGCTGTGTCTACAGCAGTTTATATCATGAATAGGACTCCTACTGTAGCCATACATGATGTAATGCTAGAGGAGAAGTTTACTGGCAAGAAACCTAATTTGTCTCATTTGAAAGTTTTTGGATGTATTATATATGTACACGTGCCAGATAAGTTACGTACCAAGCTGGATCCAAAAGCAAAAAAAATGTGTGTTTATTGGATATACCCTTGAGCAAAAGGGATATAGATATTATAATCCTACTACACGTGAATTGAGGGTAAGCAGGGATGTTGTATTTGATGAGATGAGTAGCTTGTATGCTGCTGAAAAGAATGATGTTGGGCCTAATATATATGGAAATGTGGTTGCCCAAAATGCAAGTCAACAATCACAATCATTGAGTGGACCAGGAGAGTCCTCATCCAGCGAATCTGTTGATAGACCATGGAGTGGCAAGCTGCATCATAATACCACTCCTAAAAATGTAGTTGATACATCACATAAAGGCAAAGAAAAAGTGGTTAAGCCCATTGGTAAGCCTAATATTTCTGCAGAGCATTCTCTTGTTGATGGAGATTCTAGTGGCTTGGAGATGAGCCTTGATGAGGAGCTTGGGATTTCAGCAATGAGGACACCTGGTGTGAAGAAGGCCATGGAAGCCATGAATGCAAAGTTACGAAGATCTGGAAGAGTCAAAAATCTTGTGCAAAGGTTGACTTATGATGGTTATGTGGCACATCACTATGCATATATGGCAAAAGTTGTGCAGGTTGTAGAACCCACATGTTTTGATGAGGCTACTGGAAATATGTGTTTGGAGAAAGCTATGGATGAGGAGATGGATGCGTTGTTTGGAAATGAGACTTGGGATTTGGTGCCATTGCCTGAAGGCAAGAAAGCTATTGGCTATAAGTGGGTGTATAAGGTGAAACATGACAGTGATGGTAGCCAAAGGTTATGCGTAGACACATGGGATTGATTATGACGAGACATTTGCCCCAATTACAAAGATGGCAACTGTAAGAGTTGTGATTGCGGTGGCTGTAGCGCTAAAGGCTGGTTATTACATAAGATGGATGTAAAAAATGTGTTCTTGCATGGTGACTTGCAAGAAGACGTGTATATAGATCAGCCACCAAGTTTTGAGGATACAGTCACCCAGATTATGTATGTAAGCTTCGTAAGACCTTGTATAGGCTGAAGCAAGCTCCACGAGCATGGCATGACAAGACTGCTGAGTATCTTGTTACTATTGGTTTTCATATTATGGCAGATGTAGATCACTCTTTGTATATGCACGAGAGTGATAAGGGTATTGTGATCATCACCATATATGTAGATGATATTATTGTTGAGGTGACAACTTGGAAGAGATTGAGCATGTGAAAAGTCTTCTCAAAAGGAAGTTTAAGATGAAGGATTCAAGAAATCTACACTACTTTTTGGAAACTGAGATCATTCGCACACCTGAGGGTATTTAACTGTCACAAAGACGGTATGCATTGGACATGTTGTCCAAGTATGGGATGGCTGATTGTAAGCCAATCTCGATGCCATTAGATCAAAATCGCAAGCTTAGTGCGGATGCAGGTTATGTGTTGGAGGATCCCACTATGTATATAGGAAGATTGTGGGAAGCCTGATCTATGTCACGATCAGCAAGCCAAATTTGAGCTACATTGTTGGCTTAGAAGCCAGTTTATACAAATTCCGTACAAACCACGTCTTGACAGTGTGCGACACACTTCGATACTTGAGGACCACTGTTGATTATGCATTGTTTTATACAGCAGGTGTACCATTGGAGCTATATGGGTACATAGATGCAGATTAGACAGGTAGTATTTCAAATAGAAGATCTACCGGTGGATTTATGTTTTCATTGGGGAGTGCTGCTGTTACATGGAGCAACAAGAAGCAGCCCACAGTTGCCTTGTCGAGAACACAGACAGAGTACAAAGGAACTGCGGTGGCAGCATGTGAGGTAGCTTGGTTACGTTAGTTACTTGCTGATTTGGGGTTGCATGTGGAGAGAAAGATTGTCATATACTGTGACAATCTTAGCAGTATACAGTTGGCCAAGAACCTAGTTTTTCATGCACGAACGAAACACATTGTGATGCATTACCATTTCATTAGAGAGAGTCTTGGCAGGTGACATCGACTTGACTTACGCCAGCACACATGATCAAGTTGCTGACATCTTCACAAAGACCTTGGGAGCGGAGAAGCTTCGTAGATTTCGAGATATGCTTGGAGTTCATGAGATGGAGTTGAGCTTGAGGAGTGTTGAGATGTCAAGCTCAACATGAGCTGACACTCATGAGACGCTTGTATGACCGTTCGACATTTATATCACTGACAGGTTTGGTAGCTGGCACCGACATATCTTCGCCAGAGATTCTACAGCTGGACTACACAAACTAGTCCACATCTACCAACTCTTCTTAGCGTGTTTACATTATGGACCGCTTGTATATACTCTATTATATGTGTTAGTCACTTTATTTTCTTTGTAGACCTCTTTTGTTGTACGAGGAAGAAGAAAAAAATTTCAGCCTCACCTTGTGTGCTCTCTTCTAGGGTTTGTGTGAGTATGTGTGTGCTTGCAAGAGCTCAAGCTCTCCTCTCCCCTGCATCTTTTCACAAATGCATTAAACTGAAAAAGTCCCTTGGTTGAAAACCCTAATTTTTTAGTGTTTCGTAAGGTAAAAATCATATTTGGAGATTACGACATTTAGCACAATCTTTGTTGTAACGGTAGACACTCGCTCATCATCTATAAGACCTAATGACCCCTATCTCCATCATTATGGGTTCACATCTGTTCATTGAAAAGTTAGAAAAGAAGTTCAATACCAGAGCAATAGGAGGGGACAGCTCCTACACAAAGACGCAAAACTTCATAGGTAAAAAGTGCACAATCTGTGGCAAGACCAACCACACCTACAAAGACTGTTTTTCAAAGAAGTCTTGCAAGTATTGTGGTAAGATAAATCACCATGAAAATAACTGTTATCACAAAGCACATGCAAATGTCACCCAGGAGGAAGAAGACTGCAAAGAAGAAGCAAACTTTGTAGAGTACGAAGCGCAATGGACTTTCTAAAAGCCCTCAACAACAAAGAAGAAGTTGGCTTGACAAAGTACCTCTTCATGAAGGGCTGCACCAGTCATAACATTCCAATGAAACTAAGTCATAGGCTTGGATTAATCCAGGGAAGTATGTATTAGGATAACGCTTGAGGAGGGTATTGAAAGCAAGCCTTAAATCCCAGTACAAATGTTGCTGGCATGTAAACAGTCTCTAAGTTAGTATTTGTGTGTATGTATGTGAGCCACCTCTTATGATGTCAGCAACGGTAGTGCCATGTGCCCACTCCATGTGAGTGTGTGACTCAGCCAAAATATAAACCCCATGGACTAAAAAATGTACTCACTCCTCATACTTTCATATCATAACAATCACATCAATATAGTACTTATTTTTGTGCAATCATTGTCTCTCCTTCACTCAACCATGGCTACTCCACTGTTTCAGCCACCATAGCTGAACCCTAACCCTAAAATTCCAACTTGCCTTGAGTGGGTCAATCAAGGACAAAGAGGATTGCATAGGGGGGACCCAACATTGTTTGGCTAAGCATGGGAAAGTGTAAAATCCTTGAGAAGATAATGGTATTGTACACCAAAACATCTAGGCTGATAGTTGCAACTAAGCCATGGAATTGTTTTTCAGCTCCCAAATACTGTCTTCTTCCTAGTTTGGAGCAGCCACCTAGTTTTGTTCCCATACGGGAGCCAAATCTGCAAACATAGACAGTTTTAATTAAGCAACGCAGCCTTCTTGTGACGTTGGTCTGTCTTCTCACAATGCCAAAAAAATAGTGCATCAATATCCTCACAAAACTGAATATTTCTCTTACACTCATCATGTGTAAATGGCGCCTCCCTTAAAATGCTAGCTTGCAACCAATCCAATTATCCATCTCAAAATGCTATCTTGCAACCAGCCCAATTCCAGATATTTTGAAGCCAACATATCCACCGAGCAAGGCCAGCAAACATGAGACTAGATGGGCAACAGCAACAATGGTGGGCTCTTTTACACCTCCGAGTTCAAAATGATGATGTACAGGAGCCATTCTGAATAGTTTCTTAGTGACCCCAGTCAGTTTCTTGGTACACCTTTTATAAGAGACCTGCAAGACGATCTTTTTAAAGTTATTGATGAACATGAACTGCAGACTCAACAAAGAAAGTTATTTGTCATGTGAGAGATGAGAAAAATTAAAAGCCAAGTGTGAAAGCATCTTCCACCCTAGTCAAGTCTCAACCTGAAGTATGACTGAGACAGTCTCCACAAAGAAAATGCCAGAGCAAATGAGAAGTGGCAAAAACATGCCCGTGCTTGCAGCCATGGCTGCTAGTGCTCCACCTAATGCCAAAGAACCAGTATCCCCCATGAACACTGCTGCCTTGTAATGGTTGTGGACCAAAAATCCAACACAAGCTCCAGCCATCGATACCCCAAAGATTGCAACAGCTGGGAAAAACAATCATATGAGCTTGGAAACACTTAGAATTCTAAAAAGTGAAGGATATAGCTTCACTTTTGAAAAGAAATCCTAACCATTTAAAGCCTAGAAAAACCTGAGTACCATTTTTTTGCAACCGAAGCATGTATAAAATACGACGATAAGCACTGCAACTGATAAAGAACCAAACGAGACAACCACAGGGTCATCGATTGTGGCCAGCTGTTTAAGAGTAGGCTATATCAATAAATAGCCTTACCACATTCAAAATAACATAATCTACCTTGAAAGATATGGGTGTATCTCTTTACACAATCGTTCGACCAGGATAAGAATAATACAATGGTATGCCAAACCTGCACCTGTTCTGCAATCCCACTATGAAATCATGCAGCAATTGGTGCAAGCACAGCTACAGCTACAGCGTGAGATTGCCATTGGGACACACGCATAGACAGGCCAGGATGATCTTTCGGTGCCTTGTGCGGAGGAAGAAACGAGCCTATCTAGCTAAGCTAGAGGAGGAGATCTACCAACTCTTCCTAGGGAAGGACAGCAAGAGGGCATGGAAGATGTCTCAGGAGAGACAGCCCGGTACTCCAATTACTACATCTGAGCTATATGATGCACAAGGACAGCCCCCCACCCCCCCTCCACTGGGAGCTACACCGGCTAGCAACACCTTTTTTTTTACTATGTGGATGGTGCTAGATGCGATAGCCAGGTTACAGAATGAAAAGGCACGAGATCATGATGGGCTAGTTGGAGAGCACTTCTGATATGCGTGCGACACTTTGGCTCCGCTCATCGTACATGTGTTTAATCGTGCCATTTGTGAGGGTTTCCCGGCAAGTTGGACAGAGCATATCATTGTACCACTCTTTAAGAGTGGGGACCCACCATGGACCAGGCAACTATACGACAATCATGATTGATCATTACTTGGCCAAACTATATGGTTCTATATTGGAGTCGGAGCTGAGCTGCTAGGCTGAGAGGCATGGTCATCGAGCACATGGGCAAGCCGGCTTTAGGAGAGGATTTACTACCTTGGATCACATACTGACACTTCGGGCACTTATTGAAGAGGGCAAGGCACAGAAGAGAAGGATATACTGCTGCTTTGTGGACTTCCACAAAGCCTTCGATACCATACCACGTGCCAGGCTTATGCACAGATTGCATGACATTGAGGTACCCGAGGACATGCAATGGGGGGTATATGCTTTGTATGAGTCTGTGACGGGCAGAATCAGAGCTCCAGGCGGACTATCCGATATGGTGACCAGCACGATAGGGGTGAAGCAGGGATGCCCGCTATCACCCACCCTCTTTGGATTGTACATTGATGCGGTCTCGGATTATGTAGACAGATTGGGAGGCCCAGGGGCATGCCTGGCAGGGGTGTTGATACCCATCTTGTTATATGCTGATGATATTGTTCTAATCTCAGACTCTCTGGAGGGATTACAGAGACACCTGGATGCATTACAGGCTTTTTGTGCGGATAGAGATCTGACAGTGAACCTTGGGAAAACCAAGGTTATGGTGTTTAACACCACACAGGCATGGGTGACGAGATCAGAGCCTCAGTTCACTTTCCGAGGGGAGCCGGTTGAGTACGTCAGGTCATATGTCTACTTGGGAGTTACTTTCACAGGACCGCGTTTCTCCCTGAAGGAGGGAGCAACAGCTAGATTAGCTCGAGGCATGCAGCCTTGGGGGCACTTGAGAGGCAGTGTGCACACATACAGTTTCACGAGCCACGCACCAAATTGTGGCTATTTGATACGCTTGTCACACCGACCCTCCGGTACGGAGCTCCAATTTGGGGGCCCAGCATACATCACAGATCTCAGAGAGGGACGGATGAGGGATGGAGGCAAATGGAGAGACCATTAATTATGATGATTGCCCGCATGACTCGAAGCAAATCATCAGTACCACATGAGATTGTTCGGGCTGAGCTGGGTGCCGCACCAGTATTGACCGAGGCCCTATTCCAGTCAGTTACCTTTTTATAGCGGCTATGGGAGCTCCCTCAGCAGAGGTACTCGCGATTGGCATTGACCTCATCCATACAGTTGGCAGAGGATGGAGATACTCATTGCTGGTACGCTCAGATGAGACAATGGTTTGACCTACATGGTTTGCGAATAGAGGCACTACCACCCTTTCAGTACAGTCTGGATTGTCCATTTTTGGATCTCACCTGCTCAGAGCAAAACCGCGTGATCAGGATGGATATCATCAGAGTGGACACAGAGAGGACATGGACTAGCCCCCTTGAGCCCTTAGGCACGAAAATGGCTCATTGAAAGAGCCATTTTCTACACCTCTCACTAGATGATTTTATCACCCGCCCAACGTACATGGATGTACACCTATCACATGGGATACGTTGTGCCATTGGACAGATCCGGACCTCATCACACCGGATGCGGATTGAGACAGGGCGATATGTGCATCAGATGTTGGACGACCGCATTTGTCAGCTATGCTACCACGAGGCAGAGACAGGGGAGCAGTACATTTGCCAATGTACAGTCTATTATGAGATCCGAGGGAGATATCACTGCCTCTTCCGAGAGGGTTTTGGGCCATTACGCAGGGTCATGGAGTTTGAGGATCAGAGATGCCTGGGATTGTTCCTACTTGAGCTTAGGAGACACAGAGAGACCCTCTTGGTAGACAGGAGACCGAGCCATGATGTACCTAGACAGAGGACCCTGACACATTTCTTCGGCACCAGCACCAGCAACCCAGCCCACACACCTCTTGATACCTTCTCCATTGGGCCATCAGGGCACCAACCACGCTCCCAGGGAGTCACCACTGATAGAGCACTCATCTTATGTCGCGCTCGTCGACCACGCCCACGAGGATCCCAAGCACGGCATCCTCACCATTGCCAGATCAGAGCCATTATTGCTCGGCATCGGAGGCGCCTACCTCGCTTCTACGACCTCTCCATTCTAGACAGCCCCATGGTGGAGATACTTGATCTAAGGAGAGGGCAACACTTCAACTAATCAGCATACATGGATCTACCTGATATACATTTTCCAGTATTTTCTACTCAGTATCATCTCGGAGTCTTACAATTCTGTTTTTATAACTGGTGAGATTGCCATTGGGACTCACACGCATAGACAGGCCAGGATGATCTTTCAGCGCCTTGTGTGGAGAAAGAAACGAGCCTACCTGGCTAAGTTAGAGGAGGAGATCTAGCAACTCTTCCTGGGGAAGGACAGCAAGAGGGCATGGAAGATGTTTCAGGAGAGACAGCCTGGTACTCCGATTATTGAACCTGAGGCATGGCATGCTTATGCTAGAGAGCTATATGATGCACCACGACAGCCCCCCACCCCCCCTCCACTAGGAGCTAGACCGGCTAGCAGCACCTTTTTTACTATGCGGATGGTGCTAGATGCGGTAGATAGGTTATAGAATGGAAAGGCGCAAGATCATGATGGGCTGGTTGGAGAGCACTTCTCATATGCGCGCGCCTTTGGCTCCACTAATCGTACATGTGTTTAATCGTGCCATTTGTGAGGGTTTCCCGACAAGCTGGACAAAGCATATCATTGTACCACTCTTTAAGACTAGGGACCCCATGGTACCAGGCAACTACACGACGATCAAGATTGGTCATTACTTGGCCAACTATATGGCTCTATATTGGAGTCAGAGCTGAGCCGGTGGGCAGAGAGACATGGTCATCGAGCACAAGGACAGGCCGGCTTCAGGAGAGGATTTACTATCTTGGATCACATACTGACACTTTGGGCACTATTGAAGAGGGCAGGGCACAAAAGAGAAGGATATATTGTTGCTTTGTGGACTTCTGCAAGCCTTCGATACCGTACCACGTGCCAAGCATATGCACAGATTGCATGACATTGAGGTACCTGAGGATATGCAATGGGGGATATATGCTTTGTATGAGTCTGTGAGACAGGCAGAGTCCGAGATCCAAGCGGGCTATCCGATATGGTGACCATCACGATAGGGGTGAAGCAGGGATGCCTGCTATCGCCCACCCTCTTTGGATTATACATTGATGTGGTCTCCGATTATGTAGAAAGATTGGGAGGCCCAGGGGCATGCCTGGCAAGGGTGTTGATACCATCTTGTTATATGCTGATGATATTGTTCTAATCTCAAACTCTCCGGAGGGATTACAGAGACATCTGGATGCATTACAGGCATTCTGAGCGGATAGAGATCAGACAGTGAATCTTGGGAAAACCAAGGTTATGGTGTTTAACACCACACTGGCATGGGTGACGAGATCAGAGCCTCAGTTCACTTTCCGAGGGGAGCCGGTTGAGTACATCAAGTCATATGTCTACTTGGGAGTTACTTTCACAGGACCGCGTTTCTCCCTGAAGGAGGCACCAACAGCTAGATTAGCTCGAGGGCATGCAGCCTTGGGGGCACTTGAGAGGTAGTGTGCACACATACAGTTTTAGGAGCCGTGCACCAAATTGTGGCTATTTGATACCCTTGTCACACCGACCCTCCTGTATGGAGCTTCAATTTGGGGGCCCAGCATACATCACAGATCTCAGAGAGGGACGGATGAGGGATGGAGACAAATGGAGAGACCATTGATTATGATGATTGTCCGCATGATTCGGAGCAAATCATCAGTACCACATGAGATTGTTCGGGCTGAGCTGGGTACCGCACCAGTAGTGACCGAGGCCCTATTCCAGGCAGTTACCTTTTTACGGCTATGGGAGCTCCCTCAGCAGAGGTACTCCGGATTGGCATTGACCTCATCCATACAGTTGGCAGAGGATGGAGATACTCATTGCTGGTATGCTCAAATGAGATCATGGTTTGACCTACATGGTTTGTGGATAGAGGCACTACCACCCTTTCCATACAACCTAGATTGTCCATTTTTGGATCTCACCCGCTCAGAGCAGAACCGCGTGATTAGGATGGATATCGTCAGAGTGTACACAGAGAGGACATGGACTAGTCCCCTTGAGCCCTTAGGCATGAAAATGGGTCAAGAACCATTTTCTACACTGCTCACCAGATGATTTTATCACCCGCCCGACGTACATGGATGTACACCTATCACATGGGATACGTTGTGCCATTGGACAAATCCGGACCTCATCACACCACCTACGGATTGAGACAGGGCAATATGTGCATCAGATCTCGGATCACCGCATTTGTCAGCTATGCTACGAAGAGGCAGAGACAGAGACAGAGGAGCACTACATTTGCTGATGTACAGTCTATTATGAGATCCGAGGGAGATATCACTGCCTCTTCCGAGAGGGTTTTGGGCCGTTACGCAGGGTCATGGAGTTTGAGGATCAAACATGCCTGGGGTTGTTCCTACTTGAGCTCAGGAGACACAGAGAGACCCTCTTGGCAGATAGGAGACCGAGCCATGATGTACCTAGACACCCCTACCCCCACCACCAGATCCCCGTCCCACCACCTCCACCTTCTTCACAAAGGGCATGGTCCTCAAGGCCATTCGTAGACTACGCAATGGGCGAGCCCAGGATCATGAGGGTCTCACCGCCGAGTACATCTTGCATGCCGATGATACCCTGGCGCCCCTACTAGCCTACATGTTCAATAGATTGCTTTGTGAAGGATTTCCACCCTCTTAGTCCACCAACACCATCACCCCCATCCTCAAAGCCGCCGGAGATCCACTTGATCCTAATAATTACAGGGCCACACATTGGCCAAACTCTATGGATCAGTGCTAGAGGCGGAGCTCGGTTCATTTGCAGAGAGCCAGGGATGCAGAGCCTCAAGACACGCTGGCTTTCAGAGGAGCTATTTTACCCTTGACCACATCTTCACCCTCTGTGCCATCATCAAGGAGGGAATCAGAGGATTTACTGCTACTTTGTGGATTTCCGCAAAGCCTTTGATACTGTACCCCGAGCCCACCTCCTACACCATCTACAAGAGATCGGAGTCCCAACTGACATGGTTTGGAGCATCATTGCCCTCTATGAGTCCGTCACCGGACAAGTGAGATCCCCAGGAGATACATCACAAAAGATTTCCAGCACTATTGGGGTGAAACAAGACTGCCCTCTATCACCCACTCTTTTCGGCCTCTACATTGATGAGAAATAAGTGCATAAGAAGTGGTTGCTTGCTTGCAAGTCATAACCTAGATGATCCCAAAAAAAAAAAAACTATGGAGGTCAAAACCTGCAAATTCACAAAATTCCATCTCAAGGAATTACAATTCAAGAAGTTCCATCTCACGGCTTAAGAACCTGCACTTTCACAATTTAAGCAGAACTGCTCTGGGACTGTAAACGCAAGGCTGTGCTGATGCTGGACAGAAAACGCAAGACTGTACTGATGTTTTGGGGACTGAGGAGGACTGTACGGCTGCGCCTGTATGCTGTCCTACTGAATTGTTGAGTTAGGACTGCTGACTGGCTGCGTTAGGACTCCTGAATTGCTGCGCTTATGGCTGTAGGGACTGCTGAACTGCATGCGTTGAAGAACCAGGGCTGGCTGAAGCAAACTCGAGCACTCCAAGGATTGGATGAGACTAGTCTAGTGCTGAAGGCAAGGGAACTCCTAGGGCTGAGGAGGAAAGCTCTGAGTACACTGAAGACTGAATGAGAAACTAAGCCCTATGCAAGCCTATTTATACTAACTAGAGGCTGGTCAAGTTGGCTGGTCATTTATTTAATAAAGTTTATATTTATAAATGACATTAAATGCTAAATAAACACCATAAAATATGAAAAAAATACCAAATAAATCCTAGTAAAATCCCTACGGCTTCTGGGATGTTCTAAATGATGCACAGGCATATGAATGCCTATTATGCAGGATGCAAAGTGCTTTCTGATGCAAACCCTAAGGCTTCTATTGACTCTACATGCATGAATGATTCTCTCCAAGTGGGTTAAGGGACTTGACTGACTGACCGACCCGCTAAGGCCAAGGAATGACCTACGTAGCTCGTGCCTGACTTATCCTGGACGACTGAGGATGTACAATGGGGTCACGGCGTACGACAAATATCATCCTACTAGGTTCTAATACTGTACAAATGTTGCACTGTTGATGATGAGCCAGTTTGTCACCATGCACTGAGTGCAGAGTGCATGTGACATTCCCTCCTGCTTAGCTTGGCGGCAGGTTCATGGCTTCCAAGTAGTCCGCCAACAATTGGGGGTACTCGTGGAAGAACTCCTCGTCTAGCCATACGGCTTCATGGATGCCTCGATCTCGGAATTTCGTATAGAACTGACATATCCGTCGACCGAAACCACGCTTCCATCGATGAAGAAGGATCTGCTCGGGCTCAATAACTTCTGCCTCGTCTACCACGTCTGGCTGCTGTTCATCTGAAACATCAAACACTTCTGGACCAACATATGGTTTTAGCCAAGAAACATGGAAAACATCATGCATTGTCCAACTAGTAGGCAACTTTAATTTCGTGGAGACATCACTTAACTTCTTAACTATTGGAAAAGGGCCAAAACTACGAAATGAAAGCTTGGGACAATGTTTGCCCACTTGTTTCAATCTTTGTTTTATGATGCACTAAGAGACCCAATCCCCTTCCTTGAAGTGGATATCTCGTCTAAACTTACATGCCTGTTTGTGAATTGAATAATGGCCAGGCTCAAAATTGAGGGCCAAACTGGGTTGAGTACCAAACTCTTCGGAGTCGACATACTGATATTCTAAGTCTTTTCCAGAGATGTTGAGAATGGTAGACTCCTGACTGGTCGGGATGCTGGTCTTTCTACTAAGAACATCTGCTACTGGGTTATGCTGACCAGGGATGTACTTGATCATTCCTCCAACTTGGTGGAAGAGCTGACCCTGTCTAGTGTGCTGAGCACTCCACTGGGCACTTGGCATCGTCGGGAGCCACTTAAGTGCTTGGTGGTCTATGATGACTGTGAAAATGCGTCCATAAGGAACAGGTTTCAAATGTTTGCGAACTGACTGCTGTTCTAGCTTGCCCATGAAAGTCTTGGAAAGACAAGAGGGAAACTTGCTAGGAGGATCTGCTAACTGTGGGATACTGGGTGGGAGATCATCCTTAAAAATGTCTAAATGAGAAAGGAGATCTGCCAACTGAGGAACTGAAGATGCTGAAACAGCGGTTATCGACGAGATAGAAGCTGTCTGAGCATAAATTAATGCTCCTTCTGCTCCCTTGCGGATAGCTTGATTGGCCTGGAGATGAGAAATCATAGGGATGCCAAGAATGCTCCTATTGCCCCGAAGCATGATAGGCTCACGAAAACCTTTACAAATAGTGAAAGTGTCCTGCCCCCAAACAAGAATAGGCTCATACTGACGGAACCACTGAATTCCGAAGATCATGTCACACCCCAACAGAGTTGGGACGATGAAATCTCGTTGAAATGAGGCCTTCTGAACTTCAAAGGCAAATTGTTGTGCCTTCTGGGAAATGTGGGTGTGAAGACCAGGTGTAAACCCGTCCACATCCAGATGATATGGGACTAATGTGCAGTTCAATTTATTAGCCAACTGGGGAGAGATGGCGTCTTCAGAACTACCCATATCGAAAAGGACTACAAACTGTTGGCCCTGGGCAGAGCCATAAGCTCGGATGAGGCTCTTCTGAGCAACATCGCTCTCACCCTCCTGCTTAGCATCAAATACCACGGATGGCATAGGATGCATAGAAGGTAAAAATTGAACTACATTTGAGGTAGTAGGCAAGGCTGGAGGAGCTGGGGAGGCTGTGGCAACTGTGGCAGAAGGAGCTTTGGCGGCTTGTGCCGCTTGCCATTTGTGGCAATCCTTCTTACCATGCCCTATAATATGACAGAAAAAACATCTATTTTCTGACTGGTACTTCCTTTGCTCCTCTGTAGGAAGATAACCTCCAGTAATGCCTGTTTTAGCCTTTTCATCAGGGGTTTTCTTAGGGTTAGATTCTTGATCTTTCTTACCCCCTAAACTGGAGCTATTAATGCCGTCCTTCTTGCAATCTTTAGAAGAAGCGTTACCTTTCCCTATCTGTGCAGCTGATTGCTGCTACTGGGGTTTGGTACTGGATGGAGATGACTGCTTGGGCTTGCCTCAGTTCATCTTCATTTCTTCATTCTGAGCGAGAGTCAAAGCCCGGTCATATGTACTTGGTTCAAAGTTACGAACTATGAACCGAATGTTAGAGTCCAATCCACGAATGAATTGCTCCATCTTAGCCTGCGCAGATAACCCTAACTGCTGTGCTAAAGTAATAACCTTACCGGAAAACTGAAGCATTGGGGATCCGTTCTGTCTGAGTCCATAGAACTCGTCTTTCAAACCGGTCATGTACTGGAGCGGGAGAAATCTGGTCTTCAAGTCATGGACAAAGATGTCCCAGTCAAAGGCTGACACACCTATGGCATGGTCTGTATGAATACTAGACCAATGCTGCCACCAAGTGACTGCCTCACCAGTGAGATGGGGAGCCGCTAAGTGGACTTTATCTTGAGGGTCTTTGATCCTAGCTATGGAAAATGAGCATTAAACTGATGAATAAATTGATTAACTGCTGATGAATGATCACACTTACCATCATACTTACTGAAGTTTGGTTGACTGCGAATGACGGTGGTTGATCACACTTACCATCATACTTACTGAAGTTTGGTTGACTGCGAATGACGGTGGTTGATGCTGCTGCGGACTACTGGCTGGTGACACCTATGACTGGGGAGACTGAGGAGAGCTGCTGATACCTCAAGTGTATGGCCTCCTTTTCTCGTTGGTGCTCGAATAACATACGTTCTCGATCAAGCTCACGTTGGTGTTCCCGAGCGGCGAGTTCAGCCTGACACCGGTCTTCGTCGATCCTGCGTTGGGCTTCCTCAAAGTCCCGTCTTTCTGCTTTTTCTCTTTTCCTTCGGGCCTCATCCTCTCTCCTTTGTTGTTCCATCTGAAAGAAGAGGGAGATGTAGTCGGGTGTTGCTGGAGGTGGAGAAGGACGTGCTACTGCTGCCTCCAAGAGTTGGAGACGCTCCATGAGCAACTGGTTCTGAGCTCTAAGAAGAGCTATGGTGTCTGCTGTAGTAGGCGAAAGAACATGGTCTCCTTCGGGGAAGACGTCTTCCGGCTGATGAGTACTCTCTTATGTAGACATGATGCTGAAGTCGGTGGTCGTGCCGGAACGCAATCTAACCATCCAAGGATGCCCCCACGCTAGGATACGGTGTGTGTGGACAATCTGAATCTAATACCAATGTGATATGCAGCGGAAGTCTTTGTATTGGAAGATCCTGTCACACAAATGCTCACACCGTCTTCTGTATCCCGAGTTTCGTGAGTTTAGCAATCCATTTTAATACTTCAAACTTTAAAGAGATGAGAGAGAGATATATGAGAACTGTACACCACATTGGGTCCCGAATTACCCACTGAAGGGCCCCCTATCCCGATAACGAGATATTTACACGGCTGTAGAAACACCTCGATGAACTGATCTCGAGCCTATGCACTCTTCCCAAGGGCATGAGGAAGGGCTGCACACCTGAGGTTGAGAAAAGAAGGCGGTGGATTGTTCTAAGCTATGTTAGAATGCTGTAAATGCTTATTAATGCTATGTTACCTTTACCAGATGGCTCGGGCAGATGGGGATGATGATTGGGAGGCTGAGAACTGCTGTAGACTGAAACGCAGACTGTATGGTTGAGGCTGGAATGAAACGCAAGGTAGGACTGTTGTGGGACTGTAAACGCAGGGCTGTGCTGATGCTGGACAGAAAACGCAGGACTGTACTGATGTTTTGGGGACTGAGGAGGGCTGTACGGCTGCGCCTGTATGCTGTCCTACTAAATTGTTGAGTTAGGACTGCTGACTGGCTGCGTTAGTACTCCTGAATTGCTGCGCTTATGGCTGTAGGGACTGCTGAACTGCATGCGTTGGAGAACCAGGGCTGGCTGAAGCAAAACTCGAGCACTCCAAGGGTTGGATGAGACTAGTCTAGTGCTGAAGGCAAGGGAACTCCTAGGGCTGAGGAGGAAAGCTCTTAGCACACTGAAGACTGAATGAGAAACTAAGCCCTATGCAAGCCTATTTATACTAACTAGAGGCTGGTCAAGTTGGCTGGTCATTTATTTAATAAAGTTTATATTTATAAATGACATTAAATGCTAAATAAACACCATAAAATACGAAAAAAATACCAGATAAATCCTAGTAAATTCCCTAAGGCTTCTGGGATGTTCTAAATGATGCACAGGCATATGAATGCATATTATGCAGGATGCAAAGTGCTTTCTGATGCAAACCCTAAGGCTTCTACTGACTCTACATGCATGAATGATTCTCTCCAAGTGGGTTAAGGGACTTGACTGACTGACTGACCCGCTAAGGCTGAGGAATGACCTACGTAGCTCGTGCCTGACTTATCCTGGACGACTGAGGATGTACAATGGGGTCACGGCGTACGACAAATATCATCCTACTGGGTTCTAATACTGTACAAATGTTGCAATGCTGATGATGAGCCAGTTTGTCACCATGCACTGAGTGCACAGTGCATGTGACACCAAACGACTCCACCATCTTCACAAATCAATGATCATCAATCCTTAGTGAAGATATCTATAGTAGTTTCGCTAGTCGAAGTAATTCTTTCAATCCTCACCAACATGTAGCTACTTCAACACAGAGCAGTTCAATAAGAGTCGAGCTTCATTGACGGATTAGGCAGGACTGGTCCCACACAAGCAAGCATATTGATCCCCATACTACTTTATGTAGATGACATCGTCCTCCTCTCAGACTCAGCCAAAGGGCTTCAAGGACAGTTGGATGCCTTACATGACTTTTGCACTCAACATGACCTCTCTGTTAACCTTGGTAAAACCAAGGAAATGGTCTTCAATACCTCTCGCCCCTTCACATCCAGATTAAGCTTCACAGATAGAGGGGATCCTATGGAGATTGTCTCATCCTATGTCTACCTTGGTGTCACTTTCAGTGGCGCACGCTTCACCATGCTTCCCACAGCACATGCCAAAGTGACACGGGGTTATGCAACCTTGAGCTTACTTGAGCGGTAGTGCTTCCAGGCACATTTCCAAGAGCCCAAGATGAAGGGATGGCTTTTTGACACCCTCGTCACACCAGCCTTGATGTATGGAGCAACCTTCTGGAGGCTAGATTTATTCGATGAGGATTGGCAGCGAGTTGAGAGGCCCCAGGTCATGATGTTCTCCCGTACGATCCACAGCAAAGCATCTGTCCCACACCAGATTATCCAGGTAGAGTTTGCTGCAGCCTTGATGGTAGTGGATGCACTCTTCCAGACACTCACATACCTCCATCGCATCAGTCACATGGATCCCCACAGGTACCCGAGGCTTGCCCTAGAGTCCTCAAGACAGCTAGCACTTGAGGGCCACTCTAGAGTATGGTATGCACTAGTTTCCACTTGGTTCTCAGTATATGGGCTCCGCATGGACCGCCTACCCCCCCTTCAATACAGTTTGGACTCCCCTTTTCTCCGGCTGTCTCACGAGGATACCAACCAGGTTATCCGGTTAGATCTTCTCAGCCTCTACACACATTGCACATGGATCACACCTCCAGAGCTCCCCATGAAGATGCACTTCTACAGAGATCACTTCCTCACACTCACTGAGGATGGATTCATCCAGTAGCCGGGCTACTTGAGTGTTCACATGTCCCATGCCATGCGAATTGCGATTGGCCAGATACGGGTTTCATCCCACCGCCTCAGAGTGAAGACAGGTAGAGCTGAAAGCATCTTTAGAGCCAAGAAGCTCATACGGAGACCCAGAGAGGAGAGGATCTGACGACTATGCCACACAAAGGTTGAGACGGAGGAGCAATAAATATGCCACTGCCCAGTATACTATGAGATCCGCGGGACGTTTCACTGTCTATTTCGTGAGGGATTTGGTCCACTCTCCAAGATCATTGACTTCCAGGACCAACGTTGCCTAGGCCTCTTCCTGCTTGAGCTCCGTAGACACAAGGACACCTTCTTGAGAGAGCTTCGGCCCCAGCTACCCCGCCCCCTCCCTCGCCAGCCAACCATCACCAATTTCTTCCGGACCCAGGAGGTGGAGGACGCCAACATAGTGTAACTTGGTTGAACACAATGCTAATCAATACACTTAAATACACTAACATTTGATGGACACTTGCTCAAATACAAGAAGTAATTTGCTGAATTGACAAGAGACACACAATGAGCCGGAACGGCCAACCCCTCCCCAAATAAAATATATTGATCTTGGGAGAATCAAGTACATAGTGTCATGGGCATTTTTGACCAGATTTCCATACCAATGCATATGAATACAGTATTGCAAACAAGTGGTTGTCGATGTAGACTTGCAATCCACACTACCCTCTCAAGTGCCCATGTTCCCTACCATCTGCTCTCTATTGTTCCACCAACACATGGTAGCAACAATCCGCAAGAGAGCACGTAGGACAAGAGAACACTACACAAGGTATGTGATCTTGTAATCCGGTTCCTCCCTCTTGCTACTTGCTTTCATATTTAAGCATTAAAGCTTACCAATTGCAAGTAGAGTCAATGACAGCGGAAGTCTTCGCGATGGAAGTCCTTGGAGTGATGAGATCTTCGATTTGTCGCATTTCTTCGCGACAAAAGTCTTCAAGAGGATGAAGGGAACCTTGGGAAAGCTTCCTCTATGGTTCAACTTGAGACAGGAGGACTGGAATTAGGGTTTTCAACAAAAAGACCAGAAATTACAGCAATAAAGAGAGCTGTTTTGCTGAATTTCAACCATTGGGAGTGTGTAGGAGAGTGATTAGCATCCGGAAACACTCTTGGAAGTTTGAGAAACACCTTAGCAAGCTTGGAAATGGAGTTGGGAAGGAGAAAAGTGCAAAAAATGCAACCCAACAGTCCTCATGAAGGAGGCGCCAATCTCTAGAGAGAGGAGGAGTGAGGTGGTGAGTTGTCCAGTGTAGGTGGCAGACAGGTGCTTTGTGGAGCAAGCTAGAGTGGACACATGGCTGGCTACTCCCTTTGTACAAAGGGGATAAGGTCTGGGTGGTGGACATTGGGTTATGTCCACCTCGGGACATCAGTGTGTGTGAACACCGGGCTGGTCATAATTTATAAGTGAGTTTTGGTCGCCCAAAACTTAATGAAGTGTGTACACACTCACTTATAAATTAGTGCTAACTCCTAAGGCTAGGTTTATGACCAATACTTACCACCTGTCACATGTGTAACACGTGGAAGCTCTGGAGTCTTCTTTCAATCCTAAACACTCTTGGAAACCTTCTGATGCAAAAAACGCACCATCTGATGCAAAAACGCAGATATAGAGAGAGAGTAGAGAGAGAGAGAAGTGTTGGAAATTCAGTATATTTCTATGATACAAAAAGGTATCTGAATCTGCAGCCATGGGCTGCCTTACATAAAAGGTGATGACACCTAAATCTGTCCCCTATGGGACCTCTAATGATCCAATCCCCTAGTGGGAGAGAATGCCTAACACAAAGAGCAAGTGCGCCTTTATATAGGCCTTGGGATCCATGGGAAACTAGCCGACTGCTGGTCGGCCAGCAGCCCTGCCAGAAAATACCAAAACGCATGCTCTTTTATTAGATACTCTTGACTTTATGATGCGCTTCAGCCCCCGGCCCCTTCTGGAATCAGCCGACAGCCCTTATCTGGATCATGCGCTTCAGCCGTCTGCTTCCCTCCATGATCCCACTTGTCCTGCTCCATGTCCACCTCAGATACTACACCTGAAGCTCCTACATTCTGGTTCTACCTATCTTCTACTAGTTCATGGTTTTTATCTGTTTGCCCCCTTCTGGATTTAGCCTTGAGAAGGTCCATGGCATTGCTTATGCACATGACAACATGCCACATAACCATGTCAGCAGACAGTTTCACACACACGGTTCGCGAGCGGGCGTCCCCTTACCCGGAACTACACATTGGTCAAGCAAGCATGAAAACAGCATGCAATTTCAATTCCAAGCAAGCACATAAAGATGCTATGCAATGCAACATTGGTATGGACAATCCCCGTTCACGAGACTATACCAAAATAGACGTGCTCCAGCCAAGTACACGAGGTACCAGACCCAATGGAACACCAATCCACCAAGCATTTCCGGGTATGTACACAGAGGCACAAGTCCCAACGGAAAGCCAAGTCCACAGTATCACATGAGTGGCATCAATCCCCGGTATATACAATTGCCATGGACACCAGTCCAATGTACATACATGATGAGAAAGCACGGGTGGACCAATTGGGTGGCCAAATGGTGACACAGTGTGGATCTTGTGGACCCTCCACGAGCTGCTTTGGACCTACCTCGCCTAAGAGGAGTTGCTCAGACGACCAAGCCTCTGCACTCCAGCGTGCCCGACGCCCTCGGCCCCCCCGTCAACCACGATCACCTCATCAGCTCCAGATCCAGGACATGCTCCACCGCCATTGAGCTACCTTGCCACGTGACATAGCTGAGGGAGACCTCTCGGCCATACTCATTAGCCCCATGCTTGATATTTTGGAGAGTGGTATACCATCTACTCGGAGCTGATGTTGCTCTCATGTTTCTATGTTCTTAGTATTCCATGATGAGTTTCTGTGGACAGTTTTGTATTACCCCAGTGAGATAGCTATGTTTATGTTTTATTTTCCATTCCATGATGAGATATGCCATGGACATTGTTGTATCACTTTGGTCTTATAGGCCCATTGGGTCTTTAGTAGACGCTTAATCTCTCTCTCTCTCTCTCTCTCTCTCTCTCTCTCTCTCTCTCTCTCTCTCTCTCTCTCCTGCGCAGATTTGTTCGTACAGCAATCGTCATCAGAAAACCGGCCGTACAGTTTTCCCCCTCTCTCCTTCTATGTTGGCCGTACACTGCAACAAGGCTGTCGGCTTGTTCTCTCTCGCTCATGGTCACCATGAAACTCGTTTCGGTGGCTTTGAAACTCATTTCAATGTTGAAACGTTTCATGTGCACATTGAAGCCATATCGTTTCATGTGGGAAAAAAGGTTGTGATTTTGTGTGTTTTTTAGCTTTTATAATTCTCTCTCTTTTCTTCTTTCATCCTATTTGTTCTTTTCTCTTCTCTTTTGTATGTCTTCTTTGTTTACCGATGATAAATATGCTAATATCATCTTATAACTATTGGCCAGTACCTTCACCTTTTATGTATATGATCGTTTCGGTCCAACGTTTCATTGTCCACCTACCTCGTGTTGAAATGTTTTGTTCCAAAATAAATCGTTTCAACATCGTTTTGTTTCGATAGTGAGACGTTTCACGGTGACCTTGCTCTGGCTGTACAGTCTGGGCAACCGACAATTTTCTTTTGTTCTCTCTCTACGCCGTGGCCGTACAAGGTACAACAGCCGTACAACTCTCCTCCTCTCTCTTGTGTTGGTCGTACAGGTGCTACGGACAGTTTGTGTGCAAGCGCCATATAGCCGTACAGCACAGGTTCACACGTGTGGAAACCAAGGGCTGGTTTGAGGCTTGATTATGGACTTTTTTGGGGACTGTGTGTCAGCTTTTGGAGCTGATTTATCTTACAAAAGTATTTTGTGGAAAAATCCGGTGTTATTCACACCCGCACCTTTGTTATTTTGTAAAGAGGTTCTATCTCAATAAAGCAGTACCTACAAGGGGCCAGCCATTCCGGCTCAATGCGGTGTTTATTCATAGTTCTTGTGGTTTCCTCCTGTGTGTACTCTGTTTGAATATTTGAAGAGTTTTGTCTTTCTATTCCGGTCTCCGCTTCTTGTGACAGCATGAGATGGGCCGTGAGTAGCAAAGAAATGTTTGTTGCATCTACCACCCATCTGGGTCCAAAAGGATTCTTGGGCATGGTAACAGTACTCCGCACGCTATGGTAATAGTACTCCGCACGCTGCTCAAGAGAGTGATGAAGCTCTGCCCTAACAGTACATAAAGAATCTGCAACCCATTAAACATGAGGATGTTTCTCGTGCTCTTTCTATAAGAGGCAGCCAGTCTACGTCTAATAGCCCTTTCTAAATCCAAGGCCTCTTGCCTCTTAGAAAGGGCATGTGTGATAAAAGTCACTAATATCACAGAGAGCAGAGGCCAGGCCTTACGAGGCTTGCGAGAAATCATGAGATCGCCAAATATCAAGCATGCGACGTGATAGCTCTGGGGGGCAGCGGTGGAGGGAAATGCGGGAGCAGCAAAGGTGGGAGCAGATGCTGGGAGGCAGAGGCGGCAGCAGATGAGGCAGAGGTGGGAGCAGAAGGGGGGCAGAGGCGGGAGCCATAGTAGTTAGGGGGTTGTTTGAAACGGGTTTCCTAAAAGTTTCAAATGGATTTCATAAAATCAGCCCACAGTTTCCTACAAGTTTCCTACCTACAAGTTTTTGCAGGCACAAAATTTCAAATATATATTGTGTAAAATATGTAAAAATAACACTAAATGTATAGAATACATGGAACATCAATTTGAAGCCTACACTCTTTGAATCACAAATAACAAAAACCATATCATCATCCATCATCAATGTCAAATGATCATGATTCATAGACCATGGCCCACTATCCTTGATCCATGATCCAATCATCCATCATTCCAGGCCACAAAAAAAAAACCATACATGACACTACATAAAAAACTTTATCAAAAGAATCGCACAGATTTCGACGTTAGATTTGGGGGACAAAAAAATGTCAAAAAATTTGCTTGAAAAAAACGTGTTTTCTACAAGGAAATGTTTCGGAAACGTTTCCAAGTTTCCTTCCCTGTAGGAAACGAGTTTCCTAACTACCATGGCGGGAGCAGCAGATGCAGGAGCAGATGGGGGGTAGAGGCGGGGGAAGCAAGGGCGCGGCAGGGCAGTGACAGAGGAGGGGGCGGAGGCAGCAGAAGGCAGGGGCAGCTGAAGAAGGCAGGGGCAGAGAAGAAGGCGCAGGCAGCAGAGGGCGGGGGCAGAGAAGACGGCGGCGGAATCAGCAGCCGTTAAGGCCTTAAATTTGATTGTAGGAGACTCAATTTTTTAAAAAACCCCTGAAATATTATAAATGTAAGAGCATAATTTTCACCTTTTTGAGAGAAGCCCCTATATCCATTTTCTAAATGTTGCCAACGACATGCAGGAAGCCGTTGGAAGATTTGTTGCAGATGACAAAGGGCGCCTGTGTATGACTGGGTGGTAAGCCAACTCTGGCAGCTACGTATTCGATGCAAGTGGTGGCGAGTGTGCAGATGGCGCCTAGAGCTGGTCAACAGGGAGCAACTGGTGGTGACGACTCAGGTTGGCGCTGGCACGGACAGCTACAGCAGTGTGCAAGTGAACAGCAGGTTAGTAATGTGTGTTGACGGCTCAGCAAGAAGGCAGAGGCAAGCTGCTGCACACAAATGATGAGGCAGGTGACTGATGGCAGGCAACTGCCAAAACCCTAGCTCTGATACCAAATGTTACGATTAGGGTTAGCATAGCTGTCTAACCTAAGGTGGATAGTCAATACTCATTGTGTGAGTGTAGAGAAAAAGAGAGAGAGAACGCTCAAAGACACAGATTATTGCACAGCTCAATGATGAATAGTTGATTGATGTGATGTTATGAAACCTTCAACTAGTAGCCTTAGAGACTTATGTGAATGACATCACTACTTATGTCAAACCTAAATAATATCTAGATATTTAACCACTCTTAAGAGTGGGTTCACACACACTCATTGTAGGCCCATGATTTGTTCTTTTCCTTGGACTCTTTCTTGGAATTTATATTGATAAGGTAGTTGATTTTACTGAGAAGCCATGAGGGGAATTCGCAACGGACTCATTCTCATCTAGTACCCATTCTATTGCTATTTTACTACATGCACATGATTTCATTTCCTCTTCACTGAAAGGGCTTTGAAAGCAATTGTGTGCAGCACAGACAACCTCTGTCTCAGCAAGACCATGTTGATACCCCTAGGATAATGGAAATGAACACGCTAACTTCACATACAAGAGGTGGTGGACTTCCGACATCTGAGTAAGGGGTATAGCTCCTTGAATTTAATATTTGACTCGAGCAGTTATGTATGGAACAACATGCTCGGGGCCTGACCTAGACCCAGAGAATTGGGCCAGGATTGAGAGGTTGCATGATGTTTTTGAGCCAAACTAGGAGCTAGTCCTTAATGTCACATGAGATCATCCTCACAATCTATTAAAGCTTCACCCCTTGAGGATGATGCAATCTTTCATGACCTACTTCCAAAATATAGAATAGAATACCGGTAGTATACCCAGGAAGCCTTCAAGTTGGATCAGTCACTTCATCTGTACACAAATATTAGACAAACAGTCATAGCAGCATAAAGAATAGGAAAAATGGAGTGCTCACATAGTAATGTATGTACCTGGATAAATGTGTATTACAGCCAAGGCCATGCCTACAAAAGCTGCAGCAGCTGTACCCGTAGCAAGACCATCTAAACCATCTGTTAGGTTTACACCGTTGCTCATAGCTGCAAAGCAGAATGCTGTAAATGGTAGATACCAGTTGCCTAGATTCGGGTGTTGAAACGGCAGGGGTACTAGTACCACTGTTTTCCTGCAAAATATAATAGTTTCCAGATGATTTACTTTATGGGGTTTTTAAAGCAATTAACAAATTACAATCTGACAATGACCTTTTACCACCTGACACTGACCACCCACACTACTCCATGTAACAGTTCAATATGCCCAAAAAAATTAGTGTGCAGAGCATCAAATTCTTACAAATAGTTTGCCCGTCACCCTTACAAGTACCAAGATTATCATTGGTATGCCTCTTTCGTCAAAAGCCCATGATCCCACCTAGGATGGTAAAGCATATTATATCTGTAATAAAGGCCATAGTGGAGCTGACATAAGGCTAGCCTTGAAATACAACTCATGTTAAAAGTGACCAAAGGATCACTTGGAATCAATCTCTGATGTCCTTAATTTAAGAACACTAAATGTGCATAGCCCATCTTTGTCTAACCAAGCAAATTCTCAACCATGATTCTGAAAGATTGGACAGACTAGACCCTGCTTTGTCGCAATCCAAACAGTAATGTTTCATAGAGTCTAGGCGTAGAACTGTTGGGGTTAGAACTTATCATAAGCATGATTGTTGTCTACTTATTTGGAAATTTTAACCAAGACCAAGAAATGAGGAAGTACTCTTTTAGATAGACTCCTGGCCTAGAGTGCGGGTCTAATCTTCTCTTTTGTGGTAAATCCATTGGTATCCTAGACAGCCGCCGGTAATAGAACCTACACCTTCTTTCTCTGGTCTTGAGAGATGATTCCCTTTCAGACTTGAACAAGTATATAAGAAATAACAGAATCCCATGCCTGACCACTTGGAGCAACTGCCTGCATGCGTGCGTTCGTGAGCTCATGTATGCGTGAGAAAGAAAGAAAGAAGAAAGAAAGAAAGTTGTATTAACGTCTTCAAAAGGCCAAAATGACCTCTGAGACCAAAAGGTTACATCATATCCATGAGGTACATCATCCTGGGTACAAAACAGTAATAAAGAAAGATAACAAAAATCTAGAACTATAAAATCTGATCTAGGTACATGAGCAGAGAGCTCTTATATCACTCTAATACATCCCTCATGGGCCGCTATGACATGGTGCTCAAGGTGGTAAAACTGAGCTCACGCGAGAAGGTCCTGCGATGATGGGTGATGATGGCCCGGATCCTCTTGTGGTGGCGTGGCCATGGGCGAGGGCCATGGGGTATGGGGCGTCGAGCTTTGCATAATTTAGTGGCTCTCTCGAGTGTCACACCTCTCAGCCGAGCTCTTGCACTAGCCTGTGGTCTGAGTAGGATGTGTGGATCGGCCCTCGGAGTGCTCGTATGGAAGAAGTCGGTGAGAGCTCTCTGTGTTGGTCCTCGAGCAAGTACAGCTGATCTGCATCTCACTAAGGACTCCCTGTGTCTACGGAGCTCTAGAAGAAAAAGTCCCAGGCATCTCCGATCTGGGAAGTCCATGATGCTGGAAAGTGGTCCGAACCCAACTCGGAAGAGGCAGTCGAACCTCCCCCCGAATCTCATAGTGTACAGGGTATCGGCATATGTAATGATCCTCTATCTCGGGCTCTGTGTGACAAAGCTGGCATATCCTGTCCTCTGGTGCGGCCGCCCTAGGCCCATATCTGGCAATCTCCACTCTCAGCTGGTGGGACCTGGCTGATCGCACATCTCACCCCAAAGGATAGGTGTGTGTCCATGTAGCGTGGGAGGATGATGAACCCATCCTCTGTCAGGCATAGGTGGTGATCTCTATAGAAGGCCATCTTCGTCCCAGTGGACGACTAGGTAAACTCCATGTCCTCTGAGTATCCAGTCTGACAATGTCCTTCGTGATAACCCTGTTCCGCTCTGTGCGGCTGAAAGCAAATGACGGGGCCTCTATGCTGTATTGGAACGAGGGGAGTGCCTCCATCTGCATACCGTGCATGCCAAACCAAATGCCTACCTGTGCATGCCAGCACTCTGTATCTCCCTCAAGTGTCAACGGTCTTGAGGACTCCAGGGCTAGCCGGGGGTATCTATCAAGTGGAAGCTCCCATAGCCTGTGCCAGTATGTCACTGTCTGGAATAGAGCCTCTGTCACTATCGGTCCAACCCCCATCTCTGCCCGCACAATCTCATGTGGCACTAATGGCTTACTCCTAATCATGCATGAGATCATCGCCACTAGGGGCCTCTCCATCGGCTTCCACCCATCACATACCTCCTCTATATCTGTCTCGGCCGGCTCTCTCCTCTGTCTCTTCCTGTGGTATAAGCATTGCCTCTCTAGCGAGCCAAGGGCTGCATATCCCCTCATCAATCTAGCTTCAGCCACCTTCCACATCGAGAACTGAGGTCCAACAAAAGTGATCCCAAGGTATACATATGAGGTAACATACTCCACAGGCTCTCCACTGTATGTAAACTGTATTGCAGATCTACTTATCCACTGTGAGGAGGTGTTAAAGAGCATGACCTTGGTCTTTCCAAGGTTCACAGTGAGGTCCCGGTCCTCACAAAAGGCTTTTCAAGCTCCTATCGCATGGTGTTCATCTCTGTCCTTATGTGAAGCTGTATCTCCTCATAAAGGGCCTCATCTCATTGGGCCATCTTTGCAAGCCTTCATGAGCCAGGGGACATGATTCCTTCCCTCACTCTTCTGCGGTAGGCATTTGGTGCCTTCGTGGGGGTGTGAAAGGTTGTCTCACCATCCTCTTCTCCCTCCAGGGGTTGAGACATGTTTTCCCCTAGTTGCTGCCTTGGGGGCCTGAGCAAGGGTCGGTGGGAAAAGGGAGGGCAACTACCTGCGCACAAATCAGAGCAGAGAGGCGGGCAGAGGTGCGCACAGAGCAGCGAGACAGGCGACTGCCTGCGCACAAATCAGAGCAGCGAGGCGGGCAGAGGTGCGCACATAGCAGCGAGGCGGGCGACTGCCTGCACACAAATCAGAGCAGCGAGGGGGGCGACTGGGTGCGCATAGAGCAGAGGCGCACAGGTCAGCTCAGCAGGAGCACAGGTCATCTCAGCAGGTGCACTTCTCAAAGAGAGAGAGAGAGAGAGAGAGGGGGGGGGCAGGTGGGTGCGAGAGAAATGAAATGAAATGAAATGTTATATTAATGTCTTCAAAAGGCCAAAGTGACCTATGAGACCAAAGTTACAACCATGTGACATCTGATACACTGTCTGGAAAAGAAAAGAGATAGCCCCACAATACATCTGTAGAGGGGAAGCTAATGCTACTAGTCAAAATGGGGTACATGAGTACATGGATACCTGAATACATGAATATGGGGGAGTACAAAAGTGACAATGAGTACAACAGTATATGGCTGGAGTCGTAATCATCCTAAGAGCTCTAGCATGGGTCTCTGCCGGATGGCCTGGATATCTGCCATAGTGAGATACCTCCTCGCAATGATGCTCTGAATCCTCTGGTGTAGGCACCGTCTCCGATGTGAGGATCCATGAACCCTCGGGTGTCTAGATCTGCCCAACTGGATAGCTCTCTCAACTAGAGTCCCTCGTATAATTCGCTCTTCCAAGTAGAAGAACGACGCACATAATGCAATCTGATTTTGTTGGTTCCACAATATCGCATTGTTCTTCAATCAACTGACTGTTGCCAGCACATCAAACGTGGCCAGTGCTCATGCACCCAGTATGCTTTTCTTGCACCTTGACCCTTGTGCGTAGCACCTTTTCCCAAGGTTTACTATGAGATCCTGTTGTGCACAAAAGTCTTGTAATGTGTCAAGATGCCTCTGGAGAGCCTCTAGAGAATCCACAATAAGCACAATGTCATCAGCATAAAGTGGTATTGAAACAAAGATGCCTACTAGTCATACGCCTCCTCCCCCTCCTCTATCAATGAAGGCCAAAATCTCATCAATGTAGAGGCCAAAGAGAGTGGAAGACAGTGGGCATCCTTGCTTCACTCCAATGGTACTAGAGATCTCCTCTAATAATCCTCCTCGGCATCTCACCCACCCTATGGACCAACTCATATAATGCAATGATCCCCTCGATCATGTTTGATGGTACCCCCAAATCTTGGAGTCTCTGCAGTAATCTGGCTCGAGAGACCATATCAAAAGCTTTGCGGAAATCCACAAAGCAGCAATAAACTTGTCAGTGTCGTGCTCTAGCCTCCTAAGTGATGGTTCGCAGGGTGAAGATGTGATCCAAAGTGGAGAATGACCTACGGAAGCCTGCTTGCCCTGAAGCTATGTGCCCATGTCTCTCTGCTAGTGTGCTAAGCTCCATCTCAAGTGCTCACCCATAAAGTTTGGCCAGTGTGTGGCCAATCATAAAAGTCTTGTTTATGGATGGGTGTGATGATATGGGCTGTCCAATAGTCACAAGGGACGGGGGACGGCCATAAGTAGAGAACGGGGACGGGGAAGGGAACGGCACTCGAAAAATACTTTTTTTTTAAAAAAAATTTCTACTCTACACTTATTCTACTTTGGAAGTACATCAAAATGAGCACAAATTTACACTAAAATGGTAAGCTTTTGAGTCATATTAATAATTAAGTAGATACAAAATGAGTCATGACTCAAGAGTCAGGAGTCGGGACTAAGCCTTAAGGAGGCAGAATACATGGACGGACTCAAATGAGTCAATGACAAAAAAGTGCTGAAGACTAGAGGCTAGAGGCTAGAGCTAAGTAGTAAGGCCCATGAATCATGATCCATGAATGATCATCCACGTGAAGTGCTCGCCTCATGGTCATGGGTAGCTTGTGCCAAAGAAGCATCAAGCTCATCCTCAGTCTCATCCTCACTGGCATGCTGCTCCTGCACCTCATCCTCTTGTTGCTCTTCTTGTTGACTCATCTCCCACTCGGTGAAGGAATCTGCCTTCTTGGTCACGCTCTTGCAAAGCATTCGCAAGTTCACGCTGACGAAGACAAGGTCATTGGCACGCTCTACCCCGAGTCGGTTCCTCTTCCTAGAGGCAATGTGGCTGTAGGTACTCCAAAGTTGCTCCAAGCAAGAGGAGCTGACGGCGTGGCTAAGTATGCGGATGGCAAGCTGCTGCAGCTCCGATCCGTCTGAACCAAAGTCCTCCCACCATAGAGCAACACCAACTTTGGAGCGGTCAACCTGTGCATCATGACAGCCATAGGAGCCATGAAATGACCTGTACATCGAAAGCTGGTCCCTGATCTTGCGCCTAACCGATGCATCAGGCACAAGACGATCCAAGATGATCCTCCATCCAGCGCTCACCTCCCGGTCGCTCTCCTGCTTGTTGCCTTGGAATTATGGGTCCACCACATAAGCTGCTGCATGCAATGGAGAGTAGTAGGAATTCCACCTTCCTAGACACAAGGCATGGATCTCCTCGTATCTGTCTTTGTCAGACACAAAGTCTTTCAACTTCTCTATCATGCGATCCATGGCCTCGTAGACCTTGCCTATGCATGGTTGCATAGCGTCTACAATCCTCAATAGGTGGACTATGGGCCTCACCATAGCATCTGTGGTCTTCACACGCTCCCACCAAGAGGCGTCATCCGCCCGTAGCCTACACTCTTGGCCAGTGTTTGTATGGGACTCTTGCATGGCGACAAACTCGTCGCTAAGGAAAAGCCCCCTCAAAGCACCGCTACAATCCTTCAACCGGCCCAACATGAGAAAGTTGTAAGCAAACCGAGTGTCGGAATATTTGAGGAGAGAGAGACAGGACCTCTTGTTGAACTCATGCCGAAGTCTTTGGTGGTTGAGGACAAAGGAGACCATGGTGTTGGCCTCCTCAATGAGCGGGCTGATCCATGGTAATGCCCCGACATCCTTGAGGAGGTTGTTTAGGCAATGAGCCATACAAAAGGACACCGTGACATGTCCATACATACCTTGGAGAATAGCTCCCGCCACCATATTGGAAGGCTCCCCATCCGCAACAAAGCCCACTACATGCTCGGGGCCAACGATCTCCATGGTGGTAGCCCACTCCGCCGCAAGCACATCCGCGCTCTTCCCAATGCCGGATGCATCATGAGATGAGATGAAGTACATCTCTCTGCAGGAATATGCAACCATGCCGTGAATACTCCTCTTGCGGGTGTCACTCCATCCATCCACAATGAGGGAGACTCCGTTCCTCTCCCATTGCCGCTTTGTGTTGTCGGCCGCTTGCTCTACAATGCGCTTCTCCTTCTCGAGCAATGTAGTGCACAAGCTCTCGGATGAGGGGGGCATATAGGTTGAGCCATACTCCCCAATCTTCTTAACCATGACCTTGAAGTATTCCGACCTATTCAAGAAAGTAATTTACTAATGAGAAGGGGACTAGGATGATGAAAACATGAATGATGAATTGGCAATGATCGATTGCACTTACCTAGCCGCTTGAAAGGAAATGTGGTCGTGGAAGAAGAAGCGGGCCACCGCCATATCCACCTCCTCCTTCAACTTGGGGTTCCAATTCTCCCCAAGTGTAGATTGTCGTCGTGGGCCACGTAATGATTGAGAGGCCGTGGAGATGGAGGGTGCCGGCGTCGTGGATGGAGTAACTCCATTGTAGAGACTTGAGTTCCTCTCCCCACCGTCGCGGGATCCACGGCCACTCGTGGTGTCCTTCTTGTCGCTTCGACCGCTTCATAGACACTAAGCTTGTCAAGAAGTTCCCGTCTCTTCTCGGGCGTGACATTCGTACAAAACCTCACCTCATGCCCACTCTCATGCAAGAGGTGGGCTCGCACTTTGTCGGCGCCACCCGTTTGCCGGTACGGGCAAAGCTTGCATACCCATGGCCGAGAACCGCCTCCATGAGCGGATGGGGTGTAGTTAACCTCCTCCCACCATGTCCATCCCGTTGTCCTTCTACGAGAAGCCCCAGCACGTGAGGAGGATGCCATGGTTGAAGATGGCTTGACTCTTGAGCCTTGAGGAATGAGAGAGGAGAGGTGAGAGAGAGAAAGAAAGAAAGAAAGTTATATTAATGTCCACGGGAGGCCGAATCCGACCTATGGGACAGATCAGGTACATCCATTTACATTCCACTCTAGGTATCGATGCCAGAGAGGCATAAAACTGGAAAAAAATAACTCAAAATGAACTCTTAAGACTCTTAAGAGTTTAAATTACAATGGGTTCTATTGCATCTAGTTCGAAATTGAGGTTCAAAATAAAAATAGCTATATTTCATCCATGGATGGATTTGCGAGAGAGAGAGAGAGAGAGAGAGAGAGAGAGAGAGAGAGAGTCTAGATTCTAGAATCTAGATAGTAGGGCGGCGGCCCGCGGGCCTTGTGTGAAAGCCTAGAGGCTTGGAACTTGGAAGTTGGAAGCTAGAAGAAGCTTGAAAGCTTGAGCCTTGAGAGTTGTGTGTGCTTGTAGCCTTGTAGAGGCTTGTTCTTATATAGATAGGCAAAAGAGAGAGAGGAAAGCCTCAAGGGCAAGAGAGAGAGAGAGGGCCAAGCCTCAAAGGCTCCAGGCTCAAGGGCCAAGGCCCAAGGCCAAGCCAACAGCTATAAACGGCTAGAAACGGCAAGCGCAACGGCCAAAAACGGCGAGCGCAACGGCCAAAAACGGCCAGCAAACGGCTCTCTGCCGTCCCCTCACAAAGCCGTCCCCCACCGGCGTCCCTGTCCCTGCGGCGTCCCCGTCCCCGTCCCCTGTGAGTGACACGTCGTGGGGGACGTCCGTCCGTCCCCGTCGCTGTTCCGTCCCAATTCGCCGTCCCGCGTTCCAAGCAGCCGTCCCCTCCGTCCCCTATGACTATGGGCTGTCCAAGTAGGTGGGAAGAGCCCAGTTGAACATATGGGCTAGGAGGCATGCCAGAGTCTCCCCCGCTGGGAAATGTGCTCTGCCAAGAGGCCCTCGTGGTCCTGCGATCTACCGTTTTTGAGTCTCCAGATGGCTCGGGCCACCATGGCAGGTGTGGAAAAGGTGATGTGATGGGATATGAATGTGATAGTGGTGGGATGAGGGGCTGATCTGGTACTTCGTACACAGATCATGCATATGTGTGCCATATGGATGGAGATGTGATGGGTGTAGGTGGGCCAGAGAGTGATTTGTTGGATTATATCATCTCCAAATGGTCTACATCACCATTTTCATGCTTGTATTGGCCATTTATGAGGCCCTGCATTGGCATATCTTAGCAGATATTATTCAGCATTTTTCTACCATTTTTTAGGTATTTTTCAGCATTTATATAGCATTTTATGCTACTGTACTGCTGTCGGCCTACTACAACTGGCCGCCCAGCATATGGGGGAGTATATAAGGGCTGACCCCCCTTTCCCCCAGTTCGTCTCATTTTTCAGCATTCACTTGAGATCATTCACAGCAATAAACATCAGTTTCCAGCATTTACAAATGCTAGTGATCTTTTACCTCTTCCACGTCCAGCTCCTCCTCCCCCTGCTGCAACCCCGGTGCCAGCTGCTCCTTCACAGTCACCCATTCCCGTTGCATCAGCTTCTGCAGCTCCCAGTCCCTCTACGAGTCCAGCTTTGACTCCGGGATTACCCTCACCAGTGCTTCCTTCATCACCACTTCCAACATCATCATCGGATGAGTCCTCTATTGCAGCTGGATCTTCTTCACGCTTTGAGAGGAAGGCTGGCCTACCTCGGTGGGTTCAGCAACTCTTTATAGATTCTAGTCTCATTGATGCACAGTTCGATAACCAGATCTCTACCATCACCCCTAGACCTCGCCGTTCATCTCGAGCTTCCACATCTCATCACACAGTGAATTATGCTCTCATGAGTTCTCTCTAGGAGATCGATGAGCTTGAGAGTCCAGAGGAGGCTCTTTCACACAGCCGTAGTGGCGGCAAGCCATGGAAGCAGAGATGGCCTCTATTGAGAGGAATAACACTTGGTCTTTGGTGCCACGGCCTTTACATCGTCGTGTTATTGGTGTGAAATGGATTTTCAGAATTGTCAAGTCTTGATCCCCCTCCATATGGGAAGCAAGTAAGGCCATTTGAAGTGGGCTAACCAGACATCCCAACATAGATAAGTAGCTCATGCATGACCCCCATGTCTAGAAAGTGTTTGCATATGTAGTAATACATCTTGCATCCACATGGCACAAACACGCGCGTGCGCGCACACACACACACACACACACACCAGCAATTAAGACTAAACACGCATTTGAATTGGGGAAAAAAAAACAAGCAATCTTCCCTCACACATCTTGGAATGCAAGTTTGGCCTGCCTCCACACACAACAAGCCGAAAAGTGAGGATGCCACCCAAGGCAATGGGGTTACGAAGACGCCTGAGAAACATGTCTTTTGAGAGGGGGTGTGTTGTTTCCTCTGCATGTCTAAGGAAAACATCTTAACTCCCTTTTGGTGCCAGATGGGATTTCCTGAGGAGTGGGTCCAAGGTGTTTCTGGGTTATACTTGGCTTCACACAACCAGGTTCTCATTCAGGGAGCCAGAGGCAACAGATGTCCGCTTTCTCCCTCAGTCAGGCAGGGATGTCCACTAGCACCTTATCTATTTTTGTTTGTTGCCGAGGCCATGAGTAGTTTTCAAGAGACAGCTCTCAAGGGACTGCATCTTCCCATCTGTGCGCAGGAGAAGCTGCTTGATTCAAAGTGCGCAGGAGAAGCTGCTTGATTCAAAGTGCCAATGACACAATAGCATGCCTTTCCGGAGATGAGGGGAACTAGCATCATCTAGAGCACAGATCAACTAGCACAAGTCTTGTGGATTCTAAGTTGGCTCATCGCCCGCCCCAACTTGGAGTTCAGTTGAGGCTTTTCAGTGGATCCTGAGTGGCACTCTAGTAATTCGTTATCTTGGATGCCACGTGGGTATAACTCCCCAAAGCAGCAACTAGCCCCTCTTCTTCTGAGCATTCGGAAGAAGCTATTATACTGGAGTTCAGCCAGGCTTTCCTTAGCTGGCCAGATCGTGGTGGCAAACCAGGTTCTTCTCACCACCATGTAGTACATCACCTCCTATTGGGCCTTCTCATGGGCTTGCATTGGTCAAGTTCAAGGTTGATCCGCAACTATCTTTGGGGTTGATGATGCCCAGGCCAAGGTGGCCTAGAGAGAGAGATCATTCAACCACAACGCAAGGGGGACCGGGGCATCATCGACCCCTCCATTCAGAGCCGCACCCTTTTGGGCAAGTTGATAGTTCGTGGCCTTTCGAGCGGTGAGCCTTGGAAGGACTTCCTCCTGGCTAGGATCTCCATCCCGCACCCCAGTTTTGGGAGGCCCTTGGCCTCAAAGTACGAGATGGATCTTCACGGAGATACGACCTCGTGACTTTAGCCCTGCATTTGAGGACAGATTTGCAGCCAGCATCTCAGGCCGGCAGTCCACTCCAGTTGCATCCGAGGAGCACCTCCGACAGCCTCTAATCTGGAACCCCCTAGTCCGTTTGCCCAATGGTCACATGCTAGAGGCTCACCCACACGTATCGTGGGGAGCTTTGAGTATGGGTCCCGCTCAATCACTTGGAGATTGGATTATTTTCAGATAGCTGCCCCCGAAGGCCCAGGAGAGGAGCCTCACTGGGATACGAGATAGGGACAGATTTAGCCTCGACATCACCCCCCCCCCCCCCCCCCGGAGTGGCTGAGCCCGATCCTGGACCCTCCCCCCCATCAATGGTTGTGAGTGTTCACCAAGCATGACATACCTTTGGCTGTCCATGGCATTGATGAGAGCTCCACCTCACCTTCTCTATCATACCTCATGGCAGACTTGAGAGAGTAGAGGCCCCTATGGAGGATTTCAGTGGATGCACCTTCAAGAGGGTGAGGGTGATTGGTTTCCATGCACATGAGTGGCACATAGACCCTCCACCGGCCAAGGTGGCCAAAGCAAGATTCTGGCATTTGTGGATTTGAGAGGGTCCTCCTCTCAAACGACTCCAGTGGGACCCAAGGGAGTGGACATGGCATGATCCAAATGACAGTGCGGAGACTCCCGGTACCCCCTTCTTTGCCTACAACACATGGCTTGGCCACAAGATTCAAATGCCAGAGGTTGAGGGCAGCCCGATAGCGGCAGGACACTAGCACTCTCGAGGCCTCATTCCTAGTTTCTCACGGATTTCTGAAAGAGGCTGTGGAACTTGGCTGACCATAGGAGGTAGGCCAACACTCTGTTCGAGGTGTGGCCATCTCTAGGAGTCCCAGCTGCATTGTCTTTGGAATTGCCCAAAGGCCCGGCAGGTTTGGTAGTGGATTCTCTGTATCTTCGCTATGGACCGGGCCCTCTTGCAAAGTTACATGGGGCACAGTTGCCTTGGCCCAAAGGCTCAACAGGTTTGGCAACGGATTCTCTGCATCTTCACTATGGACCAGGCCCCTCCCGCATAGTTACACAGGGCACATTTGCCTGGGCCACTGAGGCCGAGGCCGAGGCCGTCATGGCATATAAGGAGGAGGGTGGGGGATTTGCCTTTCGGGTCTCTCACCTTTGTATTCTGCAATGCCAGTCCCAACTCCATCCACTCATGATTGGACTCCAGGTTCTAGCCAGAGATGGGAGATTTGCAGCAGTATTGTTGATCAATGTGGCGAGGCCATCAAGGGCACTCTCACCCCGCCAGTGGAGTCCATCCAGAGCATCTGGCTTGATATCATTCATACCCTCCGTGGATAGTGGGGGAAGCTTCGGGGTGGCTCTGACCGCATGCACAAGCGCTGCAAGGCCTTCTTGAGGATTTGACGTCACAGTCCCTTTCTCACTGACAGCGGTGGTGAGCCCACTTGGCACTATAGACCACCTCTATGGTTGTTTCCTCGTTCCCCCATTGTATGAGATAGCCTTCTCCTTCTAGAGCGGCCGGCCGGAGAAGAAGAGCTTCCTACCCTTTCTTATGTTTCTTGACTCTTGCTTCCTATGCGGAGCCAATTTTGTACCTAGCCATTATGGTTGTTCTGCTTGGTAACTAATAGAAGGATCGAGCGAAGACCCCCTTAGAGGATTTCAGGGGATGCACCTTGCAGAGGGTGAGGGTGATTGGCTTTCATGCACATGAGTGACACATCGACCCCCCACTGGCCAAGGTGGCCAAAGAGAGACTGGCGGTTATGGATTTGGGAGGGCTGGCCTCTCGCGTGTCTTCAGTGGGACCCGAGAGAGTGGACATGGCATGATCCAGAGGACACTGAGGAGACGCCTCACACCTTTTTTGCATACACCACATGGCTAGGCCATAGGATTCACATGTCAGAGGTTGAGGGAACTCCAGCAGCAGCAGCACGACACTAGCAATCCCAGGGGGCCCCGCCGCACTTTCTATCAGATTTTTGGAACCGGCTGTGGGATAGTTTTCGGCCATGGAAGATCACTCTCTTCATGTGGTGGCAGTTGGCACTTGGTTGGCCATTGGGGGTAGACCAGCATTATGTCCGAAGTGTGGCCATCCCAGGAGTCTCAGCATCATTGTCTTTGCGATTGCCCAAAGGCTCAGCAAGTTTGGCAGTAGATCCTACGCATTTTCAATATGGATCCGGCCCCTACCCGCATCATTACGTGGGGCACAATTGCTTGGGCCACTAAGGCCGCGGTTGTCATGCCATATGAGGAGGAGGGTGGGGGACTAGCCCTTCAGGTCTCTCACCTTAGTATTTCTGCAGTGCCAGTTCCAACTCCACCTACAGGTCGCTGGACTCCAGGTTCTAGCCAAAGATGGGAGATTTGCAACCAAATGGCTGCGTGGCACATTTGGAGAGCTCGATGCAGCGAAGCCATTCAAGGCACCCTCACCCCGCCAGCGGAGTCTATCAAGAGCATCTGGCTCAATATCATTCATACCCTCCGTGGTCAATGGGGGCAGCTTCAGGGTGGCTCAGACTGCATGCGGAAGCACTGGGAGACCTTCCTCAAGATCTGGCATTACGGTGATAGTGATGGGGAGCCCACTTGGCACTATAGACCACCTGTGTGGTCTTTTGCCCCTCCCCCGATAGCCTTCTCCTCCTAGAGCGGCCAGCCAGAGGAGAAGAGCATCCTCCCCTTTTATGCATCTCGACTCTCGCTTCCCATTTGGGGGCGAGTTTGTACTTAGCCATTATGGCAGTTTTCTCGGTAACTAATAGAAGGATCTTTTACCCAAAAAAAAAAAAACTATTACAACCAAATAAGAACAGTTCAATTCATGTAAGGACTAGTGCCATGAGATTGATATGATGGTGTACCTGTAAAGAGAAGGATTTCAATACAACTCATTCACCATAACATAGCTGAAAATCCACGTAATAAAGTACAAAAACAAAAGAACTGACCAAGGCAAAAACCTCACACTCCAAATGGTGTAGGTAAACTTGCAGATTCATGCCAGAAATAAAACCATATACCAGCAAATACCTGTTCAAAGCCCAAAGTTACTAACTACATGGTCTCAAGAAGCTGTTGATTAACTCTAAACAATAGAAACAGCTCTTCAAAACATCCAAGACCTTTAGGAGGTTTCGGCACTACTCTTGGCTTACCTGTAAACAAAACTTGCACCATCCAGGAAGTCCATAGTTGTGCTTTCTGATAAGACCTAGGATGTCATCAAGCAGTCCAATGGCTCCAAATAGAAGTGTTGCTGCTATCAATCCATTGAGCTGTACAGAGGTAAAATGCGTGGCAACTGCAGCTATGGTGACTCCAACAGGTATAAAGATTAAGCCTCCCATTGTTGGAGTACCAACCTTGGAAAAATGGGCAGAAGGACCTTCTTTCCTAAATATTTGGTAAGCTTTCAACTTTCTTAGAAAAGGGATACACATGCAACCAAGCATTGTAGTCATGGCTGCTGATACCAAGAAAAGAAATGTGTAGCTTCCTGTAATCATTTGATGAAATTGAAATCTGTCAATCTGAAACACTTTCAGCAGGGTCTGGTGTGACTTGATTAGCTTCACAAAGTCCAATGAAAGCACTATCCCAATCAAAAATGAAAAGAGTACAGAGGTTGTGATGGTCTCTGCAACCTGCCACAATGTCAGTAAAAGATATCTTATGTTTCTCAATCACACAGAAAGCACACTTCACAGCCACTTTCATTGCTAATTAGATAGAGCCACACTGTTCTGAACATCTGAATTCTCCGAGAAACACATGTATTAATTCCTTACTGCATCGCTTCTGCCCTCAATCTTACTCTTTACAGTCACCCTCAGGCCTCACCTCTCCAATGCCCCCACCATTCCCGTTTTTATTCTTGCTCCAGCCCCTTGCTGCTGCTCTTGCTTGGCTAACCCACTTTGATTTGCCTTGACACCCACAAATTATAGAGAAATCTATAGCATTAGAGCATAGGAAGAAGCATTAGCAAGAGGGAATGCTAGAAAACAGTTCAAAGTTTAATTTATGCAATGTGTGGTCTTTTACAAAGTAGAGAAATTGACTTATATACAAACTGATAAGTGGTTGATGGTCTCACCTTTTGATGGGGGGGAGGGTCCTGAGTTGAACCTCCCAAGGCTATACCCGAAGGCACCAAACTGTCTACAGACGGGTTTCTAAACCGCCTATGGGCAGGGGCACTCTACACGCCTACAGGCAGAAAAAAAACTTCACAGATGCAGGACCTCTGACCAGAAAAAAATATATATGGGCGGTTCACACTTGTCCAATGCCCACAGCTTACTTATACCTTAATCTAGAATAAATAAGCCTAATGCACATTATTAGGCATACCCTAGTGGTGTCACGGGCTTCTATGACTACAAATTCCCGTCATTTAACAGACTAGTTTCCGTCATCCAGTCCGGTTCCACTCAGGGAACCCAACTTTGGTTGATGTAGACCCCTAATCCACGTTAATTGTGTTGAATCTGCAATGTGAACACGTCTCGGACACCCAACCCTTGGTGTGATGGCGCCCGTAAGCTTAGATCACCCACATTTGATGTCACGTTGCACACGTGGACATAGCTAATCTCAAGGCTAATCCCTAATTTGGCAGCAAGTGTAGGATAAATAGCCAATGAGGTGATAGCTCAATTGGTGGAGATTTTTGACCAGGAGGTCTTGGGTTCAAAACCCCACATGGTGCTTCCTTGGTGGCTGTCACCAATTGGCCGACCATTTGGTCCATCTCCAGTTTTTGCGTCTCGTTCACTTGAGGCCAGGCCGGTGTCTCGTGTGAAGAGGCCAGTATTTTGCCGACATGGACGGGAGCCAGACTGGTGCCACCCGTGTGTTAGCAGGTTGGTGTCGTATGGACGGGAGCCAGACCAGTGCCACCCGTGTATGACCTGCACTGTGTTCGACCCATGGGACTGTCACGCCATGGAAGAGCCAGTATTCGTGCCGTGTTTTGCCTATGGGACTGTCACACCATAGGGAGACTCGTGCCTGGAACTGTGTCTTACCTATGGGACTGTCACTCCATAGGAAGACCAGGTTTTTATGTTTTTATGTCGTGCCAGTTTTGTGCCGACAGATATTTTGTACTTGTTCCATGAACGGGAGATATGTCCATGTTACTATTTGCACATGCACACATATTTTGCATGTTTGAAACTGTTTTCGCATGACATGTATTTGTGTGTTTGCCTGCTTGACGTGTTACTTACTGAGCGGGGACGCCTGCCAGTGAGTCGTGAAGTCTGCTCTGTATTCTGACGAGTTTTGGTGCATGTGAACAGGTGGTAAGTATGTTACATATGTTGTTTTTATTATTTTATCTCTAACCTCTTATTTTATAAGGTTAGGTGTTCACATTTATTTAAAAGTGGACACCCCCTTTGGGCACCCACTTAGGGGCCAAGGTGGGGAGCCCCACTTTAAGTGAGTGTGGGGGTGGGCATGGTCACCTACCCAAACTCCCCACCCCCATGCAAGCGTGGAGTAAACTCCACTTTCATTTTATTAAAAAAAGGTTCCCTCCTTCAAGCGTGGATCATCACCATCGGCGTGCTCTTCCACCATCCTTCGTAGAAAAAAAGGAAAACGACCAGCGCTTCATCTTTTCGCTCCATCAGGCTGCGCTTGAACATGGGCAAACTGCCTCTGCACTTCTGAATGTGGCTGCACACAGGCTACTCTACCTTCCTTGCAGCAGGCGGCCAAAACAGGCTGCGCATGTTTTTTTTTTGAAGCGGCTGATGTACTGCTGCGCCTAACCCATACAGGCGACTGCTTCTACTCCTCCAACAGACGGCTGTCTCCCCTGCACAGCGGCTGCACTTCCTCCATACAGGTGGCTGCGCCTGTTTTCCAGCAGGCTGCTCTGCCTACATAAAGACGGCTGCCACCACCTGAAGGCTACGCCTCAGCTCTGCTACAGCCGGCTGCTCCTCCATGCCATCTCCTTTTCAGGCTACAGCCAGGCGGCTGTGCACTGCAGCCAGGTGTTACTAAACTGCACACCGAGGCTACTTCTGAAAGTGTGCAACAGTATGTTAACAAATTCTGGAAAGTGTTGCTGGAAGTGACTCCCTTTATGCAAATCACTGAAGTTGAAAGAAAGAGGAAGTTTCGTTCTGGACTGCAACCAGCATATAGATCGGGTATTGAATTGCACCCGAAACATACGTTGCAACAACTTACAGCTTCTGCTCTTGCTACGGAGCAATTGGTGCCCAAGATTAAGCAGGATCAAGGAGGTTCCAAGGGAAAAGACAAGGCTGTCCCAAATCAACAAAAGGGTGGACAGCCACCTAAAAAGAACTTCCGGGAGCCCTACAAGGGTGGTAAAGCTGAAAATAACACATCTAAAGAACAGGGCCCAAGAAAGAACAAATTCGGCTTAACCCCGGAGCAAAGAGAGCAATATGCTAAGGATGGAAAATGCTTTTCTTGTGGTAGCAAAGACCACATGTTTCGGCAATGCCCAGATCGCAAATCAAAGCACGAGGATAAGCACACCAAAGTTACTGTACATGCAGTTCCTGATGTGCAAGGAAATACAGGTCATGATGCAAAAGAGCGTATGGTTTGCAAGGCTTGGGGGCAAATCAAGGATCAGCCCGCACTCTTCATGTTTGATGACTGTGCAACTAATAATTTCATCTCTATGCAAATGGCAGCTGCATTGGGTATTGAGGTCGAGCATATGGGACCTCATATTGAAGCCGAAGCTGCATTTATTCGTAAAGAGGTGCAGGTTACCCCTTTGATAGGGAAGTTGCGTATGCATATCCAGGGCTACCTTGACAATGAGCATTTTCTAGTTGCTCCACTGAATGGATGTGATGTATTGTTGGGCAAGCCGTGGCACCATAGGCTTGAGCCCCGCAAAGACTACAAGTCTAATATGATTTCTTTTATGCATCCCACTTGTATCACACATCCAAATTAATAAAGCAATGAAAAAGAGTCTTTCAGCGTACTTGGTTTTTGGTTCGTGATAGTCTTGTGCCAAATCATCAAAATGTGGATGCTATGTCTAATGATAGGCTGAATTTTCTTAATGCATTCAACGACTGTTTTGCTGACTCGTTGCCAGGTGAATTACCTCCCCAAAGGCATGAAGATCACTGCATAGATCTTGTGCCAGGTAGTTCTCCACCTAACAAACCCGCATACCGAGTGAGTGCTGCACAACAAGAAGAAATCATGAAGCAGGTAAACGAGCTTTTAGAGAAAGGTTTGGTTCAGCCCAATTCCTCACCTGGAATGAAGGGATGTAATGCATGAAAATTATGAGTAATCACCATGTAAACATGATGCCTAAGTGTGTTTAGTCTCTCACCAAGAGAATGGAAATAGCCTTCCACAAGCCAAGAAGCCATGAGCTCCAAGAAACATAAGTTTCCATTTCTAAAAATGATCATCAAAAGTTACAACCATGGTCCAAGTCCCCTCTTTTATACATGGACTTGTCCCATTATTAACCCTATTGAATAAAGTTCCTACTTTATTACAAACCATCCCTTCCCAAAGATTTTGTCCTCAAAATCAATAACATGTACAATCTCAAAGTATGAGACTCTAATGTAATCGATGGGAAGTGGTTAAGAGTTCTCAAGTACATCCAAAGCACATATACAATGAAAATTTGGATGCGTACAAGTCCACAAAGCTTCAAGCCCAAAGTGTATGAGTGGGACTGTTATGACAGCCCTTCTAGTCGATGAAGACCCTTGAAAATCCTTCATTTAGACTCCATATATTGGGCTGAAAATGATATGTACACTCAGCCATATGTAGCCCACATCATAATCCTTCATTAGGATACGCCATGAAGCTTGTTGGAGTAGAAAAATAGGCCCAATAGTAGACCTTCCCAAAGCTGTCCAGAAATTACAGCATGTATACTTCTCCTCATATTACCCAATTTCCTCAAGTAAACCATACCACTTGGTCACGGAAAGTCATCCACAAGTAAACCATGTTGTTGGACATACTCCAATGATTGCCAAGTAGCCTCATCCATGGGTAATTGCTTCCATTTGACAAGGTATTCATCAATATTCCGATTCCTCAACTCTCTTGTCCTCTTACCAATAACCCTCTCCGGCTCATAAATGATCTCACCTTCTTCATTCATGGGTGGAAGCTCTTCCATCTCTTGAGGCAAAGATCCCATAAACCTCTTAAGGTTAGATACATGAAACACATTATGGATCCTTGTCGAAGAAGGCAAATCCAACTTGTAGGCCAAATCACCAACCCTCTTGATAATCAAGTATGGTCCATAATACCTATGAGCCAATTTTGAGTTGGTTACACCTTTGAGAGTGTTATGCCGACTCTTGGGAAGCTTCAATAGCACATAATCACCCTCTTCAAACTCCACATCCCTTCTATGAACATCCGCCTTAGCCTTCATGACATCTTGAGCCTTCTTCATATTGTCCTTGCAAAGTTGAAGAAGCTGTCTCATTCTTTCCAACTCTTCTTTTGCCAATGGATTGACCACTTTGTCTTCACGGAAGGCTATCGATGGCACATGTACTTGATATCCATAGAGAGCCTCAAATGGTGACATGCCAATACTCAAATGCTTGCTTGAATTATGGCAAAATTCAGCAAGATAAAGCCACTCATCCCAAGATGTTTGCATGTCATGACAATAGTGCCTCAAGTACACCTCAAGCCATTTGTTTGTGCACTCCGTTTGCCCATCCGTTTGAGGGTGATAGGCTGTAGATGGAGTGATTTGAGTACCCAAGCTCTCATATAATGACCTCCAAAAAGTCCCCATGAACTTGGTATCTCGATCACAAACTATGTTAAGTGGCAAGCCATGTATCTTGAATACATGTTCCAAAAATTGCTTGGCAATATGAGATGCTCCATAAGTGGTCTTTGAAGCAATGAAATGGGCTGATTTTGTAAGCCTATCAATCACCACAAATATTTGATCCCATCCATGCTTTGTCTTTGGTAGACCCGTGATGAAGTCCATAGAAATGTGAGTCCATTTACCATCCGGAATAGGTAATGGATGAAGTAAACCACTTGGAAGTTGATGGCTATCCTTATTCTTTTGACAAGAAGCACATTCCATCACAAACTTCTTTACATCTCCCCATATGCCTTTCCAATAAAAACTCTTGCTCACTTTGTCATATGTTTTGAGTACACCAAGATGGCCCGAAAGTGGTGAAGAATGCATCTCATGAAGCACCTTTGGTATGTAGAATGAGGTAGGAACCAAATACACCTTATCCTTGTACCACAAGAGACCATTATGAAGCTTGTAATGAGGAAATTCTCCACCATCACCTTGCTGTAATTTTCTGTAAATGTGGGCAGCACCCTCATTGATGAGGTATTCCTCTTGAATTCCCTTGATCCATTCACTATATACCTCCATGATTGAAGTTGTAGCACAAGCCCACATTCTAGACAATGCATCCACCACTACATTGTCCTTCCCGGGTGTGTAAGATATCTCAAAGTCATAACCTTGAAGTGTGGCCAGCCATCTCTTTTGCTTTGGAGAAAGATTTGGTTGGGAGAGGAAAAATTTCAGCACCCTATGATCACTTCTCACCTTGAAATGAGCACCATAAAGATAGTGATGCCACTTCTTGATGGCATGAAGTATGGCTAGCATCTCTTGCTCATAAACATGAAGCCCCATCTCCTTTTCGGTAAGCTTCCTACTTTCAAATGCAATGACTCCATGCTCTTGATACAAAACTGCCCCAATTCCTCTACCACTTGCATCCGCCCTCACATAAAATGTCTTTGCAAAATCCGGACATACAAGTATAGGGGCTGAAGTGAGCAACTCCTTGAGCTCATTGAAGCTCTTGTTGGCAATGGAATCCCAAAAGAAAGCCTCCCTCTTGAGCAAGTCGGTAAGAGGTGCCGCAATGGATGCATAATGTTGCATGAATCTTCTATAGAAAGAAGATAATCCCAAAAATCCTCTCAATTGAGTTGTATTGCTTGGTGTTGGCCACTCTTTGACACATGCCACTTTCTTAGGATCAGCCCTTATGCCATTCTCACCCACCAAGTGTCCAAGATATTCCACTTCATTGACCATGAATGTGCATTTGCTCTCCTTTGCATAAAGCTTGTGCTTCCTCAACACTTCAAACACTTGCTTCACATGACATAAATGTTCCCCTTTGCTCTTGCTATAGATCAAGATGTCATCGAAGAACACTAGCACAAACTTGAAAAGAAGGGGAGCCAATATCCGATTCATCAATGCTTGAAAAGTGGCCGGAGCATTTGTAAGACCAAAGGGCATCACCATGAAGTGAAACAATCCCCTTTCCGTCCTAAATGCTGTCTTCTCTTCATCACCTTCCTTCATCCTTATTTGATGATATCCCGATCTCAAATCAATCTTGGTGAAGAACTTTGCCCCTTTGAGCTCATCAAGAAGATCATCAATGCGAGGTATGGGATACCTATTCTTGATTGTGACCTTGTTCAAGTCACGATAATCAATGCACATGCGAAAGGATCCATCCTTCTTCTTCACCAAGAGAACGGGAGATGCAAATGGAGATTGTGAAGGTTGAATAAGACCCATAGCAAGCAAATCTTGCACTTGCTTAGCCACTTCCTCTCTTTCTACCTTAGACAAACGGTAAGGAGGCTTGTTGACAACCTTTGCATTCGGTTCAAGTACTATGGCATGGTCAATCTCCCTCTTAGGTGGTAGACTCTTTGGCACTTGCAAAATATCTTCATACTCCTTAAGAAGAGTTGCCATTTCCTCATCTATGTGCTGTCCACTGCCTTCCATCCCCTCTTGGGTAACATGTAACACATAGATAGTGCCAAAAGCCTTAATCTCTTTCTTGAGTCGCCTTGGAGTGATCAAAGAGAGCTTCTTAGGTGCATTTGCAGCAAGTACCACTTGTTGCCCATGATGTAGAAAGCTCATGAAACCTTGTTGAAGGTTCATGTGAATGTCACCAAGTGAAGCCAACCAATCACACCCCATGATAATGTCGATGGGACCCATATCCAAAACCACCAAATCACCTTCCCAAGTGTATGAAGAGGATAAAACCACTTTTGTAGAAGGGCAAACCAAGCTAGTCTTCTCACTTTCCCCATTTGCCACTTGCACTTGGAACGTTGTAGGTGTCTTCTTTGTGTTGAGTTTGAGAGAGTTGATGGATTTAGAGTTGATGAAGCTATGAGTGCTCCCGGAATCCACAAGAATATGTGCAACCCTCCCATTGATGGTCCCCACCAACCTTAGTGTGCTTGGGTTCTTGCAACCCGCCAACAACTCTTGTGAGATAGAGCATATGCAAGCTGAAATTTCTGCATTGGTAGGCATGTCTCCATCCACAAGGCTTTCCTTAACTCTACCTCCCGGATCAAACGGAAACTCACCATCCTCCGTGATGAAAGAATGGTCTTCAAGTGACTCCTCATGTGCTTCTTCATTGCAATCCTTCCATTCTTCAATGTCATGAGAGTCATCCTTGTTCTCTTCTTCATCCATGAGGATCATAGTGGCCACAATCTTCTTTGATTTGCACACATGCCCGGGTGACCACCTCTCTTTGCACTTGAAACATAGCCCTTTGCTTCTCAACTCCTCAATCTTTGGATCATCCATTCTTTGAGTCTTCTTGAAGGGTTGAAAGGGCTTCTTCTTCATGAAGTCACTACTCCTTTTGGCATCAAATTGATGTATCCCATTCTTTGGTTGTCCACCCCCAAATGATGTAGGAGTTCTTGGATTAGAGGATGGTAATGTAGAGGTAGGACCTTTCCCAAAATTGTAAGAAGTAGTGGTTGGTTTGAGTGTGTCCTTGGTGAAGGTCATGGGCTGAGACCTCTTGTACTTTGGCTCATAGAGTTCGGCTAACCTCATAGCTTCTTTGAGAGAGCTAGGCCTTTGAGCCGACACATCCGCCTTGATGAAGTGTTCAAGCCCATGCACAAACTTTTTCATCTTCATGTCTTCACTCAAGCCTTCCACGTACATTGAAAGCTTCAAAAATTTCTTGATATAATCTCTCACCATCATCCCCTTTTGAGAAAGTTCATACCATTCTTCATGGTAACGGTCAAGCACTAGGGATGAAATGAAGGCCAAGTTCATCTCCCGCTTCAATCCTTCCCAAGTTGATGGCGTGTTCCCTTGTTTGACCAAGTGCCTCCACCATTGATGTGCATAATCTTCAAGGTGTAAGGAAGCAAATTGTACCATATCACGCTCACTTTTTGGGTAAAGTTGGAAATAAGTGTCAAGCTTAGTAGCCCACTCCTCCAACTCTTGTGGAGATGATCCATCACCTTTGAACTTTGATAGTGAGACTTTGTCTTTGACATCCTTAGAAGCTGTGTAGGATGGGTTGTCATGTTGGGTAGAGGGTTTGAACCTTTGCATCTTCATATACGATTCCATGAATTGCGCAAAGTCTTTGTAGTCCCTCTTGATGTCATTTGGTAACTCCATCCACTTCTCATGAGCATCCCTTTGTCTTTGGGCAAAGGACAATTGGTTCCAATCGAGTACCACCTCTTCATCAATCATGTGCATATTGGAATTAGATGGACCCGAGTGAAAAGAAGAATGAAACATGTCCTTGACAAGGGGCCTCCGTGCATCCGCCATGAATCCAAAAGTAGCATTCTTGGTGGCATGCTCATGCATTACTTTGGGAGAAACCTCTTGTGCCATAGGTAGCTTGCCTTCCCTACGGCCTTCAAAAGCTGTCCCATATTGCTTGCCTGCATGTGAAACACCATGACCACTATCAAATGAAGGTTGGCTCATTGGCCGAGCCACCCTCTCTTCCAAGACTTCCATCCTTGTGGCCATAGTATCAAGTCTATCATTGACCTCCACCCTTGTAGCCATCGTGTCCATCTTCGCATTCATTTGCATCAGCATTTGCATGATCGAATCGATGGGAATGGTATGTGACGCTTGTGGGGTGGGCTTGTGGGCACTTCCAACATTCACTTCTTCATGCACTTCCCTTGAAGTATGCCCACAAGTATCTTCCGGAGCATCTAAGATTACTTGCTCCATAATTGCTTCTCCTCCCTCTACCTCGTCGGGAGTCAAGGTGTTATGCTTTGGTCGCCCTCTTGTCCTCGTTCCCATGGAAAGTATCGGTTTCAAAGATTTGGCTCTAACTTGAGGTAGGGATGTCCGATTGAAGTGGTCTAGAGCTTGTTGGAGAGCTAATGAGGTGTACTAGACCACTATACAAAGACCCTTAAGAGGTGAAAAGTGCTACTATTCTCTGTTTTAGGGTTTACAGGGTTATAGGCTGAAATAGTATTTTGAGCATAACTTGAGCTAGAAATATCCGAATGCAAAACTTCTTAGTTCAAATCGAAGCCCTCGATGAGTACTACGAGCCTATGTGATTAGATCTTGAAGACCTTAAAACCCCTATGACTGAATTAGGGTTTACTGTTTCTGCAAAAACCCTAATTTCTACCCCAAAGAGATAGCGAAACGGAAAGGTTAAGGGCTCGTTGGGTAGCTCTAAGGAAGCACTAAGAGCTCGTATGATCACCTTTAATTCAGTCCAAAAGGTTTGGGACTGAATTAGGGTTTTGTAAATCTGCAATTTTCTTGCCCAAGTGACCCCTTTTGTGCCCCCAATGATCCTTGCTTGTTCCCGCACCTTTGTTAGCACCTTTTGCACTTCCTTTGCATCCCAAGGTCTGCAATTAATGTTTCACCAACCTCAATTGCCATGCATAGTCAAGATTTTGGAAGAATTTCGCCATAGTCTCCTTTGTAAATGGAGCCAAATCTCAACTGAAAATGCAATTTCTGAAATCAAAATACAATGCTCTTTGCATCCCACAATGCCATGAAAGCTCTTATGCAATCTTTGTCCATCAAGGCATTAGCAACATCCACACAATATGATGGAATAGGGGCCCCATTGCCCAAATGCATCCATAAAGTCGATGTGAGGATTGTTGAGGACGCGCGTTGAAGCTTGCCGATCTCCCGGCCAAGCCCTTCTCACCCCTTCACCAAGTTTTCCTCCAAGGTGAAGGTTGAGGCCATTTCTTCACTCCGTGTACCTAATCCCTCTTTGTACCGCTTTTCCAAGGCAATCACGGCACAAAGAGTTCAAGACATTCTCCCCTTGGCCTCTCCAACCAATGCCAAGGTACCCTCACACATTGCTAGATTCTAGAAAACTTGAAGTGGTAGCAATGGTGAGTGTAGGTACAAAAATGATGTGAATGTAATGGAAGAGATCACTTACAAGTATATGGCATGACTCATGCCATTTACAATTTTCTCATGAATCAATATGCATGAATTCATGCTCATTCTCATAACTCCATTCATCAAAACAATCCAACATCAACCATCAAATCACAATGCCCTCACCATGGCATTTGGCATTTGCATAAGCATTTGTAAGACCAAAGTCAAGGCATATGTAATTGCATTCCTAGTGTCCATATGGCCTCAAAATGAGCATGTTTCCGTGGCATGGTATGAGCTTGTCAAATGGCAATCCATAGCATGGATATGGCATATGAATGGTGTATATGATATGTGAATGATGCTTCAATTCCAACCAATGCTACATAGATTTGCCATTAAATGCTTCATTTCTGAAATTTAGGGTTTCTCAATGTAATGAACCCCAATCAACTCCCAAAGCCCCAATGAATGCTTCAAAATTGCTAGAAATTGATGAAGGCACTCACCAATGGCATCCCTTAAGCTTCAATGACTGAAATTTGTTGAAGGAGCTTCATATTGATGAAAAACGTGGCCACTTTTAGCACTGATTTGCAGCCATGTAGAAGGTCAACAATGCTCATGAAAATGGCTTGAAAATGCTAACAAATCATGAGGTAGAGCAAGCATATGCTCCAAGGAAGGCTTATGAAGCAACTAGGCTTCCATTTCCCCATGAAAACGGCGCCGTTCGCCGTCAGGCTGCGCTGAAAATCGCCTTCTTTTCTCCACGATTTGATGAACAAAATTCACATAATGTCTTCATACCTTGCCTCTGATTGATTCCCCCAACTTTGCTTGCCATTTGGTGAAGGTTTGGTTGAGGAAAACCATGGCTAGGGTTGCAGGAAACTCCACAGAAGCAAAAACGTTTTTGGATTAAGTTTCCTAATCACGATTAACCATTTCCCCCAAATTTGGTCCAAACTTTTCAAAAAAATTTGGTCCATACCCCCAGATTTGGTCCAGAAAGGGCAAAAATGGCCAAAATCACTCAAAATCTAAGCAATCTACATGAAATGCTCACCATCCCCATGAGATTAATCAAGATTAGAGAAGATTTGTCAAGAATCACTCAAGGATTACAAGAAAATGAGAAAAAAATTAAAAGAAACTCAAATTTTCAAGCAATTTTTCCCAACAACCCATGCATGCCCATGATCAAAATCAAGAGCTCTGATACCAATTGGAATGAAGGGATGTAATGCATGAAAATTATGAGTAATCACCATGTAAACATGATGCCTAAGTGTGTTTAGTCTCTCACCAAGAGAATGGAAATAGCCTTCCACAAGCCAAGAAGCCATGAGCTCCAAGAAACATAAGTTTCCATTTCTAAAAATGATCATCAAAAGTTACAACCATGGTCCAAGTCCCCTCTTTTATACATGGACTTGTCCCATTATTAACCCTATTGAATAAAGTTCCTACTTTATTACATCACCTTACTGCTCTCCTGTGCTTCTTGTTCAAAAGAAGGACGGATCCTTCCGTATGTGTGTGGACTATAGAGCTTTGAACAAGCTTACCATCAAGAACAGATTCCCAATTCCGCGTATTGATGATATCTTGGATAAGCTTGATGGCTCAGCTTGCTTTAGCAGACTTGATTTGAAGAGTGGTTATCACCAGATACGCGTGGTGCCACAAGATGTCCATAAGACTGCATTCAGGACAGCCTTCGGATTATATGAATTCTTGGTAATGCCTTTTGGTCTCACCAATGCTCCTGCTACTTTTAATCGTATGATGGATAGGATATTCCGACCCCATCGCAAGTTCACAGGAGTCTTCTTTGATGATATCTTGGTTTTCTCCAAGAATGAGCAAGAACACAAAACTCATTTGGTCACAGTGTTCGAAGAGTTGCGGAAGCATAAACTTTTCGTCAATGCCAAGAAAAGTGAGTTTTTCCTTTCAGAGATTCATTATCTGGGACATATTGTATCCAAGGATGGAGTTACAATGGATCCTGCAAAGATATAGACTATTCGGAATTGGCCCGAATTGCAAAACGTACATCAAGTACGTAGTTTTCTGGGATTATGTTCGTATTACAGGCGTTTCATAAGGCATTTCGCCATGATTGCCACTCCTCTACATGATCTCACGAAGAAGAAAACTGCTTTTAAATGGACTTCAAAGGAACAGGATGCTTTCTTGCAGCTCAAGCATGCGATCATATGTGGTCCAGTATTGATTGTTCCTGACTTGCACAAGTCATTCGTGGTTGAATGTGATGCTTGTGGAGATTGCATAGGAGCTGTCCTAAATCAAGAAGGGCATGCAGTTGCATACGAGAGCCGTCGTTTGCATGATGCTGAGCTTCATATGGATATCTATGAGAAAGAGCTCTTGGCTGTAATTCACGCCTTAAAGATTTGGAAACATTACCTTCTTGGGGCTGAATTTGTAGTCAAGACAGATCATCAAAGCTTGAGATACTTTCTATCTCAAACAAAGCTTTCAGAGAAGCAGATGAGAATGGCAAATTTTCTTTCCATGTTTCATTTTCAGATTGTGCATACTCCAGGAAAGAAAAATGTGGTGGTCGATGCACTATCTAGGAGGCCTTATGTTGCTGCAGTCTCTGTGGCCTCTCATGGAGACCTATCTACTATGAGAGATTTGTATCATTTGGATGCTAATTTTTGCCATATATGGACTGATTTGATGGCTGGTCATTCACATGCCTCTTTTGTTATCAACGAGGGTTATCTTATGAAGGATAATTGCCTATGTGTGGTGAAGGATTTGCGTCCAAAGGTTATGGACGAATGTCACGCTCCACCTTATGCTGGTCATAGAGGTATTATGCCTACTACTCGCATGATTCAGAGGTATTTCTTTTGGCCAAGCATGCGTAAAGACATTGAGGCTTATGTGCGTGCATGTATTACTTGCCAAAAGCTTTACCTTATGCTGATCATATGGTAAAGCTTTTTTCTTGCTAATATTTTCAAGCATCATGGTATGCCTAAATCCATTGTTGGGGATAGAGATCCCAGGACTACAAGCCTATTCTGGAGGGCTTTGTTTGATAATATGGGTACTAAGCTTGAGTTTTCATCAGCTTATCATCCCCAAACGGATGGCCAAAGTGAAGCTGCAAATTCAGCTGTGTTGGATTTATTGAAATGTTATGTGGCAGATCAAAAGGCTGCATGGGAGAAGTATCTTCCACTTGTTGAGTTTGCCTACAACAATACAATCCATGCTTCCACAGGAAAGGCTCCGTTTGAGATTATTTATGGCAGAGTGGTCTTGCCACCCATCCTTCATACAAAGGATGAGATTTTTGCAGCTGATGAATATGTTCGTGACTTGGATGTTGCCTTTGGTCAGGTGCGGACAGCCATTGCAAGATCTCAGGATAAGCATAAAATGGCTGCTGACAAGCATAGAAGGGACATGGAAGTCAAAGAAGGTGATTGGGTATTGCTGAAATTTGAGAAGGCTAGGCTTCGCAAGAGGCCAGGACGAGAAGGATCATATCCTAAGCTTTCTCCTCGCTATTATGGACCCTTCAAGGTGATTCACAAGATCAATGAAGTGTCCTACAGGCTTGCTTTACCTAGTCATTGGAAGATTCACAATGCTTTTCACGTGAGTCTATTTCGGAAATATGTGGGGCCAAATCCTGATGAGCCTGTCACAGAAGATCCGCCAGAAATTGACGAGCTTGAGGAGATCCTCCAGCCAGAACAGATTGTTTTTCACAAGGACAGAAAGCTACCTGCAGGAAAGCTTTCCAGGAGATACCTTGTGAAGTTTAAGAATTATTTGCCTATTGATGCCAAGTGGGTAAATGAGGATTATTTTGCAGATTATCCGCAATTGTTGCAGGCATATCTTGAGGCTTTTCAGTTGAGGTCAACTCTTTAGAAGCCCGGGGGGATGTCACCAATTGGCCGACCATTTGGTCCATCTCCAGTTTTTGCGTCTCGTTCACTTGAGGCCAAGCCGGTGTCTCGTGTGAAGAGGCCAGTATTTTGCTGACATGGACGGGAGCCAGACTGGTGCCACCCGTGTGTTAGCAGGTTGGTGTCGTATGGACGGGAGCCAGACCAGTGCCACCCGTGTATGACTTGGACTGTGTTCGACCCATGGGACTGTCACGCCATGGAAGAGCCAGTATTCGTGCCGTGTTTTGCCTATGGGACTGTCACACCATAGGGAGACTCGTGCCTGGAACTGTGTCTTACCTATGGGACTGTCACTCCATAGGAAGACCAGGTTTTTATGTTTTTGTGTCGTGCCAGTTTTGTGCCGACAGATATTTTGTACTTGTTCCATGAACGGGAGATATGTCCATGTTACTATTTGCACATGCACACATATTTTGCATGTTTGAAACTGTTTTCGCATGACATGTATTTGTGTGTTTGCCTGCTTGACGTGTTACTTACTGAGCGGGGACGCCTGCCAGTGAGTCGTGAAGTCTGCTCTGTATTCTGACGAGTTTTGGTGCATGTGAACAGGTGGTAAGTATGTTACATATGTTGTTGTTATTATTTTATCTCTAACCTCTTATTTTATAAGGTTAGGTGTTCACATTTATTTAAAAGTGGACACACCCTTTGGGCACCCACTTAGGGGCCAAGGTGGGGAGCCCCACTTTAAGTGAGTGTGGGGGTGGGCATGGTCACCTACCCAAACTCCCCACCCCCATGCAAGCGTGGAGTAAACTCCACTTTCATTTTATTAAAAAAAGGTTCCCTCCTTCAAGCGTGGATCATCACCATCGGCGTGCTCTTCCACCATCCTTCGTAGAAAAAAAGGAAAACGACCAGCGCTTCATCTTTTCGCTCCATCAGGCTGCGCTTGAACATGGGCAAACTGCCTCTGCACTTCTGAATGTGGCTGCACACAGGCTACTCTACCTTCCTTGCAGCAGGCGGCCAAAACAGGCTGCGCATGTTTTTTTTTTGAAGCGGCTGATGTACTGCTGCGCCTAACCCATACAGGCGACTGCTTCTACTCCTCCAACAGACGGCTGTCTCCCCTGCACAGCGGCTGCACTTCCTCCATACAGGTGGCTGCGCCTGTTTTCCAGCAGGCTGCTCTGCCTACATAAAGACGGCTGCCACCACCTGAAGGCTACGCCTCAGCTCTGCTACAGCCGGCTGCTCCTCCATGCCATCTCCTTTTCAGGCTACAGCCAGGCGGCTGTGCACTGCAGCCAGGTGTTACTAAACTGCACACCGAGGCTACTTCTGAATTGCTCCCCCAGGCGGCTGTGTATCCTTCACCAGCAGGCTGTGTGAACATCTCCAACAAATTATATTCTGCAGCAAGTATCCCTCTTCTCCATACAAGCCAGGTCTCTCTCTTCCCTTGCAAGTGGGAACTCCTTCTCTCACAGCAGGCGGCTGTGGTTTTCTTGCGGTGGTACTTGCCTTGGTAGTTCACCACAAGGCGACCGAGTCTTCATCAAGGGGACTTCGCATCTCCTGGGTGGCTTCATCATTCCACGAGTATTGGTTTTCTATCAACCATCTACAAGTAAGTGACTTTCAGATTTGAGTAAAGTATTTTATGTTTAAATCTGATAAAGGATTCATCCCGCTCGGCCAACACCCGTTCGGTGCCGGGTTGTCCAAGCTCTATTGGAGAACCTCGGTCCAAAGGTGCTGAGATCGAGAGAGCCAGGCGTTGGTACGAGAGCGCCTGTTTGTGCGTGGTCTCGGAACACCAGTGAGGCGCTCTCCGCGGAGTCCAGTGAAAGCACAGGACCGTAGAGATTGGACCACACTTGTGGTCGTACTGCTTCAAGCTTCTACATCAAGTTTCGACTTCAAGCTTATTTGTTTGGTACTGTTTTCATATGTACATGGACATTATCTGGTTCTTGGAACCCATGGAGCATTGTATTTATTAAATACTCCCAATAAATATATCATATATTGAGGGGGGGTCGGCCCGTTCCGGCCCCAGTGCTGGTGTCCATCTTTCCATTTCATTTCATTTAAATTTCAAGTTGTATTAAGTTGTCCATTTCAAATTTGTGGTTTTAAAGTTGTGCTATTAAGCATGTGGGTGTCCAACGGAGTCTTTCCCACTTGACGGGATCGGTTTGAGTGGCATTGCCTACGGGTGGATAAAAAGCGCCTATGGGCGGTGAAAAATGGTCACTACAGGAAAATCTTCGGCCTAAGACCACTCGGAAAAGAGGAAAGTTTAGGGTAAATAACAAGCTCTGACAAGCACGGAAGTGTCAAAATGGGCAGCGGAAATGAGACAAACACCTATGAGAACAGAAATGCAGAACTGCAGGAGAGAGAAAGCTGTATAAACTCTTCTATATACAAGAGATCCAGTACAATGGTATGTGGGGGGGCTGAGAGCTATATATACTACCATGGGCTGCTGGTCGACCAGTATAGAACAGGCCAACAGCCCATAAAAAATGCCCACGACTGGGAAAGGTCCAATCGGCCACCACTCAGGAGTCAGTCGACACCTCCTGGTCAGCCAGCACTACTACGGCCAACTGCAGAAAAGAGATGCCCCCCACAGGTCCTACAAAACTAGGAAAAACATGGACAATGAGGAAAAATGGAGAAAGCTCCTGACCGGACGGGCACACCCACAACAGCGACCCTCACTCCCAACTGAGTAATATGGTATAGATAGGAGATGACTGCTAACACCCCCTCTCAGCTCCTGGATGTGGAACCAACCCCACTGAGCTGGAGTGCTAACGGAGCATCTGCTGAGGTAGAGGCTTCGTGAAGAGGTCCGCCACGTTGTCCTTCGTCGAACAAAAGATAAGCAAGATGTCACCAGCCAAAATCTTCTCACAAACAAAGTGATACTGTATCTCTATGTGCTTGGTCGGGGCATCGAAGATGGGGTTCCGAGCAATAGCTATACAGCTCTGGTTATCGCACCGGATGACCGTGGGTTCCTTTTGTGGAAACCCAATTTCGCCAAGTAACCTCCGCAACCACACCACCTCGCACATGCAGCACCACAGGCAGCCCGGTACTCTGCCTCAGTAGAAGACAAGGCAATAGTTGGTTGCCTCTTGCTCCTCCAAGAAATAGCTCCTGAGCCAAGGGTAAAGCCATTGCCTGATGTAGACCTCCTCGTATCTAGATCAAAGTCACTCCAACCTCGCCAACCTCGAAGACTTACTCGGTCCCCCCCCCCCCGCCCCCAATGTCATAGAAGAGTCCAAGATCCTTCGTACCCTACACATACCACAAGATCCGCAATCCTGCGTCCCAAGGAGTCTTCAAAGGTGTCTGTATAAATGAGCTCAATAGCCCCACTGGAAAACTCAAGACCAATCTAGTGTTCAGCAACCAAATCAATGAACCAACATCAACCTGCTCACAAGTATCATGTACTGTAAGTTTGGTATTCGGGTCCATCAAAGATGAAATAGGCTTGCAGTTCTCCATCCCAAAGGCCTCCAACAACTCATGAACATACCGCTGCTGAGAAACAAAGAACCCCCTCTGGGTCTGCCAAATCTCCAATCCCAAAAAGAAATGGAGTAAGCCTAAGTCCGTCATCTCAAACTCCTTTGACAAGGCAGCCTTCATCACAGCTATGTGCTTCACATGATCGCCAGTGAGAATAAGATCATCCACATAGAGGATAATCAAGGTGACCATACCGCGTTCCCGAAAGAGATATAGGTTCAGATCTGCAACTGATCTCTGGAAATCCTTTCTAAGAAAGAAAGAACCAATCTTCTGATTCCAAGCCCCGGGAGCCTGTTTAAGACCATACAAAGCCTTTCGTACCCTGTAAACCATACCTTTTGATCTCAGAACCTCAAAGCTTGGAGGTTGCTCAACATACACCTCCTCCTGCAAGTCACTATTCAAGAACGCAGATTTTACATCCATCTGATACACCGGCCACTGCTGAGAAGAGACCCATCATACGTATACTTGGTCTTGTAGACCCACTTGACACCAATGTGACTGACTGTTTCAATGGCCTCAGAACCAACTCCCAAGTGTTATTCTTCTCTATGGCTTCAAGTTCCACTTGCATGGCTTTTCTCCAAGTCTCCTAGGAAAGAGCTTCCTTAGCTAAAGTAGCCTCTTTGTCCCGAATGATACAAGACATCAATGCATAGTTCACCTATAAAATAGCTCCTCTGATTGGCTTTTATCACGAACTATGTGCGATCTTTGAGGTCCATCCTCTATGGTCCATTCAGAGGGATACTCTCCGGGCTCAACCTCTAAGACTGACTGAGGCTGGCTAGCTAGAACAATAGTCTGGGAATCATCCTCATACTCATCTAGTTCTCCAAGAAGTGGTGGCTCCTCAACAGTGTAAGCTCAAACATGCTCATCAAAGACAACATCTCTGCTAACAACCACCTCGTTCCGCTTTGGGTCATATAACCTGCAGCCTTTGAAAAGAGAGTTATATCCCACAAAAACAAGCTTCTAGGACTTTGAGTCAAGTTTCCCCCTCTGCTTCTCTCGAATGTGAACATAGGCATCACTCCCAAAAACACGAAAATCGGACACATCTGGTTTCCTACCGAAATAAGCCTCAAATAGAGTCATCTTAGGTAGTAAAGTCGTCGGAGATCGGTTGAGGGTATGGACCGTAGCCACAGCCTCTCCCCAAAGTGAACGAGGAAGATCACAATGCTCCAACATCGTCCTCGCCATCTCGATTCTCCACCACGGTCCTGTTCTTTCATTCAACTACTCCATTGTCTGAACGGCAACCCTGTATTGGCCAGCTCCCCCTTGATGCCATGCTCCGCACAAAACCACACAAAAGCATTAGAAGAAAACTCCCCTCCTTTGTCAGCCCGAACAGTCTTCACCTACAATCCAGACTCCTTTTCCACCATAACATGCCAATCCTTGAACCAAGCAAAGGCTTGGTCCTTCTAGGAAAGAAAATACACCCATGTGAACATGCTACAATCATCCACAAGCAGCATGAAATACAAAGAGCCTCCTAAAGATGGGGTCTGCATAGGGCTCCACAAGTCAATGTGTACCAACTCCAATGGTTTCGAAGCCCGCCTAGTAGCCTGCTTCGGAAAAGACTCCCTGTGCTGCTTCCCATACATGCAAGAACTGCAGTGTCCCTACTTGCTGCCAACATCTAGCAAGCCATCCACCATCTGGTCCCGGAAAGCCCACCGCAACGCATCCACATTCAAGTGGCCAAAACGGAAATGTCACAAATCACCGAGCTGAGTACCTATTAGAGAAGAGAGTGCTGAGAGTTTATAAATCCCATTCTCAACTCCGCTTCCCAAACAACCTGGCATGTTGCTTTGTCCCGGAGAGCAATAAAATGCTTATCAAACTCCACCCGCATGCCAGTCTTGCAAACCTCATGCACTAACAAAAAATGAAAGCCAAGAGATGGAACATAAAGAACCCGAGAGAAATGCTTCCCGCCTCTGCCACCATCGAGAATAACCTCCAACCTATCCTCACTGTGAATCAGGATAGTGGATTTGTCACCAATAAAGATGTGACCTATCTACCATTGAAGATCCTATAATAACTCTCAGGAAGAAGTCATGTGCCTAGAAGCACCACTATCTACAATCCACTCCCGAGTATCGCTAGCAATGAGACCAACTATCTCCCTGCTCGAAGAAGATGAAGCTCCAGTGTCCATATCTCCAAGTGCACAAAAGCTGGAATTTTTGCAGTTGTAGCGAAGGAATCAGCACCTTTCTCGGTGCTCTGCTGAGGACATTTCCTCCAATAGTGACCCTTCTGGCCACAATGGTTATAGGTCCGCTCAGCCTTCAAAGCATCATGCTCTGAGTCGTGCTTCCTCTCAGAAGACTTCGCCGGTGAAGACTTCCCTTTGCCCTTGTTGTTGTTGTTGTTGTTGTTGCGGCCTTTCGACCGCTAGCCAGTTAAAGCCTCAGAACCTCCGCCCTATGGAGCGTTCGTAAATTGCTCTTCCTGGTCCAAAACCATCAGCACAAGCTCCTCCCATGTAATGGTGCTGAGCCTCCCACTGGTGATCAAAGAAGAATAGAAAGCTGAGTACTCGGGGGTAAGATGAGAAAGCAAAGTGACGGCCATATCCTCTGAAGATATCTCCTTCTCAGCCTGAAGAACCTCCTGTTGAAGAGCCTGGTCCAAAACCATCAGCACAAGCTCCTCCCATGTAATGGTGCTGAGCCTCCCACTGGTGATCAAAGAAGAATAGAAAGCTGAGTACTCGGAGGTAAGATGAGAAAGCAAAGTGACGGCCATATCCTCTGAAGATATCTCCTTCTCAGCCTGAAGAACCTCCTGTTGAAGAGCCTGGAGTTTGTTGATGTGCTCTCGCATCGTCAAAGACTCTGCAGGATTCATCACTCGCATCTACACTTCCAAGGAAATTCTCTTCATGGGTGATACCCTGTTGTACAAAGAAGCCAAGTGTCGCCAAATCCCCCGGGCCAACGTCATGTGTTTGATGTGATTGATCACTGGGGGTGTGCAATTAAGGAAGATAAAAGAACGCACATGGGCATTGACACAATCCCACTACTATGCCTGAGCCTCCCGCTCTTTCCTAGTAGAAAGTGAAAGCTCCTCCTCCTCCAACTCTGGCCTTGGAACTCCAATCACAATGAAATCAACCAAATCATAAGACTCCAAGACAAACTCCATCATTACCTTCTAGATGCCATAGTTGGTCCCATCCAACTGTCGGTCCACTAGGAATGTCAGGAGCGTGGGGATCTTCACATGCTTCTCAGCCATCTCGAGCAAATCTGCCATCTCGGGGGTTCACAAGGTCTTGTGAAGGGAGGGTGGGTGGGAAAAAAAATGAAGAGGCTGCAACTGCTATGCAAGGTGGCTGTCCAGCAATGATGGCCGCCTTCTACCTGCTTCTCCACGTCCCGAACAGCCCATAAATTCTCCAATCAGCACCAAAAAACAGCAAACCCTCCTCTCACTGTCTCCAAGCTTCAAGCCACCTGGGGCTCTGATACCATGTCGGAATGGGCAGCGGAAATGAGACAAACACCTGTGAGAACAGAAATGTAGAACTGCAAGAGAGAGAAAGCTGTATAAACTCTACTATATACAAGAGATCCGGTACAATGGTGTGTGGAGGGGCTGAGTGGTATATATACTACCATGGGCTGCTGGTCGGCCAGTATAGAACAGGCCGACAGCCCATAAAAAATGCCCACAAGTGGGAAAGGTCCAATCGGCCAGCATCACACCTGGTCGGCAGCAAAAGGCTGGTTGGCCAGCACTCAGTGGACACCTCCTGGTCGGCCAGCACTGCTACAGCCAACAGCAGAAAAGAGACGCCCCCCACAGGTCCTACAAAACTGGGAAAAACATGGACAATGAGGAAAAATGGAGAAAGCTCTTGACCGGGCGGGCACACCCACAACAGAGGCCCTCACTCCCAACTGAATAATATGGTACAGACGTGAGATGACTGCTAACAAGAAGAAGCCCACAAGGTCAAAGGACCCATAAGCCCTCAGACAAGGGAGTCGGCAGGATTAAATGATTTTGTGCTTGTCCTCTGCTGGCCGACAGCAATCGGGTGGCTGCATGGGTAATCCCATGAGCCTATAAATAGCAAGCTTAGTTTAGTCCAAAGATCATCTAATTCTCCACATGGGGCAGGTCAATAGTCAGTCCCTTAGGTCAGAAGTCAGTCCATTTTGGAAGGCCAAAGGCCAAAGTCAATATCTTGAGACCTGGCAATGGTTGTCCCTCTCAAAGGCAACATCAAGATCTCAAACATATTCATCGGCAACAAAGATCTCATCCTTGGTACAAGGATGGGTGGCAAGATTACTTTGCCATAAACAATCTCAAACAGGGTCTTTCCCATTGGATGCATGTACCATGCTGTTTTAGGCAAACTCTACAAGCGATAGATACTTCTCCCATGCAATCTTTTGATATGCAACATAACACTTGAGATTATCTGACACGACTGAATTTCCAGCCTCACTTTGGCCATCCATTTATGGGTGATAAGCTGATGAAAAATCCAATTTAGTACCCATGTTGTCAGAATGCAGAGCAGAAATCAAGACAACTGCTGTAGAGAGCAAAACGGAGATGAGAGAGGGAGAGAGAAGCTGTATAAACTCTGTATATACACTAGAAAAATCCCGGAATGGTACAATGACAAGTGTGGGGGGGGGGGGGGGCAGGGGCCATTTTATATGGCCCCAAGCTGCTAGTCGGCCAACCCAAAACAGGCCAACATCACCCAGATGTCTACGACCAGCAAAAAAAACAGTCGGCCAGCAATAACTCAGTCAGCCAATACTGGATGAGGTCAGGTAGCAACTCCACCAGTCGGCCAGCAGAAGATGACAGCCGGAAAAAAAAAAGGGAAAAATACATGGAAAGTGAGGAAAAATGGGGGAACACCAAAAATGGGCGGGCACACCCACAACAGAGGCCCTGGTGTAATGTACAGACAGGAGATGACTACTAACACACCCTCTCAGCTCCTGGATGTGGAACCAACCCCAATGAGCTGGAGTGCTGCTGGAGCATAACCTGAGGTAGAGACTTCGTGAAGAGGTCCGCCGCATTGTCCTCCGTCGAACAATAAACAAGCAATATGTCACCAGCCAAAATCTTCTCATGAACAAAGTGATATTGTATCTCTATGTGCTTGGTCCGGGCATGGAAGACCGGGTTCCGAGCAATAGCGATACAGCTCTGGTTATCGCACTGGATGACCGTGGGCTCCTTCTGTGGAAACCCAATCTCGCCAAGCAACCTCCGCAGCCACACAACCTCGCAAGCAGCACCACAAGCAGCCCGGTACTCTGCCTCTGTCAATGACAATGCAATAGTTGGCTGCCTCTTGCTGCTCTGTGATTTAGCTCCTGAGCCGAGGGTAAATCCATAGCCTGATGTAGATGTCCTCATGTCTGGATCTCCTCCCCAATCTGAGTCACTCCAGCCTTGGAGTCGGACACGGTCCTTTGTTCCCCCTCCAGTGTCATAGAAGAGTCCAAGATTCTTCGTACCTTGCAGATACCGCAAGATCCACAATCCTACGTCCCAAAGAGACTTCAAAGGTGTCTGCATGAACGAGCTCAACAGCCCCACACGAAAGCTCAAGTCCAATCTGGTGTTCAGCAACCAGATCAATGAACCAACCAACTTCCGATACAGAGAGGCATCAACCAGCTCACAAGGATCATTCGGTGTAAGCTTCGTGTTCCGGTCCATCGGTGACGTGATAGGCTTGCAGTTCTCCATCCCAAAGGCATCAAGCAACTCATGAACATACCACTGTTGAGAGACAAAGAACCCCCTCTGGGTCTGCCAGATCACCCATCCCAAGAAGAAGTGAAGTAAGCCTAAGTCGGTCATCTCAAACTCCTTTGACAAGGCAGCCTTCGTCACTGCTGTGTGTTCCACATGATCGCCAGTGAGAATGAGGTCATCCACATAAAGGATGATCAACGTGACCAAACCACGTTCCCGAAAGAGATACAAGTTAGGATCTGCAACTGATCTCTGAAATCTAGTCCGTAGAAAGAAGGAATCAATCTTCTGATTCCAAGCCTGGGAACCTGCTTAAGACCATACAAGGCCTTCCGCAACCTGTAAACCATCTCCTTTGATCCTGGAACCTCAACGCTTGGAGGCTGCTCAACATACACCTCCTCCAGCAAGTCACCATTAAGGAATGCGGATTTCACATCCATCTGATATACAGGCCACCGCTGACAAGAGGCAAGAGCAAGAACAGTCCAAATCGTGGTCATCCTCGCTATCGGTGCAAAGGTATCCTCGTAGTCAATGCCAAGCCGCTGAGCACAACCCTTAGCCACAAGTCTCGCTTTGTGTTTGTCCACCGACCCATCTAACGTATACTTGGTCTTGAAGACCCACTTGACACCAATCACTGACCGTTTTGACGGTCTCGGAACCAACTCCCAAGTTTTATTCTTCTCTATGGCATCCAGTTCCACTTGCATGGCTTTCCTCCGAGTATCTTGAGAAAGAGCTTCCTTCACGGAAGTGGGCTCTTTGTCCCGCATGATACACAACCTCGTTCCGCTCCGGGTCATACAGCCTGTATCCTTTGAAAAGAGAGTTATATCCCACAAATACAAGTTTCCCCCTCTGCTTCTTTGGAATGTGAATATAGGCATCACTCCCAAACACACGGAAATGGGAGACATCTGGTTTCCTGCCAAAATAAGCCTCGAAGGGAGTCATCTTTGGTATTGAAGTCGTCGGAGATCTATTGAGAATATGGACAGTCGTAGCCACAGCCTCTCCCCAAAGTGGACGAGGAAGATCACAATGCTCCAACATCGTCCTCGCCATCTCTACCACAGTCCGGATCTTTCGCTCAACCACTCCATTCTCTGGAGGTGAACCTGTATTGGCCAACTCCCGCTTGATGCCATGTTCCGCACAAAGGCATTGGAAGAAAACTCTCCTTCTCTGTCAACCCGAAGAGTCTTTATCTGCAATCCAGACTCTTTCTCCACCATCACATGCCACTTCTTGAACCGAGCAAAAGCTTGGTCCTTCTGGGAAAGGAAATAAACCCATGTGAATCTGCTACAATCATCAACAAGCAGCATAAAATACAAAGAACCTCCCAAGGATGCGGTCTGCATAGGTCCACACAAGTCAGTGTGTACCAACTCCAAAGGTTTCGAAGCCCGCTTGGAAGCCTGCTTCAGAAAAGATTCCCTGTGCTGCCTACCACGAATGCAAGAACTATAGGCCTTCAGTTTCTCACGGTCTAAATCGGGCTTCTTCTCAGAAGACTTCTCCGATGAAGACTTCCCTTTGCCCTTATTGTCGTTGTTGTTACGGCCTTTCGCCTGTTGGCCAATCAAGGCTCCAGAACCTCTGCCCTGTGGAGGGTTCGTAAAACGCTATTCCTGGTCCAAGACCATAGGCACAAGCTCCTCCCATGTGATGGTGCTGAGCCTGCTGGTGATCAAAGAGGAGTAAAATACTAAGTACTGAGAGGGCAAATGAGACAACAACGTGATGGCCATGTCCTCTGAAGATATCTCTTTCCTTGCCGGAAGAACCTCCTGCTGAAGAGCCTACAACTTGTTGATGGCTCCCGCATCGTCAAAGACTTTTCAGGATTCATCACCCCATCTGCACTTCCAAGGAGATCCGCTTCATGGGTGATACCCTGTAATACAGAGAAGCCAAATGTTGCCAAATCCCTCTGGCCAACGTCATATGTTTTATATGGTTAATCACCTGTGGTGTGCAATTTAGGAAGATCAAAGAACGCACACGAGCATTGACACGATCCCATAACTGTGCCTGAGCCTCCCGTTCTTTCCGTATAGATGGTAATTCCCCGTCTTCCAACTCTGGTCGTGGAACACCAACTACAATGAAATCAACCAAGTCATAAGACTCCAAAACGGACCCCATCATTACCTTCCATATGCTGTAGTTGTACCTTCCATATGTCGTAGTTGTTCCCATCCAACTGTCGGTCCACCAGGAACGTGGGGAGTGTAGGGATCTTCACATGCTTCTCAGCCATCTCAAGCAAGTCTGCCATCTCAAGGGTTCACAAGGTCTTGTGAAGGGAGGGAGGGAGCATGGGTGGGAAAAAAAGAAGAGGAGGTTGCAAATAATATGCAAGGTGGCTGTCCAACGGTGATGGCCGCCTTCTACCCGATCTCCAAGTCCAGAACAACCCAAGCAATCTCCAATCAGCACCTCAAATTAGCAAACCCTCAAGGTTCCACTGTCTCCAAGCTTCAAGCCACCCGAGGCTCTGATACCATGTCAGAATGCACAGCAGAAATCAAGACAACTACTGTAGAGAGCAAAACGTAGATGAGAGAGGGAGAGAGAAGCTGTATAAACTCTGTATATACACTAGAAAAATCCCGGAATGGTACAATGACAAGTGTGGGGGGCAGGGGCCATTTTATATGGCCCCAAACTACTAGTCGGCCAGCCCAAAACAGGCCGACAGCACCCAGATGTCCACGACCAACAAAAAAACACAGTCGGCCAGCAATAACTCAGTTGGCCAGTACTGGATCAAGTCGGGTAGCAACTCCACCCATCGGCCAGCAGAAGATGACAGCCGACAGCCCTCCCACACCCAGAAAAAATGGGAAAAATACATGGAAAGTGAGGAAAATTTGGGGAACATCAAAACTAGGCGGGCACACCCACAACAGAGGCCCTGGTGTGTATAGACAGGAGATGACTGTTAATACATGTTACCAGAGAGCGCCCTCCAAAAAAGGCTCATCGTCCCAGGATCTCTATCCCCCACAGTGAACTTCGGCATACCATGATGCTTGAACACTTGTGCAAGAAATACTTTCACCATATGTTCAAGTTTAATGGTCTTCTTGATAGGCAAGAAATGTGCTTGCTTGCTAAATTTATCCACAATTGTCCATATAGCATTGTTACCCTATTGGTTCTTTAGTAAATCCATTATAAAATCCATAGATATACTCTCCCATGGCTACAAGGGAATAGGCAATGGCTGAAGCAAACCTAGGGCCTTTTGCCTATCAAATTTCACCTTCTGACAAGTGATACATACACATGCATATGCTTCCATGTCCTTGCACATGGCTGGCCAAAAGAAATAGCCCTCAATCATGGGCATAGTAGGCAATATACCTCAATGACTAGCATAAGGAGAAGCATGGCAGTCATCCATAACCTTTTGCCTCATGTTAGACACCACACATAGGCAGTTATCCTTCATGAGATAGCCATCTTTGATCACATATGAAGCATGTGTATGACATGCCATCATGTCACGTGCACCCCGCACTTGGATGCCACATGGACATATCTGTACTACAAGCACAAGACGTGGAGTGGGAGCTAGTCCCATGTGAGCCCCACCAGTCCAGGACGAGTAAGCGAAGGTTCCACTCTAAGCGTCCAAGATCAGGTGTACCAGTCCCGTACATGATCTCGGTCAAGTGTGCAAGTCTCGCACATGAATCAGTGCCAGTCCGTACTATCCGTACTATGAATCACCCTTTGGAATGATGTTAGGTATTCCGAGTGTTCGGCTTGAGTCAAATACTAGGCATTTGGGTCTTAGAGCATGTAGCTACATGTAGGAGAAGGGGGTAGCCCAAAGGGCTACCCCCAGAAAGGAATTTATATCCCGTGCCTAAGAGAAGAGGTAGGCTTTCAGCCACCCTAAGGGCCCAAGAGACCCACGGCCATTAGCCACCAGCCCAAGGATGAGGCTATGCTTTGGTCAGCTTGGTCTTGGGGGCCTAGCAACTTGTCGGCCAGCCCTTATGGGCTTGGCCGGCCAGCTAGCCGGCAAGCCATGGAGGCCAGCCCTACAGGCTGCACAACCAATCACAGCGGCTACCCAGTAGCCAGCCCAGCCATGCACAGGCCTGGACAGGTCATGCAAGGTGACCAGATCATGGGCATAAAAGGCGACCAGTTTGTAGGTGTGAGAAGCCCATCTTTAATGCATATAATTTAGGTCGTGGAAGTCTTTTAACATGTTGACTGGTTATTAGCAACCACTGACCACTGAAACTGCAGCCACATATGGTCTCTTAGAAAATGCATCTGCCACTACATTTTTCTTCCTTGGAGTGTGTACAATCTGAAAATGAAGCATAGGGGGGACATTTGCCATCCTCGTATGCTTCTCTGAAAACTTGGTTTGCGTGAGAAAGTACCTTAGGCTTTGGTGATCTATTTTCACCGTGAAATCAGCCCCAAGAAGATAATGTTTCCAAATGGTTAAGGCATGAATTATAGCCAACAATTCTTTCTCATAGATGCCCAAAGAAAGCTCAGCATCTTGCAAACAACAGCTCTCATAGGCCATAACAACAGCTCTCATAGGCCATAACATGTCCTTCTTGATTTAGGACAGCCCTCATACAATTCCCACATGCATCACACTCACCCTGAAGGGCTTCTGCAATCCGAAATTGATAGATTCCTTAAGATGGAAGAATGTATCCCTCTTATCATTGTCCATTTGTGCACTACTTTCTTCTTTGTTAGCTCATGCAATAACGAGGCAATCCAAGCAAAATGCCTAATGAAATGCCAGTAGTATGAGCATAGACCAAAAAAGCTTCGTACTTCATGTACGGATGTTAAACTCCAGACAATTTCAAATGGCGACCACCTTGGCGGGATCCATTCTCACGCTAGCTTTAGATACAATGTGGCCCTAAGTAGTGTATCTCCAAAAGAAAGAACTCACTCTCTTTGGCGTTTATAAAGAGCTTATGCTTACAAAGCTCTCTAAAAACTATGGTCAAATGAGCCCTATGCTCCTGTTCATTCTTGGAGAGTACCAATATATCATCAAAGAACACACCTGTGAACTTTCGATGCTCTCAGAAAATGCAATCCATCATTATGTTAAATGTTGCATTCATGAGACCAAATAGCATAACCAAATAGTCATAAAGTCTTGCTCGGCATCACGCCTCACATCCTGATCGGCATCAGGCTTCGCATCTGGGGGGATGTTGGAATGGATTCTTACCCTCCTGCTCCTCACGCTACCATGTGGCAGTGTAATATCCCACATAGTGGGTTGGGGTCTAATTATAGCCCTTGGTCTCCCCTCATCCCCCACCTTTATGGCGGTTTCACAGTTGTTGGCCTCCGTCCGCGTGTTGCGCCTCCACTCTGGGTGTGGTACTTTGCATTTCTGGATTCTTTCAAAGTCTACCCATGCTTAAACTTTCGTTTACGCTGGGATCCTGCCTAGTTTATCAATGAGGGTTGTTTCTTTGCTACAATCTCATATAAATTTTGGCATATCGGATGGCATCATCCAATGTTTTGCTTTGAATGTTCCTGATATGGAACTAATATCCATAATGCAATCCATCCATAAAAAAATACCAATATAGTGATAGGATCAATGTGAGTTGCCCAAGCCTGCAACTCTCTAAATTTTTGTAGATGTGTCAAAAGGCATATTATTCATTTCTAAGTTTTTAAACTTGGAGACTATGCCGTACTCGTCCTCAACCTACAAGAGCTCTTCTTGAAAAAAACTCTCAAAATCTACCGGCATCATGGACTTCACTCGTAGCTCTTTCCACACTAGGTAAGGGCTTTTCCTATCAAGAACCCCTATACCATCCGTATCTCCTTACCCTCAATCTTCTTAGCCTCAGGGAAAGGATGGAACTCAAAGTGTGTACCCCACCTACGAAGCCAAGAGTCGATTGTCTCTTGAGTCTTCTCCTTCCGCTCCCCCGTTTATTAGGGCTCTAGAGTAAAAGAGGGTGCAACTAAAGCTATCCCAACTCCCCCTTCCATCACCAAACCCGCCAATGTTGCTTGCATAACAACAATGGTATTGGTAGGGTTCGAATACTACTGCTCAAGCAAGGTCATCCTTGTGTCAAAGTCTACTTTGGTAACCATGTCATCGCCCGTCACATCGTCATCCTCATGGTCATCATTGAGATGAACATTCTCATCCATTGCACAATCATTTTGTCCTTCATCATCCATGATAATTCCAAGTTGATATGATGCTGCTCAAGGACCTTAGATGGAGGATCCTAAGATACCCTTATCCATTCCCAGCTCATACTCTCCTAGCCTCTTTCCTCCCTAATATCAAGGCTCATAAACTGGGTTTTGTGTTCTCAATTACCCAGCCCATAGCCCAAAAATGTCTACATGCATCTACAGGAGGAGTAATCCATGTGATTGGGAAGAAACGAGCTAGAGAATATTTCAAGTGTATACACAACCTTATTTAAATTCCATACTAATACATTCAAACTGCATCTGCTTTTACTGCATTCATTGTTGAATCATACAAGAAATGTCTACATGCATCTGCAGGAGGAGTAATTCATGTGATTGGGAAGAAACGAGCTAGAGAATATTTCAAGTGTATACACAACCTTATTTAAATTCCATACTAATACATTCAAACTGCATCTGCTTTTACTGCATTCATTGCTGACTCATACAACAAATCAATTGCTCTAAAATGCCTTTGACAAAAAGAAAACTATGCATCCATGTTCAAACCCTGGGTCTTCTAAAGCATCTCACCAAAGGGATCAAAGGTGGCAACAACTCCTTCGCAACCTTTGCGATACCTTTGAACAAATTTTTTACACAACATCTTCCAACGTTTAGAAGCAACTCAAACTTGTAAGTTTCTTCTCCATCCTTGTCATACTCATATGGCTCTTCAGTGTAGCTGCATTTGATTCTTCCTCTGGTAACTCTTGGCCCCTATTATTTTCAAAGACACACAATTCAGCTAGCAAATGGCAGAAAAAATGCAGTCGCACATGAATTGGGATATCATTTGTATTAGCGTTGGCCAAACTGAAAAGCAATGAAATGCATCCTTTGCACAATGCAAGATAGAAGGATGTGCGCAATTGTTCATGGTGCTGTGAATGGTATGTACCCTACACTAGGGACCGAAGATTGGACGGTCCCCGGCTGGGATATCTTCTAGAACAACAAGCCTTTTACAATGCTCTGTGTGAATCCAGACGAGGACTCTTGCCTGGTTAAACACAGTGTGTCAGAAAACACATAAAAACCATACCAAATACGAAGGATTTGGTTTGATATTGAAGCTTGCCTTGAACGGTGAGCTGGTACTAAGCATAACCTGGCTCGATATAGGGCCTGCACACTTGCAAAGCAGCCGGCTTCTGCCTGGCACCGTACATCCAACCATCCGTCTAATCTGTACATCCACCCACAGCCCTCCGTACGATCTGTACAAAACATTGGCATCCATACCGATTTTCCAAACAAACCCTGTCTGTGCAAGTGACGTCACACCCTGTCTAGCACTAACATCAGCCTTGCTACACTGCTCGCGTCATGCTCACGTCATCTGATGTCCGCCGCTCGTGCGCTGGCGCAGTCTTCTAATCCGTCATGCTCGTACTTGGATTGTCCGTACATGGCTCTTGATCCGCACAAGCTTATGGCTTTATAATGTGTTGTTTGGTCTCAAAATACGACGCTGTCAGATGCAAGTAGAAGGTTTATTAGTTGTGATTTGGATATATTTGATTGACGTGGAGGCACAAAATAATATGGGTTGCCCAATTTTTGTTTGTAATTAGTTTGGAAGGGGAAGTGATGGGAAGACCTTAGGTAAAAGGTTAATCGACTTTTTAAAAAAAGAAATCATGAAGATGACGCGTGGAGGTGTAAGAAAGTTGGCCACTCAAGGCATGGAGTGACAACATGCATGCAGGTCACCATGGAAGCTTGCTCTAGGCAAGGAGAAATGGTCATGTATCAAAAGATATCAAAGATGTACAAACTATCCCATAAGTGACTTATATAGTCACTTACTCCTAGGACCTTCCACACATGGGCTACCCATAAACCCAAGCCCTATGCCCCATATCATGTGCTTAGACCCTTATCCCACATGTGCATGTGTAGTACAGCCAAGCACATAACTTCCTACATTATAAATCATCCCCTCCTATAATGATTTCGTCCTCGAAATCGAAGGGTGGTCGTACAAAAGAAACTAAAACCAAGTCACAACATGTGGAGTCATAAACCATAGTAAGTGCCAATAGTCCATGATCCTGTATAATAAGTCGAGTCACCGCCAACATCAAATGGAAACCCTCAAATATTGATGCACAAGCAACATCAACATCAAAAGGTCCTTGTAGCCTCGTGGATCAAATGGAAAACTCCATGGACCAACTCCCGAGCTATAGAACATGATGCCACCAAGGTCAAAAAGATGATGTAGCCATACATCCTCAATCATCACACAATCTCCTAGGTCAAATGAAAATTCACGTCTTGTACTCACCATGACAATGGCTCTATAACCCTCAAGGTCAAATGGCCAATGTAGGAAAATGTAAAGAATCATCATCTATGATGAAGATGGTCATGTGCTCTCCATCAAAATTGCATTCCAAATGGCATCAAGCACATCCAAAAATGAATGCCCCAACTGCATAAACCATCACCTCGTGTCGACATCCATAAGGTCAAAAATACACACCTTATAGAGCTGACATCCATATGGGCATAGGTGTGATCATCCAAATACACATGCTCACTGTGCATATGGAAATCTCCACCATCAAGCTGTTAACCCCTATACTTATGTCTCTCCCTTATTCCTCACCTCACATTTAGCTCCTTGTATTCATCCAAGGGCACTTTTTCTCATGAGGTTTTTCCCCTTGGATAGCCCACATTGCACTCATTTTTGTGCACACAATTTATATTACTTTGTGCACATATTTTGGATGGTTTGAGGAGACCTGATGATGGGCATGCCCACACCCTATTGGTTGTAATATGTGGGATCACTCTATGCTTGCCATGTGGCAAAGAGATGAGCATCGTTTTCCTATATAAAGAAGCATAGGGTGAGATGCAAGGCATTCCGTCTAGCCCTAGTTGGAATCCACTCTTGTATACTTTTTGAGTGTCTTGGGTGTGTACATAGTTGGGCCTTCTTCTTCTTTTATTGCTTTCTAGAAGGCATGCTAGTTAGAGTGCTCTTGTGTGTGAGAGAGACATGTGATTGAGCTTTTGGCTAGTGATGTATTGGTTGAGGCTCCTCCTTGTATGGAAACCCACCACCAAGAGGTTAGTGTGTGTGTACTATTTAGAGTGGCATGCCTTGCTTCTTATTCTAGGGATTCCTTGTTTATGGTTAAGGCACTTTGCCATGAGTGGGTTGTAGTCCCGACCCTTATCATCACTTGATGTGTGGGAGTTGTTTGGTGTAGTTGGAATGGGTGAGAGCAAGTGAATTGAGTTAAGTTGAGTTTGCTTTATGTTCATTGTTCCGTTTATCACTTCCTTTGTCATTTCCTTCCCTTTTATGTTTATTGTTCTTTTATCACTTCATCATTTCCATTGCTACTAGATTAGGTTCCTACCCTTTCATCCCCTCTCTTCTTAAACCTCTTCTTCATCCTTGAGAGTCGGAGTGGGACCAATGACTTGAGGCTTGGTTGCCTTCTATGTGGCTTCCATCACCACGTGAACACCCGCCGGAGGTGCACACTTTCCACTTAACATAAGCATAGAGTAAACATCATCATAGTGGGTATCTCCATCATCAAAACTATCCATCACATGCTCCACTATCAAGCATACATGCATCATCATAATCATCCCTGTCCTCATAATAGGTGGTAGTACAACGATAATCTGATAACCCTCCATAGGTACGACTCTCTCTATGTCATCCTCTATGCAATGAGCATAGCACCTGTCAATGTCGCATGTATAAGGAGAATTGCCATACACGTCACGGAAACAAGAAGCATCTCCAATAGGTGTATGTAAGACATCACTGTAATGCACCACACTCTAATTAATACATGTCAAAGCATCATGTGCATAACCATCACGACATGTGTAATCTGCCCACGTGTGTAAGACATCACTATAATGCACAACACTCTGATCAATGCATGTCAAATCATCATGTGCATAACCATCACCACATGTGTAATCTGTCCACGTGTCCAAGGTGCAATCCTCAAGATCATCATAAGCGTGATCCTCATCAACACTAGACTTCGATAAGGCATCCACACATGAAGCCGTCTCATAGAGCTCACAATCATAAACTTTCCACTCCGAACTTGAAAAAGCATCATAAATTGGATTCACAAATGTAGTCCATGGACCATCCTTTAACGTGTCCATAGGTGAATCCCTCGTATGGTTGTCCACACTTATCAACGTATGTGTAACACCTACCATAGGCGGATCAAAAACCAAGCTATCCACAGTATGAGTATCACATATATCTACATCATAAGCATCACACAAAGTAGATGCACAAGTATCCAATCTCTTGTGAACTTAGATATTCATCTCTTCTCCAAAGTCATCATACCCATGGATACATACATCAATAGAAGGTGTAGTACTTAAAGCAAAACCATCCACCTCCATAACATATATGGACTCCATCATCTCATGCACATCAACATCTCTTGAAGACAGCAACCCCAAGAAAAGATGAGTCATTCCAAGAACTCGATGCTAATCCACATGTGCTTGTTGCCCCCAACAATCATTAATCAATGCATCATAAAACCAAGTGTGAAGATTTTTTTGAGAAAGGTGAAAGAGGTGAGAAAGAGGCTTGTTCACATAATCATCAACAAGCTGTGAATTTTCAGCCATCACAAATCTCATCATTGGCTCACAATGGGCCGCCACATCAACACATATGAATGTTTCCAACATAGGAAAAGATTTGTGCATGCCGGAACATAATTGGTACATGAGATAATATCCAAAACTTCTTATACTTGAGTGTATGGTTTCACAATCACTTTCTTTTCAAGAAATTTAGTAAGTGTGTTGACCCTAAGGATACCTTTAATGAACCCACAAAGACCCACATAATCATAGTCCATGCAATGACCAAAAGGTTGAGTAAGCGGGTAGCCTCTTTTATGCCTTTTGATATCCAAATCTTTCAACATGAGTTGAAGCATTCCATCCCCACTCAAGCATGAAGTGTGTCCAAGAGATATCCAAGAATGGGTACTACCAACTCATTCATTTCTATCTTGCTTAGCTCAACAAACTTGCCCTTATGATTGACCCTTTGGGTATGCATGTGAACAAGTCCCACCAACACCATGGCCTCATCAAGAACAATGTCCTCATTAATTTGCACAATACTTTTGAGATACTTACATGAAGTCTTTGTCTAATCTTTACACAAAACCCTCTATACTTTCCTTCTCTTTGATGTCGGGAATGAAGAAGAAAAGGTACCAATATCTCTCCATATAGCTAGATAGAGAGTCCACATGTGAGAAGACCATGCATCGATCTTTAAAGCACTTTTTCTCTTGGGTGGTCACAAAGTATTCGACAACATCATATGCCAAATTCTACCAATCCCAATTAGACTTGTGCATTTCCTTCAATCACCAAGATCTAGCTCTTCCCTTGAAATGAGAAGTCACTTTCTTCAATTTGTCAAGCTCGCCACAAGGAAAGGCATGAAAATAGGCATCCCAATTACAAATCCAATCCTTGAGTCTCATGAAAGTGACTCCTTCACCATCAAATGCAAACAATCTTTGTGCAAACGGCTCTCCTCTTTTGAACCATAGACTACCCACTTGAGTAGACACCATATACTCAAGAAAATCTTGCACTTTTATTGGTTTCAAAAACCTTGGATGCATAAGGTCAAATATCACGGAAAACCTAAACCTTGTTTTTGCATCCACAACCTTTTGACTTTGAACATTACCATCATAATGTTCCATAATCCTTATGTCTTCAAAAGCATATTTTCCTTTGTCTTGACTCTCAATTGATGAAGGCCTTGGATAGGCATTACCATCCATTACCTTTGAAAATGCCTTGCTTGAGAGAAGCCTTATCCTTGTATACCATATATGCTTGAAGAAGGTTTCTTGGTAAAAACATTTCTTCTTGCATGCATGTCATCAAAGTACTCTTCATCACTATCCTCATCAATTGAGTTCGTAAGATCACTCTCAATTGGGTTCCAATCACCATTGCTAAGAGTGACCTCATAGGAAGAATCGTAGCCATCTTGATTGAGTTGAGATTCAACTTCACTTTCATGAATCCAATCATCATTGCTATGAGTGACCTCATAGGAAGAATCGTAGCCATCTTGATTGAGTTGAGATTCAACTTCACTTTCATGAATCCAATCATCATTGCTATGAGTGACCTCATAGGAAGAATCATAGCTGACTTGATTCTTGTAGTCATAAGCATCAAAATCCATACCTCCCATATGCCCTTTACGATTATACTCATAGTCTTCATCACATTGATCATTATTAATGCATGTTGAATCTTCACGATTGTCACTATCCCCATCGAGAAAGTATCCTCTTTAATTCAATCTTCCTCATCCGTGGTCCAACTTCCATTGCAAGTACTATCATCGATATTATAATCATCTTCATACCCATAATAGCTTTCATCATCCTCACTATCATAGTCACCCAACTATGCCCCCGGTACAAGATTTGATCCAACTTATGATTTTGGAATCCGATTGACGAGGTTGAAAACTTGTCGTGAATCTTATGGTATAAGGATTGAAGCCCAATGATTTCTTTCAAAACAGCCCTAAACCCTCTTGATTGAATTAGGGTTTAGTACTCTACTCTATGTGGTCAAAAACTGCCAAAACATCAAATAGGCCTTATTTTGCTCAAACGGGAGCTAAATTTGATGAAATTTAGTTTGCCAAATCTGCATTGGAGAGAAGAAAGCATATACCACCTTGGATCCCACTTTGGATGTCCGCTATACCTCTCTATTTTAGGTTTTTGGAAGTACTACTGAAAATGGAAAATAGGCCATAAGATGACCAAAACTAGACAGATTTTGATGATCTTTAGCTTGCTGGAACTATCTTAGCAAGTACTATTATCTCCCCAAAAGGTTTGACCAAAGTCAAAGTAAAAGTTAAATTTATTTTAACTTTTGTCAAAAAGTCAACTATGTCACTTTGACCTAGCAAATAAAACTAGAATCAAAGAGTTAAGGGCTTGATTGAAAGGTATAATGAAGTAATAAAAGGATATGTAAAGACCCTTGCAACATAATCTAGGGTTTATGACTGATTAGGGTTTGGTAATTTGTGGTAAACCCTAATTTCACCCCCCTAAATGATGTCAAAATCAAGATATTTAATGATGTGCAAAGTACTTATGGTGCACTACAAGAGGGTAAAAAGCCCTAGGCAAGACCTAAAACTCCTATTACTGAATTTAGGGTTTAGGTTGCAGTAGGTATGTAAGGAATATTGAAAATTTTGATAGCATTTTGTTTGCTTTTAGAGTCGAATCTCAATATAAGTAAACAAAATTATTGATTCCCATCAACTCCTCTTGTAATTGCTATCACAAGGCATTCATAATGTATCAATAGGCATCCAAGATTATTAAATTAGTGTGACCAATTGCATCCAATGCATGACACTTTGCCCTTTGCAATGCATCCAGTATCCAATGTGTCAACACTATGCCCAATGAGAATACATCATTTTCCACAATTGGTAGTTGATGAAGCGGAGTCGGAGAAGCGGGTTGAAGCTTGCTAATCTCCTAGCCAAGCTCTTCCAACCCTTGTACCCAAGTTTGAATTCTAAGGACACAAGTTTGGGCCATGTCTTCACCACCAAGACCTAATCCCTCACCGTACCGCTTTACTATGACCCTCACGGCATGGTGAGTTCAAGCCATGCTCCCCCCAGTCTCTCCTCTACATACTGGGGTACCCTCACACATCACTAGTGGTGGGTGGCTAGAAATGAGAAGTGTAGTACAATGTGACGTGAAGAGTTATTGAATCTAAAATAGATGGTGAGATCACTTACAAACTGATTTTAAGCATGACTCATGCTCTTACAAATGTTCATATACTCAAGCATGTACTTATGTCAACATCATAATATAAATCTCATAATTTCCCATGCTCTTCCGCAACAACATATAGCTCCAAAGGCATCAATCAAAATACATGTATGCCCCTTACATAGGCATGTCAAAAGTATGAGCATTCAATACCTCCATGTACATGTATACTGAGCATTCACATAAGCATATGATATGCTAATCCAAAGTATTGATTCATGTTTCCATCATGTAGAATAGCTCCCATCAATCAAACAAGCACATCCAAGCATGTGATTATGGTATTCATGAGAGTATAATTGGAGAATGTAATTCCATCATATGCTATTCAAATGGCATAGAGGTGGCCATGAATATCATATATTACATCCAAATGGCATAAGGAAACAAGAACCCCCACATTGTTGCTCTAGGGTTTGCTCAATGGCTCATATGAGAGCTTGCCATTGTAAATTGTATTAATTAAAGTGATCAATGGTGGCAACAAGGTAATGTAGTTAGCTTGCAATGATAGCAATGGCATGGAATTATGGTTTCTTGATGAAAAACCCTCCATTCTTGAACCAAGAAATGGCTAAATTCTTTACATGGAGTGGTTCCAATAGCATACAAATGGATTAAACCTTGTTCAAATTGAAGCATAAGAGTGGTATGGCCACCATTAAACAAAAAATAGCATGTGATTTGGCTAATAGGCAATCCAATGATACTAATGAACGTAATAAACCACTAATTAGGTTTATGAACCCTAGTTTAATGTTTTATTTTGTTTGTAGCCAAAAACCCCAAATGCAAGTGTGCAAATCATTCCCAAGCACCATTGAAGGGCACAATTAGCATAGAAATTGAGGAATCTTACCACTTATGAGTTGAATGCTTGAATGCTTGAGTGAAAATCTCCATATTCAAAGCTTCCAAGGCTAGCCACATCTTTACTCATGGCAAGAGAAGGAGGCTCCATTGTTGAAAGCTTGAACTTACCATCATATGAAGTTATGAAGGCTTCCCAAGAATTGGAGAAGCTAATACAAAACTTTGGAACCTCCAAGACACCATGAAAACCAACTGAAATGCGGCAGCGTCACGGGGAGCAAATTGAGTAGACATTCATGAGTATTTTTCTTGAAATGAAGCTTATCACAAGCCAGTGTAAACCCTAGGCTTTTGCTAAGCTTTAATGTAATCTTTATGCTCCAAATCTTCAAGTGAAAATGTGCACAGTAGGAATGTAGCCTCATGGGTAGAAATGTGAAGCGAAGAAGTCCATTGCTAGGCTAGCTAAGCTTATTAAACTTTAATCATACCCAACCAAGCTTCAATGCAATTCCATTGCTCCAAGAAGTGAAGAAAACGTGTGTAACCATCCAACATCCTCACGAGTAGAAAATCACCATTGCCTACCTCTTTGTGATGCTTATGTCTTTCCTAATCATAACCCTAACTATGGGCAGCCTTTAGCCACGGATTGAATTACCCAAGCACTCCACAATCAATCAAGAAGAGGGAGAGAAAAAAAGAAAACATTTTTTATCTTCCCCCAATTTTGGTCCTGAGTTTTAAATTTTGGTACAGCTCCCCCAAAAATTTGGTCCACAATAACCCATAGCCCCAAAAGCTTAGGATATAAACCAAGAAAAAGAAACTTTAACCAATCAAGGTCTCCATAACCATCTTCTTGATCAAGAAAATGTAGAAAATTCAAGAAAATCGATCAAAGGCATGAGCTGTGATACCACTGCAAGAAAGTTGGCCACTCAAGCCATGGAGTGATAACATGGGTGTAGGTCACCATGGAAGCTTGCTCTAGGCAAGGAGATAACCAAAATGGTCATGTACCAAAAGATATCAAAGATGTACAAACTATCCCACAAGTGACTTATATAGTCACTTACTCCTAGGACCTTTCACACATGGGCTGCCCAAACCCAAGCCCCATGCCCCATATCATGTTCTTAGGCCCTCATCCTGCATGTGTATGTGTAGTACAACCAAGCACATAATTTCCTACATTACAAGAGGGAGGTGGAGGCCTTCTAGACTGTTGGAGATCTAGAGGCTTCTGGGATGCCTATAAATCAGAATTGGCATCCTAAACAACAACCTAAGTTTGGGCTGTGGCCCACAAGAGAGAAATGACAATGAAGGGAGCACGAACGGGGAGAGAGAACAATGCCTGAATTCGCGTTGAGAGAGAGCACGAACGCTTTTAATAAAAGAAAATCTATATGTGCTTGAGTTTGTGCTGAGAGAGAGCACGAACGTTTTTAATAAAAGAAAATCCATGTTTTTTTTTTGGTGCACTGCTCTTCATGTGTTTGCTCTAGTCTCACTCTAAAACGAGAGAACGAAAATCCATTTAAAAAAAAATCTGTTTTTTTCCCGGTACGCTACTCTCCTTGCTCTGCGGTGCTCTCTGACTGTGAGTAGACAACCCTAAGGTTTTAACCTTAAGGCCACAATAATTAATTAGCACCCATAATGGTGGTAATTAATTATTGCTTGCATCAACCTGAATATGCTCACATGAAACTACGCTAGTAGCTACCATTTCCACCGTGTGTCAGATGCTAGTGTAAACAATGGTTTCCAGTCAGAAGTAAACTAGGCTTATTGGCTATTGTAGCTTTGGGATGGTGAAACAAAAACTAGGAAGGAGAGAGAGAGAGAGTCTTGAAAGCGTACTTGTTGAGGTCGAGGTTGAAGTGCATGGTAAAAAGGAAATAGAGTTGAGGCTTGGGGTGTGAGAAAAACGCGTTAGATGGAAAGAAGAACTCCCCTTTCATTGATCAAAGACCAGGGGCTGCTCTCCTTCGCCTTCGATCAAAGCCATGGAAGGTACGGTTTGCTGGCATTGTCCAGGCTTTCTCTTCTGGTAAACAGGTGGGGAAACCTATTATGCCATGGTTCCCTCTCAACACTAAAGGCAAAGAGCCATGGTCTGGTGAATCAGAGCAAGAGTTGAGAAAAAAGTTAGAAGAGGCAACTCCAAATCTTCTTGCTTCGCAGGCAAGCAGAAGAACCTTCTATGCACAGGCAATCTCATTCTCTACTACCGGATACAATTCTGGAAGATAACTCCATTCTTGATGAAGTTGAGGACTCCTCTACAGTAAGAGTCAATCTCCCCTTGGATTTGCTCCGGGATGTGGAGGGAGATTATGCAGGCAGATGTCTAATAGGCCTTTTATTTGGCCCGAGACCACCTCTATAATATCTCAGGAAATGGATGGAAGACACGTGGGGCCCACTGGGGAGGTTGAGATAGAGGCAGTTCAGGTCCTCCCTAAAGGCTACTACCTCTTCTTGTTCAAAAACAGCACCATGGCCATCAAGGTTCTTGGTGCAGGTCAATGGATGTACCGAAACGCCCCCTTTTGCTTCTTGAGATGGACAAAAGATTTCTCAGCAAAAGTGGACCTAAGCCTTCAACATGCCTAGTGTGGATTGAGCTACCAGATCTACCATACCACATGTATCAATGGACTGATAAGATAGCAGGCACTCTGGGAAGAGTCCTAGGTCACAGACCTAAATCTTTTATCAACCCATCCTGGCACCCTCAAGCTCTAGTGGAGATTGACCTCGAGAAACCTTTAAAAGAGGCCATCTTTATTAACTGTGGAGAATTCAGTATTACACAGAAAGTCTTGTATAAACATCTCCCAAATGCCTACTTTCATTGTGGAATGAAAGGTCACATCATCAAGGAATGCCCCTTAAAAGCTTCTAAAAAGGGTGTCGCTCAACAAAGAGTTTCCGAGCAGAAGGAAAGACCGCCTACCTCAACCAAAGAAGTCACTGTGTCTATGCCCTCGATAGTGAATCAGGCAGGTGATAACCTCCCCCCAAAGAAAGTAAGCAAAGATGACTTCATCCCCCTTCCCAAAAAGAGGACTTTCAATCAAAAGAAGAATAACCCTTATAAACCTCAAGCCAACTTCTATTCACTTCTTCACAAGCCTGAAATTTTCGATGAAGATGAGGAAATATTAGATACAATCCAAGAAACCCAGCTTGATATAAATAGATTGACATCCGAGCTCAATCATCTTGATGATCAGCTCGCGGAAGATACAACAATTCATGAAGCTGAAGATCATCCTCAGAGGCCTGCTCAAGTGAGGATCTACATCAAAGTCAATCTGTAGATCAAGACATGGAATTGCTTAAAGAACTTAAGCGAAACCACGTCCAAGTGGAGAGCCCAACAAAGGGAGGCAGCAACAAAAGCAGAAGACAAAAGAAACAAACCCAGCCCAACATCCCATGAAACTTCTATCATTAAATGTCAAGGGTCTCTCAGATCCCACCAAGGGTAAGAAAGTCAAAAGCTGGCTTAAGCAACAAGGGTCTCTCAGATCCCACCAAGGGTAAGAAAGTCAAAAGCTGGCTTAAGCAACAAGGCAATTTTGATGCTCTGGTTCTAACGGAGATTAAGATTAGTGGAGACGATCTCATTCAGAGATTGAACTCTATAGATAAAAATCTCATCTGGATATTTACTACCCACCCTCAGGGCTCTGGTGGAGTTGCTTGTGGTCTCCACCCTAGATGGGAGAACCAGATTAGAGACATTCAGATTGACCTTTTTGATCAGGGTTGCCTTTGAATTAGAGGAACTTGTTCTGATAGGAATGTATGCTAATTGCCCTTAAATCCATAGAGCTCGGATATGGGAATCTATAACTCACGAATATGACGAACCCATAATCTTGATAGGTGATCTTAATATGGTTGAAAATGCAGAGGATAGATTCAAAAACCTTGGCAAACTAGTGTCAGGGCCAAAGAAGCAAGCCTAGATTAAATGTAAACAGCATTTTAATCTAGTAGATATTGGCAGTATTGGGCATTTCACATGGCAAAATTATGGAACAAGTGACATGCTAAGGAAAGCTCGACTAGACAGATGCTATGTTAGCCAAGAAATCTGTTCAATGTATGTTACTGTGGAATGCAAAACTTTATATGATACATGCATGTCAGATCACTACCCCATCTATGCTCTTTTTGATAAGGCAGATAAAAAAAGGGGAAGCAAATGGTTCAATGTATGTTAGATCACTACCCCATTTATATGATACATGCATGTCAGATCACTACCCCATCTATGCTCTTTTTGATAAGGCAGATAAAAAAAGGGGAAGCAAATGGTTCAATGTATGTTACTGTGGAATGCAAAACTTTATATGATACATGCATGTCAGATCACTACCCCATCTATGCTCTTTTTGATAAGGTAGATAAAAAAAGGGGAAGCAAATGGTTCCATACTGACCCCGCGCTCTTCAAACTTCCTATAGTACAAGAGGAAGTAAAGAAAATTTGGAACCATTTCTACAGGTGGAGGATAGTTTAGATTTTGATCTCGTTAGAAAACTCATTAAGAAAAATTCAAAAAGGTGGAATCTTCCCCGCTTTCCGGGCATGGAAAATTTTCTGGTTTCGGTTTTCAGAATGACCACCAGCTTAGTCTCGTGCTCGGACATTCGAGGGTGAGGCCCCGAGTGAGAAACCCTGCCCCGCGCATGAGGGGGCTGCTTCTGCTGTCAGCTCTACCGGGAGTCTGGTGCGTGGAGGGGGCAGAGGGATCTCACAGGTGGTGACTAAGGTGGGGTACACTTTCTTGACTGCTTTTAGCAAAACAGCCACTGCATCATCTTCATCCATTCTCGCATTCACTGATGCAAGTTGAGCTGTAAGGCCCTTCAAGTGAGAGATGAAGGCTCTAATGCCGTCTCCCTCTTTGAGTTCCAAGCTGAAAATTTCAATTTTAAGTGAGATCTTGGAATTCTTACCACGAGCTCCATAGAGCTTATCAAGCTCATCCCACCTCCTTTGCAGTCGGAAGCTGGTCCACATGGTGAATGAGAGCCTCATCAAGATGAAGCATGATGATGGCTTGTGCCCTCTCATCATCTTCAATATCTTCAGCCTTAGTTTGATCAATAACCTTAGTGCCAGAGATGAATGGCCAAAAACCTTTGGACATCATCTTGTACTTGACAAGGACTTGCCAAGTGTGGAAGCCCTCTCCTGAGAACTTCTTAATTTGGGTGTTGTCCTTTGACATTGGGTATTGAAGGAGATTACTAGAGAGTAATGGGCTGATGTATGAAGAAGAAAAAACCAGAAATTTGTGATGTTTTGGCTTAAGTAAAAAGAGAAAGGCTTATGAGAGTGCAACAACCCTTAATCAAGCCAAGGATGTTGCATAAAAAAGGAGATTACGATGGTGAAGCTTATGGTTTAGCACTTAGGTTTGTGCCCAACCACTAATTCTGATAGGGAGAGCTTCATTAGTGTCAAAGAACACTTTGTTTGGTGATTAAGATCACCGTTAGTGTTTAGAAACACGATTAGTGCTTAAGAGCACATTTCTAGCGTCTACTAATGACACTTGCATTGGTGATTAGATTCACCATTAGTGTTTAAGAACACTCTTAGTGTTTAGAAACACTTTGGAATGACTCCGCTTTGCTGGATTAGAAGCCTCATTAGTGTTAATCAACACTATTAGTGCTTATAAGCACACTTTGAAAAAGCTTTGTGCACTTGAAGATGTTGTTGATGAAGCTTGATGAGAATGAGGCTCATGAATACCTCATGGTGTATGCCCACTTCAAACTCAAAATAGGATCAGCAAACAAGCCCTCACAAGAGCACTTAAGTGATTAGAGCAAAGAAGAGGAGATTAGTGAAAAAGAACACTATTATAAAGCTTTTATGTAAGCTTCCATGGCTTCCTCACAGGGGCAGCCTGGTTTTTCTCTTATTACGAGCGCATCAGGCCGCCATTAGGGCTCAGGTCTTCACTGTAGACTCTTGAGGTTATGGGCTTCAAAAGCCCTAAGCCCACACAGCCTGCAATCACCTACACAGGGCGAATGCATGTACGACATCGACGGCAACTAGAAAACTGCATCGGCCTGCTCAGACGACAATGTCGCTGTCGTGCTGTGGCACGTCCATGCAATGAAAGCATGCTCAGAGACTATTTTAAATGGATTGAGATGCGTGGACATGAAAACAGTGAAGTACATGTGTGTATATGCTTTAAAATACAAGCCTGTGTGGGTAATAGAGAAGGACAGGGAGCCATTTTGGAGGCAAAATATCAGGAGTAGGGAGTGCCTGATGAAGATGCTACGAACTGGAGAAATGTAGTCAAACATATTGGGAACAACTTTGCAGAAGGAAGTTTTTGCAAAGGAGCTATGGTTTGAGATATTTTTAGCCTCGAATGTGGGTACTTTTCATCCGGAGCAGTTGCAGATGATAAATGGTCAGCTTGATGCAAGTGCTGAAGCCATCAATCTTACCAACAGCCATTGAAGCGCTTCAGCATCCCTTTTTTCCCGGTTGGCTCATATACACCACCATGCACCTACTATTTTGGCAGAAGGGGAAAGTTTCCCTCTCCCTTTTCAGAAAAAGCGACCTTGGCCAGACGGGAGGAAGGACATGAAAAGGGTGGGAATTGCCTGACAGAGGGAGGGCAGGTAACCAGGGAACGGGGCCTCCTCGTTGATGAGGAGAGCCCTGTGTGTTTTGTGTGGGCGCTGCAGCAGATGTGCGCAGCTGTTGCAGGTATGCCAAGGCGGGGGTGGCGGCAGCCATACGAGGGCTCTTGGGCGTGTGCAGCAGAGGGGAGTGCAGAGGTGCTCTATTCAAGGAGGCCATGATGCAGCCAGCACCTGGGACTTCTTCCATGCCTAGCGAGCAACAGCCGCAGCCGCAGCAGTGGGTGATGTTGCAGCAGCAGCAGCAGCCCATGCAACAGCAATACATGGCGCCCATGCAGGCAGAGCATGCAGGAGTTTATCCGTCGAACTCTTCAGCAGCGCAGAGTCCAGGTGAAGTCAGAACCTTGTGGGTTGGGGACCTGCAGTTCTGGATGAACGAGAACTACATCTACGGCTGTTTCTACCACACCGGAGAAGTTTCAAATGTTAAAATCATCAGAAAAAAAACAGACGATGGTCTCTAAGGGATATGGATTTATTGAGTTCAACTCACATGCTGCTGCTGAGAGGGTTTTACAGACTTACAATGGAGCAATTATGCCACAGACAGAGCAAAATCCAAGGCAGTGGAGGAATGCCGCAGAAGGTCCAAGTTCGTGGAAATGGAGAAATGATTCAAGGTGGCCGAGGTCGTGGAAGAGGACGTGGAAAAGAAGAGAGAGGGAAGATTCGGTCTGATCTGGATGCTGAATTGGACCGTTACCATGCCAAGGCTAAGCAGACTTCATAAATAATGTGCTATGCCTGAAGAATCATGACACACTGTAAGTGTTCATGGTAAAGTTTTGACCACAACCCAAATCAGCTGTTAGTCTACAGAGTCTTTAAAAAGGAACCGATGTTTGTGGAAGACTGCTCTTGAAGCTATGTGTAATGGGTGCTGACGGTATTTGGGCTATGTTCTTGCTTTAAATGAAGACTTGATGATCATGATGGTTTGGTGTTTAGCCAAGAGAGATACCTTTTCCCCTTGTTGCTGCCTCTCTGAGAGAGGAGAGAGGAGGTTTGGCGGGATTTATTTTCTCTGAATAATCAAATCAAGTGAATGCAAATCAACGTAACTCTCACAGCCAGACACCCAGTGTGTTCCCGGCTAGACCGCACACGTCACGACAGCTTTGGTGAACCCGACGTGAACTTGCTGGGGTGAGAGTGTGGTAAAATCCCCGTGAACTATGTATGTGATGATTTCAGCATATGTATGAGGCAGAAAACCTTGATGGCCTATGATCTAGAGGGTATTCCTTAAGGGTACAGGCAGCAGAGCCTGTATGATTTGTTGGTATCATTTGACCCAGGTGGATTAGGGAAGAAGAAGGATTACAAGGGCTTATGACACTTGTTCACCTCGAGAGAAGGGGGTAACAAGGAGCTTGTATAGACTTGTAGTTCTCTCTTAGGACTGTAGAATGGCAACAAGGGCTTGTGACACTCATCCTCTCGACAGCTGAGGAAGGAGAGGAGCTTGCAATGACTTGATCCATTCTTGCCACTTCAAGGGCCTATGACACTCATCTATTCCAATAACCAAGGATAGAGAGGAGCTTGTAGTGACTTGAAGCTAACCCTTTGTCTCAAGGGCTTACGACACTCGACCTTTCTGATAGCTGAGGAAGGTGAGGAGCTTGTATTGACTTGAGGTCTTCCCTACAAGTTGCAAAACAGATAGAATGCTCAAGAACTCATGAATACCGGAAAGGTGGACACTTCTTTGTACTCTGATTGTCAGGATATCTGAAAGAAACTCTTTGAAAAACAGGGCTAAATGTATGCAATGATAATCTGAATGAATGGTTTGACATAGAGAAAGCCCAAAACATCAGAAGGATAAAAGGAATGCCAATGCAGAATGCTGTAGAATTGAGTGTATGAACATGGAGATTAAAGCTCTCTTCGTTGTTCAGAACATGTGTTACTGCTTTAGCTGTCGGTGTTCGACACTTTGAGCTGGGTTGTCTGAGAAGCTTACAAATGATCCCCGCCCGCCGCCAGTTGAGTTGGAGGACCATCAGTTCTGGTGTGAGAAGAAGGTTGGGCGTAACCTGCCACTATCATGTCATGTAGTCACATTACATCCATATGTAGACCAAAGATGGATGTCAAGCAGGCATGGTTTGCCAATTTAGGTTGATATATTCTGTAGCTTGCAGGGCAACATCATAAAAAACTGCATGGGTTTAGATGTATCATATGGTGGCTTGGAGGGCCACAGAAGCAAACACGCTGAAACATTTCACACATGAAGAGCGGCATCAACATGCCATAGCTACAAGAGCAAAAACATGCACAAAATGGCAGGGTATTCTTTCTGTGTTAAAAAAATGTGTTACCCTTTCCGAGGGCAAACGCCTCCATTCACACATCAGAAGATTGGGGCTAGAACAAGATACCTTCCTGGCCAACCTTCTTGTCAGTATGTACGGCAGGGTTATCACAAGCAAGCTCTCCAACTTTTCATGACTATGCAGCTGGAAAATGTCATACCAAACAGGGTCACGTACTTAAGTGCTCTCAGTGCATGTGGAAACACAGAAGTCCTGAGGAAGGGCAAGGAGATCCATGTAGGCCTAATCAGTAACAGCCTTGAATTAGATGTAGCCGTTGGGACTGCCATTGTCAGCATGTATGGTAAGCTAGGAGATGTGGATGCCGCAAGGTGCACATTTGTCAGATCACATCAACACAACCTGATCTATTGGACAGCCATGATCACGGTGTATGCTCAACAATGCTGTGGCAAGGAGGCTCTTCAACTATTCTGGAGACTGGAGCAAGAGAGCATGAATCCGGATGAAGTCACTCTTGTTAGTGCACTTAGTGCTTGTTCAACGTTGGCGGCCCTTAAAGATGCGTGATGTGGTCTCATGGACAGCCATGATAACATCTTGTGCTCATTATGGTCATAGCAAAGAAGCCTTTCAGATGTTCAAGCAAATGCAATATGAGGGAGTGAAGCCAAACAAGGTTACATTTGTCAGCATTCTCAGTGCATGTTCAGGCCTCAAAGCTATGGCAGAGGGTGCACTAATCCATGCATGTGTTGCTGAGATGGGCTTAGAGCAAGATGTGATTATTGGAACTGCCTTAATAAATCTGTATGGCAAGAGTGGATCCATGGAGGATGCATGTATGGCATTTGACATGATTCAACAGCGGAATGTGGTTGCTTGGAATGCGATGCTGACAGTTTTTGTGGAGCAGGAATACTATGAGGAGGCCATTGAGCTTTTCCAGCACATGCAGGGACAATGCATGAGGCCTGATGATGTTATCTTCGTAGGCATTCTGAGCTCATGTGGCAGTGTGGCAGCGTTAGAAGAGGGTATATTTATCCATGCATGGGTTGTTAGCAGCAAATTGGAGTCCAATATTGTCGTGCTGACTGCCCTTATCACCATGTATGGAAAATGTGGGGCCATGGATGATGCAGTTTCTACTTTTAACAAAATCTGTCGACAGGATGTTGCCTCTATGAATGCCATGATTGCAGCATACAGTCAACAAGGTCATGCTAAGGCGGCCATGCATGTCTTTCTGCAAATGACAGAAGAAAATGTGAAACCAAATAATGCAACTTTCACGAGCCTTCTCTCTGCCTGCAGTCATGCTGGCCTGGTTGATGAGGGCTACTGCTGCTTTACTTCCATGAGTGCAGATTATGGCCTCAGTCCAACAATGGAGCACCAGGCATGTATGGTTGACCTTATTGGAAGAGTTGGATGTCTTGATGAAGCAGAGAACCTTCTAGATGGGATGCCGCTTCAACCTAATGCCTTTGTATTGATGGGGTTACTCAGTGCATGTAGAATGCGCGGTGATATGAAGCGTGGAAAGTCTGTCACCAAATGTGCTATTGATTTGGATCCACAATATACAGCACCTTATGTGATACTTTCAAGCATGTATGATGCAGAGGGAAGGTGGGATGATGCAGTCAGTATTGGAAATCAAATGATAAGGAGTTTTTCAAGAGAGAAGCTGCCAAATAGCTCGCCTGATGTTGGGAATATGGTGCATCAATCTTCTGGAAAGTTTGAGTCAGGGTGGACTTCAATTGCATTGTATGCAGATATGGAGGAGGTCGTTTAACACAATCAAGTTTTGCTTCATGGGTTTTATGGCAGTGCAGCTTCATGACTCCATTACCACCATCCTTGAAGCATTTGAGAGTGCACAATGGTCTTTCCACCTTAATGGAGCATTGAGAACAAGGCGCTTTGTTGCCTTTGTATGAAGGGGAAATGGGGTCAGGAACACAGTCTACAACTTGAACAACTATCCCTTGTCCTTTTCACACACTACTTCAGACACTCAACAGTTTGTTAGAACTCACGGCTCCACCTGCAGGTGATTCAACATGCTCAGTTGTATGTAAGGCAAACCTTATGAGGAGAATCCATCCAAGAAACCACAATGAAGGAATGACTTTCAGATGCTTATAGCAGCTGGTAGAGAGACTCAATTGTGGCCAGCCAGCTTAGCATACAGGGATTCAGCATGGGAGGGGTGAGGAGACTCTCCATCTTTTTGAGCAAATGCTGCGGGAAGGGATGGAGCCAAAGGATACCATTTTTGTTAGTGCTTTTGAAGAAGATTAGCCTACATAGCAACTTGGTGGCACATACCGGAGGATGTGCAGGTTTAGAGGGGGTCGATGTCGTGCTGTGGCACGTCCATGCAATGAAAGCATGCTCAGAGACTATTTTAAATGGATTGAGATGCGTGGACATGAAAACAGTGAAGTACATGTGTGTATATGCTTTAAAATACAAGCCTGTGTGGGTAATAGAGAAGGACAGGGAGCCATTTTGGAGGCAAAATATCAGGAGTAGGGAGTGCCTGATGAAGATGCTACGAACTGGAGAAATGTAGTCAAACATATTGGGAACAACTTTGCAGAAGGAAGTTTTTGCAAAGGAGCTATGGTTTGAGATATTTTTAGCCTCGAATGTGGGTACTTTTCATCCGGAGCAGTTGCAGATGATAAATGGTCAGCTTGATGCAAGTGCTGAAGCCATCAATCTTACCAACAGCCATTGAAGCGCTTCAGCATCCCTTTTTTCCCGGTTGGCTCATATACACCACCATGCACCTACTATTTTGGCAGAAGGGGAAAGTTTCCCTCTCCCTTTTCAGAAAAAGCGACCTTGGCCAGACGGGAGGAAGGACATGAAAAGGGTGGGAATTGCCTGACAGAGGGAGGGCAGGTAACCAGGGAACGGGGCCTCCTCGTTGATGAGGAGAGCCCTGTGTGTTTTGTGTGGGCGCTGCAGCAGATGTGCGCAGCTGTTGCAGGTATGCCAAGGCGGGGGTGGCGGCAGCCATACGAGGGCTCTTGGGCGTGTGCAGCAGAGGGGAGTGCAGAGGTGCTCTATTCAAGGAGGCCATGATGCAGCCAGCACCTGGGACTTCTTCCATGCCTAGCGAGCAACAGCCGCAGCCGCAGCAGTGGGTGATGTTGCAGCAGCAGCAGCAGCCCATGCAACAGCAATACATGGCGCCCATGCAGGCAGAGCATGCAGGAGTTTATCCGTCGAACTCTTCAGCAGCGCAGAGTCCAGGTGAAGTCAGAACCTTGTGGGTTGGGGACCTGCAGTTCTGGATGAACGAGAACTACATCTACGGCTGTTTCTACCACACCGGAGAAGTTTCAAATGTTAAAATCATCAGAAAAAAAACAGACGATGGTCTCTAAGGGATATGGATTTATTGAGTTCAACTCACATGCTGCTGCTGAGAGGGTTTTACAGACTTACAATGGAGCAATTATGCCACAGACAGAGCAAAATCCAAGGCAGTGGAGGAATGCCGCAGAAGGTCCAAGTTCGTGGAAATGGAGAAATGATTCAAGGTGGCCGAGGTCGTGGAAGAGGACGTGGAAAAGAAGAGAGAGGGAAGATTCGGTCTGATCTGGATGCTGAATTGGACCGTTACCATGCCAAGGCTAAGCAGACTTCATAAATAATGTGCTATGCCTGAAGAATCATGACACACTGTAAGTGTTCATGGTAAAGTTTTGACCACAACCCAAATCAGCTGTTAGTCTACAGAGTCTTTAAAAAGGAACCCATGTTTGTGGAAGACTGCTCTTGAAGCTATGTGTAATGGGTGCTGACGGTATTTGGGCTATGTTCTTGCTTTAAATGAAGACTTGATGATCATGATGGTTTGGTGTTTAGCCAAGAGAGATACCTTTTCCCCTTGTTGCTGCCTCTCTGAGAGAGGAGAGAGGAGGTTTGGCGGGATTTATTTTCTCTGAATAATCAAATCAAGTGAATGCAAATCAACGTAACTCTCACAGCCAGACACCCAGTGTGTTCCCGGCTAGACCGCACACGTCACGACAGCTTTGGTTGTGAGAGTGTGGTAAAATCCCCGTGAACTATGTATGTGATGATTTCAGCATATGTATGAGGCAGAAAACCTTGATGGCCTATGATCTAGAGGGTATTCCTTAAGGGTACAGGCAGCAGAGCCTGTATGATTTGTTGGTATCATTTGACCCAGGTGGATTAGGGAAGAAGAAGGATTACAAGGGCTTATGACACTTGTTCACCTCGAGAGAAGGGGGTAACAAGGAGCTTGTATAGACTTGTAGTTCTCTCTTAGGACTGTAGAATGGCAACAAGGGCTTGTGACACTCATCCTCTCGACAGCTGAGGAAGGAGAGGAGCTTGCAATGACTTGATCCATTCTTGCCACTTCAAGGGCCTATGACACTCATCTATTCCAATAACCAAGGATAGAGAGGAGCTTGTAGTGACTTGAAGCTAACCCTTTGTCTCAAGGGCTTACGACACTCGACCTTTCTGATAGCTGAGGAAGGTGAGGAGCTTGTATTGACTTGAGGTCTTCCCTACAAGTTGCAAAACAGATAGAATGCTCAAGAACTCATGAATACCGGAAAGGTGGACACTTCTTTGTACTCTGATTGTCAGGATATCTGAAAGAAACTCTTTGAAAAACAGGGCTAAATGTATGCAATGATAATCTGAATGAATGGTTTGACATAGAGAAAGCCCAAAACATCAGAAGGATAAAAGGAATGCCAATGCAGAATGCTGTAGAATTGAGTGTATGAACATGGAGATTAAAGCTCTCTTCGTTGTTCAGAACATGTGTTACTGCTTTAGCTGTCGGTGTTCGACACTTTGAGCTGGGTTGTCTGAGAAGCTTACAGATGATCCCCGCCCGCCGCCAGTTGAGTTGGAGGACCATCAGTTCTGGTGTGAGAAGAAGGTTGGGCGTAACCCGCCACTATCATGTCATGTAGTCACGTTACATCCATATGTAGACCAAAGATGGATGTCAAGCAGGCATGGTTTGCCAATTTAGGTTGATATATTCTGTAGCTTGCAGGGCAACATCATAAAAAACTGCATGGGTTTAGATGTATCATATGGTGGCTTGGAGGGCCACAGAAGCAAACACGCTGAAACATTTCACACATGAAGAGCGGCATCAACATGCCATAGCTACAAGAGCAAAAACATGCACAAAATGGCAGGGTATTCTTTCTGTGTTAAAAAAATGTGTTACCCTTTCCGAGGGCAAACGCCTCCATTCACACATCAGAAGATTGGGGCTAGAACAAGATACCTTCCTGGCCAACCTTCTTGTCAGTATGTACGGCAGGGTTATCACAAGCAAGCTCTCCAACTTTTCATGACTATGCAGCTGGAAAATGTCATACCAAACAGGGTCACGTACTTAAGTGCTCTCAGTGCATGTGGAAACACAGAAGTCCTGAGGAAGGGCAAGGAGATCCATGTAGGCCTAATCAGTAACAGCCTTGAATTAGATGTAGCCGTTGGGACTGCCATTGTCAGCATGTATGGTAAGCTAGGAGATGTGGATGCCGCAAGGTGCACATTTGTCAGATCACATCAACACAACCTGATCTATTGGACAGCCATGATCACGGTGTATGCTCAACAATGCTGTGGCAAGGAGGCTCTTCAACTATTCTGGAGACTGGAGCAAGAGAGCATGAATCCGGATGAAGTCACTCTTGTTAGTGCACTTAGTGCTTGTTCAACGTTGGCGGCCCTTAAAGATGCGTGATGTGGTCTCATGGACAGCCATGATAACATCTTGTGCTCATTATGGTCATAGCAAAGAAGCCTTTCAGATGTTCAAGCAAATGCAATATGAGGGAGTGAAGCCAAACAAGGTTACATTTGTCAGCATTCTCAGTGCATGTTCAGGCCTCAAAGCTATGGCAGAGGGTGCACTAATCCATGCATGTGTTGCTGAGATGGGCTTAGAGCAAGATGTGATTATTGGAACTGCCTTAATAAATCTGTATGGCAAGAGTGGATCCATGGAGGATGCATGTATGGCATTTGACATGATTCAACAGCGGAATGTGGTTGCTTGGAATGCGATGCTGACAGTTTTTGTGGAGCAGGAATACTATGAGGAGGCCATTGAGCTTTTCCAGCACATGCAGGGACAATGCATGAGGCCTGATGATGTTATCTTCGTAGGCATTCTGAGCTCATGTGGCAGTGTGGCAGCGTTAGAAGAGGGTATATTTATCCATGCATGGGTTGTTAGCAGCAAATTGGAGTCCAATATTGTCGTGCTGACTGCCCTTATCACCATGTATGGAAAATGTGGGGCCATGGATGATGCAGTTTCTACTTTTAACAAAATCTGTCGACAGGATGTTGCCTCTATGAATGCCATGATTGCAGCATACAGTCAACAAGGTCATGCTAAGGCGGCCATGCATGTCTTTCTGCAAATGACAGAAGAAAATGTGAAACCAAATAATGCAACTTTCACGAGCCTTCTCTCTGCCTGCAGTCATGCTGGCCTGGTTGATGAGGGCTACTGCTGCTTTACTTCCATGAGTGCAGATTATGGCCTCAGTCCAACAATGGAGCACCAGGCATGTATGGTTGACCTTATTGGAAGAGTTGGATGTCTTGATGAAGCAGAGAACCTTCTAGATGGGATGCCGCTTCAACCTAATGCCTTTGTATTGATGGGGTTACTCAGTGCATGTAGAATGCGCGGTGATATGAAGCGTGGAAAGTCTGTCACCAAATGTGCTATTGATTTGGATCCACAATATACAGCACCTTATGTGATACTTTCAAGCATGTATGATGCAGAGGGAAGGTGGGATGATGCAGTCAGTATTGGAAATCAAATGATAAGGAGTTTTTCAAGAGAGAAGCTGCCAAATAGCTCGCCTGATGTTGGGAATATGGTGCATCAATCTTCTGGAAAGTTTGAGTCAGGGTGGACTTCAATTGCATTGTATGCAGATATGGAGGAGGTCGTTTAACACAATCAAGTTTTGCTTCATGGGTTTTATGGCAGTGCAGCTTCATGACTCCATTACCACCATCCTTGAAGCATTTGAGAGTGCACAATGGTCTTTCCACCTTAATGGAGCATTGAGAACAAGGCGCTTTGTTGCCTTTGTATGAAGGGGAAATGGGGTCAGGAACACAGTCTACAACTTGAACAACTATCCCTTCTCCTTTTCACACACTACTTCAGACACTCAACAGTTTGTTAGAACTCACGGCTCCACCTGCAGGTGATTCAACATGCTCAGTTGTATGTAAGGCAAACCTTATGAGGAGAATCCATCCAAGAAACCACAATGAAGGAATGACTTTCAGATGCTTATAGCAGCTGGTAGAGAGACTCAATTGTGGCCAGCCAGCTTAGCATACAGGGATTCAGCATGGGAGGGGTGAGGAGACTCTCCATCTTTTTGAGCAAATGCTGCGGGAAGGGATGGAGCCAAAGGATACCATTTTTGTTAGTGCTTTTGAAGAAGATTAGCCTACATAGCAACTTGGTGGCACATACCGGAGGATGTGCAGGTTTAGAGGGGGTCGATGTCGTGCTGTGGCACGTCCATGCAATGAAAGCATGCTCAGAGACTATTTTAAATGGATTGAGATGCGTGGACATGAAAACAGTGAAGTACATGTGTGTATATGCTTTAAAATACAAGCCTGTGTGGGTAATAGAGAAGGACAGGGAGCCATTTTGGAGGCAAAATATCAGGAGTAGGGAGTGCCTGATGAAGATGCTACGAACTGGAGAAATGTAGTCAAACATATTGGGAACAACTTTGCAGAAGGAAGTTTTTGCAAAGGAGCTATGGTTTGAGATATTTTTAGCCTCGAATGTGGGTACTTTTCATCCGGAGCAGTTGCAGATGATAAATGGTCAGCTTGATGCAAGTGCTGAAGCCATCAATCTTACCAACAGCCATTGAAGCGCTTCAGCATCCCTTTTTTCCCGGTTGGCTCATATACACCACCATGCACCTACTATTTTGGCAGAAGGGGAAAGTTTCCCTCTCCCTTTTCAGAAAAAGCGACCTTGGCCAGACGGGAGGAAGGACATGAAAAGGGTGGGAATTGCCTGACAGAGGGAGGGCAGGTAACCAGGGAACGGGGCCTCCTCGTTGATGAGGAGAGCCCTGTGTGTTTTGTGTGGGCGCTGCAGCAGATGTGCGCAGCTGTTGCAGGTATGCCAAGGCGGGGGTGGCGGCAGCCATACGAGGGCTCTTGGGCGTGTGCAGCAGAGGGGAGTGCAGAGGTGCTCTATTCAAGGAGGCCATGATGCAGCCAGCACCTGGGACTTCTTCCATGCCTAGCGAGCAACAGCCGCAGCCGCAGCAGTGGGTGATGTTGCAGCAGCAGCAGCAGCCCATGCAACAGCAATACATGGCGCCCATGCAGGCAGAGCATGCAGGAGTTTATCCGTCGAACTCTTCAGCAGCGCAGAGTCCAGGTGAAGTCAGAACCTTGTGGGTTGGGGACCTGCAGTTCTGGATGAACGAGAACTACATCTACGGCTGTTTCTACCACACCGGAGAAGTTTCAAATGTTAAAATCATCAGAAAAAAAACAGACGATGGTCTCTAAGGGATATGGATTTATTGAGTTCAACTCACATGCTGCTGCTGAGAGGGTTTTACAGACTTACAATGGAGCAATTATGCCACAGACAGAGCAAAATCCAAGGCAGTGGAGGAATGCCGCAGAAGGTCCAAGTTCGTGGAAATGGAGAAATGATTCAAGGTGGCCGAGGTCGTGGAAGAGGACGTGGAAAAGAAGAGAGAGGGAAGATTCGGTCTGATCTGGATGCTGAATTGGACCGTTACCATGCCAAGGCTAAGCAGACTTCATAAATAATGTGCTATGCCTGAAGAATCATGACACACTGTAAGTGTTCATGGTAAAGTTTTGACCACAACCCAAATCAGCTGTTAGTCTACAGAGTCTTTAAAAAGGAACCCATGTTTGTGGAAGACTGCTCTTGAAGCTATGTGTAATGGGTGCTGACGGTATTTGGGCTATGTTCTTGCTTTAAATGAAGACTTGATGATCATGATGGTTTGGTGTTTAGCCAAGAGAGATACCTTTTCCCCTTGTTGCTGCCTCTCTGAGAGAGGAGAGAGGAGGTTTGGCGGGATTTATTTTCTCTGAATAATCAAATCAAGTGAATGCAAATCAACGTAACTCTCACAGCCAGACACCCAGTGTGTTCCCGGCTAGACCGCACACGTCACGACATCGCGGTAGAGGAAGGAGAACTCGCCTGATTTCTTGTATGACCCTGAGTGCCTAGATGTCCTCTTCAAGTTCTTAGTTGAAAGCTCCCCGAGTTGTTGCCTCCACGAGTTGCTGGAGCTGCTCCACTGGCAGGAGGTTCAGCTCCACAAAGAAAAAGATAATAAAGTTGACCTATTCTACACCACAAAAGTGACCTGATCTTGCCAAGCTCTAGATACCGTGTTAGAATTTCGTGGTGCTCATTCTAGATCAAAGATGTGGAGGAGAGAGACTCACAAAATACAAGAAAATATCTTGTTTATTAAGTTGCTCAAAATACAACTAGGCTTATTGCTTCCATACCAAAAATGCCTCCTAGCTCCACCTTTAAATAGGTGAGATAGTGGACCATAAGTCCATTCACACACACGCCCTTCTCCTCCCCTTTTACAAAACCTTAGTCTCTTAATATAAGGTATGTGAAGCATGCCAAACCCACATGAGAAGCATGTCAGTGCAAGGCCATTAGATGTCATACATTTAGATGTATGGGGACCAACCAAGACTGCAACAATTTCAGGTTGCCAAGTACTATGTTACATTCATTGATGACCACACTAGAAAAGTGTGGGTTTATTTCATGAAAGAGAAAAGTGAGGTGTTTGCTCACTTTCACAGATTTAAAGCCTTGGTCGAAAGGAAAAAGGCATGCAAATAAAATGCCTAAGATCAAATGGCAGGGGAGAATATTTCTCTAATGAGTTCAGCGATATCCTAAGAAAGTAAGAAATCAAGAGGCAGTTTACGTGCATGTACACTCCGCAAACAGAATGGTGTTGCAAAAAGGAAAAACAGGCACATTACAGAAGTGGCATGTGCCTTGATGGGCTGAAAAGAATATGCCACATTACTTTTGGATAGAAGAAGTAGCAACTGTTGTGTACATTATGAACAAGACACTCACTGTGCAGCTGTTCATGTTATGACTCCTGAACAGAAGTTTACAGGCATAAGATTGCATGTGTCTCACTTGAAAGTGTTTGGGTGTATTACATATGTACATGTTCTTGATGAAGTGAGAACAAAGTTGGATCCAAAGGCAAAGAAATGCATCTTCATTGGTTATGCTATGGAGCAAAAAGGTTATAGATGCTATAATCCTACCACACAGAAGATGCAGATGTAAGAAATGCTGATGTTGCACCACATGTAGAGCAGTAATCATAGGTGTTGGACTGGACCTGGGGAGTCCTCGAGTAGTGGATCCAATGTTAGCCCATGGTCAGGCAGGTTGAGGAATGATGCAAGTACACATGTATCATGGAAAGGGAAGGAAAAGGTAGATCAACCTTTTGTGTCTGATCTGTCAGCAGTAGGTCACTCATATGTGGATGGTGACTCTAGTGGCTCTGAGTAGAGCCTTGGTGAGGAGCTAGTCATTCCGTCTGTGGTTACTCCTGGTGTAATGAGAACGAGGGCTGTTTTGAGGACACCTAGTGTATGCAAAACAGCCCTTGGTGAGGAGCTTGTCATTCTTTCTGTGTTACTCCTAGTGTAATGAACGAGGGCTGTTTTGAGGACACCTGGTGTATGCAGGTCTACGAGGGTTAGATACCCTGTTGATAGGCTGAGATATGATGGATATACAGTCCATCATTATGCTTACATGGTGGTAAAAGAAATACAGGAGGTTGAGCCCACTTGCTTTGAGCAAGCAATTAAAAATAAGAAATGGGAAGATGCCATGGATGAGGAGATGGCATCATTGGATGCAAATGCAACATGGGAGTTAGTGCCTTTGCCTAAGGAAAATAAGGCAATAGAATGTAAGTGGGTGTATAAAGTCAAGCACAATGCTGATGGTTCAATGAGTAGGTACAAGGCAAGATTGGTTTCCAAGGGCTATGCGCAGACTTATGGCATATACTATGAGGAGACATTTAGCCCGATTGCAAAAGAATGGCAACCGTGAGAGCGGTCATTGCTATGGTTGCAACGAAGGGTTGGTCTTTACATCAAATGGATGTAAAGAATGCTTTCTTGCATGGTGATAGAAGAAGTGTATATGATGCAGCCACTAGGTTATGAGTGATGCACATCCAGATTTTGTGTGCTAGTTACACAAAGCCTTGTATGGCTTGAAGCGACACCCAGAGCATGGTCAAACAAGATCGAGGAGTATCTTGTTACCATTGGATTTCAGATATCCAATGATGCAGAATTTTCACTACATGTGAAAAAGACAAAGACAGATAGAGGGATCATGCTATTAGTCATCTATGTGGATGACTTGATTATCACTTGTGATAGTGATGCAGACATACATGATGTCAGGATGCTTTTGAAGCAGAAGTTTGAGATGAAGGATTTGGGTAAGCGCTGCGATATTTCTTGGGCATAAAGTTGGTGAGATCATCACCTCATGGCATTTTTCTATTGCAGAGGAAATATGGCTTGGACATGTTGTCCAAGTATGGTATGACAAGCTGTAAGCCTATTTTAGTGCCATTGGAGCAAATCACAAAGCTTTCAGCAGATACAGGTGAGCTTTTAGAGGATCCCACTACATACAGGCGCATAGTGGGTAGTTTGATCTACATGACCATTACATGCGAGACTTGAACTATGCTATTGGACTTGTGAGTTAGTTTATGCAGGCCCCTAGGAAGCCACACTTGGATGCGGCTAGACGGATCCTCAAGTACATAAAGTCCATAGTTGATTATGGACTTTTCTATGAGGCTAGTACAACAGTTGCATGGGTACACAGATGCTGATTGGGCTGGTAGTATTATAGACAGGAGATCTACCAGCAGTTTTATGTTCTCATTTGGGAGTGTTGATGTGAGTTGGAGCAGTAAGAAACAGCCAACAATTGCCTTGTCGAGTACAGAGGCAAAGTACAGGGGTGCTGCTATTGGCAGCTTGTGAGGTAGCTTGGATTCAGAAGCTATTTGGTGACATAGGAGAGCCCGTGGATAGGGCAGTTGTCATATATTGTGACAACATGAGTAGCATACACTAGTAACCCAATATATCATGCTAGAATGAAGAACATTGAGGTGCATTATCACTTTGTGAGGGAGAAGGTTCTAGCAAGAGATGTAGATCTTATATATGTCAGCATAGAGGATCAGGTGGCTAACATCTTCACGAAGGCATTGGGCACAGAGAAGCTCCATAGGTTTAGGAGCTTACTTGGAGTGTAGTGTGTGGAGTTGAGCTCGAGGGGGAGTGTTGAGATATCGAGCTCAACTAGTGCTACGCGGCGGACATTGATGACCTGCCTGGGTGATAGCTTCCACATCTACACCACTGGCATAGTTGGTGAGATTATGGGTGATATGCGGCCAGTGGGATGATAGGCTGTGTGACAACCATTTTGGATTACTAGAGATTGGCATAGTTATAGCGCTAGCTCATTTAGTCGGGTTCACATTATAGACCGACCCTTGTATGTTGTAGTAGTTGAGTACTAACCCATATAGTGTGTACTCTTATCTTTATTGTATGTTGATTGAATAGAGAAGAGGAAGATAGAAGAAAATTCAGCTATCCATCTCCCTCTTGTGTCTTTCTCTCTCTTGTGTGTGTGTGTGTGTTTGCTTGGTAGGGTTTGAAGCTCTCCCTCTCCCCCACATTCTCTTTAGGGAGATATGAGGTGAGAGAGATAGATGGAGGGGGAGTGAAAGTTAGAGATTGTAAGGCAAAGAAATAGAGAAGATCAAGAGAGAATGAGAGATAGGGAGAGAAAGTTCAAAAGGGTAGAGAGGTAGATAAGATGAGAGAGAAAATAGAGCGAGAGGAAGGAGTCGAGAGAGAGAGAGAGAGAGAGAGAGAGAGAGAGAGAGAGGAGGAGAGAGAGGGGTGGAGAAAAAAGAGAGAGAAGATATTAGAGATAGTATGTGGGCAAGAGAGTGAAAGAGTGATGTGACAATTGGAGAAAAAAGACTGAAAATGTGATGTATATGTATATATATATATATATATATATATATACGTACATACATACATACTTCTCCTCTCTCCCTCTCTCTCCTCCTCTTCTTCTCTCCTCCCTTCTCTACTTTTCTCTCCTTCTCTCTTCTTCCCCTAGTCTCTTTTTCTCGTTGTCCTCCCTTCTCCACTCCTCTTATCTCCCTCCCTCTCCTTTAGTCCAAGCATATGTGATGGAAACTACCTCGAAGCAGTGATGAGTGACGACAATTACCTCGAGGGGTAGGAGGGGCCCAAGGCACCATCACCTAGACCCTTAAAAAAATAAATAGAAAAGTAGAGAAGGGAGGAGAGAAGAACAGGAGGCGAGAGAGGGAGAGAGGAGAAGTATGTATGTATGTACGTATATATATATATATATACGTACATACATACATACTTCTCCTCTCTCCCTCTCTCTCCTCTATATATATATACGTACATACATACATACTTCTCCTCTCTCCCTCTCTCTCCTCCTCTTCTTCTCCCCTCCTATATATATATATGTACATACATACTTCTCCTCTCTCCCTCTCTCTCCTCCTCTTCTTCTCTCGTCCTATATATATATACATACATACTTCTCCTCTCTCCCTCTCTCTCCTCCTCTTCTTCTCTCCTCCCTTCTCTACTTTTCTCTCCCTCTCTCTCCTCCTCTTCTTCTCTCCTATATATATATATATATATATATATATATATATATATATATATATATATATATATATATATACACACACACACACACACGTACATACATACATACTTCTCCTCTCTCCCTCTCTCTCCTCCTCCTCTTCTCTCCTCCCTTCTCTACTTTTCTCTCCCTCTCTCTTCTTCCCCTAGTCTCTTTTTCTCGTATATATATATATATATATATATATATATATATATATATATATATATATATATATATATATATATATACGTACATACATACATACTTCTCCTCTCTCCCTCTCTCTCCTCCTCCTCTTCTCTCCTCCCTTCTCTACTTTTCTCTCCCTCTCTCTTCTTCCCCTAGTCTCTTTTTCTCGTTGTCCTCCCTTCTCCACTCCTCTTATCTCCCTCTCTCTCCTTTAGTCCAAGCATATGTGATGGAAACTACCTCGAAGCAGTGATGAGTGACGACAATTACCTCGAGGGTAGGAGGGGCCCAAGGCACCATTACCTAGACCCTTTAAAAAATAAATTATTATTATTATTTAACCTTATAGATCTCTCTCTCTCTCTCTCTCTCTCTCTCTCTCTCTCTCTCATCCTCATCTTATCTCCATCTCCCTTGTTCTCCTCCTCCTCTTTTTCTTCATTCTCTGTATCTTCTCTCCCTCTCATCACCTTTCATTTGATTCTCCTCCTCTTCTTCTGTCCTTGTCTCCTCTCTTCCCCTCCTTCTCTCTCCCTCTCTATTATTCCCCTTCTCACTCTCCTCCCTTCCATTTGTTGTATGGGGCCTGGTCACTCTCATCCCCTTGCTATGTGTTAACCACTCTAGTTAACATGACCTTTTGCGTAGCTACCATACTTCCTTTGTAATACGTCTTTTTGTAACCACGCTAAGTGCCAATTGTAAATGAGACAAGGGATGACTGAGCTTACGGCTTGTGTAATACCGGTCATACAGAATTGATGTATATAGAGCTAGATAAACTAGGAAGACTAGTTTTGGGCCCCCATTTGTAATTGAGTGGTCGGACATTGTAAATATGAGCTCATGTATATAAGACATTTTATGAAATATGAAAAGGGACAATCCCATTTGTCTCAATTGAGTTTTTCCTTCTCTTTCTCCCTCTCTCTCTTGAGCTTATGGGGGCTTGCTTGCTTTGTGATGCTTGGTGTATGTGAATAAGAATGGTGTTGCTCTCCCTTCTCTCCTTCACTCCCTTCTCATTGCTCTCCACCTTGTCTTGTTTGCATACAATTGGCATGAGGTAGGGGTTGAGCTCTCCATAGCTCCTTCTCTCTTTCTCCTACCTAGCTTGCTTGGATCTCTCTTTGGGTGACACAGAGAGAGTGTAGAGCAAGCCCCATCGGGGAGTTAACCCTAATAGGGTTGGCCAAGTGCAAATCACCATATTCAACCCTTGCATGCACTCTCTTCTTCTTTCTTGTGCTTGTGAGGTAGCATGTTAAACCATGTACATCTTTGGCGCCGCTATCGGGGATTGGCATTTGGCTTAGGGTCCTCTACTTGATTCATTAGCTAGAGTTTGATTTTGCCCAGTTGGGATGCAAATCCACCGATTGGTTGATTAACATTGTTTGTTTTGTGTTTTGTTGGAGATTACCCGGAGGTTAGACCATCAATTGAGCATTGGAGCATTTGAGTCTTCATCGAGCGGGGAAGAAGCAAGTGAGTGCCCATATTTGCCCTGAACATTCAAGCAATTTTCAATTTCTATGTTTTTCTTCATGTTGGCATTTTTATTTAATCATTCAATTAATCTCCGATCCATTAGCTTAAACCATGCATTGTATCAATAAGTAGCTAGAGACTACCTCTAGCTCCTTGTAAAACCAAAAACATCAAAAGACCTTGGGAAGGTGCCTGAATCAAGTGTTTTTTTCTTATACACATTTTGCACGCTTTGGATGTGGAGTTTCCTTTGATGTGTTTGTAAAAATCTAAACACATGGGCATATACAAGATAGATTGCTCTAAAAAAAATCACTAAAAAAGAGTATAATTGGAAAGGTGGAGAGAGATAAAATAAGACTTACATAATCTCTGGTTGTCCACATAATAATTTATCCTTTGGTTTGATTTAACTTGTTGATATCATCATCTTCGAGGAGAAAAGGAAGAGAAACTTCTCCCACTTCAATATCTTCTATCGACACGCCAACATGATCATGTGGCAAAGCAATTCCATATGTACAGTATCCACGGTGGGGTCTATATGCAAAACAGTCCCAGTAGCTACCTTGGTATCACTAAACATCAAGGATACTTGTGTCCCTCTTTGGAATTCGGGAGACGCCACATGAGGAGTAACACAGAAGGAGAATGAACAAGAAAGAAAGAGTCCTAAAAGATATAAGAAAGCAAAAGATAAAAATAGAGCAAAAAATAATAGATATAAATAAAGAAAAAAAGATTAAATTAAAAAATTAGGGTTTTTAAAGAAGAGAAAGAAGGAACAAACAAAGAAGAAGAGAAGAAACAATGAAAAAAAAAGAGGAGAGGAAAAGGTATAGAGAAAGAGAGAGGAAAAAAGAGAGTGAAGAAAGAGTTGGTGAGAGAGAGAAAGCTATCTTTTTAGGATTTAGAGAGGTAGAGAATCTCTTAGAGAGAGAGAGGACAAGGGTGTGTGAGAGTGTTTTTAAAGAAAGGGAAAGAGTTTTGCTTTTAAGGAGAGGGCAAAGAAAAAAAAAAGCATTTTGTTTTGGGAAGGAAAAGAAAGCTGTTTTGAGGAGAGAGATCGCGTTTTGTTTGGGGGGACAGAGAGCGTTTTGTTTTGGGGGGAGAGAGAGAGAGAGAGAGAGAGAGAGAGAGAGAGAGAGAGAGCACTTCGTTTTTTTTTGGGGGAGGGCGCGTTTTGAATTTGGGTGGGGAGAGAGTGCGTGGAGCGTGTTTTGAATTTGGGAGGGGGAGAGAGCATATTTTGAGTTTGGGGGTGGGTGCCCACGAAGGGTGATCGCGTCGGTTGCCCTTAGTGGGGCTTGCCCACTAAGGGCGACAGTTGCCCTTAGTGGGCAAGGCTCACACTTACTGGGTAAGGCTCACACTTACTGGGTAAGGCTTGCCCACTAAGGGTGACCGTAGATGATCAAAATAAGAAGGCTGCCATCTTTGGCCCTCTTTACATAGAAACAATGATCCTCTTCACTCCTGCCAAAGCCCTACTTTCTCATGAATGCATCAAACTTGTGATACCACTCCCTCGGAGCCTGTTTCAAGCCATATAAGCTTTTCTTGAGCTTACATACATGACAAAGTTTCCCTTTGTCAAAACGAACCCCTCTGGCTGCTGCATGTATATCTCCTCATGGAGATCACCATGAAGAAACGCGGTCTTCACATCCATGTGATACAACTCCATGTCATCTCTAGCAACCAAAGCTAAAACAGTCCGCAAGGTAGTCATCTTGACCACGGGAGAAAAAACCTCATCAAAATCAATCCCATGTTCTTGCTTGAAACCTTTCGCCACAAGCCTGGCCTTGTACTTTAGTGAAGTGTCATCCGGTGTAAACTTTTGCTTATACACCCACTTGCATGGCAAGACTTTATGCCCATCCGGCAAAGGCACCAAATCCCATGTGCCATTCTTCTTGAGAGATGCCATCTCGCTCTTCATGGCCAACTCCCACTTAATCTTATCTGCCCTCTGCATAGCCTCTTTGTAGCATGAAGGCTCACCACAATCAGTCACCATAAGATAGTCCAAACCTAGCTGAAATCTGTCAGGAGGATGTGACGGTCGAGTACTCCTCCTCAGCTGAGGGGTAGGCTGCTCATGTGAGACTCGTTGCCCATCAAAACACGGCTGTTCTACATCGTTATATGGCTGAAATTGTGGTACATGTGGACTTGTGGGTGGCTGATCTACCTAACCACCATCCAATACATTTTTGGCCTGAACTGGAGATTGTACTATCTTCTGTTGTACTTGCCTAACTGGCTGTCCAATGTATGTGTCCTCAAATATGGTGCGTCTCACCACCACTTTTGGTCTATCAGCAGCAGCTGATCTTTTTGGCATAGAATGCTCTTTGAAGACAACGTCATTGCTGCGTACAATTTTATGATTACTAGGATCCCAAAGTCCATATCCCATCTCTCCCTCCTCACCATAACCAAGAAATATGCATTTCTGCGGTTTTGGATCTAACTTGTTGCGATCCTCTCTGCGTATGTGCACGTACACATCACAGCCAAACACACGCAAGTGTTTACAAGATGGAGGCTTGCCTGTCCACATTTCTTCAGGCACCTTGTAATCCAAAGCACGATGAGGGGAACGGTTTATTAAATGTATAGCAGTTTTCATTGCCTCAGCAAAAAAAAACCCATGAGATAAAGCAGCATGTGACAACATTGAACGGACTCTATCCTGTATAGTCCTGTTTAACCTCTCAGCAACACCATTCTGCGATGGGTTGTGAGGTGGAGGGAGTTCCCTTTTTATACCTTTCAAAGCCAAGAAGTCATCAAACTCTTTCGACACATACTCACCTCCATTGTCAGATCTAAGACATTTCAAGGACCTGCCTGTTTGATTTTCTACATATGCAAGCCATATCTTGAAAGTCTGAAACACATCATCTTTCTGATGCATAGGATACACCCATGCCTTCCACTTAGCATCGTCAAGAAAAGACACAAAATACTTGCCACCACCCAAAGAAAGCTGTGGCATCATACACACATCTGTATGTACCAAATCTAACGGCAAGAGCTTACGCATAAGCTTCTTCTTGTGAGGAAATTGAACTTGCTTCCCAATAAATGCAATGTTCACAACAATCAGCGAATTCAGAGCCACTAAACACAGGCAAGTAGCCACAACGAGATAAGATTTCCATTCCTTTCTCGCTCATATGCCCCAATCGGCAATGCCACAACATACCTGTTTTAGCAGCTCGGTGGTAGCATGAGTTGAACCACATGAAACAGTACAATAAAGAGGGTATAGGTATCAACCAATGATCCCTTTGCCATGACCAAAGACCCTTTACAGATTTTCTATTTCCCATGCCCAAAAGAGAGTACATGACCACTCAAGTCAAGTTGACTAGTACAGATGAGATTCTTCTTTAGCTCAGGTACATGCCTTACATCATGAAGTGTAAAAATACGTCCATGACCAACCTGGAGATCAATATCACCAATGCCTGCAATACGTAGCTCATGATCATCTCCAAGAAAAACCGGTCCCATGTCACCTGCCATGTATGTCGTGAACCACTCACGATGTGGAGTGACATGAAACGAAGCTCCCGAGTCAATGAGCCAAGTATGCATAGCAGTGCCCATGCTAGCTAGCAAGTGCTGGTCATCATGAGAAGACATATAAAGTATCTCCTGTTCTGCTACATACTCATCCACTGTGTCATCAATCTCCTCAATGGTAACACCACCTTGGCGTGTCACACCTCTGGAGAAGTGTACGAAAGAGCATTTGCTTCAACTTTGCCCTTCCCTTTGTCCTTGTCTTTGTCATCGTCCTCTTTCTTATCCTTTGACTCCACTTTGCCTGCCTTTTTGTCAGCCTACAGCTTATGACATTGACTCTTATTATGCCCTTTTCTCTCACAGAGTAAAAGCACACAATGTCCTTTTTAGATCTAGATTTGCTTCTAGACTTACCTCTTTTGTCTTTGTCTCTGTCCTGTTGTCTACCTCTGACATTCATAGCACTAGAGGCTTTAGAACCTGCTCTATTTTGCCTATTCATGTCCTCCTACATGATGGCACCCTCTACATCAGCATAGACCTGCAAATGATGAGAGTTGCTAGTGGCCGTGACAAATGTATCCCAACTGGGAGGCAGACTGACCAAGAGCAATGATGACTTAACCTCATCATCCAAATTCAGCCCATGCTGAATAACATGACTGAAAGTCTTATTAAACTCATTCAAATGAGTCAATACGGATTGCCCTTCTCTCATTTGCAATTGCACAAGCTTCTTCAACCAAAAAACTTTGCTAGAAGCGTTTTGCTGTGCATACAATGTCACTAATCTCTGCCATACGTCCCATGCAGTGTTCTCATTCCGAATGCTCATAACAATGTCATCGCAACATGTCAACATAATAGTGGCTTTAGCAAGTGTGTTTAGCCTCCACCATTCAGCATCTGTCACATAAACGTAGCCTTCCTGCCTTGCTCCTGAATGGGAACATATTGCTCCTTGAGATACAATATGTTCATGCATTGTGTCTGCCACACATCAAAGTTGCTAGTTCCCTCTAGCTTCTTAATGTTCATCATAGATGACGAATCTGCCATAATGTCCAAAAAACAACAACAACAACAAGACAATAATGAAGCTCAAATTCTTAGCTCCTTGCAAGCAATCAATGCTGCAAAAGAGTGAAATGCACTACAAGTGCACAACTTGTACAACGACCGAGTGCCCCCAATCGGCTATGAATATAACCTGTATCTGTCACCCAAAGAGAGTACCTCCCACTTTAGATAAACATCTGATACATGTGTCAAATACACAAGACTCTGAGCATAAGTGTCCAAGCAAGAAACCGCAAAGCGATGGTTCACAAACACATGCTCAATGCTAACCAAACAATAGCAACCTGTCTGTTTGCTGTTCACGGCGGCTGGAACTGACCAGCTGTTGATCTGACGACCTGCTGGCCTCTCTCAACGCACAAATTTGGCCCTGTTTCGACACCTCATTGTCGATAATTCTACAGTTCAATAGCCTGACAACCAAAACCAGTCAACACCTGCCAAGCACCTGCTCACCTTGCACATGTTCCAACTGCCAGCAGCATCAGCCAGAGGCTTGATCCAAATATTGTACCTACAACCTTACAGCAGTTTTCAGACAACAGTACACAGCAGTTTTCAGAGCTCCATAGCGGACAACATCAGCCCAAGAGTTTCTCACACAGCAGCAGCTGATCTCCAAGCTCCACAGGCACACAACAGATCTGCAAACAACTGCTCCTACGCAGCTGCAAGTGCTCCTACGCAGCTGCAAGTGCTCCTCAGATTTGCAACAGATCTGCACACATAGAGGGCTCCAGGCCAAGCTCCTCTGTTCTCCCTTGTTGAGCACAGCTCCAAGCAAGCTCTCTCCTCCTGCCGAGCACCAAGCCTCGAGCACCAAGCCCCGAGCTCCGAGCTCCTCTCGTGACGATGACAACTCCGCACACTCGCAAGCATGCACACACGCACACACGTGACACCTCAGCTCTGATACCAGTTTGAAGAGAGCGGGAGAGCGAGAGAGAATACACAGAGAACCAGAGAGCCAGAGAGCACACATACAAGATAAGGGGTTAATCCACAGTTGTTGTGTGTGTTCCCCACTCACACTTGTATATAACTATAAGTGACATAAGTGACCGTTACAAGTGGGTACATGGTCGGACCCGCACAGCTAAGAGGCGCCTATCTAACTAAGGCCCAGAGCCGTTACCCCAACAGTAACACCAGACTTGACATTCAGTATGGGTCTTAGTATTGAGAAGATTTATGCATAGCCTAAGCACAAAGTTACACTAATATTTAGGCACAATGTAACGATGGCATTGTTATGCTGTTGACATAATACATAGAGCCATTGCGATAAGCATGTATAGCCTTATACATAAGATTATGCATGAGACTTATGTATTAGCCGTATGCATAAGCATCATGTATAAAGCCATATGCATAAGCCATGTATAAAGCCATATGCACAAGACTTATGTATAAAGCTTATGCATATGGCTAATGCATTAGCCATATGCATAAGCCAGGCACATAAGCTTTATGCATGAGGTTTTATGCATAAGCCTCACGCATAAGCTGCATACATGAGGCTTATGTATAAGCTCATGCATAAGCCGCATACATGAGGCTTATATATTAAGCTTATCCATATGGCTAATACATAAGCCTCATGTATGCGGCAACTTATGCATAAGGTTTATGTAGGCTACGAATGCATAGCCTCGTGAAAGCTATGAATGCTATGCATAAGGCTTATGGATTAGGCGAGTGCTACTTAGGCATGCACGTAGCTACCAGAATGCACCGGAAGTTCCCATTACATGCTAGGTGCTAGCTAAGCATGTCGGTACTTACCGACATGCCGGTAGCTTCCTATGCATGTCGGTAGCAACCAATGCATGCCGGTAGCTACCAATGCATGCCGGTACCTTCTTATGCATGCCGGTAGAAACCAATGTATGCCAGTAGCAACCTACGCATATTGGTAGCTTCCTATGCATGCTGGTAGCAACCAACACATGCTGGTAGCAACAACTAGCGCATGCCGGTAGTTTTCAATGCATGCTGGTAGCTTCTTATGTATGCCGGTAGCAACCAACGCATGCAGGTATCAACCAACGCATGTCGGTAGCTTCCTATGCAGCTTTCTCAATATGTATGCTTGCTAGTAACAATCTACGAGAAACACTAACATGAGATTCCTCAGATAATAAGTATTTGACCACACTCTTCTGAAGTGGTATACCTATGGGAAAATCTCCTATTATAAGGTCAATAATAACTTCTTTTGGGGTGCCTGTTGTAGTGTTGCTTGACTCGCCTATTATTGGAATAACAAGGTATTATATTGTTATATCTTTATCAAAGATATAACATGTATCCTCTCCAACGGGTCTAGCTGCTGATTAGATAAGTATAAGATGTTCTACACCATCATCTTGTGGTTTAATTGCAAAAACTTTCAATCCAAAGTGAGGACGTAGTATTCCATTAAAATGCATGGGAGACTTTGAAAAGATTAAAAATACAACATTTGAGCATGTCTATCATCATCATGGTCATTGTCATCATCATCATAATAAAGGTCTCTCCTTTAAGTTTAGCCACAATTACAAAGTTATGCTTACAAAGTCAACTCGTTAAAATATAGCAAGTGGCAACTCCTCATCATTAGGAAGTATGGAAGAAAATAATGTATTGCCTAACCCCCTAAGTACATGTTAAGATGGCACACACAAGTAAGGTGGACTGCATTAAAAAGCAATTGCATTGTACATCATGTAATGTGTGTCATATGTAGTGGATTGTGACATTATACTTTTGACATGCTTCTAGCCGGGACATGTAAGCAGTCGTTAAATGCCTTGAAAGTTGAACTGCATAAGGCATTTGAGATGAAGGATTTGGGCATTGCGAGCCATATTCTTGGCATGCGTATTTAGAGAGATAGAAAAAGGCAATTGCTTTACCTGTCTCAAAAGGAATACATTGGGAAAGTTTTGGAGCGATTCCATATGCAGGGGTGCGAAGGCTCTTTCTACTCCATTGCCTACGTACTGCAAGCTTTCTCAAGAGGACAGTCCAAAATCAGATGAGGAGTGGGCTGAAATGTCCAAGATACCTTATGCATCGGTTGTTGGTTGTTTGATATATACCATGGTTGCTACTAGACCAGACGTAGTGAGCCGATACATGGTGAATCCTGGCAAACGGCATTGGGAAGCAGTGAAAGGGGTTATGAGGTATCTCAAAGGCACTCAGGATATGTGCATATGCTATGGGAAGACAGATTTAGCGGTACATGGGTATGTAGATGCTGATTATGCAGGTTGTCCAGTGAGCAGGAAGTCGACTACAGGCTACTTGTTCACATTCGTCTCGCAGGTGGTGCAATTTCGTGGGTCTCTCGTCTACAGGGTTGCGTTACCATTTCTACCACTGAGGCAGAGTATGTTGTAGCCATGGAGGCCGCAAAGGAGGCCATATAGCTTTCTTGTCTCTTGGCAGAGTTTGGTATGTTACAGGAGATTCCAGTGCTACACTGCGAGACAGCCAGAGTGCTATCATGTTGGCCTGGAATCTAGTATTCCATGCCAAGACAAAGCACATTGATATCAAGTACCATTTCATATGGCAGGTACTTGGTGATAAGCTCATCCAGCTTGTCAAGATTCATACGGACGACAATCCTGCAGATCTTCTTACGAAGAGTCTAGCTTCAGAGAGGTTTGCACACTACCGAGACCTCATGGGTATTGGATAGGTGACCTTCCTCTATTGTTGTACATTGATGTACATACTCATACTCCCCTTAGGCCCATTGCCTTTAAGTGGGAGGTTGTTGGGGTAATGGCTCTGGGCCTTAGTTAGATAGCTGTCTCTTAGCTGTGCGGGTCCGGCCATGTACCCACTTGTAACGGTCACTTATGTCACTTATAGTTATATACAAGTGTGAGTGGGGAAAACACACAACAACTATGGATTAACCCCTTATCTTGTATGTGTGCTCTCTGGCTCTCTGGTTCTCTGTGTGTTCTCTCTTGCTCTCCCGCTCTCTTTAGTTACATTAGAAGATAAGGCATTCAACAACCTCTTAATACTAGCCAGCATCGAAAGGTCACCTACATCTTCAAGAATAAATCATAAACCATGTTCCATAAGTGTAGCAATAGGCTTGTAGTCTCCAAGATTGAACCTCTTCAACAATGCCTCTATGTATTATGTCAACAGCATAATAATGCCATCATTACATTGTGCCTAAATATTAGTGTAACTGGCCAAGATCTCACATTTTTAAAACATGATCATCATAGGGCCTGCGAGCAACATGTCATCAATGTATAGCATGATGACCAAAATTTAATCTTTAGTCCTCTTAATGTAGAGGGTACTGTCAAGTAGGACTATTGTAAAAACCTTGTGCAACCGAGTATGCATGTATCTTCACATACCAGGCTTTGGGAGCCTTCTTAAGACCATACAAAGATTTTTTTCAATTTGCATCCTTTTGATTCTTGACCTTTTTGAACAAAACCATGGGGCTAAGATACATAGACCTCCTCATGTGCGAATCACTATTGAAAAAGACAATTTTGATATCCAATTGACTTGCATTCAAACCTTTATGTGGTGCTAATGTCATAATACTTTACGTGGTAGTCATACGACATATGGGGGCAAAGGTCTCACTATGGTCAATGCTATAAGATCCCTGACCCCACTGCGCAACGAATTCTGGGGTGCTAGTAGCAGAAGTAGCACTTCTTGCATGGGGCAGGGTCCCACACTCGGGGCCTCGCCCACGGATATTCTGACAAGAGACTAATCCATCGGTTTTTCCAAAATCGAACTTGAAAAAACTTCCTTTGCCCGGAAAGCACAGGCGATTCCACCAGGATAACTTTTCCCTAACATAGTCAAAAGCCTTAACTAACTGAACTGATCTGACCGAACTCGTAAGTTCCATAGTCAGATCAAGAGACATATTGCACTTGGATCATAAAGACCAACACTTTCTTCCTCATCGAGAGACACAGCCATTGATTCTTTTTCCATAGAACAATTTTTGTCCGGGATTTACTTCATCTATTGAACTAAACAGAAATTGAGTCTCGATTTATGGTTCCATCATTCCAGCCTAACCCCATCCAGTCCCATGGGTTAGCCAACCGCCCAACCACTGTAGTGAGGGATCCAGGTTAGGTTTTGTCCCGGGTACCAGGGAAAAGAGTTCCCAGGCCCCCTAGTCGGATGTTCATGCAAACATAAAACTAGTCACACCACTTAAACACCCAATATGAAATTGCCTTTTTCACATATTCAGCCATCTTTAAAACAATCATTTAATGAAACCATAGTATCACTGATCACAATCCTCCAAAATATCCGGTTGAATCTTAATTTCCAATCATTCCTTCATCTGAGTATCTATGACATCATTGGCAACCAGAACGCTCACCACCTGTCCACTCAAGGGCCTTTTCAATAGTTCCTAGCTCATAGTACTCGGCAATATAATCACTTATAAAAATAAAGATGGAATCTCCGTTGAAGATCAGCAAGATCAACCAATAGATCCAAATAAAAGAGCCATGGACTCATCCGTTGAGGACCAGCAAGATCAATCAACCAGATCCACGCCCGATTTCAGAAAATAACTCTTACTCCTTGTTCTAATATCTTCCACGACGCACGTGTGGGTATCTTCGACGAGACCCAGAGCAGCCCGAGCATCATATGGTCAGCACCCTCTAGGATCCTTCGCAGGTCACCTAGCGCTTCACTCATAGGCTGCTTCCTTGGTCCCTCATCCACCGTACCGGAAGCTCACATAAATTCCCATGTATGCTTAAATTTTTATGGTTTTTTTTTATGATTTTTATCTTCTCTAAATTGAATATGATGTTATGCCTCATTGAAAAAAGGCATTTCCCTCTCTTCTTTCGTAAATCCAACCATTCTTTATCCTAGATGAATGATTAATGGATAAAATCAAGTTTTTCATAATGTTTCACTTTCATAAGTAGAAAATGTTTACATTAGAATGATTTAAATACTCTTGGTGAACTTCCAATTAATTTTAGAGAATTAAAAATTGAAAAATGGTCAGCCATACAAAGGAGGTTATGGGGAAATTTTTTAAAATTGTGAAAAATAAGTTTTAAATTTTTTAATTCAAAAAGAGTAATTCCCATCGTATATGTATTCTTAAAGTGTTAATTTTCATCTTAGGTATAAGAAAATGCATACAAAAAATATTTTATTAAAAAAGTGTTTTCTTTAGAATTAAATTCCATGCTTAGAAGGAAGTATATTGAAATTGTTATTTTGATTATAAAAGTGTGATTTTCATCATAAATAATTTTTATGCATAAATAGATGCATAAAAGAAATTCTTTTATATTAAAAGAGTGATTTTCATCATAAATTATTTGTATGCATAAACATATGCATAAAAGATACTTTTTTATATTAAAAGTGTGATTTTCATCATAAATGATTTTTATGCATAAATAGATGCATAAAAGAAATTCTTTTATATTAAAAGAGTGATTTTTATCATAAATGATTTGTATGCATAAAAGATATTTTTTTATATTAAAAGTGTGATTTTCATCATAAATAATTTTTATGCATAAATAGATACATAAAAGAAATTCTTTTATATTAAAAGAGTGATTTTCATCATAAATGATTTGTATGCATAAAAGATATTTCTTTATATTAAAAGTGTGATTTTTATCATAAATGATTTATATGCATAAATAGATGCATAAAAGAAATTCTTTTATATTAAAAGAGTGATTTTCATCATAAATGATTTGTATGCATAAACATATACATAAAAGATATTTTTTTATATTAAAAGTGTGATTTTCATCATAAATGATTTATATGCATAAATAGATATATAAAAGAAATTCTTTTATATTAAAAGAGTGATTTCATCATCATAAATGATTTGTATACATAAACATATGCATAAAAGATATTTTTTTATATTAAAAGTGTGATTTTTATCATAAATAATTTTTATGCATAAATAGATGCATAAAAGAAATTCTTTTATATTAAAAGAGTGATTTTCATCATAAATGATTTGTATGCATAAACATATGCATAAAAGATATTTTTTATATTAAAAGAGTGATTTTCATCATAAATGATTTATATGCATAACAAAAATTCTTTTATATTAAAAGAGTGATTTTCATCACAAAATGATTTGTATGCATAAACATATGCATAAAAGATATTTTTTATATTAAAAGTGTGATTTTTATCATAAATGATTTATATGCATAAATAGATACATAAAAGAAATTCTTTTATATTAAAAGAGTGATTTTCATTATAAATAATTTGTATGCATAAACATATGCATAAAAGATATTTTTTATATTAAAAGTATGATTTTCATCATAAATGATTTATATACATAAATAGATGCATAAAAGAAATTCTTTTATATTAAAAGAGTGATTTTCATCATAAATGATTTGTATGCATAAACATAGGCATAAAAGATATTTTTTTATATTAAAAGTGTGATTTTCATCATAAATGATTTATATGCATAAATAATTGTATAAAAGAAATTCTTTTATATTAAAAGAGTGATTTTCATCATAAATGATTTGTACGCATAAACATATGCATAAAAGATATTTTTTAATATTAAAAGCGCGATTCTCATCATAAATGGTTTTTATGCATAAATAGATGCATAAAAGAAATTCTTTTATATTAAAAGAGTGATTTTCATCATAAATGATTTGTATGCATAAAAGATATTTTTAATATTAAAAGTGTGATTTTTATCATAAATGATTTATATGCATAAATAGATGCATAAAAGAAATTCTTTTATATTAAAAGAGTGATTTTCATCATAAATGATTTGTATGCATAAAAGATATTTTTTATATTAAAAGTGTGATTTTCATCATAAATGATTTATATGCATAAATAGATGCATAAAAGAAATTCTTTTATATTAAAAGAGTGATTTTCAAATCATAAATGATTTGTATGCATAAACATATGCATAAAAGATATTTTTTATATTAAAAGTGTGATTTTCATCATAAATGAAATTTATGCATAAATTAGATGCATAAGAGAATTTCTTTTATTCTAAAAGTATAATTCCTACTAAATTGGATTCATGCATGGAAAGATGCATAAAGAATTTATTTTAATCCAAAAGTATTATTCTCATCAATTTTGATTTTATGCATGAAGAGATGCATAAAGAATTTTATTTTTAATTCAAAAGAGTTATTTTCATCAATTTTGATTTTATGCATAAAGAATTTTTTTTTAAAATTCAAAAGAGTTCTTCTTATCAATATTGATTTTATGCATAGAAAGATGCATAAAAGATTTATTTTTATTTCGAAAGTATTATTTTCATTGAAATTAAATTTATGCATAGTTAGATGCATAAAAGATTTATTTTTATTTTGAAAGTGTTATTCTCATTAAAATAGAATTTATGCATAGTAAAATGCATAAAAGGTTTATTTTTAATTTGAAAGTGTTATTTTCCTTCAAATTGAACTTATGCCTAAATAGATGCATAAAAGGATTTTTATAAAAGTGTTATTCCTACTAAAGTTATCTTTATGCCTAATTAGATGCGTAAAGAATCTTTATATAAAAAAATAGAATTCTCCTACATTCTATAAATAGATATGATAAGATGTGATAGGAATCAGATAGATGTAAATGGATGTATGGATGTGAATGTGAATATGGATGTATGAATGTGAATGTGAATGTGGATGTGGATGTGGATGTATGGATGTAGATGCAGATGTGGATGTGGATGTATGAATGTGGATGTGAAAATGGATGTATGGATGTAGATGTGGATGTATGGATGTATGTATGTGGATGTGGATGTATGAATGAGGATGTGAAAATGGATGTATGGATATAGATGTGGATGTATGGATGTAGATGTGGATGTGGATGTGGATGTGGATGTATGTATGTGGATGTGGAAATGGATGTATGGATGTGGATGTGGATATGGATGTATGAATGTGGATGTGGATGTATGGATGTGGATATGGATGTGTGTATGAATGCGGATGTGGAACTAGATGTATGATGTGGATGTACAACTGTGGATGTGTATGTAGAATAATGAATGCGAATGTGTATGTGAAATGATGTGTCGTCGCTCGATATGAGTGAATGGATGAGATGTGATGACATGTGAATTGGGATGTGAATATATGGTATGTGATGTGAATGAATCTGAGGTGATGAGATGGAAAATCATGTGATTAGATGAGAATGAGTACATATATGAATGGAATGTGGAATAAGTAATGTGGACTGATGAGGGATAATATGGAAAGACGAGAGTTCAATATAGAAACTGTAATTGTGACCTGTTTGTAAATGACTGTTTTATGTCAAGAATGCTGGGGAAGCATTTTGACCGTCTTGTGATTAAGGTCATGGAGACTTAACTGATAAAGTTGCAACTTCTGAGGACGGAGAGTCAATGGAGGACGTCTCGCGTAGCAAGGTCGGCTGAGGTCTTGACTAGCCTCGGTTCGATTTTAATGGTGAGCTTCTGGTACGGTGGATGAGGGACCAAGGAAGCGGCCTATGAGTGAAGCGCTAGGTGACCTACGACGACGAAGGATCCTAGAGGGTGCTGACCATATGGTGTTCGGGCTCTGGGTCGCCGAAGATATTCACACGTGCATCGTGGAAGATATTGGAACAAGGAGTAAGAGTTGTTTTCTGAAACCGAGTATGGATCTGGTTGATTAACCTTGCTGGTCCTCAACTGATGAGTCCATAGCTCTCTTATATGGATCTGTTGATTAATCTTGTTGATCTTCAACGAGGATTCCATCTTGATTTTTATAAGTGAATATTTGCCGGGTACTATGAGCTAGGAACTATCGAGCGACGAGAAGGCCCCTGAGTGAACAGGTGGTGAGCGTTCTCGTTGCCAATGATGCCATAAATACTCCGATGAAGGAATGATTAGAAATTAAGATTCAACCGGATACTTGGAAGTTTATGATTAGTAACACTATGATTAACACTATGATTTCATTAAATGACTGATGTAAATACAATTGAATCTGGGAAAAAGGCAATTTCATATTGGGTGTGTAAGTGGTGGTGTGACTGGAGTTAAATTTGCTTGAAAATCTAGCTAGGGGGCCTAGGAACTCTTTTCCCTGGTGGGACTGGATGGGGTTAGGCTGGACTGATGGATCCGTTAAATGAGACTCCTTTCTATTATTACGATAGATGAAGTAAATCCTAGATAGTAATTGTTCTATGGATAGGAATCGAATCAATGGAAGAATACTTGAATGTCACCAGGTACAATGAGAAGAGCAAAATGGCTCTTACAAGGCTGAAGATAGTGAAGACAGCTAGAGTGGCATGGAGAAACCACTGTAAGACAAACCGTCTCGACCGAAATACCCAAACCTCGACCGATCTCAAGGCTTACCTTAGAAAGAGGTTTTATCCCCGAGGCTTTCTTGAAACTAAGATGAATGAGTTCTTGGAACTAAAGCAGGAAAACCGGACAATTGAAGAGTAACATCAGGCTTTTGCCCTTCTCCTTAAATATTCCCCTCAATTGGATGAAGAGCAGCTGATGGGCTAGGTTCATTCGGGGAATGAACGAGCCATTGGATACTTTAGTCAAGAATGCCAAACCTATTTCCATGGCCGAAACAGTTCTGATGGCGAAGGATTTCGCCAACCAAAGCCTTTGATGTCAAAGTCCCAAAGAGAGTTATTTCCAAATCGGCCGTCCACTTCTAAGGCAGTAACGCTGGAAGTGATTGAAGAAGAAGAAGAAGATGAAAGAGATCATACTCCACCTCCTGCGAGATGAGGACATCTCGCGTTTTTTAAGTGGGGTAGAATGTAAGATTCCTCCCTAGCCTCTCAGGATGTCCAGTATCTTCCCCTGTAGTCAAATCCCTCTTCAGAAATATAAAAGATCTTGTTTGGCCTAGAGAGAGAAAATCTTCTAGAGAGTGATAATTTAGTTTTTAAATATTTTTGGATGGAAAAATATCTCTTCTTATTAAAATAAGTTCCCCCGAAACAGAAGTTCAAAATGATTTTCAGAAGGTATCAACTTTAATTTGTTCAAGAGGCCTTATCCTGAGGGTCAAGATTTTTTCAAAATTTTAAATTAAGGTTCCTATGGACCAATAAGATTTATCCAAATGTAGAGAGGAGATAAATGGAAGAATAAAAGGAAAATCTCCCAAAAATGAGTAAATACTCACATAAAATGAAGAGTTGGCTAAGGACAAGGTTAATAGTTAAAAAAGAGAGATATTTAGAAGAAATGATGCATTTTTGACATCTCAGTATGGGGAATTTTCCTCATGAAGGAGGCACCTACTTCACATGCTTGAATGAGTTTTAAACTAAAAAATAATGTGATATTTTTATCTCTCCTCTCTCTTGGATCAAACCAAATCAAAAAGGAATCAAACCGAATAAAAAAGGAACCAAATCGACGAATAAAAAAGGAACCAAATCGAATTAAAAAAAGAACCAAACTAGGTCCAAATCTAGTCCAAATTCAACCAAACTGAATCTGGAAAATTCTAGGAATCAGTTGGTCTTGGTTAGAGCCTCCCTCTCCTATAAATAGAACCTGAGCCCTTTGTAAAAAAATAGGAGAATTATACTATGCCCGAATTATGCTGAAATAATGATAATTTTTACTATTCTCTAAAATTCTCTCCAAATTAAAGAAATTGAAGCTTCCCTCCTTCTTCAATCTCCATTGGTGGCTCCATCAGCATACCAAACCAATTGATTGGCTGGGGGCCTCTACCGTGATCAAAGAATCAAGTAATTTGTAAGGTAAAGTGTGAATTTTGATCTTTTCCATAATTTCTCAATGTTTCTCTCTTCTCAACCCCTCTCAAGCTTAAGAAGCTTAATTGGAATGGCTTTTTAATGCTATTGAAGTTAATTGATGAACGAAAGTAAGGAAATACATAAATTCCCATGTATGCTTAATTTTTATGGTTTTTTTTTATGATTTTTGTCTTCTCTAAATTGAATATGATGTTATGCCTCATTGAAAAAAGGCATTCCCCTCTCTTCTTTAGTAAATCCAACCATTCTTTATCTAAGCTGAATGATTAATGGATAAAATCAAGTTTTTCATAATGTTTTGCTTTCATAAGTAGAAAATGTTTACATTAGAATGATTTAAATACTCTTGGTGAACTTCCAATTAATTTTAGAGAATTAAAAATTGAAAAATGGTCAGCCATACAAAGGAGGTTATGGCAAAATTTTCTAAAATTGTGAAAAATAAGTTTTAATTTTTTTTAATTCAAAAAGAGTAATTCCCATCGTATATGTATTCTTAAAGTGTTAATTTTCATCCTAGGTATAAGAAAATGCATACTAAAAATATTTTATCAAAAAAGTGTTACTTTCTTTAGAATTAAATTCCATGCATGGAAGTATATTGAAATTATTATTTTGATTATAAAAGTGTGATTTTCATCATAAATGATTTTTATGCATAAATAGATGTATAAAAGAAATTCTTTTATATTAAAAGAGTGATTTTCATCATAAATTATTTGTATGCATAAACATATGCATAAAAGATATTTTTTTATATTAAAAGTGTGATTTTCATCATACATGATTTTTATGCATAAATAGATGCATAAAAGAAATTCTTTGGATTAAAAGAGTGATTTTCATCATAAATGATTTGTATGCATAAACATATGCATAAAAGATATTTTTTTATATTAAAAATATGATTTTTATCATAAATAATTTTTATGCATAAAAGAAATGCTTTTATATTAAAAGAGTGATTTTCATCATAAATGATTTGTATGCATAAACATATGCATAAAAGATATTTTTTTATATTAAAAGTGTGATTTTCATCATAAATGATTTATATGCATAAATAGATGCATAAAAGAAATTCTTTTATATTAAAAGAGTGATTTTCATCATAAATGATTTGTATGCATAAACATATGCATAAAAGATATTTTTTATATTAAAAGTGTGATTTTCATCATAAATAATTTATATGCATAAATAGATGCATAAAAGAAATTCTTTTATATTAAAAGAGTGATTTTCATCATAAATGATTTGTCTGCATAAACATATGCATACAAGATATTTTTTTATATTAAAAGTGTGATTTTCATCATAAATGATTTTTATGCATAAATAGATGCATAAAAGAAATTCTTTTATATAAAAAGAGTGATTTTCATCATAAATGATTTGTATGCATAAAAGATATTTTTTATATTAAAAGTGTGATTTTTATCATAAATAATTTAGATGCATAAAAGAAATTATTTTATATTTAAAGAGTAATTTTCATCATAAATGATTTGTATTCATAAACATATGCATAAAAGATATTTTATTATATTAAAAGTGTGATTTTCATTATAAATGATTTTTATGCATAAATAGATGCATAAAAGAAATTCTTTTATATTAAAAGAGTGATTTTTATCATAAATGATTTGTATGCATAAAAGATATTTTTTAATATTAAAAGTGTGATTTTCATCATAAATGATTTATATGCATAAAAGAAATTCTTTTATATTAAAAGAGTGATTTTCACATAAATGATTTGTATGCATAAACATATGCATAAAAGATTTTTTTTAATATTAAAAGTGTGATTTTCATCATAAATGGATTTTATGCATAAATTAGATGCACAAGAGAAATTCTTTTATTCTAAAAGTATAATTCCTACTAAATTGGATTTATGCATGGAAAGATGCATAAAGAATTTATTTTAATCCAAAAGTGTTATTCTCATCAATTTTGATTTTATGCATAAATAGATGCATAAAGAATTTTATTTTTAATTCAAAAGAGTTATTTTCATCAATTGTGATTTTATGCATAGACAGATGCATAAAGAATTTTATTTTTAATTCAAAAGAGTTCTTCTTATCAATATTGATTTTATGCATAGAAAGATGCATAAAAGATTTATTTTTATTTCGAAAGTATTATTTTCATTGAAATTAAATTTATGCATAGTTAGATGCATAAAAGATTTATTTTTATTTTGAAAGTGTTATTCTCATTAAAATGAAATTTATGCATAGTAAAATGCATAAAAGGTTTATTTTTAATTCGAAAGTGTTATTTTCCTTCAAATTGAACTTAGGCCTAAATAGATGCATAAAAGGATTTTTATAAAAGTGTTGTTCCTAGGAAAGTTGTCTTTATGCGTAAAGAATCTTTATATAAAAAAAATAGAATTCTCCTACATTCTATAAATAGATGTGATAAGATGTGATAGGAATCAGATAGATGTAAATGGATGTATGGATGTGAATGTGAATATGGATGTATGAATGTGAATGTGGATGTGGATGTGGATGTATGGATGTAGATGCGGATGTGGATGTATGTATGTGGATGTGGATGTATGAATGTGGATGTAAAAATGGATGTATGGATGTAGATGTGGATGTATGGATGTGGATGAGAATGTGGATGTATGGATGTATGTATGTGGATGTGGATGTATGAATGAGGATGTGAAAATGGATGTATGTATGTAGATGTGGATGTGGATGTATGGATGTAGATGTGGATGTGGATGTATGTATGTGGATGTGGATGTGGAAATGGATGTATGGATGTGGATATGGATGTATCAATGTGGATGTGGATGTATGGATGTGGATGTATGAATGAGGATGTGAAAATGGATGTATGGATGTAGATGTGGATGTGGATATATGTATGTGGATGTGGATGTGGATGTGGATATGGATGTATGAATGTGGATGTGAATGTATGGATGTGGATGTGAATGTATGGATGTGTATGTATGAATGCGGATGTGGAATTAGATGTATGATGTGGATGTACAACTGTGGATGTATATGTAGAATAATGAATGCGAGTGTGTATTTGAAATGATGTGTCATCGATATGAGTGAATGGATGAGATGTGATGACATGTGAATTGGGATGTGAATATATGATATCCTAAATCCATAACCGCCAAAATCTCTCCCTAGCCACCTTGGCCAATGCACCCTCACCCTCTGCAAGGTGTAGCCTATGAAATCCTCCAAGGGGTGCTCCGATCTCTCTAATCTGCAATGTAATCCAAGAGAAAAAGTGAGCAAATAAATATCCTCATCTACTCCATAGACCTCCACAAGAATATCGTGTCTGGTAAACACGCCTAGCCATATCGGCGGGGGGGGGGGGGGGGGGGGGGGGGGCGGAGTTAGCCACTCTCGAGGAATAGCTGAGTTAATGTTGAGCCTGTCTCTACCTTAGATCCCTGTGCCAGGCCTCTCTCCTGCTCCTCCTGAGATAACTTCTTGTGTGCAGCCCAATCACCAAGAGACTTGGCTAGTCCCATGCTCAAGGCGCCCCAGGATATGTGCGGTTGGGCCCCTAGCATGTGGCAACTGGGTAAACAGATCAGGGGGTTCCAGATCAGTACTCCTCTAAGGCCACTGGAACAATCTGTCTGAGGGCTGCTTGAGATGATCCCAAACACAAAGTTGACTGGATGCTAATCTATCCTCAAAGGCAGGACTAAAACTACGAGCTTGCATCTCTGTGAAGATCCATCTAGTACTCTGCGGCCCCACGGGCCCCAAGGCTCGGAGTGCGGGCTAAAATCCGGGCCAAGAGGAAATCCTTCCAAGGCTCACCACTGGGTTGGAGTTGTCTAACAATGACCAACAGGGCATGACTTTGTATAGTTGGATCAATGAGACCTAGCCCCTCTCTGCTACATGGCTGAATGATCACTCTACATGCCACCTTGGCTAGCCTCCCATCACTTCCAGCCCACAAGAAGTTTTGGATCAAATGTTGTACTTGGCTAATACAAGCCCGAGAAAAGGCCTAGCACAAGGTGATGTACCACATGGTGGGAAGCAGTACTTGGTTCGCCACCACCACCACTCTGGCCTCCGCAAGTGATAGCCTCACTGAGCTCCAATATAGAAGCTTCTTCCAAATACTTAGAAGAAGTGGAGTGAGGTACTACTGCTCGAGAGATATCAATGCCAACCTGGAAGCCGAGTATCGGACTGGAGCCCCTCGAGATCCACTAGAAAGCCTCAACTGATTGCCAAGTCGGTGTGGGTGTTGAGCCTACTCAAAAACCACATGACTTGTGCCAGTTGATATGTGCTCCTGTTGCATGGCACAAAATCTCTATCACCTCCGTGAATCTCTGGAGATTCCCAACATCTCCAGCAAGGTAGGCTACTGTGTGGTCTGCAAACTCTGAGTCTAGCAACTCCTCTATGTGTGGAGAGGAAGGCACAATCCCTAAAGTTCAGTCTCCTGGGTGGAGAGAAAACTACTCATGGCTTCGGCGACAAATAGAAAGAGGTATGGTGCAAGAGGACAACCTTGTCGAACCGAGCGGGAAAGGGGAAATCTATCGCCTTGAACTTGGTTGTGAGATGCTGAAAAAAGTACTAAGACTCCACGACTTCACTCCATGGTGGAGAATCCCATCTGGCTCATAGTTCCCTCTAGAAAGCTCCAATCCACCCTATCATAAGCTTTCTCTCAAAGTCAAGGAGTAGCACAACGAGGTCCTGCTTCGCATCCTGGCCGAAGTTGTCGCCTCCCAAAAGGTAAAGATGTTTTCCAAAATACTTCGATCCTGAACAAAACCAGTGTGAGTGTCATGGATCAAGTCTGGAGGGAAGGCGAAAGTCACTTGTTGATGGTCTTGGCCAAAATCTTGTAGGCCATCCTTAGAAGGTGATGGGACTCCATTACCGGATCTCCAATCTATCACCACCCTCCTTGGAAATCAAATGTATCAAGCCCACTGTGAGCCTCTCTGGCATGGCACTTGTGAGCATAATCTCATTGAAGGCAACACGAAGGCCACCTTCCATGAGGTCCCAATACATTGGGCAAAGCATTAGAGGAGAATCAGACTCCAAAGTTTCCAAATCACTATAATATTGGCAGAAGCATTAGGTACATAATGTTGCAAAAATACTAGGAAAACAAAATCACTACAATGCAATAAGGTTCCAACAATTGGACATGATGACCCCTATCACATTGTAGTGATTTGGAAAGGTTTTCAAATCACTATAACATTGGCGAGAAGCATTAGGGGAGAATTGGCCTCGAATTTTGGCCTTTTTTCTCTAGAGAGAAAAAGAGTTTGGACCAACAAGAAGAGAGCCCTAAGAAAACAAAAACACTACAACATGATAAGGATCCAACAATTGAACATGACAACCCTATTGTGTTGTAGTGATTTGCCAAATCACTACGACACGATAAGGGTCCAAAAATTGGACATGACGACCCCTATCACGTTGTAGTGATTTGGTAAAGTTTCTAAATATCACTGCAACACTAGCGGAAGAATTAGGGGAGAATTAGATTCCAAACTTTTCATATCACTACAACACTGGCAAAAGCATTAGGTGTATAATGTTACCAAAAGGCTAGGAAAACAAAATCACTACTACGACGCAATAAGGGTGAAATATATATATATATATATATATATGTATGTATGTATGTATGTATGTATCTATGTATGTATGTATAACTTGAGTTTTAAAACCTTAAAGTTTTATATTATGATCTCTTTAAACTAAGTTCAAGGGCTTTTGAATATCTGAGACATAAATTTTAAAAAATGGATCAATATATTTTAAAAAATAGTATTATCAAAATTAATTTTTCAAATAAAGACAAACAAATACTTTCAAGATCCTTCTAACATTGCTTTTATAAAGGATTTCAAGGTCTACAAGCAACATGAGACTTTCAAAGTTTTGTCGAGAGTCGCTTTTTACAGAATTCATCAAGGGTTCTTATTCTTCACGACCATGACGACGGCAACTTCTCTTCGAGCAAGAGGGTGTTTCTCAACATCAAGGTATTTATGATAATCTAGGTATACCTAAATCTCTTGAAAAATCAAAGTCTATTACATTGGAATAATGATGATTAATGATAATGAAGAACAAGACTATCAACGACTACTCCGACCTTTAAGCTTGTCATCAAGAAATTATTACCTTGGTTATCTTCTTCCACAAATTTTTAACTCTTTTAACGGCCTCTTCAACGAGTTATGATTTGTATTTATTTCAGAGTTAACGAGTCATCTTCTATGTCAGCAATATTCTCGAGTTTTTTAATATTTTTGGATCCATGATTAGTAATTGTTGATTTTTGGACATCAACAAATATTATTCTTCCTACTCTTCCACTTGTGAACTTTCAATGTTTTACGAATTGCGGGTAAAAGCTAAGTAATAATTACACTTTTTACATTTTATAAATTAACAATTGAAGTGTCTAATGATTTACCAGTTAACTATTCGCTTTGTACAATTTGATTATTTTCATAAAATTAAAATTATTATTTGTCGATTTGTTTTCTTCTATTTTGCAGTCTAACCTAGGTAAGTTTCTCCAATTTGTTTTCTTCTATTTTGCAGTCTAACCTAGGTAAGTTTCTCCAATTTTTATAATTTTAATCATCGACAAAGTAAAACGTCACATATGCTTATAATATTTTTGTCCTTTTAATGATTTATTTTGTAACAAAGCTATCCGACACTTACAAGTAAGTGACTACCCTCTATAACTTAGTAAATAATTCTTTCAATATTTTTATGTAAGTTTTATCTTTTAGACAATGATCTAAGCACCTTCAAAGTAAGCTTCTCATTCCTATACTTTCAATAGTGATCATGCTTAAATACATTAGGAATTTTTTGGACCCAAAGAGGGCCTCTTGGATTAACTTTTGATTAGGAATGGACCAATAGGAAGAGGGCTGGGTGCACATTTTTGACTTCTTTGATCCTAGGGGGCCTAGGCTTTGGTTTGCTAATGGGGCCTAATTACTACTCTTGTCCCCCTACCTCTTGGGCCCAAACTTAGAGGTCCCCCCCACCTAGAATCATGTAGATTAAAAACCCTAAAAATTGAAAATTTTTAATTTTTTCCCAAAAGTGTGTTTTCCCTCTCAAACTTCCCTCCAACATACTCTAGGTTTGGAAAGCTCATTTTGAACCTCTTTCTTCCTCTTCTAAGCTCTCCATTGCTGGAGAAACTCCATGCGAGAGCGAAAGGGGCTCTTCTTATCAGCAACTCAGTGTTCCTCTGATAAAACTTGATTTCTTGTAGAGCCCTATGCCCTTGGTGCATCCTTCTCCTTGGAGCTCTCTGTGTTGTGTTAATGCGTTAGCGAGGTTGGGACTTCCTTGGCTTGAAGAGCCTGACCTTTCTACGCTTGCGCGCACTTGCAAGAACCTCCTCTTGGTCTCTCTCATAGTGTGAATCCTCCTCCTCCTGTTGCTGTGGTACCCGTGTATCACGTTCCTCCTGGGTAGGTAGGGGACCCTGTTCTGGTAGTAGGGTCTTGCCACCTATGGTGCTGCGCAATGTAGGAATGTTTTCACCAACCCAGTCGAACTGCTCATCATCGGCCTCTCTGTCTTGATCTCTGGGGTGGCTGCATTGTGGGGTCTTCTTCACATGCTTGCTCCCACTAGAAGGGCTTGCATGTGTGTGCATTGGTGTTGCTGTGGGAGGAGGGTTGGACTATAGTGATCCCATTGGGCGTGTCTTAGAATCCAAGGGGTCACTCTCTTCCGTGGTGTCGCCAGTATGTGGTCGTTGGGTGCCTTGCACTGTGTTTTGTGAAGGCATGGTAACACGTGTGGTGTTCTTGGTGCGTGCCATATCCATGTATGACTATGCTAACGTCGTGATGTGCTGGTGTCCTTACGTGGGTGTCTACGTAGATCTTGAGCTCAAGCTCTCTAAAAAAGTGAAATGAAAATGAAGTGAGAGAAGGAACTATTAATAGTTTTTTTTAAGGGTAAAAAAAACCTAACTAAACTTATTTTCTTAGCCTTATTACATCTAGATTTATGCTGGTGCATGCACAACCCAATGCCTCCCTTGTGTCCTCATTCGTGCATAGCAAGTACCATGCCTATGGGGAGCATTGGTCTGCAACCATTCAAGCTGAGCATGACTTTTTGCAGCCTTGTGTGCCTCTTGCGCAAGCTTAGATTGTTGGGCCCGCTTCCTAACCAATACCCTTCCAAAGGTTGTGCGATAAAACCAATTGAACATCTCTTGTAGATAGTTTGTATGTGTTCCTCTTGTAGAAGCTCCACCTCCATGTCTTGTATTTTTGAAATAAACCCCTCTTGCTTTATAATGTGATTTCTCCATCCCTTGGGTACTCCACATGTCGAGCGATCCATACTTGTTCATGAAATACGCACCATGCGCATAAACTATGTGCTATACGCATGACAATAGAATTTAATTGCAAAAAGTCAAGGAGGTTAAAACACCAGTTTATTTTTTTATTGTACAACTTACCATATAGTGTGTTACTTTACTCTCTCCCCAAGCACCTATGGTGAATTCTATGATATGTTTGGAATGATGCTCGTTCTTGGGCAGTTGTGCTACTTTGATTCATAATTCGAACCATGTTATTGAAATTTATCCAAAGCTGTTTGCATATATTTACAAGAGCTGGCATTGGACAATCTACATTTGTGGTGATTGCACTTGGATAGAGATGCCCATCAACCTAAAGATCTACATTTTTCTCTTTAGCTATCCTACGAGCTTGGATAGATTGTGCATTGGTAGGATGGGTTTTTTTAGAGCTGCCATAATCTTCAGGAATACAAATGTGTAAATCAACCTTCCGTTTTCTAGCTTCACAAGGGGCTACACACACAGCTTGCAAAGGCTCCATAGCTAAGCAGAGGAAGAAGCTAAAGCATAGAGATCCTCAGAGGGAGAGAGAGAGAGAGAGAGAGAGAGAGAGAGAGAGTGAGTGAGAGAGACTGTTAAAACTTTGCTGTTGTTGTAGGTTTAACACAAATCTGTTTTTCTAAGTAGAAAATGATATTTTTGATATACAAATATATTAACATGGAGTTTTTCATCAATAAATTACATTTATGAGAAAAATTAAAAAATAATAATTTTTGGGGTATCCACAATTTCGGGATCTCATGGATGTAGTGGTTCCTGATAGTTAGTTATGTTTATGGGGTTGTGGGGACCTGACAGTTAGTTATGGATGTACATGCTTTTGACGTGACCCTTGAATTACAAGCTTTTTGGAGGGAAAAAATTATTTTCATCATACATATAGGTTGGGTGGTGAAATTTTCACCTCAAAATGAAAAAAAATAAAAAATAGAAAAATTTCACTTTTTGGGGTCTACCTAAATACGAGAATGTTTGCTGATGTGGAAGGGAGATATGGTGGGAGTTAATGAGAGGAGATTTCAAACTGACAAGAAAGATTCAATTTGTAGAGAGTGAAGATAAAAAATTCAAAAAGTAAGAAAGTATGAGAAAAGTCAAAAAGTAAGAGAGTATGAGAATATTCCCTTTAAAAAGTGAAACTAGGGGGGTATGGCTGATGTGGCAAGGCAAAAAACAGGGCTCATCATAGCCTTTGTCTCTCTTAAGCCCAGCTTTTTAAGCTCTAATCCCTTAAAATTAGGAATCCTTAGGAGGCCCTTTTTGGGTCCAAAAAATTCCTAATGTATTTATGCATAGAATTTCAAACCATATTAATATAAATTTTCTTATAAAGTTATAATTTAATATAACCCTAGTTACATTTGGAAGAATTATTATATTTCAATCCATTCGCATTGCTTTCTTATTTTTCTCAACATAGAACATCATTGCAATCGAATATATAAAAGGTACGACTCTCTTACGCTTAACTTAACCTTATGATTACTAAGTTTCATATTTATTATTCAAGTTAATTTCAACTACAAATCAAAATTAATCTTTCATCAACTACGCTTAACTTAACCTTATGATTACTAAGTTTCATATTTATTATTCAAGTTAATTTCAACTACAAATCAAAATTAATCTTTCATCAACTACGCTTAACTTAACCTTATGATTACTAAGTTTCATATTTATTATTCAAGTTAATTTCAACTACAAATCAAAATTAATCTTTCATCATCTAGATTTGTTTACTTAATCAAGATTGTTAGGAATTGTTACTAGTCATTCGTATTTATATTTTTGTTTAAACTTTTGATGTATTCAATCAAATTTATCTACTCTTCATTTGTAATCTCACACCCTCTCAACTCAAGGTTAGTATTTCCTATCCTTATATCCATAATGAATTTATCTTCTATTCTTATAATGATTAGTCTCTCATGAATTATTTTTAACAACTCACATGTCTTTAGAGTGTTAAAATTCTTTTTGACAAATAATTTCAATAACACCACAATGATGGAGGTATATATATATTCACTTTCTTTTATAAAACTTCTTCATAAGTATTTCTATAATATTTTTACAACCTAAGAACCTAACTAATAAACCATAGATTCAACATTAAGACAAATTTAAGTTCAATAAATTAAATAAATTTTCAGGATAAAGAAAATTTGTGTCGGAATTTAAGTTTAAGAGGGAATTGAAACTTCTATTCTGAAGGAAGTGATGTATGCGATTAATCTAGTGGCATGGGACATCAGATTGGTTTCATATACTTACTCCAGACACATTTATGTCTTCTATCTTTTACCATCCTTTGTGTGTATGTGCAACGTGCCTATGTGGTATGGGATATTTAGACTCATTTTACATACGTTCATTTGATTGGTTCATTGCATATACATTATGTGTAGATCTAGTTTGCCAAACTAATCATGAAGCCATCCTCTCATGCATTTACGCAACTATATATCGGGGAGGCCCATATATAGCATGCCTATGGGTCTCCAATGTTTTCTTCAGTTGGTTTGTATATGGAGGAGTAAATCCAGGGTTACTTACGCCTGGCAAACATGTGTACGGCTATTATTTGAATACTTATGGGTTGTCTATATCTCAAGATGATGTTGGGATTAATTGATGGGTTCAATTAATTGTTTAACTAACGTGGACAATGTCTATGAGTATAGCCAACAAAATGTGTGAGGGTACCAATTGAGGTGTCGCACTGCATGAGATGTGCGAGGATACCAGTTGAGGTGTCGCATTGCATGAGATGTGTGAGGGTACCGATTGAGGTGTCGCATTGCATGAGATGTGCGAGGGTACCGATTGAGGTGTCGTATGGCTGGGATTGAGTGGTGGTGTGAAGATGGTGATCACTCGTATAATTTTTCTTAAACATGTATTAGAATTTTATGTCATCTATAGCATTTCATGTTGATAGTTTATTTTGTGGATATTACTTGTGATTTGATGATGAGTGTTATGACATCGATACCTACGAGCATAATCTTGTTATTAGAGCATTTTCTTTTGCACAACTGAGAACAGTTGCTTCCTTAAACGGGAGAATTGTTATAGGTATATATTTTATCATATTTTTTATGAATTAATAATCATAGAAAAATATGCTTGATTTAATGTGTATAGGAACCAACTTAATGGAACATGTGAATGTGCACAAGATTATTATAGATGTGCAAGTGTGCACAAAGCTATTTCATGTGTAAAGGCCCAATATCATTTACATTTAGGCAAAAGGCTTTTATATATACAAACCTTAGGAACTATCATATGGCTAATAATATGTAAAGCAATATCCAAAAATGGAAAAAACAAGCCCAAATTGTACGCACATCTATTATTAGCTCCTTGGGCTATTTTTATGAATACAATTCTCTAAATGCTCATGGAAGTGGAGCTACATGGCATGGGGGAGAGAAATTGCTCCCAATCTTGTGCTCTTTTATTTTTATGCTCTTGATTTATGCTATGGTGTTTATGGTTTATTTCTTCTATTATTTAATTTGTGGAATATTCTAATCTCCATGTACCATGGTCCTGTAGAATTTATCCCAAGATGAAATAAAACACTCTAATCTAATCAATTTTTCACTTCTAAAGAGTAATCAATAGGAAAAGTTTAACTCAATGTATTTGTTACTCATTTTAGGATAAAGAAAGGTTGAAATTCTTAATGAAGAGAAGGGGGAAGCCTTTTCATCAAGGCTTATAATCCATAATCACATTAGAAAGCAAAGAATTTAGAAAACCATAGATTAGAATTAAAAAAAAGTAGAATTAATAACTTACATGGAGTTTTGTGAGCTTTCCTTTGGCTTGAGGGATTGAGGGTTCTACTCTTGTTTGGATCAAGAGTGGCCACCAATTCTTTGTAGAGGAATTAGTAAAAAACAAGTGAATTATCAAGTGAATTCAATGTTTTTGGCTCTGGGGAGGAGTAGAGTAACAGTGCATAAACACTATTAAGCTTTTACAAAGAGGGAGGCTTTTATTTATAGGAAAAAGTGAGCCTCAAACCAAGCAAACTGATTCTAGAATTTTCCAGATCAGTTTGGTCAATTTTTGACTATTTTTGGGTCAGTTCAGCTTACTTTTTGGAACTAGACTTGAATTAGGAGAGAGGAGAGATGAAATATCTCATTTTATTGATTTAAATGGAAAGAAATGATGAGAAAAAAAGGCACCTCCTTCATGAGGGGGAATCCCCATTTTGAGGTGTCAAAAATCAATTTTTAAACTATTTTCCTTGGTCCTTAGTCCACTCTTCATCTTATGTGAGTATTTACTCATTTTTGGGGGGGTTTTCTTTATTTCTTCAATTTATCTCCTCCTACATTTGGATTCTCAGAACCTTAATCCAAAATTTTCAGAAAATCTGGACCCTTAGGCTAAGGTCTTTTGAGCATATTATAATTTATTTCTAATGCACCGTAGGAAATTCTTTTTAAACTTCTGTTTTGGGGAAATTTAGTTTAATAAAAAAGGATATTTTTTCATCCAAAGATATCTAAAAACTAAGTTACCTCTCTCTAGAATATTTTCTCTCTCTAGGTAGAAACAAGATCTTTTAGTATTCTGAAAAGGGGATTGATTACAGGGGAAGAAACAAGACATCTTGAGGGGCTGGGGAGGAATCTTACAAATATAATGAAAATCCTTCTTTTAGCATTTAGAATATTTATGTATAGAATATCATGAAAATTCCTCTTTTGTCATTATAATATTTTTGCATAACATACATAAATATTTGTACATAAAAATATCATGAAACTTTCCCTTTTAGCAATATATTACTTATGCATCAGAATCCATAGATATAAACAAAAAATATACTCATGAGTCCACTTTTGGACATAAGAATATATACCTATATTCATAGTTGCTAACTTAAATGATTTAATTCCACCCATGAGTCTACATGGATATCCTCATCCATGGGCTAGACACTATCTTCATGGCTATTCTAAGTTTAGAAGATGGGATAGCTTAGTTAAAGCTCATCCACATAAAGCCCATGTTCATAATCTAGACATCATTATAAACCCTAAACCAAGTATTAGGCATGAGGGTTAACATCTTAACCATTAATCATCTTCTTTATTTAGAAAGTTGGATTTAAGAGATAACCATGAAAGTAGCATGCTTCCAAGCATGTGGAAGAAAAGAGGAAATAGATTCATCCTTCATGGATGCATAACCAAAAAGAAAGATTATCTTCATTCTAAACATGCGTATTAATCATAAATCATGACCATAGGCATGAAAGATTAGCATATAAACCAACTCCACATGGTTTAAGAGAAGAACCATGGATTAGAGAGATTTCAAAACATATGGAAGAGAAAAGAAGAATTCCTAATGCTTAAGAAAGAGATTAAACATCTACTCAATCCATAAAGCAAGACTTAGAGAAGAGAATCATGCATCTTCATGCTTTCAAAGCATGTAGAGGAGAAGAAGATAGTATAAGCATCATTGTTTAGGTTTACCCTTCGTGTGACCTTGGTTCTTGAGCTTGTAAGTAGATGTGTAGCCCTCAAGGAAGAGGCTTGTTTACCAAGAGAAGAGGGTAGTCTTCAAGAGAAGAGGGTAGTCTTCAAGAGAAGAAGAGGTCTTAAAGAGAGAAAATCTTACCTTTTCAAGAGAGGGTTCACCTTCAAGAGAAGAGGCTAGACCACCATGGGAGGATTAGCCTTCAAGAGAAGAGAGGTTTAGTGAAGCACCAAAGCTTCACAATAGGGAGGCAAGGAAGAGGGATGAAGGAAATACACTAAAATGAACTTAACACCAACATGAGAATACACTAAGATGAAAATACAAAGGAATAGGGTTTTATTTATAGGTGAGGGAGGCCACCAAGCAAGCCCATCTGGGATCTAGAGGCTTCCAGCTTTAGTTTGGGCCAAATTGGACAAGATTTAGACTAGTTATGCCCACTTTTTTATCTAGCTTGGAAGAGGAGAGATGAGAGATGAAATATCCCATGCTTTTGGAGTATTTTTGAATAAAACAATGGGGGGGTTTGATGGGACTTCTAGGATCCTCCTTGAAGCTTGCTTTCCACTCCCTTGAGGTGTCAAAAGGACTACAGAAAGTCTCCTTTACATATCAGAAACTCATGATTATGAAATCTCCACCTCATGTGAACCTTTCTTTACTATTTTTTTGAGATTACCAAAATTTTTCCATTTTTATTTTAAATCCTATTTTCCTATTTGTTGGAATAAAAATATCACATTTTTAAATTCAAAATATTTTAATAAGGGTTAGAACTTTGAACTCGGGGGGGGGGGGGGGGGGGGAGGGGAGGGGGGGTCTCCTTGGTTCACCCACCATCCAAATCTAATGCAACTTAGATAGACTAAAATTTTGTTTCAGGGGATCACTTCCTATTGGCTGGAAGAAGATACTTATTTTATTACCTTTCCCTAGAATATTTTCTCTCTCTAGGCCAAAAACAAGGGAAAACAATGCCTTTTTGCATTTTGAAAAGGGGATGATCACTAGCAACAACTGAAAGGAGAACTTACACATCTTAAAGAGCTAGGGAGGAATCTTACATCCTCTCCCACTTGAAAAACACATGATGCCCTCATCTCGAAAAGTGGGGGTAATCCTTTACCAGTTCATCTTATTTTTCCCAAGTGGTGTCCTCCAAAGGGTAGAACTTCCACTTAACCAAAAATTCTCTAAGGACTTTCTTCTTGAGAGCCTTCTCCCGAACATCTAGGATTTCTTTGGGTTGGAGTTCCATCTGACCTTGAGTTGGAAAAGTCAACTGCTCATCATCTAACACATGACTATGGCTGGGTACATACTTCTTAAGCAAATTGACATGAAACACATCATGTACCTTCAGATGCGGATGTAGAAGACGTTCATAGACTAGATCTTTCTTTGTAACGATGCCCAGTCCACAGTATCTAGAAGATAGCTTCTTGTACTTCCCTAGAGATAAAGAACTTCTTTTGGTTTGTACTCGAATGCAGACCATATCTAATTCTTCAAACACTCTATCCGTTCTCTTCTTATCAGCATACTACTTTTGTCTACCCTGGGCTGCCTGAATATCCTTACGGATTGACTGCATCTGCTTCTCCATATCATCTAGCATCTGTCTGGAGGACAGCTCGACCAACCCTGATCAATGGTTTAGACCAAGTTAATGGTGTGAGGCAATCTTGTCCGACAGAGATTTGAAGGGCTCATCCTGATACTTCAGTGATAAGAGGCATTATAAGCAAACTCAACTAGATGCAAGTAGCTTAACCACTTCCTGGGTTCTCTGCCACATCATGACTAAAGGATATCTTCTATCACTTGGTTTACTCTTTCTGTCTAGCCATCTGTCTCGGGGTGATAGGCTGTACTGAGATCTAGAAAAGTTCCTACTACTTCGAAGAATGCAGTCCAGAACCTTAACATAAACTTAGGGTCTCGATTGCTCACTATCCTTCTGGGTAATCCATGCAACTTGAAAAATCTCTTTGAGGAAGACTCAAGCAACATCTATTGCAATGTAGGTTTCTTTTACTGGAATCAGATGGGCAACCTTGGTTAGTCTGTCAACTACCACAAAAATGGAGTTATAACCTGATTGCACTGATAGTAGTCCAGTAACAAAATCCATACTGACACATTCCCACTTCATCTGTGAAAAGTCTAAGGGATGCAACTTTCCTGGAATCTTAACTCTCTCTGCCTTCACTCTTTGACATACTAAACACTGACGCACATGATTACGTACATCCTTTTTGAGTCTTGGCCAAAAGAAACTCTTCTTTACAAACATGTAACTACCTCAAAGGGTTAAGAAAAACTTGGCAATTTAAAGACAGGATTGGTTACTAAATTTATCTTCAGCTTATCAAAAGCACTCTGACACATAGCAGTCCACTAAAATAAGGTGCTCTTCTTGAGAAGGTTAGTCAAAGGGGATGTTATTTGAGCATACCTGGGTATAAAGATTCTATACCATCTGATTAGTCCCAAGAATCCTCTGACTTATTTCACTGTTTTGGGCTCTAACCACTCCACAACTGCTTGGATTTCAGCAAGGTCAAGAGAAATCCCGTCTTTAGATACTATGAATCACAAGTATTCTACATGGTTAGTAGAGAAAGTGCACTTGCTCTTCTTTGCAAAGAGTTGGTGCTTCCTTAGGATCTCCAGGACCTTACGCAAATGATCTTCATGATCTACTGCATTCTTAGAGTATACCAAGATGTCATCAAAGAAGACAAGAACAAATTCACTGAGAATGTCCTGCATGAGGTGATTAAATGTCACTGGGGCATTAGTTAATCCGAATGGCATGACTATGAATTCATAATTTCCATAGTGAGTATTAAAAGTTGTCTTTGGGATATCTTGTTCCTTGATTCTGATCTGGTAATACCTGGATTTGAGATCTATCTTTGTGAAAATTTGGGTTCCACTTAATCGATCCAGAAGTTCGTCAATCCTAGGGATAGGATACTTATTTTTTATTTTTAATTGATTTAATCCTCTGTATAATCAATACAGAGACTTAACGTTCCATCTTTCTTTTTCTCAAAGAGAACGGGCGCACCCCAAGGTGAAACATTGGGTCTTATGAATCCTTGCTCTAGCAGTTGCCTTATTTGCTCCTTAAGTTCTATGGCTTCTGGAATTGACATTTTGTATGCACGCTGGGCTACTACTGGCTGAGGACTCAAAATTGACAATTCTGCCCTTGATGTTCAATGGCCGCATAAATCTGTCCTCTTTCTTTCTCCACTTCCTCAGCTATTGTGCGGCTCTAGCTACTACAGTCTGAGGTGGAACTCTCTCTCTTTGGTTTCCCCAAGTCTGGGAAGGAGTTCTGAGACTACTTTGTATTGAGGCTACAAGCTGAGCTGGCACTCTTCTTGGGTTGCCCTAATTTTGGTGAGGGGGATCCTGATTGAATTGATATATGAAGGATTCGGTCTCTGTATTCTGGGACCTTGGCTTCCTTGGACCATCGACAAAGAAGGAGTTGGGAAATCCTTCATCTGGTGCCCAAAACCTTGACAACCGAAACACCTGTTTTCACTTTGAAGCTCTTCCATCTGCATTCTGGAAAGAGCCAAAGTTCTAGAAAAAGAGCTTCGAGGAAAAGGCCTTCCTTCCATTATAAAGCTTCCCATCTCCTGGTTCTAATCAAGACCTTGGTGTGTTTTTGGAGGCGGAAGGTTGGAAGTACTTCCCGGTGTTTGAAGGATGAGGGAGCTGGCTTTGGCGGGACCTTAACAACAAAGGCGATGGCAAAGTCCTTTGCCATCCATACTACTTTGGCCATGGAAACTGGCTTGGCATTCTTTACCAGGGTATCCAAAGGTTCGTTCATTCTGCGAATGAACCTAGCCATCAGTTATTCTTCATCCCCAGCAGCAGTTGGCGAGTGTTTGAGGAGGAGAGCAAACACTTGGTGATACTCTTCAATAGTTCTGCTCCCCTGGGTTAACTCCAAGAATTCATTCATCTTAGTTTCCAACAAGAAGCCGTGAGGACAGAATCTCTTCCTTAGGTATGTCTTGAGATCATTCCACATGTGTCTTGGTGTTTCAATCCAGATGGTTTGTCTCACAGTGGTTTCTCCATGCTACTCTGGCTGTTTCTACTATCTTCAGCCTTGCAAGAGCCACTTTACTTTTCTCATTGTATCCAGTGACATCGAAGTATTCTTCCATTGCTTCGATCCACTTTTCCACAGCCTCGCCCAAGTTTTTCCCTTTACCCTTGAAGGGACCTAGCTGAGATCTGTGAAGGGCTTTGCGAACATCAGGGTCAAACTCTTCCTCATCTGTGAGAGGATCTGGCTGTCTTCCACAGTTTGCACCTCGTGATTCTGCCAAAATGATACATCGTTAAATTTCTATTTGATTTTGTCATGCGAACCTAGGACTTAAGAAGTTCAAAAATAATTACTTTAAACAAGATAATCAATCTTATTAAAGATCTATGACATACGTAGCAGATCTTATTTCTTTAAACTCGAGGGATCCCTTTATATAAAAATTTGGTTGAGTTTTGTCCTCCCGAGTACTAGGGAAAAGTGTTCCCAGGCCCCCTACCCCGACACTCATGCAAAATACAATTTAGACACACGTATTTCGATCATTATCCTCCAAAATATCCACTCCATTATTTTACAATCAAAATATCATTCGGACTCTCCGTTGAAGACTAGCTAGTCAACCAATGAGATCCAAATTCAAGTTCCAGTTCACATAGATAACTCCTTATCAGTCCATCCATATCTTCCTCGACATATGCATGGGTGTCCTAGCAACCGCGAGCCCGTGCATTGCCTAGTCAGAACCCTCTAGGATCCTCCTTAGGTGTCCTAGCACTTTACTCAAGGACCACTTCGTCGGCCCTCGCCCATCGTACCGGAAGTGCACCATTTTTACCATACTGAGGCTGATCAAGACCTTGGCAGGCTTTGCCACGAGCGATGCCCTTTGACGACTCCCCGCCAGTTGTTGCAATGTAACTCTCCTTAGTTTAAACCATAAGCCAAATGCTTCCTCCACCCAGCATTCTGGCATAAGATAATCCTTAGTTTAAACCATAAGCCAAATGCTTCCTCCACCCAGCATTCTGGCATAAGACAATCCTTTTCAAAAAATAGAGTTTCTATGCAAGTAAGAATATCCCGTTGAGTTTGATTCCACAAGACCCTTTTTCTCAAAATCCAGACTTTCTTAATGAAAATCACGAATCTCGTATCTTGGTAATCCACCCATCAATTACAATGAATTTCTAACTTATTTTTCTTCGTACTAGAGAAATGGGAATGGTCACAAGGTTTTTCTTAATTTTTGATTCGAGACATGGGCAAGCATCTTATTGGCCCACCATTCTCACGTGGTCGTGGTCTAACCATAAATTACTCGGATTTAATCCTAGCTTTGATTCCTAAGGATTTTTCTTCTATTCATCTGATAAATTAACGGTGATTTCCAATCGTAAGGGAGAAAATTATGAAAACTTATTCTTTCCTGGTCACAATAGAATCATAAATAGTTCTATTCAAGAATGATGGAATTTTATAAAGATAACTCTTTTTCTAATAATCCATTTGTGAATATGCATACATCATTTTATTGATTTATTCACATAGAAATATCTTAAAATATTTGTTTCTCCATTTTGATCCTCAACATTAATATACCATGATTTTCTACATGAAATTATGGTGAAACCTTCTCTTTTAACACCGAAATTAATTTATGCATTTTCTAATTAAAGTACGATGAAAATTCCTCTTTTAAATTAATAAAAAATATCCATATTTTAAATATGCAAAAAAATTCTCTTTTTATAATTAAAATATTTGTATATAGAATATCATGGGAATTCCTCTTTTTGCATCTAAATTTTTATGCATGTACATGTATAAAAATAAATATAACAAAAATTTCTCTTTTCTCTATTTAAATAATTATGCATACTCTTTTTACTTTATTAAATTTATGCATAAAAATAAGATTCATCTTTTTTCTAGAAAATTTTACCATAGCTTCACTGTAATTTCTGAGAATGTTCAATTTTCTAATCTTAAATAAATACTCATAACTATGAAATGTGGTGGAAATTCCTCTTTTAAAATAAAAAATTTATTTATGCACACATAACATAATTATAATCATAATTATAAGCATAATTATGATTAAATCTCTTGGTTATTCTTTAAAATATCCATAACATGATTATAATCATAATTATGATTAAATCTCTTGGTTATTCTTTAAAATGTCCATTCATCATTCCTATGTGAAAATACTTATAAAAATTTAAGCATAACTCTCTTTTCAACTTAAAATGAATGAATATGATTTTTCTTAATCATAAACAAGCTTAAAAGAATTAATCATCATTTTAACTAGATTAAAGTCATAAAAATATTCAATCTACTTCTCTAGCTTATCAAGCCTAGAGTTTTGAGCAAGATAAAGAGATTATCATTAAGATCCATCCTTCTAACAAGGATCTAACCATAAAGATGATTAATCTTTCAAAAGGAGAGATTTACTAATAAAAAACATTATAATTAAGCATAAAGATTAGCATTAAACCATTTAAACATTATGAATCATTAAAAATTTTGATTTCAAGAAAACAACCATTGATTAAAAAGCTTCCCAAGCATTAGAGGGGTTGGGAAGAAGATAACCATTGAGAAAGATAGAAAACACCATGGATTAAGGCTTACCCTTGATTTTTGGCTTGATTCTTTGACAAAGAAGTGGAGCCCACAAAGCAAGCTTGGCGACCAAGATGGGGAGGGCAATCTCCAAGAGAGGATGGAGATTTGTGAAGCTCCAAAGCTTCCCAAAGTAGACGTAAAATAGAGGGATAATAAAATTACACTAAAATGAAGATAATACTAGCATGTCAATACACAAAGATGAAAATGCAAAGGAATGAGGGTCTATTTATAGGTGAGGGAGGCCACTAACTAATTCCAACTGAGTTCTAGAGGCTTCCAGCTTTAGTTTGACCCAATTTGGACAAGATTTGGACCAGTGGCTCACTTTTTGATCCAGTTTGTAGGAGGAGAGAGGAGAGATAAAAATATCTCATTTTTTTGAATTAAAAATGCAAGGTAATGATGAAAAAAAGGTTCCTACTTCATGAGCCCTCTCCCTCCTTATTAAGGTGTCAAAAATTGAATTTTGTTACTAATAAACCTTAATTTTAACTAATAAACCCAGTACTTGGTCAACTCTTCATGTTATGTGAGCATTTACTCATTTTGCGGTTATTTTCTTTTATTCTTTGTATTTTTATCATCCCAGCACTTGGATTAATCCTATTGGCCCTTTAGAACCTTATTTGGACCTTAGTCAAAATTTCTTGAAAATGTGGACCCTTAGGCTAAGGTCTTTAATACACATATTCAATTAATTTCTAATGCACATTGGAAAATGCTTTTTGAATTTCTATTTCAGAGGAATTCATCTTAGATATTAGGAGAAAGTTTGTATCCAAAAATATCTCAATTTTGTATTATCTCTCTCTAGGCCAAAAATAAGGGAAAACAATGTTATCTTGCATTCTAAAATAGGGGATGATTACAGGGGACTGAGATGAGAGCTTATACATCTTTTAGGACTGAGGAGGAACCTTACAGTTGCCGATAGATGCAGGTTCATTTTCTCCATCTCCTCATCCCGTAATCCTATTAGAGAAGCGACTCAAGATGATATTCTTGCACATGGGATGACATCTGGTGATTGAAAAACAAGTTCTCGAATATGATCAAAGACACATAGTGGGAATTCATGAGAAATAAGATGTTGTATGTGTGGGATGACAATCATCAAGTTGTGGTATATGGATGGAGGAGATTAATAAATATGAGTCTACTTAAACTGCCTACTTTTTTTAATGTGGTCTTTTGTTTTATAAAATAGTTTTGGGAATAATTAGATTTGCACTATCTAATCGGAGCATCCAAGAATGTCGCATCAAGACATCCTTGTGTTGAAGCACACTAGAGAGACAAACAAGGCATGGATGGACAAACATGCCTCGACACAAAAAAAAGGGCTGCCCATCTTGGTATAATTGTGAGCTTTCGAAACCTTCCCAAATAGTATTCTAGGTAAACCTTCAATCTTTAGACACTTGCAATATATGATAAACATTTGCATATCATCCACTAATGTTGCAATTCGTGAATAATAGGATGAGTACCTCGCAGCCACTCGAGATATTAACCCCCTAGAAGATAGTTTGTCTACATAAGAGTTTGAAGAGAGATGGACAATGGAACTTATTAAAGATGAAAGAAAGTGAAGGCATGCTACAAGGCAGCTAGCGGTGATTGCAAACTTTGCACAAGGGGAAGGTTTCTTTGAGTAAGAAATCCTACACTATTTCCTCTATCTATTTCGTAGGCAACAACATTTTATGGTTTTAATGTTATGGTTTAATTAGGGTGTTGTGTTGCAGGACTAGTGCAAGTTAATTAGGATGAGAAACTGGATTGTTTGACAGAGGATAGGCTATACAGCTTGGCAACTAGCTTGTTTTGCCAAATGACCACAGCACAGATTTTGGATATTTTGATTGATGGCGATTCCTATCTTCTTGATATTTACAAAGTACTTTATTTTGTTTGAATAACAATTTCGATGGAAATGCAACAAATGCAAGTTTATTCAAGGATTGGCTTCGAAGAGAAGTCAAATGGCATGAGATTAGAGTGCAAGGTGTAATCGTCCTTGTAGAAATATCAAAAAAGTACAAGGTAATTTTTCCATATACATTCCTTGATGACCTCGCCGATCTTAAGAGAATGTATTTTGGGAAGCTGTTCGAGGAAATGGTGGGATCCTTAAAGAAACAAGGTGTGGTAGCTTCGAACCCTATTGCTGTGAAGGCTACCAAGCGTGATGTGTTCAGGTGCATAACATTCCATAAAGTGGACTTACTACTTGGTTGTACTCTTATATTTGTAAATTGACTAGATGTAATAATGTGTAGATGGATTTGTAAGTGCCATGTGGAGAGATCTATTGCAAATGTGCCTGCAATCTTAAAAGAATGGTGTAATCCAAAACATGAAAGTACTATGTATACACAGCAACAACTTTGAGACCTTTTGGATGCAGAGATATAGAAGAGATGCCCATTGTTCCTTGACTTTCCAAGTGGAAAATTTCCCAAGAGCAAGAAGGATATGTAAACTCGGACTTGTAAAGCAAAGAAATCAACCATGGTATGAGCTATACAATTAGATATTTCACTTTGATTTAAATATTGTTTCTTATATCTTTTTGAATGGTGAATTCTATTATGAAGCCTAGAAGTCTACATGACAAATCGCATGTTCAAGGCAAAGGTAAAGGTCTTATGAAAGATGAAGGGGATGATGAAGAGGATGATGATGATGAAGGGGAAAAAGTGCCAAAAAGGGATGCAATGAAGGGAAAAGAAAAGTTACTACAAAAATTCTATACCAACCAGTTAATCCCAAGAATCCCTTGACTTCTTTCACTGTCTTTGGTTCAGGCCAATCTATGACTGCTTGGACTTTTGCGGAATCTGGAGAAATTCCAACTTTGGATACCAGAAAGCCCAAGTATTCAACATGGTCAACAGAGAAAGTGAATTTGCTCTTTTTTGCAAAGAGTTAGTGCTTCCTTAGAATCTCAAGGACTTTACGGACGTGAGCTTCATGGTCAGCTGCATTCTTTGAGTAAATCAAAATATCATCAAAGAAAACAAGAAAAAAATCATCCAAGTATTCTCTGAGAATGTCTTGCATTAGGTGATTGAATGTAGCTAGGCATTTGTCAATCCAAATGGCATGACAGTAAATTCATAGTGCCCATAGCGAGTATTGATGGCTGTCTTCGAGATATCTTGATCATTAATCCTAATCTGGTAATACCCTGATTTGAGATCTATCTTTGTGAATATCTGGGCTCCATTTAGACTGTCCACAAGCTCATCAATTCTGGGGATAGGATACTTATTCTTAAAACTCTCAGCTGATTGAGACCTCTGTAATCCACACAGAGTCTTAATGTTCCATCTTTCTTTTTCTGAAAGAGAACTGGCGCTCCCCAAGGTGAAACACTGGGTCTTACAGACCCTTGTTCTAATAGCTGCCTAAGCTGTTCCTTGAGTTCAATGGCTTCAGGGACTGGCATTTTGTACATGCGTTGGGCTACTGGTTGAGTTCCGGGGGTCAATTCTATCTCATGATCTACTTCCCGAATCGGAGGCATCTCAATTAGCTCTGCTGGGAATAAATCATCATACTCACTTAACCATTCTGGTTCTTTAGCCTTTAACTTTGTGTCTACTATTGGATTCATTTTGACAACATAAATGAGCAGCAGGATCCTTCTTAGGTGTCCTGGCACTTTACTTAGGGACCACTTCATTGGCCCTCGCCCATCGTACAGGAAGCGCACCATTTTTCAACCATACCGAGGTTGGTTAAGACCTGGGCAGGCTTTGCCGCGTGAGCTATCCTTTGAACACTCCTCGCCAGCTGTTGCAACCGAAACTACCCTTAGAAAAAACATATACCAAATGCTCCCTCCAGCATTCTGGCGTAAGACAGTCCTTTAAGAAAACAAGGTTTCTATGCAAGTTTTTAGTTTGATTTTCTTTTGAATACAAGGAGTATTTCTTTTGAAATACAAGGAGTATTTCTTTTGAATACAAGGAGTATTTCTTTTGAAATACAAGGAGTATTTCTTGAATCAGTACCCCCAAAACTTCTTGATCAGCATTCTGAATTTCATACTAGAATTCCTCGAATTATATAACCTTGATCCACATATCAATTCGAAGGGTCTCAAACTTAGTTTTAGATTTGGCAGGAGTTTTGAGTGTATTTTTCTAAACTGGTCACACCTTCTTTCTTCGAATCTAGTGAAAGAGTTTGGTCTTGGTCATAGTCTGATTCCAGGTTCGAGTCGGATAAGATTTCTCCTGAACTATCTTTCTCGAAAAGGTTTGATAATTCACTTACTATTTTATTGAATCTTTCTTTGAATATTCACTTAACTGATTTCTAAAGTAGTTTACGAATTCCGATTAGGAATAAATTTATCATTTATCTAAATATTTCGATCTCGATAGATTTCTTGAATCTGTGTGAATATAAAACGATAGAAATTTCTCTCTTAGAGTATTTAATTATTCATTTATCAAATACTCATAGAATTTAAACATAGAATTTAAGAGAATTCTAATTTTGATACAAAAATTCTTTATGCATCTATTTATGCATAAAAATCAACTTCAATGGGAATGACACTTTTATTTAAAAAAATCCTTTTATGCATCTATTTATGCATATAAGTAAATTTAATAGGAATAACACTTTTAAAATAAAAAGAATTTCTTTATGCATCTATTTATGCATAAAAATTAATTTTTACAAGAATAACACTTTTTTATAATAATAAAAAATTCCTTTATGCATCTTTCTATGCATAAAAATTAATTTAATAATAATAACACTTTTGTAATTACAAAAAATTCCTTTATGCATCTTTCTATGCATAAAAACCAAATTTAATAAGAATAACACTTTTGTAATAAAAAATTTCTTTTATGCATCTTTCTATGCATAAAAATCAAATTTAATAAGAATAACACTTTTGTAATAAAAAATTTACATTATGCATCTCTCTATGCATAGAAATCAATTTTAATAAGAATAACACTTTTATAATTAAAAAATTCCATTATGCATCTTTCTGTGCATAGAAATCAATTTTAATAAGAATAACACTTTTATAATAAAAAATTTCTATTATGCATCTTTCTATGCATAGAAATCAAATTTAATAATTAATATCAGTGATATCCATGCATATTCATAGGTGAATATGTACATGGAGTAATTAGAATATTTCTTTTAGATGTAAAAATGGTGGGAATTACTCTTTTGGAATAACATAAAAACAAACTTTCTTTTTCACAAAATTCTGGAAAATTTTGCCATAACCTCCTTTGTATGGCTGACCATTTCTCATTTTTATCTATCTACACTTAACTTAATTAACCCAATTTAGAATTATAGAACTCTAATCTACACAATTTTCTAAATTCAAGAGTATAAACAATAAGAAGAGTTTAATTAATCCCTTATTAAACTTTCTAGGATTAAGAAAGGCTGGAATGTAAAGAAGAGAAGGGGGGTGGCCTTTTCATCAAAGGCATAGCATTTGAATTTAATTCAAGCAACTGCTAAACATAAAAATCAAGAAAACCATAGACTTTTCATTTAAAATTTGTAAACAAGGTAAGAAAGTTAGCTTACATGGAGCTTGTAAGCTCTCCTTTGGCTTGAGGGATTGAGGGTTCTACTATTGTTTGAAGCAATAGTGGCCAACAATTTACTTTGGAGAGGATTAGGCCAAAAACAATTGAATTATTGAAAAATTCAATGTAGATGGCTCAGGGCAGCAAGAGTAGAGTAACAGTGTATAAACACCATTAAGCTTTGACAAAGGGGGAGGCTTTTATTTATAGGAAAAAGTGAGCCTTTAACCAAGCAAAGTGATTCTAGAATTTCCCAAATCAGTTTGGTCAATTCTTGACCATTTTTGGGTCAGTTCAGCTTACTTTTTGGATCTAGTTTTGAAAGAGAGGAGAGATGAAAATATCTCATTTTATTGATTAAAAATGGGGGGTAATGATGAGAAAAAGGTGCCTACTTCATGAGGGGAGATCCCCACTCTGAGAGGTGTCAAAATTGAGTTTTTTAATTCTTTTCTTTGGTCCTTAGTCCACTCTTCTTCTTATGTGAGTATTTACTCATTTTTAGGGATTTATTATTTTATTCTTTAATTTATCTCCTCCCTACATTTCGATTAATCTTATTGGTCCATAGGAACCTTAATTGGACCATAATCCAAAATTTTCAAAAAATCTTGACCTGTAGGCTAAGGTCTTTTGTGCTTATTATAATTTATTTCTAATGCACCTTAGGAATTTCTTTTTAAACTTCTGTTTTGGGGGAATTGATTTTAATAAGAAGGGATATTTTTCCATCCAAAGATATCTAAAAATTGAATTACCTCTCTCTAGAACATTTTCTCTCTCTACAAGTAAAAATAAGATCTTTTATTATTCTGAAAAGGGGATTGATTGTAGGGGAAGAAACTGGACATCTTGAGGGGCTGGGGAGGAATCTTACATCTACAAAGAAGATAATAGAGTATATACAAGCAATCCATAATGTGAACACGCTAAGAGGAGTGGGTAGGTGTGGACTAGTTGGTGTAGTCCAACTATAGAATCTCTTGTCAGTGCAAGCTACCGAACCCGCCAGTGATGTAAATGTCGAACGGTCATACAAGAGCCTCATGAGTGTCAGCTCTGTTAAGCTTGACATCTCAATACTCCCCCTCAAGCTCAACTCTAGCTCACAAACTCGAAGCATATCTCAAAATTTACAGAGTTTCTCAGCTCCCAACGCCTTTGTGAAGATGTCATGACCTGATTCTGCGTGCTGATGTAGGCCAAATAAATGTTGCCTACAAAGACCCTCTCCCTAATAAAGTGGTAATGTACCTCAATGTGTTTTGTCCTCACATAGAAAACTAGGTTCCTGGCCAATTGCATACTGCTAAGATTGTCACAATATATGACAACCTTTCTCTCCACATGCAACCCCAAATCAGCAAGTAGTTTGCTTAACCAAGCCATCTCACATGCTCCACCGTAGCTCCTCTAGACTTTGCCTTTGTACTCAACAAGGCAACTATGGTCTACTTCTTGTTGCTGCTCCATGTCACAGTAGCACTCCCCAATGAAAACATAAATCCACTGGTAGATCTCCTGTCTGAGATGCTACCTGCCCAATCTGCATTTATGTACCTAATCCCAAGTCTTATTTCCATACAATGCATCCATCTCCTCATCCATAGCTTTCTCCCAACACACATTCCCAATAGCCTCATCAAAACATGTGGGTTCTATAACTTGCACAACTTTTACCATCATATAAGCATAGTGATGTGCCACATAACCATCATAAGTCAACATCTGCACAAGGTTTTTGACTCTTCCAGCTCTTTGTAGCTTTGAATTCATGGCTTCCATAGCCTTCTTCACACTAGGTGTTCTCATTGCTGGAATCCCAAGCTCCTCATCAAGGCTCATCTCTAAGCCACTAGACTATCCATCAACACAAGAGAATGCCCTGCAAAAATATGAGGAATACCAAGGGGCTCAACCACTTTCCCTTTGCCTTCATGTGATGTACCAACAACATTTCTATAGGACTGGTATTATGACACAGCCTGTTACTCCATGGTCTATCAACATAACCGCTAGATGAGGACTCTCCTAGTCCACTCAATGACTGTGATTGCTGTGTGACTTGCATTCTGTGTGACCACGTTTCCACTTACATCAGCCCCAACAGCATACCAGCTACTCATCTCATCAAATACAACATCCCTGCTGCTTACCCTCAATTCACGTGTAATAGGTGTTGAAATTTGAGCATTGTGATGAGCTATGGTGGATCAAACACTAGAATCAAAATCATTAACAAAGTGATTAGCAAATAATAAAGATATAATTAGTGGATAATTAGCAAATAGATTAATGTAGGCATGGATACTCAAAAACTAGCAAATTCTCATTAGGGCTATGCCTCAATTTATAGAGTTTACATCAAGCATCAAATCCCATTGATTTCTCCATGATTCACTCCCATAATATCTCCACCTCTTGCATGATTCTCTCCACCTCTTCTCTTTTCCCTGAATATCTCCCTGAATAACTCCACACTTGCTAAATTCTCTACCCTTTATTCTCTCCCAGTAGATTCTTCTCACCTTTTCACAGGTTCTTTCACATTTACTCAATCTCTTTTACAGCCTCTAACCAAGGGCTTGTTCCCGCACACACCCTATTCACTTGTATATTTCAACACCTCCCCTCAAGTGAATACTCTCTAGCACACCTGGACCCTATACCAAGTTTCCCTCTTACTTGATAGCCCCCCACGACCAGTGCCTCAAGTCCCTAAACTCCATAGTCCTTGACACACTCTCTCTCTATGTGTCCAAGGCTACTATAAGTGCCCGCAACCTTGACTAAAGAGCTCATACATACATCTACCACGTGGCCTACATCATCAGTGGCTCAGAGGTGGTTTTACTTTGTTGGGGCAGGTTACATTGGGTTGTGGGGTCTCTCTCTCTCTCTCAGAAAAGATGATCCGACTCCACTTCCTTTGGAGCCTCCATGAAGTTTGCCGATGTCGTTCCTTCTTCACTGGGTTTGCTGTAGCAGTCTCTTGCCATGTGTCCTGGCTTTCCACATTTGTGGCAAGTGAAGGTCCTTCCTCCTTCTCTGCCTCTTCCTCGTCCTCGTCCTCGAGAGAATCCTCCTCGGCGGGTGAAGAATGCTTTTTCCTCTCCTGCTGTTGAGTCGAGCCCTTTCTTCTCTTTGCCTCTGCTCTCTTGCTCTGGTAGAGCTGCTTCTATCTCTTGTAGCTTCAATTCAGGTACATTCTTTAGTGTTGCTACAATGTTTTCATTATCTCCTTTGTCCACACTCTTCAGAAGTACAGCTAATGCTTCATCATCTTCTACCTTTTTGCCAATAGCTGCCAGCTATTGCTTAATGCTTTTATATTTGTTCAAGTGTGTGATTAAAGGTTCACTTTCCTTCATGTCCAATTTGTAGAATTGCATTAACAGATTTATCTTTGAATTTTTTGCTTGTGTACCAAATAATTTATTGAGTTCATCCCATGCATCTTTTGCCCATTGTATCCTTGTGATGTGATGAATGATTTCATCATTTAAACTGAGTGCAATAAGTCCCAATGCTTTTTCATTCCTGCTCTTCCACTCATTTTTCCCTCTCTCTGGGCATTCATCTCTCCCTTCAACTAATCCCCACAGATTTTTCCTCATCAGCAAATACATGGTCTTTGTATAAAACTGTTCCCCATTAAATTTGGCTATTTCCTGTGCTGAACTCATGGTGATGTGAAGGGGGTCTTACCTCTTGATCCAATTTCAAGATTCAAGGGTAGTGTCTACCCTTTTACAACTCAATCTGGTGTTTAATAGATGATTACAACAAATTTATCAGCATAAAATCACCATAAATTACACTAAATCAAGCACTAAATCAAGGGTAACCAATTTGTACGGGATGGTTCGAGTATCAAACCAACTCTGATTTACAATTTGAAGCTATAGGGATCTGTATCAGATACCTAATGGTTAATTTGAACCCTCAATTGCACCAAAATACAGTGATTAGCATTGATTAATCACTGAAACTAATGCTCTGTTTTGTGTGCAAAAAACAAAGTATGCGGGGAGTCCAGATCTGGTGACTTAGACTTCAAATGAGCTCAAATGCTTTCAAAGGCATCAATAGCAACGAGTCTAGTAGAGGATTAATCCAAGAAACACAAGATTTGACCAAATATTGAAAGCTTAATCTTTGTTTTACCAAAGTCACCTGGCTACAGATTTGATGAAGAGCTTGGATCTCAATGTAGACTTGATGAAATTGAATTCTGTCTTCACCAAATTGTAGAGCATGCTTGAATACACCTTGGGCTAGGAGGAATTAGAAGCATTTGATTTGATGAAGGAGAAATCTGTAAATTACTCAAAAAAAAGCGTCGATCAAAACGTCGATTTCTGCTTCCTTCGCTGGCGGTTTGCTGTGCCGTCTTGATGGGCTTGAAGCCAAGGGAGTTGGCTAGCTTGTGTTAGAAGGGCTTGCCCTAATTGTGAGTGTGCAAGGTGAATGGAGTCCTCCACTGGCTGGGGGTGAAGGGGTGAAGTGAAAAATAACTAAAATTTGGATTATTTTTTAATTATCTACTAATCTTGATTAATTAACTAATAGGCTCATAAACTTGATGGATTCTAGGCATGGCTCTAATACCATGTTGAAATTTGAGCATTGTGATGAGCTATGGTGGATCAAACACTAGAATCAACATCATTAACAAAGTGATTAGCAAATAATTAAGACGTAATAATTAGCAAATAGATTAATGTAGGCATGGATACTCAAAAACCAGCAAATTCTCATTAGGGCTATGCCTCAATTTATAGAGTTTACATCAAGCATCAAATCCCATTGATTTCTCCATGATTCACTCCCATAATATCTCCACCTCTTGCCTGATTCTCTCCACCTCTTCTCTTTTCCCTGAATATCTCCCTGAATAACTCCACACTTCCTAAATTCTCTCATGCTACCCTTTATTCTCTCCCAGTAGATTCTTCTCACCTTTTCATAGGTTCTTTCACATTTACTCAATCTCTTTTACAGCCTCTAACCAAGGGCTTTTTCCCTCACACACCCTATTCACTTGTATATTTCAACAATAGGATTATACCCAACAAACACACATTTTTCTACCTTTATATCTAGCTTGGTACGCAACTCATCTGGCACCTGCACGTATTCAATACATCCAAAAACTTTGAAGTGAGACAAATCAAGTTTCCTGCTAGTAAACTTCTCCTCTGGTGTTACATCATGTATGGCTGCAGTAGAAGTCATGTTCATGATATAAACTGTTGTAGACACAGCCTCAGCCAAATAGCTATGCGGCATATTCTTCTCTGCCATTAATGCTCGTGCTATCTTTGCAATGTGCCTATTTTTCTCAGTAACTCCTTTTTGCTACATAGTGTATCTACATGTAAATTGTGTATCTACATGTAAATTGTCTGTGAATTCTTTTGCAAGAATTTAGAGAACTCATGAAAGAAGTATTCTCCCCTCCATTTGACCTTAGGCACTTCACATGCTTTCCTGTCTCTGTTTTTCAGCCACCATCACTCTGAAATTCTAAAAATGAGTGAACACTTTACTCTTCTCATTCATGAAATACACCCACACTTTCCTCATGTAGTCATCAATGAATGTTACGAAGTACCTATAGCCACCCATAGACATAGTCTTCGCATCACACCATACATTTGAATGCACAACATCTAGTACATTCTTGCTCACATTTCTCTCATGTGGAAATACATGTTTTATTTTCTTTCCAAATTGACATGCTTCACATTCTTTCTGCATACCGTCAACTTTAAACTTAGACTACCTTGTCACAATTTCTTTAATCTGCATAGACTTCATTCTTTGCACATTTACATGCCCAATTCTCTTATGCAAAATGTCTGTATCTGCAACAACTCTTGAACCATTTGAAAATATTGCAGCACTCACTTCAAGCATATTTACATCCAATGTAAACATTCTGCCCACTCTGTTGCCTTTTGCAACCAACCTGCACTTATCTTTAAAGTCTTCTACATGATAGCCATCGGGGGGATAAGCCGGACTTGCAAACCTTACTCAATCATCTAGCCAACAGAAGCCAAGTTCTTTGTAATGTTTGGAACATGAAGTACATCTGCAAGGTACTTCACCTTACCATCCTGCATAGTTCCAAAAACAGAGTTCTATAGAGAATCAAAACTTACCCGCAGTGCCCGTGAATGCCTGTGTGAACTCAAAAATGGAGGTCCAGATATGCCCAAAACGTGTTTTCAGCCCAAAAAAATATTGTCTAATGGATAGTATAGTTGCCTTCTTGTAGCTCTACTCCCATGAAGAAAGCTCCTCAATTGGAGTTTGTTTGCCAGTGCCTCCTCCTGAAGAGCTCCTGACGACAAGGGTGTAGTAGCCAACACAAAGGGGGAACAGTAGATGAAGCTCATACCGCTTTGTGTGCTTCTCTTGCTTTGCTGCTTAGCCCTTAGCATGATCCAGGATCTAATACCATGAAAAGATTTAGGGGAGAAGAGATCTTGAGCTCTTGCAAGCACACACACACACTCTCACAAACCCTAGAAGAGAACACACAAGGTGAGAAGCTGAAAATTCTTCTTCTTCTTCAAACAACAAAAGAGGTCTAGAAAGAAGATAAATAGACTAATACACATAATGGAGTATATATAAGAAGTCCGTAATGTAAACACACTAAGAGGTGTGGGTAGATGTGGACTAGTTGGTGTAGTCCAGCTGTAGAACCTCATGGAGTTGTTATTCAACACGTCTCATGTTCGAATCTCACTTCCATCAAATAAATCATATTTGGTATCTTGGGATTGTTACTATGATGTTAAAAGCTTCTCTCATTGGGTGTGTGGGTAAATAAACAAAATGGGCTAACCTTTCTATCACCCAAGTGTGGTAGATTGGCTAGCTCATGGAGTTATTATTCAACACGTCTTGAGTTCGAATCTCACTCTTGTCAGATAGATCATATTTGGTCTCTTGGGATTGTTCCTCTGACATTAAAAACCTTTCTCTCTCTCTCTCTCTCTCTCTCTCTCTCTCTCTCTTTTACTCTCTCTCTCTCTCTCTCTCTCTCTCTCTCTCTCTCTCTCTCTCTCTCTCTTTTACTCTCTCTAATTGTCTCTATTTATTTTGAACTGGCCAACTCTCTCTGTCTCTCTAACACTCACTCTCTCTCTCTTTCTAGCTCTCTCTATCTCTCTCTCTTTAACTCTAACTCTCTCGATCTCTCTTACTCTCTCTAACTCTCTCTCTATTTAACTTTCTCAATCTCTCTTACTCTCTCTAGCTCTCTCTATTTCTGTCCAATTGGCCAACTCTCTACCTCTCTCTCTCTATTTCTGTCCAATTGGCCAACTCTCTACCTCTCTCTCTCTAGCTCACTCTCTTTACCTTTCTCTAACTTACACTCTCCCTCTCTCATTTGAACTCTCTTTAAATCTTTCTCCACCTCACTCTCTCTCACTCTTTCTCTACCTCACTCTCACTCTCTCTTTCTCTCTCTAACTTACTCTCTTTTGAACTCGCTCTCTATCTCTCTCTCACTCTCTCCTCCTCTCTTTAGCTCTCTCTAACTACCTATTTCTCTCGAAGTGGTTAACTCTCTGTAACACACACACACACTCTCTCTATCTCTTTCTATCTCTAACACTCACACTCTCTCTCTTTAACTCTCTCTCTCTCTCTCTCTCTCTCTCTCTCTAACTCAATCTCTTTACCTTTCTCTAATCCTCTCTCTCTAATTCTCCCTTTTTAATGCTCTCCAAATCTCTCTCCCTTTAACTATCTTAATCTCTCTCTTACTTTTTTTAACGCTCTCTATTTCTCTCGAATTGACCAACTCTCTCTCTCTCTCTCTCTCTCTCTCTCTCTCTCTCTCTCTCTCTCTCTCTCGCTCTCTCTCTCTCTTTCTCTCTCTCTCTCTCTCTCTCTCTCTCTCTACCTAACTCACTCTCCAACTCTCTCTTTCTAACTCTTTCTAAGACTCTCTCTCTATAACTCTCTCTATCTCACTCTCAATCACTCTCTCTTTCTCTCTCTCTCTCTCTCTCTCTCTCTCTCTCTCACACACACTCTCTATTTCTCTGAATTGGCCAACTCTCTCTCTAGCACACATACACTCTCTCTCTAATGCCCTATAACTCACTCTTTCTCTTTTCTAGCACTGACTATGTCTCTAACTTGTTCTATAATGTATGTTAACCCTTTCTAGCACTCACTATGTCTCTAACTTGTTCTCTTCTCCTTTCTCTAACTCTCTTTCTATAATGTATGTTAACCCTCAATGGACAACTCTCCAACGTCAACGCCATCCATTGGCGACCATAACTTCATTTGGCCATCGTTGACATTAAAAATACTAATATTGTATATTTTACTGGTGCAATCACCGCTTGTCTATGAAAGGCATGCCACAGGATTAATTATGGAGATTGCATGCTTAGATTAAGTGTTTGCACAAGCCTAGGTGGCCTTGGAGAGCCATGGACCTATATTTCAAGTATGGTTGGCCAAGGTGTGAAGGCTGGGGAGCCAAGATAAGGGTCAATTTGTATTCTCACCATTCATTCTCTTATGTAACTAATAGAGTGCTCTTTCTCTCTACTCTCTCGTGTGTCTTTCTTGCTTGCCTAATTCAATTAGATCTATTATGTTCTCATTCTGTATGTGTGAGTGCATGTGAGAGGAGAGGGGGGTTGAGTGAGAGGAGGGTCGAGCTTCCTTTGGAGTACGATGGCGGCATTGGAATGGATCTTTGGAGTGTGACTGCACGGCAACATCATCTCCTATGAGAACCCTCAATTGCACCAAAATACAGTGATTAGCATTGATTAATCACTGAAACTAATGCTCTGTTTTGTGTGCAAAAAACAAAGTATGCGGGGAGTCCAGATCTGGTGACTTAGACTTCAAATGAGCTCAAATGCTTTCAAAGGCATCAATAGCAACGAGTCTAGTAGAGGATTAATCCAAGAAACACAAGATTTGACCAAATATTGAAAGCTTAATCTCTGTTTTACCAAAGTCACCTGGCTACAGATTTGATGAAGAGCTTGGATCTCAATGTAGACTTGATGAAATTGAATTCTGTCTTCACCAAATTGTAGAGCATGCTTGAATACACCTTGGGCTAGGAGGAATTAGAAGCATTTGATTTGATGAAGGAGAAATCTGTAAATTACTCAAAAAAAGCGTCGATCAAAACGTCGATTTCTGCTTCCTTCGCTGGCGGTTTGCTGTGCCGTCTTGATGGGCTTGAAGCCAAGGGAGTTGGCTAGCTTGTGTTAGAAGGGCTTGCCCTAATTGTGAGTGTGCAAGGTGAATGGAGTCCTCCACTGGCTGGGGGTGAAGGGGTGAAGTGAAAAATAACTAAAATTTGGATTATTTTTTAATTATCTACTAATCTTGATTAATTAACTAATAGGCTCATAAACTTGATGGATTCTAGGCATGGCTCTAATACCATGTTGAAATTTGAGCATTGTGATGAGCTATGGTGGATCAAACACTAGAATCAACATCATTAACAAAGTGATTAGCAAATAATTAAGACGTAATAATTAGCAAATAGATTAATGTAGGCATGGATACTCAAAAACCAGCAAATTCTCATTAGGGCTATGCCTCAATTTATAGAGTTTACATCAAGCATCAAATCCCATTGATTTCTCCATGATTCACTCCCATAATATCTCCACCTCTTGCCTGATTCTCTCCACCTCTTCTCTTTTCCCTGAATATCTCCCTGAATAACTCCACACTTCCTAAATTCTCTCATGCTACCCTTTATTCTCTCCCAGTAGATTCTTCTCACCTTTTTGTAGGTTCTTTCACATTTACTCAATCTCTTTTACAGCCTCTAACCAAGGGCTTGTTCCCTCACACACCCTATTCACTTGTATATTTCAACAATAGGATTATACCCAACAAACACACATTTTTCTACCTTTATATCTAGCTTGGTACGCAACTCATCTGGCACCTGCACGTATTTAATACATTCAAAAACTTTGAAGTGAGACAAATCAAGTTTCCTGCTAGTAAACTTCTCCTCTAGTGTTACATCATGTATGGCTGCAGTAGAAGTCATGTTCATGATATAAACTGTTGTAGACACAGCCTCAGCCAAATAGCTATGCGGCATATTCTTCTCTGCCATTAATGCTCATGCTATCTTTGCAATGTGCCTATTTTTCTCAGCAACTCCTTTTTGCTACATAGTGTATCTACATGTAAATTGTCTGTGAATTCTTTTGCAAGAATTTAGAGAACTCATGAAAGAAGTATTCTCCCCTCCATTTGACCTTAGGCACTTCACATGCTTTACTGTCTCTGTTTTTCAGCCACCATCACTCTGAAATTCTAAAAATGAGTGAACACTTTACTCTTCTCATTCATGAAATACACCCACACTTTCCTCATGTAGTCATCAATGAATGTTACGAAGTACCTATAGCCACCCATAGACATAGTCTTCGCATCACACCATACATTTGAATGCACAACATCTAGTACATTCTTGCTCACATTTCTCTCATGTGGAAATACATGTTTTATTTTCTTTCCAAATTGACATGCTTCACATTCTTTCTGCATACCGTCAACTTTAAACTTAGACTACCTTGTCACAATTTCTTTAATCTGCATAGACTTCATTCTTTGCACATTTACATGCCCAATTCTCTTATGCAAAATGTCTGTATCTGCAACAACTCTTGAACCATTTGAAAATATTGCAGCACTCACTTCAAGCATATTTACATCCAATGTAAACATTCTGCCCACTCTGTTGCCTTTTGCAACCAACCTGCACTTATCTTTAAAGTCTTCTACATGATAGCCATCGAGGGGATAAGCCGGACTTGCAAACCTTACTCAATCATCTAGCCAACAGAAGCCAAGTTCTTTGTAATGTTTGGAACATGAAGTACATCTGCAAGGTACTTCACCTTACCATCCTGCATAGTTCCAAAAACAGAGTTCTATAGAGAATCAAAACTTACCCGCAGTGCCCGTGAATGCCTGTGCGAACTCAAAAATGGAGGTCCAGACATGCCCAAAACGTGTTTTCAGCCCAAAAAAATATTGTCTAATGGATAGTATAGTTGCCTTCTTGTAGCTCTACTCCCATGAAGAAAGCTCCTCAATTGGAGTTTGTTTGCCAGTGCCTCCTCCTGAAGAGCTCCTGACGACAAGGGTGTAGTAGCCAACACAAAGGGGGAACAGTAGATGAAGCTCATACCGCTTTGTGTGCTTCTCTTGCTTTGCTGCTTAGCCCTTAGCATGATCCAGGATCTAATACCATGAAAAGATTTAGGGGAGAAGAGATCTTGAGCTCTTGCAAGCACACACACACACTCTCACAAACCCTAGAAGAGAACACACAAGGTGAGAAGCTGAAAATTCTTCTTCTTCTTCAAACAACAAAAGAGGTCTAGAAAGAAGATAAATAGACTAATACACATAATGGAGTATATATAAGAAGTCTGTAATGTAAACACACTAAGAGGTGTGGGTAGGTGTGGACTAGTTGGTGTAGTCCAGCTGTAGAATCTCATGGAGTTGTTATTCAACACGTCTCATGTTCGAATCTCACTTCCATCAAATAAATCATATTTGGTATCTTGGGATTGTTACTATGATGTTAAAAGCTTCTCTCATTGGGTGTGTGGGTAAATAAACAAAATGGGCTAACCTTTCTATCACCCAAGTGTGGTAGATTGGCTAGCTCATGGAGTTGTTATTCAACACATCTTGAGTTCGAATCTCACTCTTGTCAGATAGATCATATTTGGTCTCTTGGGATTGTTCCTCTGACATTAAAAACCTATCTCTCTCTCTCTCTCTCTCTCTCTCTCTCTCTCTCTTTTACTCTCTCTAATTGTCTCTATTTATTTTGAACTGGCCAACTCTCTCTGTCTCTCTAACACTCACTCTCTGTCTCTCTAACACTCACTCTCTCTCTTTCTAGCTCTCTCTATCTCTCTCTCTTTAACTCTAACTCTCTCGATCTCTCTTACTCTCTCTAACTCTCTCTCTATTTAACTTTCTCAATCTCTCTTACTCTCTCTAGCTCTCTCTATTTCTGTCCAATTGGCCAACTCTCTACCTCTCTCTCTCTAGCTCACTCTCTTTACCTTTCTCTAACTTACACTCTTCTCTCACTCTCTCCTCCTCTCTTTAGCTCTCTCTAACTACCTATTTCTCTCGAAGTGGTTAACTCTCTGTAACACACACACACTCTCTCTATCTCTTTCTATCTCTAACACTCACACTCTCTCTCTTTAACTCTCTCTCTCTCTCTCTCTCTAACTCAATCTCTTTACCTTTCTCTAATCCTCTCTCTCTAATTCTCCCTTTTTAACGCTCTCCAAATCTCTCTCCCTTTAACTATCTTAATCTCTCTCTTACTTTTTTTAACGCTCTCTATTTCTCTCGAATTGACCAACTCTATCTCTCTCTCTCTCTCTCTCTCTCTCTCTCTCTCTCTCTCTACCTAACTCACTCTCCAACTCTCTCTTTCTAACTCTTTCTAAGGCTCTCTCTCTATAACTCTCTCTATCTCACTCTCAATCACTCACTCTCTCTCTCTCTCTCTCTCTCTCTCTCTCTCTCTCTCTCTATCTCTCACTCTCAATCACTCACTCTCTCTCTCTCTCTCTCTCTCTCTCTCTCTCTCTCTCTCTCTCTCTCTCTCGCACACACTCTCTATTTCTCTGAATTGGCCAACTCTCTCTCTAGCACACATACACTCTCTCTCTAATGCCCTATAACTCACTCTTTCTCTTTTCTAGCACTGACTATGTCTCTAACTTGTTCTATAATGTATGTTAACCCTTTCTAGCACTCACTATGTCTCTAACTTGTTCTCTTCTCCTTTCTCTAACTCTCTTTCTATAATGTATGTTAACCCTCAATGGACAACTCTCCAACGTCAACGCCATCCATTGGCGACCATAACTTCATTTGGCCACCGTTGACATTAAAAATGCTAATATTGTATATTTTACTGGTGCAATCACCGCTTGTCTATGAAAGGCATGCCACAGGATTAATTATGGAGATTGCATGCTTAGATTAAGTGTTTGCACAAGCCTAGGTGGCCTTGGAGAGCCATGGACCTATATTTCAAGTATGGTTGGCCAAGGTGTGAAGGCTGGGGAGCCAAGATAAGGGTCAATTTGTATTCTCACCATTCATTCTCTTATGTAACTAATAGAGTGCTCTTTCTCTCTACTCTCTCGTGTGTCTTTCTTGCTTGCCTAATTCAATTAGATCTATTATGTTCTCATTCTGTATGTGTGAGTGCATGTGAGAGGAGAGGGGGGTTGAGTGAGAGGAGGGTCGAGCTTCCTTTGGAGTACGATGGCGGCATTGGAATGGATCTTTGGAGTGTGACTGCACGGCAACATCATCTCCTATGAGAACCCAAGCACAAGTGTTCACGAAGCGAGTGACACGCCTTGCCCATACAATTGTGACCTAGGTTATGGAAGATTAGCTTCTCGGTTGATGAGCTATTGTATGCTCCCGAGTGCGGTTGGTTATGGGCCACAACCCATAACCTTGGTTAGTTCCTACACTCTTTCTATGGTGCAAGGGCTTCCCATGAATGGCACCGCTTTTGGGGAATATCCCACCGCATCGCCACATTGCATTTTGAATGTGTGTGTGCGTATGAATGATTTTTGTTATATTTCTATTTTTTGTGTTTTTTTACAAGAGTGATAGGAATGAAATGTTGAAATTGTTGTTGCATTAGTGTTGAAATTTGAAGAAATTTATGTTCAATTTTTGTAATTTCTACATGATTTGCAATTTCTACATGTCTCTAAATTTTTGCATGTTTTTCAATTTTTGTAAATTCTAAGTTCTACAATTTGTGCATTTAGGTTAACTCTTCTCCAACATATCATTTAGGTTAACTCTTCTCCAACATATCATTTACAAGTTTAATTTGTGATTTTTGCATTTCCCGTTTTTTACATTTTCCAATTTTGAAAATATAAAAAAATAGTTAATTGAACATGAAATTGAAAGAATTGGGTTAAATAGACCACCACAAATTTAGTTTCCTAGCATTGCGTTTATCCCAATTTTGATTCCTTATATGGAGAAATCGAGACAAAAACAAAAAATTAGGGGAGGATTTTCAATACGTAGAAATTTTTGTGTTTTCTGTACATTTTGCATTTTTGCAGTAGTGTAATTAATGTGGGTTAATTATGCTTAATCCTCTCTCTAATTTGGGACATCTTGATTGGCTAGCCGCATTTAATGTGTGCAAGCTTTTAGGCCACTAGTCAAAAAGTCCAAAAGTTGATAGAGCCATGGAAAGGTTGCTCAGATAGCCAAGCTAATTCATAAATTCATTGGAGATGGTGATCCTAGGAGACATTTGGAAGTATATGATCAAGTATGTGAGGCCCTAGGAGAAGGAAACGAGGTTTCCAAGACCAATGCCTTTATTCTAACATTAGAGGTAAGGATGGGGATCGGTATAGAACTCTCACGTTCAAGGAACGCTTGAACTTCACCTCTCTTAGGAGATTATTCTTGAAGCAATTTGCATGTGAAAGTCTTTTGGGGTGTAGCTTCACAGCTACACAAAGCCAAGAGGGAAGACGAGGAGTCGGTTAGATATTTCATTAGCCATCTCAAGCATTTGAACTCTCATTGCCTTTTGCATGAATGGAATTCAAATAATCAGTTGTGCTGGATAGATTCATTCATGGGCTTAACCATGAAGCGATCTATAACGGCTTAGTTTTTATTAGAGAGATCACTACATGGGATGAAGTCACAATAAATGCCATCCAACTAGAAGATAGTCTCATGGTGGTTAAAGGAGATAAAGCATGAATGGTATTCGAATAATCAGTTGCTAGATAGATTCATTCATGGGCTTAACCATGAAGCGATCTATAACGACTTAGTTATTAGAGAGATCACTACATGGGATGAAGTCACAATAAATGCCATCCAACTAGAAGATAATCTCATGGTGGTTAAAGGAGATAAAGCATCAGATTCTAAATCTATTGCTTCCGGAGTCACATGGCATAACACTTCTATAGTTACACTCCTTGCTAAAGGTAACACTTTAGCGGAGATGAATTTCACAAATTTCATGAAAGCACTCCAAGATGGAATGAAGGCTAATAGATCCCCCAAAAATGTACATATGTACCCAAGGAGAGAGCGTCAATGGTGCTAAATCTGCTGACAAGGACATTTGACCAGTGATTGTCCAGTCTTAAGGGCACACTATAATGGTAATTGTACTTTTTATGGACGTTATGATCATGAGGCTTCACAGTGTCGCACGCATTTGCAAGCCCTTGCTAATTCTCCAAGGTTTCAACAATTGTCTTTATCGGCCCCATCATACCCAGAAGCCATAATTCCTCTACGACAACATTGCAGCCCACCAATGCTGATCAAACAACACAATAACCTATTGTGTGCAAAGGGGATTTACGACGCACAATAACCTATTGTGTGCAAAGGGGATTTACGATGCACAAAATGTGTTGTTACCTCCACCAGTTTTGGTACCTCAACCTAGGATCACACCATTGAATCAAATAGGTTTCGAGGAACCTTTTGAGTGCCTCACATGTCGCTGAGGACTCCACATAGCTTTATTTGGACTACTATGTAGTCAAATGCAAAGAGGCGAAGTCAAACCAATATACCAGCTAGCTGCAATAGGAAGAGGTCGAGACCAACTCTACTCTCAAGAGAATTCCTCTTCAATGCTATCATTGTCAGGGACCACACCGAATCTCTGAGTGTCTCATTAGAAGCCAACCAATCACCCAAGTTGCATCTTGTAACATGCCACTTGCAACCTATAGATCATTGGATCAAAGATTTCCCAATGAAAGTGGTGGTTGTAAATCAGCAGAATGACCCTACTATCACACCTCTCAACATGATTGGAGTGGATGGGAAAACTAAGAGATCAATTTTGAGAAATCATAACTCGTCTGTGAATGCAATAACAAGACACGTGGCTCAAAACACAGATGTTGTGGAAAAGAAAGTAGAAAACCGTAGCTACTTCACCAATGGGATCCAAAAAGAAGAGGGGAAATAGAAGAAATAAATCTCTTAAGGGGGGAAAATGAAGAAAAGGGAACAAGTGAACTTGGGAACACCTGCTGATGGACCAATCTACATGAATGATATTGATGCAGATTCTGATTTAGTGGACACATATGCTGGTTCTTGTGAGACCCATTTCCCCCTCCATGCACCAGAATGCGGGGAGCTAGCAGCGGAAGTAGCAACCTCCCGCGCGCGGGGCAGGGTTTCCCACTCGAGGCCTTGCCCACGAATGTCCAGGCAAGGGACTAGTCTAGCGGTTCTTCACAAATTGGGACCGGAAAAACATTCCTTGCACACAGAAGGCACGGACGATTCCACCAAGAAAAATCTTCTAATGAAAGTTTATCTAACGGGGTCAAGAGCCTTAACTTTTCTATCTATTCAGACCAAACCTGTAGGTCACATGACTGAATTGAGGAAGGGACTTGCACTTGGTTCATAGAGATCATTGCTTTTTTTCTCTTAAGCAAGGCACAACCGTTGATTCTTTCCCATAGAATAAGAATCTTTCTGGGACTTACTTTAACTATCGTAACTTAAACTTAACTAAACTTAGTTGTAGGAATCCACCGATCCAGCCTAACCCCAGACCATGGGTTAGCCAACCACCCAACCACTGTATTGGTGGGATCCCTTTCTATAACAATTTGGTTGTGTTTTGTCCCGCGTACGAGGGAAAAAGAGTTCCCAGGCCCCCTAGCCGGCACTAATGCAAAATACAAAATAGACACACCACTTACGCACCCAATATGAAATTGCCTTTTCTTAGATTCAACTATCTTCAAGACAGAATTGAAATAAAGCCACAGTGTTTCCATCATGATTCTCAATGTTCCAGTTTCATTGTTTTTACAACAAGTCTCATCCGGACTCTCCATTTTGAAGACTAGCTAGTCAACCAACGAGATCCAATTTTGAAGACTAGCTAGTCAACCAACGAGATCCAATTTCATAGTTTTCCAGTTCACTTATAAAATCTTCTCAATCCATGAATATCTTCCTCGACATACGCATGGGTGTCCTAGCAGCCGCGAGCCTGTGCATCCCTTGGTCAGAACCCTCTAGGATCCTCCTTAGGTATTCACTCAGGGACTGCTTCGTCGGCCCTCATCCATCATACCAAAAGCGCACCATTTTCAACCATACTGAGGCTAGCAGGACACGTCCTTCGATAACTCCCCGCCAGCTATTGTTGCAACATAACTCTCCTTAGATTAAACCATAAGCCAAATGCTTCCTCCAGCATTTCGGTGTAAGACAGTCCTTTACAAAAATAGAGTTTCTATGCAAGTAAGAATTTCCCATAGAGTTTGGTTTCATAAGACTCCCTTATTTTCAACCCATGCTTCTTAATGAAAAATCATCAATCATGTATCTCGGTGATCCATCCATCAAATTACAATGAATTTCTAGCTTGTTTCTAGACGATTTTGGGTCTTAGGGAAAACTTGTCTAAATCAACTGGTTATCCATTCTTCGTGTACTGAAGAAATGGGAATGGTCACAAGACAAGGTTTAATTTCTGATTCAAGAGATGGGCAGGCATCTTACTGACCCGCCTGTCTCACGTGGTCATGGTTGTGGTCATGGTCTAGCCCTGAATTACTCGGATTTAATCCTAGATTTATTCCCTAAAGATTTTTCTCCTATTTATCTGATAAAATAATTATGATTTCCAATCGTAAGGGTAAAAATCCAAAATTATGAAAATTCATTCTTTCTTGGGCATAATAGAATTATAAATAATTCTATTCATAAATAATGGAATTTAACAAAGAAATTTCTTTTTCCAATGATCCTTTTTGTGAATATGCATACATCATTTATTTCGAATATTCATATAGAATTATACTAAAATATTCTTTTCTCCAATTTGGACCTAGGCATCAACATGCCCACCAAATTATGGTGAAACTTTCCCTTCTTGATACCAAATTAATTTATGAATTTTTTAATTAAAAAGATGATGAAATTTTATCTTTTGATAAATAAATAAAAATACCCATGTATATACATACCATGAATATACCTATTTTGAAATATGAAAAAAATTCCTCTTTTAATATTTAAAATGTTTGTACATATAGAATACTATGAAAATTTCTCTTTTTGCATCTAAAGTTTTATGCATGCACATATTAAAAAATATATCAAAAATTCCTCTTTTCTCTTTTTAAACATTTATACATAAATACTATAAAAGTATTTTAAAAAAATGTAACAAAAATCCTTCTTTTAGCATTAAAAGGCTTACGCATAGAATATGATGAGAATTCCACTTTTTTCATTATCTAATTTATGCATAGAATTAAATTCATTTTTTAAATGGTAAAATTTTGCCATAGCTTCGCTGTAATTTTTGAGAATGCTCCAAAATTCTATTTTTAAATAATTACACATAATTATAAAATATGGTGGGACTTCCTCTTTTTAATCTAAAAATTCATTATGCATGCCTAAGCATAATTACATTTAAACCTCTTGTTTATTTTTAAAAATATCCCATTATCATTCCCATATGAAAATAATTACAAAAATGTTAGCATAAACTCTCTTTCAACTTAGAATGAATAATTATGAATTTTCTAATCATAAAACAAGATTAAATGAATTAATCTTATAGAATAAAAATCATAAAAATGCTTAAGTCTCTATCTCTAGCTTGTTAAGCCTAGAGTTTTGGTTTGAAAAATGAGATTAACACTAAGATCCATCCTTCTAAGAAGGATTAATAAAAAAAGATGAGTATTCTTACAAAAAGAGAGATTTCTCTCTCTTCCTGGAATCTAGAAAAAGTGTAAAAATAATTACATTGGGTTTCACTCTCTTCTTTTAGAATCTAAATTCATATTTTTTTTTCATATTTTCTAAAGAGATTCAATGTTTATTTTATTCTAATGTGCTTAAATTCTACATAATGGGATGTAAAAAGGATCTTGATGTAAAGTGGATTTTGCAGTAATATTTGGTTCCCAAAAAAACTCTACGTTACTTCAACCAATGTGAGTTAAAACTCATAAATCTGAAAAGGTAGTACTCTATAAAATAAGAAAACAAGTACAAGAATACTTCTTATATAAGTAACCATGTAACTTCAAGTACAACACAGAATTCAAAGATGTCGATTGAAAAAAGTGGCATTTAAAAAAAAACTTGAATATATCTTAAAGCAAACTTATTATTATTTTTTTTAAAAAATTCTAGTGCATATAAATACGCTTAAGTTCTATTCTAGTGTATTTTTATGAAGTTATGGTTTTATTTTAAAAGTGTTATTCCTATTAAACTGATTTTATGCATAAATAGATGCATAAAGAATTTTTATGTCAAAATTAGATTCTCTTTAATTCTATGTTTAATTTCCATGAATATTTGATAAATGAATAAGTAAATACTCTGAGAGGGAAAATTCTATCGTTTCATATTCACTAGGTTTGTAAAGATAAAATTCAAGAAGTCTATCAAAGTTGAAATATTCAGATAAATGATTAATTTATTCCTCATCAAAATTCGTGATTAATATAGAAATCAGTTAAGTGAATATTCAATGAATGAAATTCAATAAATTAGTAATTGAAATATCACCCTCTTTTCGAGAAAGATAATTCAGGAAGAAAAAGATATGTGAGGTAATTAGAAGTGATGAGATGTGATGTGAATCAGATAGATGTGAATGAAGGGATGAATAGATGTGATGTGAAATAGAGGTGATGAGATGTGAGGTAAATAGATGTGAAGAGATGTGTGATGAGAATCAGATAGATGTGAATGAAGGGATGAAGAGATGTGATGTGAATAGAGGTGATGAGATGTGAGGTAAATAGATGTGAAGAGATGTGTGATGAGAATCACATAGATGTGAATGAAGGGATGAATAGATGTGATGTGAATAGAGGTGATGAGATGTGAGGTGAATAGATGTGATGAGATGTGTGATGTGAATAGGGGTGAAGAGATGTGAGGTGAATAGATGTGATGAGATGTGATGTCATATGAATCAAGATGTAAATGAATGATATGGGATGTGAGTAGGTGTATATGAAAGAATGGATGTGAACGTATGAAAAAGAATGTGATGTGGATGTGTATGCGAAGGAATGTGATGTGATGAAAAATGATGTGATGTGACATGAATATGTGTGGATGTGAAGTGATAGATATGAATGTATGAATAGATGTGGGTAGTCGTTCACGTGAACGATTAGATGGATGTGTATGAATGAGATATGGTGTGGACTGAAGTGATGTGATATGTGTGGATGTGTATGAATGAGATATGGTGTGGACTGAAGTGATGTGATATAATGTGGATAGAATGTATGTGATGGGATGGTTATGAAAATGTATGTGGTGGGATGGTTATGAAAATGTATGTGATGGGATGGTTATGAAAATGTATGTGGTGGTATGAATGAACGAATATGATGGATATGAATGAATGAGATGTGATGGGTGTAAATGGATGTGATGTAATTGAATGTGATGGTGGACGAGAATTGATGTGGTGTCATGTGAATTGTGATGTGAATGATTATGATGTGATGAGAAAGGAAATACAGATGAAATAAATGAGGAATGATGTGGAACAATGTGGAAAGACGAGAGTTTGCTATAGAAACTGTATTTATGACCTGTTTTTTTTAAATGACTGTTTTATGTCAATAATACTGGGGAAGCATTTTGACCGTCTTGTGAATAAGGGCATGGAGACCCAATCTGATAAAGTTGCAACAGCTGATGGAGAGTCAATGGAGGACGTCTCGCGTAGCAAGGTCGGCCGAGGTCTTGACCAGCCTCGATTTGATTAAAATGGTGAGCTTCCGGTACGAGGGATGAGGGACCAAGGAAGGGCCCTATGAGTGAAGCGCTAGGTGACCTTTGCGAAGGATCCTAGAGGGTGCTGACCATACGGTGCTCGGGCTCTAGGTCATCGAAGATACCCACATGTGTGTCGTGGAAGATATTGGAACAAGGAGTAAGAGTTGTTTTTTGAATTCGAGCATGGATCTGGTTGATTGACCTTGCTGGTCCTCAACGGATGAGTCCATGGTTCTTTTATATGGATTTGTTGGTTGATCTTGCTGATCTTCAACAAAGATTCCATTTTGATATGTAAATATTGCCGAGTACTATGAGCTAGGAACCAACGAAAAGACCCTGAGAGTGGACAGGTGGTGAGCGTTTTGGTTGCCAATGATGCCATAGGTACATTGAGGAAGGAATGATTGTTGGAAATTAGAATTCAACCAAAATTTTTTGGAGGATTATGATCAGTGACTATGATTTCATCAAATGATTGTTTTAAAGACAGCTAAATCTATGAAAAAGGCAATTTCATATTGGGTGTGTAAGTGGTGTGACTAGTTTTAAGTTTGCATGAATATCCAGCTAGGGGGCCTGGGAACTCTTTTCCCTAGTACCTGGGAAAAAACCTAACCAAATTCCTTATTGGATCCCATCACTATAGTGGTTGGGCCGTTGGCTAACCCATGGGGTTAGGCTGGACTAATGGATCCCTAAATTGAGACTCAATTCTGTTATGGTACGATAGATGAAGTAAATCCCGGACAAAAATTGTTCTATGGAAAAGAATCAACGGCTGTGTCTCTCAATGAGGAAAAAAGCGTTGGTCTCTATGATCCAAGTGCAATCTTTCCCTGATCTGACTATGGGACTTACGGGTTTGGTCAGATCAGTTCAATTAGTTAAGATGTTTTGACTACATTAGAGAAAAATTATCATGGAGAAATGGCCCATGCTTTCCGGGCAATGGGAAGTTTTTTTGGACTTGGTTTTGGAAGAATCGATGGATCAGTCTCTTGTCCAGATATCCATGGTGGGCGAGGCCCCGAGTGAGGGACCCAAGCCCGCACAACAAGAAGTTCTACTTCCGCTGCTAGCGACTCTGAATTCGTTGCGCGGTGCGGACAGGGACCTTACAATATTTTTGTGTATACATTCATAGTATGTGTATGCATAAATGTTTAGATGTCAAAAAGATAAATTTTTGTTATATTTTCATAATTATATTCATGCATGTGTATGCATAATTATATTCATGCATGTGTATGCATAATTATCTAGATGGCAAAAGAGGACATGTGAATATATTCTTATATATATAAATATTCAAGGTATGCTTATGCCTAGACATTTTAAATGTTAAAAGAAGATATGTGAATATATTCTTATGTATGTATATTCATGGCATGTCTATACATGAATATTTTTATATCAAAAGAAGAATTTTAATTATATTTTTAAATATGATTATGCATAAATGTTTTTAGTATTAAAAGAGAATGTTTTGTTATAATGCACATATATTTATGGTATAATGATGCCTAGGTTTAAATGGAAAAGAGAATGTTTAAGATATTTTCATGCGAATATTTTAATGAAATGATGCATGCATATTTATTGAAGGATAATTTACAAAAGAAATATCCATGTTTAAATTCCATTATTCATGAGTAGAATTATTTATATTTCTTTTATATCCAAAGTAGAATGAATTTTCATATTATTGGATGTTTATCCATGTGGTTAGAATTCACATTTATTTTATGAGATAAATGGTTAGAAATATCTATACGAAATAAATCTACGAATAAATTCAAGCATCTTGGTGCTAGACCATGACCTTTTGAGAAAGGTGGGACAGTAAGATGCCTGCCCATCTCTTGAATCGTAAATTAAGCCAAAGACTTTTTACCATTCCCATTTCTTCAGTACGAAGCAGTACGAAGAAGGGATACCCGCCTGATTTAGAGAAGTTTCGCCTAAGACCTGAAATTGTCTAGAAATAAGTTAGAAATTCGTTTTAATTTGATTACCCGAGATACGAGATTCATGATTTTCATTGAGGAAGTCTGGGTTTTGAATGAAAGGTCTTATAAAACCAATACTAGAGATGTTTTCTCGTGAAATAGATTTTCGTGAGATTAAAACAAACTCAATGGAAAAATCCTACTTACATAGAAACTCTATTTTTTTGAAAAGGATTGTCTTATGTAAGAATGCACGAGGACGCATTTGGTTTTTTGTTGAAATGATGTCATGGACCTAAGGAGAGTTTACGTTGTAACAACTGACAGGGAGTCAGTGAAGGATGTCTCTTGCGTGGCAAAGCCTGCCAAGGTCTTGATGACCAGCCCCTCGGTATGGTTAAAAATGGTGCGCTCCCGGTGTAATGGGCGACGGATCGACGAAGCGACCTGTGAGTGAAGAGCTAGGACACCTAAGGAGGATCCTAGAGGGTTCTGACCAGATGGTGTCGGGATCGCAGTTACCCAAGACAACGAGGCATATGCCGAGGGAGATTTCAAGGAGTTGGAGCGGTGTACTATGTATATATTTAAGTAAACTAGAAACTATGAAACTAGATCTCATTGGTTGACTAGCTCGTCTTCAAGAAGGGAGAGTCCGGATGACACTTGATTGGAAAACAATGGAACTGTATTTTTTTTTAGTTATGATATTTTGTAATCAATGTATGATATTTTGGAAAACAATGGAACTGTATTTTTTTTGAGTATTGGTGTGATATTTGGTTACTCTATTATGTTTTTAAAGATAAGTGTTTGCGTACGAGGTGTGCGTGCATAATTGTTTTCGCAAGCTAAAGTTAAGAATGACATTTCAATTATGGGTGTGTGAGTAACTGAATATTCCACCAAGTACAGTGGTTGGGTGGTTGGCTAACCCATGGGATGGGGTCAGCAGGCTAGAACGGTGGAAGTTTTATAAATTAAATAATAAAGGTCAATGTGGGTAAGAGTTCATTTAGGATGTGATCAATAGCTTAGAAACTTGGACAATCTACTTTAAGAGATCAGATCAACGGTTGTGCCTCCCTTTAGGGGGAAAAAGTGTTGGTTTCTATGAATGAAGTGTTAAGATTATTCCTCCTTCAAGTTGGTCATCCGAGTGAAGGATAGCCTAGGCTCTTGACCCCGTTAGATAAATTTTCATTAGAAGATTTTTGTGGAGGAATCGCCTAAGCTTTTTGGGCGAGGAAAGTTTTTTTTGGGTTTGGTTTTGGAAGAGCCCACGAACTAGTCCCTTGCCTGGACATTCGTGGGCCAGGCCACGACGACGAGTGGGAAGCTCTGCCCTCCTGCGCATGTGGTTGCTAGCACTCGAGAGTTTGATGCGCAGAGAGGGCATGGGTCACACAGCTGCTGGTATCAGAGCTTTGTTGAAAGCTTCACAGCACTAGATATTGAGTTTAAAGGAATAAGTTCTGTTTTCTTAGGACATATGTCATGGATCTATAGTAGAACGATTACCTTGTTTGAAGGAATTATTTTTGATCTTAATTCTTAGAGTCTCGGAACAAAGTCGAATATAAAATTTAACAATGCATCGTTTTGGCAAAATCATGAGTCGTGCCCATCGTGGTAGACACCCAGATCCTCACGTGGATGAGGATGAGCTTGAACCTGACGTTCGTAAGGCTCTACACAGATCTTAGCTAGGTCCCTTCAAGGGTGAAGGGACCTCGAACACTTAGGTGAGTGCTGTAGAAAAGTGGATTGAAGCTATGGAGGAGTACTTCAATGTCACATGTTACAACGATAAAAGTAAGGTGGCTCTTTCCAGGCTGAAGATTATAGAGATAGCCAGAGTAGCGTGGAGAGGAACCACTGCAAGTCAAATCGCTTAAATCAGAACACCTGGCCAGACATGGGATGATCTCAAGACCTACCTCACAAAGAGATTTTGTCCTCCAGGATTCTCAAAAACTAAGATGAATGAGTTTCTTAAGCTAACCCAAGGGAGCCGAACTACGGAGGAATATCACCAAGCAGTTGCTCTCCTCCTCAAATACTCGCCACTGCTGGATGAAGAATAGCTGATGGCCACGTTCATTCGGGGAATAGTCTAGGTGGGAATGTAACAGACTTCCAATTTAGAGTCTTACCTTTGGGAATTTATGATGGAATCCTTGGAATGGATTGGCTCCATAAGAATCAGGCTGACATTCACTCTCACAAAGGAACCATCTCTTTCCTTGACCTTCACGAGAATCAAGTTCAAGGAACTGGAAATTTTGGATCCCTAGTTCTGCAATTAGTGAAAGCTTCTAAGTTGCTGAAAGGATTCAAAAAGAAGCAAGCCGCCTATGTCATTACATGAATCCACTAGGCAAAGAATCTGATGCTAAGGAGCCAGAGTGGTTAAGTGAGTATGCTGATGTATTCCCAGAAGAGCTGACTGAGATGCCTCTGACTCGTGAAGTAGATCATGAGATAGAGCTGACCCCCGGAGCTCAACTAATAGCCAGCGTGCATACAAGATGCCAGTCCCAGAAGCCATAGAACTTAAGAAAAATTTAAGGCAATTGTTTGAGCAAGAATTTGTAAGACCCAATTTTTCACCTTGGGGTGCCCCGTTCTCTTTCAAAAAAAGAAAGATGGAACGTTAAGACTTTGTATTGATTACAGAGGATTAAATAAATTGACAGTCAAGAATAAGTATCCTATCCCTAAGATTGCTTAGCTTTTGGATCGGTTAAGTGGAGCCTAGATATTCACCGAGATAAATCTCAAATCTGGCTATTACCAGATCAGAATCAAGGATCAAGATATCCCAAAAACAATCTTCATTACTCACTATGGGCATTATGAATTTACAGTCATGCCATTCAATTAACAAATGCCCCAGCCATGTTTAATCGCCTCATGCACGATATTCTCAAAGAATACTTGGATGATTTTGTTCTTGTCTTCTTCGATGACATTCTAAGAATGCAACAGATCATGAAGGTCATGTGCGTAAAGTCTTACAGATCTTAAGAGAGCACAAACTCTTTACAAAGAAGAGTAAATGTACCTTCTCAGTAGATCGTGTTAATTATTTGGGATTCATAGTATCTAATGATGGAATTTCTCGTGACCCTACTAAAATCCAAGGAGTCGTACATTGGCGAGAGTCCAAGACACTGAAAGAAGTCAGAGGATTCTTAGGATTAACTGTGTGGTATCAAATCTTTATACCCAGGTATGCTCAGATAGCATCTCCTTTGACCAACCTTCTCAAGAAGAGTAACCTATTTCAGTGGACCGCTATGTGTCAGAGTGCTTTTGATAAGCTGAAGGCAACCTTAGTAACTAACCCTGTTCTTAAATTGCCAGATTTTTCCATACCCTCCTTTGAAGTAGTAACAGATGCTAGTGGCTTTGCTTTAGGAGGTGTACTCATGTAGCACGAAGGTCATGCAGTAGCCTATGAATCTAGAAACTTCAGAATGCATGAGAGAAATTATGTCATCCATGACTTGGACTTACTCTCAATATTTTATGCTCTAAAGCTGTGGAGACATTATCTCTTAGGACAGAGATTCACCTTGATGAACAGATGATCAAAGTATGAAGTGAATCTTCACTTAGAAGGATCTCAACATGCGTCAAAGAAGGTGGATGCAGACCTTGGAGGAATTTGATTTTGAGATTAATTACCGGCCAAGGAAAGAAATGTGGTAGCAGATGTGCTCAGTAGGAAAGCCTCCTTGCTTGCAGCAACATTGGTGTCAAATCTGTTTGTCAGTGAAGCAAGAGAGAAGATGTAGAATAATTTCTTTGCCCCTATTGCTACCCTACTTATGCAGGAAAGCAAGACTCCTTAGGAGATGAGTCAAGTTCATGGGGTATAGATTGGACGATGGATGTATGTATTACAATAATTGGCTATGCATTCCCAGTGATGAGGGAACAAAGGAAAAAATTCTGAGAGAAGCCCATGATAGCTGGACATCTAGGTTTCATAAAGACTTACATGTCTGTAATAAAGAATAATTTCTTTTGGCTAGGACTAAAAAAGGATGTACTTAATCATGTGCGTTAGTGTTTAGTATGTCAAAGAGTCAAGGCAAAGAGTCAAGGAAGAGAGAGTTAAGATTCCAGGAAAGTTGCATTCCTTAGATATTCCACAGGTGAAGTGGGAATGTGTCAGTATGGATTTTGTTACTGGACTACCGTCAGTGCAATCAAGTTACAACTCCATTTTTGTGGTAGTTGACAGACTAACCAAGGTTGCCCATCTAATTCTAGTAAAAGAAACCTACACTGCAGTAGATGTTGCCAGGAGTCTTCCTGAAAGAGATTTTCAGGTTGCATGGATTACCCACCAGAAGGATAGTGAGCGATCGAGACCCTAAGTTTACGTCAAGGTTCTAGACTGCATTCTTCGAAGCAGTAGGAACTTTCCTAGATCTCAGTACAGCCTATCACCCCGAGACAGATGGCCAAATAGAAAGAGTGAACCAAGTGATAGAAGATATCCTTTAGTCATTATGTGGCAGAGAACCCAAGAAGTGATTAAGCTACTTGCATCTAGTTGAGTTTTTTTATAATGCCTCTTATCACCGAAGTATCGGGATGAGCCCTTTAAAAGCTCTGTATGGACAAGATTACCTCACACCATTAACTTGGTCTAACCCATTGAAAAGGGTCCAGATGTCTAGTCAGATGCTAGATGATATGGAGTAGCAGATGCAGTCAATCCGTAAGGATATTCAGGCAGCCTAGGATAGACAGAATCAATACGCTGATAAGAAAGAGAATAGATAGAGTGTTTGAAGAATCAGATATGGTCTTCATTCGAGTATGAACCAAAAGAAGTTCTTTATCTCTAGGGAAGTACAAGAAGCTATCTCCTATGTACTATGGACTGTACATTGTTACACGAAGAAAGTAGGAGATCTAGCCTATGAACTTCTTCTACCTCTGCATTTGAAGGTACAAAATGTAATTCATGTCAGTTTGCTTAATAAGTATCTACCCAGCTAGAGTCATGTGTTAGACGATGAGCAGTTGACTTTTCCAACTGAAGGTCAAATGGAACTCCAACCCGAAGAAATCCTAGATGTTTGGGAGAAGGCTCTCAGAAATAGAGTCCTTAGAGAATTTTTGGTCAAGTGGAAGTTCTACCCTTTAGAGGACACCAGTTGGGAAAAAGAAGAACTAGTAAAGGATTACCCCCACTTTGCGAGATGAGGGTATCGTGTGTTTTTCAAGTGGAAGAGGATGTAAGATTCCTCCCCGGCTCCTAAAGATGTGTAAGTTCTCCTTTCAGTCCCCAGTGATCATCGCCTGTTCAAAATGCAAAAAGGTATTGTTTTCCCTTGTTTTTTGGCCTAGAGAGAGAAAATATTCTAGAGAAAGGTAATAAAAATTTGAAATAGCTTTGGATAAGTATTTTCTTCCAACCAATAGGGAGTGATCCCCTGAAACAAAATTTTAGTCTGAAATTTCTAACTTGCATTAGATTTGGACGGTGGGTGAACCAAGGAGACCCCTAGTTCAAAGTTCTAACCCTTATTAAAATATTTTGAATTAAAAAATGTGATGTTCTTATTCCAACAAATAGGAAAATGGGATTTGAAATAAAAACAAAAAAAAATTGGACAATCTTAAAGAAAATAGTATCTTAAAGAAAGGTTCAGATGAGGTGGATATTTCATAATCATGAGTTTTTGATATGTAAAGGAGTCTTTCTGGAGGCCTTTTAACACCTCAGGGGAGTGGGAAGCAAGCTTCAAGGAGGCGACTAGAAGTCCCATCAAACCCCCATTTTTTAATCCAAAAATACTCCAAAAGCATGGGATATTTCATCTCTCATCTCTCCTCTTCCAAACTAGATCAAAAAGTAGGCATAACTAAATCTTGTCCAATTTGGCCCAAACTAAAGCTAGAAGCCTCTAGATCCCAGTATTTCCTTCATCCCTCTTCTCCTTGCCTCCCCATTGTGAAGCTTTGGTGCTTCACTAAGCCTCTCTTCTCTTGAAGGCTAATCCTCCCATGGTGGTCTTGAAGGTGCACCCTTGCTTGAAGGCAAGCTTTTCTCTCTTGAAGACCTATTCTTCTCTTGAAGACTACCCTTGAAGACCTATTCTTCTCCTGAAGACTACCCTCTTCTCCTGGTGGACAAGCCCCTTCCTTGAGGTCTGCACATCTCCTTACAAGCTCAAGAACTCACCAAGGGTATGCCTAAACAATGATGCTTATACTATCTTCTTCTCCTTTACTTTGAAAGCATGAAGATGCATGATTATTTTCTCTACGTCTTGTTTTATGGATTAAGTAGGTGTTTAATCTCTTTCTTAAGCATTAGGAGTTCTTCTTTTCTCTTCCATATGTTTTTAAATCTCTCTAATCCATGGTTCTTCTCTTAAACCATGTGGAGTTGGTTTATATGCTAATCTATCATGCCTATGGTCATGATTTATGATTAATAGTCCTGTTTAGAATGAAGATAATCTTTCTTTTTGGTTATGCATCCATGAACGATGAATCTCCTTCTTCTCTTCTCTTCCACATGCATGGAAGCATGCTACTTTCATGGTTATCTCTTAAATCATGATTTCTTAGATGATTTAATGGTTAAGATGTTAACCCTAATGCTTATTACTTGGTTTAGGGTTTATAATGATGTCTAGATTATGAACATGGGCTTTATGTGGATGAGCTTTAACTAAGCTATCCCCTCTTCTAAACTTAGAATAGCCATGAAGATAGTCTCTAACCCATGCATGCATAAGGATATTCATGTAGACTCATGGGTAGAATCATAATGATTTAAGTTAGTTTCTCAACTACGAGTATAGGTATATATTCTTATGTCCGAAAGTGAACTCATGAGTATATTTTTATGTTTATATCTATGCATGCTTATGCATAAGTAATATAATGCTAAAAGAGGATTTTTCATCATATTCTATGCATAAATATTCTAAATGCTTAAAGAAGGATTTTCATTATATTTTTTTGTATACATTCATAGTATGTGTATGCATAAATGTTTAGATGTCAAAAAGAGGAATTTTTGTTATATTTTCATAATTACATTCATGCATGTGTATGCATAATTATCTAGATGGCAAAAGAGGACATGTGAATATATTCTTATGTATAAATATTCAAGGTATGCTTATGCTGCCTAGACATTTTAAATGTTAAAAGTTGATATGTGAATATAGTCTTATGTATGTATATTCATGGTATGTCTATACATGAAGATTTTTATATCAAAAGAAGAATTTTAATCATATTTTTAAATATGATTATGCATAACTACTTTTAGTATTAAAAGATAATGTTTTGTTATAATGCATATATATTTATGGTATAACGATGCCTAGGTTTAAATGGAAAAGAGAATGTTTAAGAATATTTTCATGCGAATATTTTAATGAGATGATGCATGCATATTTATTGAAGGATAATTTAGAAAAGAAATATACATGTTTAAATTCCATTATTCATGAGTAGAATTATTTATATTTCTTTTATATCCAAAGTAGAATGAATTTTCATATTATTGGATGTTTATCCATGGGATTAGAATTCACATTTATTTTATGAGATAAATGGAGAAATATCTATAGGAAATAAATCTAGGAGTAAATTCAAGCATATTGGTGCTAGACCATGACCACTTGAGAAAGGTGGGATAGTAAGATGCCTGCCCATCTCTTGAATCGTAAATTAAGTCGAAGACTTGTGACCATTCCCATTTCTTCAGTACAAAGAAGGGATACCCGCCTGATTTAGAGAAGTTTCCCCTAAGACCTGAAATCGTCTAGAAATAAGTTGGAAATTCGTTTTGATTTAATCACCTAAGATACAAGATTTGTGATTTTCATTCAAGAAGTCTAGATTTTGAATGAAAGGTCTTATGAAACCAATACTAGAGATGTTTTCTTGTGGAAATAGCTTTACGTGAGATGAAAATAAACTCAATGGAAAAATCCTACTTGCATAGAAACTCTGTTTTTTTGAAAAGAACTGTCTTATGCCAGAATGCTAGAGGAAGCATTTGGTTTGTTGTTTAAATTAGGTGGTGGACCTAAGGAGAGTTTACTTTGCCAGTGCGCGATGAGTTAGTGAAGAACATTTCTCGCAGTGGCAAATCTTGCCAAGGTCTTAACTAGCCTCGGTGTACGATTAAAAATGGTGCGCTCTCGGTGCAATGGGTGATGGATTGACAAAGCGACCTCTGAGTGAAGAGCTAGGACACCTAAGGAGGATCCTAGAGGGTTTTGACTAGATGGTGCCGAGCTCGTGGTTACCCGACACCCATGCGTATGTTGAGGGAGATTTCAAGGAGTTGGAGTGGTGTACCATGAAGGAGTTGGAGCGGTGTACCATGTATATATTTAAGTAAATTGGAAACTATGAAACTGGATCTTGTTGGTTGACTAGATGGTCTTCAACGAAGAGTCTCGATGACACTTGATTAGAAAAAAATGGAACTGTATTATTTTTGAGGTATGATATTTTGTAATCAATGTATTGGTGTGATTATGGGTGTGTGAGTAACTGAATATTCCACCAAGTACAGTGGTTGGGCAGTCTCCTAACCCATGGGATTGGATGGGGTTAGATGGGAATGGTGGAAGTTTTATAAATTAAATAAAAAAGGTTAATTTGGGTAAGAGTTCATTTAGGATGTGATCAGTAGCTTAGAAACCTAAACAATCTACTTTAAGAGATTAGATTGACAGCTGTGCCTCTCTTGAGGGGAAAAAAGTGTTGGTTTCTATGAATGAAGTGTAAAGATTATTCCACCTTCAAGTCGGTCATCCCGAGTGAAGGATAGCATAGGCTCTTGACCCCGTTAGATAAATTCTCGTTAGAAGATTTTCGCGGAGGAATCGCCTATGCTTTCTGGGCCAGGAAAGTTTTTTTTGGGTTTGGTTTTTAAAGAGTCGCTAGACTAGTCCCTTGCCCCAGACATTCGTGGGTGAGGCCCCAAGTGGGAAGCTCTGTCCTAAGTGTGAGGTTTCTACTTCTTGCTAGCACTTCAGAGTTCGATGCGCAGAGAGGGCAGGGGTCTCATAGTTGGTATCAGAGCTTTGTTGAAAGCTTCAGAGCACCAGATATTGAGCTTAAAGGAATAAGTTTTGTTTTCTCAGGATGTATGTCGTGGATCTATAGTAGAACGATTACTTTGTTTGAAGGAATTATTTTTGAATTTCTTAATTCTCAAAATCTTGAAATGAAGTCGAATAGAAAATTTAACAATGTATCGTTTTGGTAAAATCATGAGCCGTGCACATTGTGGTAGACAGCCAGATCCTCATGTGGATGAGGATGAGCTTGACCCTAACATTCGTAAAGCTCTACACAGATCTCAGCTAGGTCCCTTCAAGGGTGAAAGGGAACACTTAGGTGAGGCGGTAGAAAAGTGGATCGAACCTATGGAGGAGTACTTCGATGTCACAAGTTACAACGATAAAAGTAAGGTGGCTCTTTCCAAGTAGGAACCATTGCAAGTCAAACCGCTTAGATCACAACACCTGGCCATACGTGGGATGATCTCAAGACCTAACTCAGAAAGAGATTTTATCCTCCAGGCTTCTTGGAAACAAAGATGATGAGTTTCTTGAGCTAACCCAGGCAGGCATTCGCTCGCCTCCTCAAATACTCGCCACCACTGGATAAAGAACATGGCCAGGTTCATTCAGGGAATGAACGAACCTTTGGATACCTTAGTGAAGAATGCTAAGCCAGTTTCTATGGCGGAAGCAGTAGTGCAGATGGCAAAGGATTTCACCAAGGCCTTTGTTTTGTTAAGGTCCCCGCGAAGCCAGCACCCTTGTCTTTCAAAAGATTCCAAACCTTGGGAAGTGCTTTCAACTTTTCGCCTCCTAAGAGACAGCAAGGTCCTAATCAAACCCATGATACACAAAGTTTCAAAATGGAAGGAAGGCCTTTTCCTCGGAACACATTCTCTAGAACTCTGGCTCTTTCCATGATGCAGAAGGAAGAGCTTAGAAGTGACAAAACAGATGTTTTGGTTGTCAAGGTTTTGGGCACCAACTCAAGGACTACCCAACTCCTTCTATGTCAGTGGGCCAAGGAAGCCAAGGTCTTAGAGTGTCGAGACTGCACCCTTCGTATCAATCTAATCAAGGTCCCTCTCACCAAAGTAAGGGCAACCCTAGAAGAATGCTAGCTCAGCCTCCAGCCTCACTGTAGAGTAGTCTCAGGTCCCCCTTCGAGAATTGGGGAAGCCAGAGAGAGAGAGTTCCACCCCAGACAGCAGCAGCTAGAGCCACCACAATAGCTGATGTAGTGGAGGAAGAAAGAGGACGGATTCATGCTGCCATTGAACAAGAATGGCAAAATCGTCAGTTCTCGATCATTCATACTCTAGCAGAGTACAAGGGTAAGCACTTTAAGCTTTTGATTGATTTAGGCAGTACGCATTTGTTTATTTTCCCAGCATGCTTACGCAAGTTAGTCCTAGATCAAAAAGTAGGGAAACCTATGCAAGTAGAATTAGCGAGTGGGAAGATTCTATGCAAGTAGAATTAGCCAATGGGAAGATTCTTTTCACACGCCATGAGATAGACCGTATTCAATTTAGTCTAGATGGGAATGTAATAGACTACTAGTTTAGAGTCTTACATTTGGGAATTTATGATGGAATCCTTGGAATAGATTGGCTCCATAAGAATCACGCTGACATTCACTATCACAAGGGAACCATCTCTTTCCTCGACCTTCACGGGAATCAAGTTCAAGGAAGTGGAATTCTTGGATCCCCAATTCTGCAATTAGTCAAAGCTTCTAAAAGGACTCAGAAAGAAGCAAGTCGTCTATGTCGGTAAAATGAATCTAGTAGGCAAAGAATCCGATGCTAAGGAGCCATAGTGGTTAAGTGAGTATGCTGATGTATTCCTAGAAGAGCTGACTGAGATGCCTCTGACTCGTGAAGTAGATCATGAGATAGAGCTGACCCCCGGAGCTCAGCCGATAGCTAGCATGCATACAAGATGCCAGTCCTAGAAGCCATAGAACTTAAGAAAAATTTAAGGCAGTTGTTAGAGCAAGAATTTGTAAGACGCAGTGTTTCACCTTGGGGTGCGCCCGTTCTCTTTTAGAAAAAGAAAGATGGAACGTTAAGACTTTGTATTGATTACAGAGGATAAAATCAGTTGACAATCAAGAATAAGTATCCTATCCCTTTTAAAGCTCTATATGAACAAGATTGCCTCACACCATTAACTTGGTCTGACCCATTGATCAGGGTTGAGATGTCCATGCACATGCTAGATGATATGGAGCAGCAGATGCAGTCAATTTGTAAGGATATTCAGGCAGTCCAAGATAGACAGAAGAGTATACTAATAAGAAGAGAACGAATAGAGTGTTTGAAGAATCAGATATGATCTTCATTCGAGTACGAACCAAAAGAAGTTCTTTATCTCTAGGGAAGTTCAAGAAGCTCTCTCCTAGATATTGTGGACCGTACGTTGTTACAAAGAAAGTAGGAGATCTAGCCCATGATCTTCTTCTACCTCCGCATATCTGAAGGTACATAATGTGTTTCATGTCAATTTGCTTAAGAAGTATGTACTTAGCTAGAGTCATGTGTTAGATGATGAGTAGTTGGCTTTTCCAACTCAAGGTCAGATGGAACTCCAACTTGAAGAAATCCTAGATGTTCGGGAGAAGGCTCTCAGGAACAGAGTCCTTAGAGAATTTTTGGTCAAGTGGAAGTTCTACCCTTAGAGGACGTCACTTGGGAAAAAGAAGATGAACAGGTAAAGGATTACCCCCACTTTGTGAGATGAGGGCATTTGTGTTTCTCAAGTGGGAGAGGATCTAAGATTTCTCATCTAAGATTTCTCCCTAGCTCCTAAAGATGTGTAAGTTCTCCTTTCAGTCCCCAGTGATCATCCCCTTTTCAGGATGCATTGAAAATTTTCAATTTTTTCCCAAAAGTGTGTTTTCCCTCTCAAACTTCCCCCCAACATACTCTAGGTTTTGAAAGCTCATTTTGAACCTCTTTCTTCCTCTTCTAAGCTCTCCATTGCTACAAAAACTCCATACCTCTCAAGCTCTCCCTCCTTGTCAAGCTCCCTCAGTCTCAAGCTCCCTCTCCCTCTTTCTTCCTTTTCTAAGCTCTCCATTGTTGCAGAAACTCCATCCCTCTCAAGCTCTCCCTCCTTCTCAAGCTCCCTCCCTCTCAATCTCCCTCTCTCTCTCTCTCTCTCTCACTCCCTCCCTCTCCATTGCTACAGAAACTCTATCCCTCTTCAGTCTACCCTAGGTTTTTCTTTTGTTTATTTGTTAATGATGATTTCTAATCGTAAGGAAAAAAATTATGAAAATTTATTCTTTCCTAGTCACAATAGAGTTATAAATAGTTCTATTTGAGAATGATGGATTTTTATAAAGATAACCCTTTTTTCTAATAATCCATTTGTGAATAGTCATACATCATTTTATTGATTTATTCACATAGAAATATCTTCAAATATTATTTTCTCCATTCTGATCCTTAACATTAATATACCATAATTTTTTACATGAAATTATGGTGAAACCATCTCTTTTAACATCGAAATTAATTTACGCATTTTCTAATTAAAGTACAATGAAAATTTCTCTTTTAAATAAATAAAAATACCCATATTTGAAATATGCCAAAAATTCCTCTTAATATTTAAAATATTTGTATCTAGAATATCGTGGAAATTCCTCTTTTTGCAACTAAATGTTTGTGCATGTGCATATATAAAAATAAATATAACAAAAAATCCTCTTTTCTTTTTTTTTAAATAATTATGCATAAATACTATAAAAGTATTTTCTATAAATATGAAAAAAAATCATTCTTTTAGCATAAACATATGTATGCCTAGAATATGATGGGAATTCCTCTTTTTGCTTTATTCAATTTATGCATAAAAATAAGATTTATCTTTTTTCTGAAAAATTTTGGCATAGCTTGGCTGCAACTTTTGAGAATGTTCAATTTTCTAACTTTAAATGAATATCCATAATTGAAATATGATAAGAACTCCTCTTTTAAACTAAAATTTATTTATGCATACATAACATATTTATAATCATAATTACGATTAAATCTCTTGATTATTCTTAAATATCCATTCCTCATTTCCAAAAATGTTAACATAACCCTCTTTCAACTTAAAATGAATTAATATGATTTTTCTTAATCATAAATAAGCTTAAAGAAATTAATCATCATTTTTAACTAGATTAAAATCATAAAAATACCTAATCTTTTTTTCTAGCTTGTCAAGCCTAGAGTTTTGTTTAAGATAATGAGTTTATCATTAAGAACCATCCTTCTAAAACAAGGATCTAACCATAAAGATGATTAATCTTTCCAAAAAGAGAGATTTACTAATAAAAATACTATAATTAAGCATGAAGATTAGTAATAAACCATTTAAACATTATGAATCATTAGAAAGCTTCATTTCAAGAAAAAACCATTTAATTGAAAGTTTCCCAAGCATTGGAAGGAGAAAACCATTGAGAAAGATAGAAAAACCATAGGATTAAGGCTTACCTTTGATTTTGGCTTGATTCTTTAAAGAAAGAAGTGAAGCCCACAAAGCAAGATTGGCTTACCTTTGATTTTGGCTTGATTCTTTAAGGCTTACCTTTGATTTTGGCTTGATTCTTTTTAACGAAAGAAGTGAAGCCCACAAAACAAGATTGGCCACCAAGTTGGGGAGGGTAATCTCCAAGAGAGGATGGAGAATTGTGAATAATAGAATTACACTAAAATGAAGATAATATTGGCATATGTAATTACTCAAAGATGAAAATACAAAGGAATGAGGGTCTATTTAGGTGAGGGAGGCCACTATAACCAAGTCCACCAACTGGGATCTAGAGGCTTCCAGCTTCAGTTTGATCCATTTTGGACCAGTTTGGCTCACTTTCGGATCCAGTTTGAAGGAGGAAAGAGGAGAGATAAAATATCCCAATTTTCTTGAATTAAAAATGCAAGGTGATGATTAAAAAAATGATTCTACTTCATGAGCCCTCTCCCTCCTTACTGAGGTGTCAGAAATTGATTTTTTAAACTAATAAACCTTAATTTTTAACTAATAAACCTAGTACTTGATCAACTCTTTATCTTATGTAAGCATTTACTCATTTTTGGGATATTTTCTTTTATTGTTTACATTTTTGTCATCCCAACACTTGGATTAATCCTATTGGCTCTTAAGAACCTTATTTGGACCTTAGTCAAAAATTTCTTAAAATGTGGACCCTTAGGCTAAGGTCTTTAATACACATATTCAATTAATTTCTAATGCACATTGGAAAAATATTTTTGATTTTTTGTTTCACGGGTAATTCATCTTAGATATTAGGGAAAAATTTGTATCCAAAAATATCTCAATTTTGTATTATCTCTCTCTAGAATATTTTCTCTCTCTAGGCTAAAAACAAGGGAAAACAATGTTTTCTTGCATTCTGAAATAGGGGATGATTACAGGGGACTGATATGAGAGCTTATACATCTTTTAGGACTGAAGAGGAACCTTAGATCCTCTCCTACTTGAAACACGTGATATGTCCTCATCTCACAAAGTGGGAGTAATCCTTTACCGCTCTTCTTCTTTCTCCCAAGTGGCGTCCTCTAAAGGGTAGAACTTCCACTTGACCAAAAAGTATCTGAGGAATCTGTTTCTAAGAAACATCTCCTGAACATCATGGATTTCTTCAGATTGGAGTACGATTTGGCCTTGAGTCAAAGAAGTCAATTGTTCATCATCCACTAGCACATGGTACATACTTTCTAAGTAGACTGACATGGAATACATTATGTAATTTGAGATGAGGAGGCAGAATAAGTTCATAAGCTAGATCTCCTATTTTCTTAGTGATGGCATATGGCCCACAGTATCTTGGAGACATCTTTTTGTACTTACGTAGAGATAAAGAACTTCTCTTGGGTCGCACACAAATGAAGACCATATCTGCTTCTTCAAACACTCTCTCCGATCTCTTCTTGTCAGCATACTGCTTTTGTCTATCCTGAACAGCCTTGATGTCCTTGAGGATTGCTTGCATTTGCTGCTCCATATCATCAAGCATCTTTTTGGACATCTCGACCACCTTGATCAATGGGGACTAGTGTGAGGTAATCTTGTCCGTATAGAGCTTTGAATGGGCTCATCCTGATACTACGGTGATAAGAGGCATTGTAAGCAAACTCCACTAGATGTAAGTAGCTTAACCACTTCTTGGACTCTCTGCCACACAGCATGACCGAAGAATATCTTCAATTACTTGGTTTAATCTTTCAGTCTGACCATCTGTCTCTGGATGATAAGTTGTACTGAGATCTAAGGAAGTTCCTATTGCTTTGAAGAATGCAATCTAGAACCTTGATGTGAACTTAGAATCTTTGTTGTGCTCACTATTCTTCTGGGTAAGCCATGCAGCTTGAAAATCTCCTTGAGGAAGACTCTGGCAACATCCACTGCAGAGTAGGTTTCTTTTGCTAGAATAAGATGGGCAACCTTGGTTAATCTATCAACTACAACTACCACAAAAATGGAGTTGTAACCTGATTGCACTAATGGTAATCCAGTAACAAAATCCATACTAATACATTTTCACTTCATCTGTGGAATGTCCAAGGGATGCATCTTACCTGGCATTTTAACCCTTTGCCTTGACTCTTTGACATGTTAAACATTGACGTACATGATTGAGTACATCCCTTTTGACTCCTGGCCAGAATAAGTTCTTCTTTACAGACATGTAGGTCTTTATAAACCCTGGATGTCCAGCTATTGGCTATCATGGGCTTCCCTCAGAGTTTTTCCCTTTGTTTCCTCATCATTAGGAATGCATAGCCGATTGTTGTAATACATGCATCCTTCGTCCAATTTGTACCTAAGAACTCGACTCATTTCCTGAGGAGTCTTGCTTTCTTGCATCAGTAGGGTAGCAATAGGGGCAAAGAATCTGTCCTCCTGCATGATTTTCTCTCTTGCTTCACTGATCAATGGATTTGACACCAATGTTAATGCAAGCAAGAAGGCTTTCCTGCTGAGCACATCGGCTACCACATTTTCTTTCCTTGGCTGATACTTTATCTCAAAGTCAAATTCTTGCAGGGTTTACATCCATCTTCTTTAACGCATGTTGAGATCCCTTTGGGTGAAGATCCACTTCAGACTTTGATGATTTGTCATCAAGGTGAATCTTTGTCCCAAGAGATAATGTCTCCATGACTTCAGAGCATAAACCATTGAGAGTAACTCAAGTAATGGACAACATAATTTCTCTCATGCGTTTTGAGCTTTCTAGATTCATAGGCTACTGCCATGACCTTCCTGCATAAGAGCACCTCCTAGGGCAAAACCATTGGCATTTGTAACTACCTCAAAGGGTTTAGAAAAATCTAGCAATTTAAGGATAGGGTTGGTTACTAAAGCTGTCTTCAGCTTATCAAAAGCACTCTGACACATAGCAGTCCACTAAAATAGGGTGCTCTTCTTGAGAGGTTAGTTAAAGGGGATGCTATCTGAGCATACCTGGGTATAAAGATTCTATACCATCCAGTTACTCCCAAGAATCCTCTGACTTTTTTTACTATTTTGGGCTCCGACCACTCCACAACTACTTTGTTAGTAGGGTGAGGAGAAATCCTGTCTTTAGATAATACTATGAATCCCAAGTATTCTACATGGTTAGCAGAGAAAGTGCACTTTCTCTTCTTTGCAAAGAGTTGGTGCTTTAGGATCTCCAGGACCTTACGCACATGATCTTCATGATTTGCTGCATTCTTAGAGTATACCAGGATGTCATCAAAGAAGACAAGAACAAATTCATCCAAGTATTCTCGGAGAATGTCCTGCATGAGGGAATTAAATGTCGTTGGGGCATTAGTTAATCCGAACGGCATGACTGTGAATTCATAATGCCCATAGCGAGTATTGAAAACTGACTTTGGGATAGCTTGTTCCTTGATTCTGATCTGGTAATACTCGGATTTGAGATCTATCTTTGTGAACATTTGGGTTCCACTTAACCGATCCAAAAGTTCGTCGATCCTAGGGGATAGGATACTTATTTTTTATTGTTAATTGATTTAATCCTCTGTGATCAATAGAGAGTCTTAACGTTCTATCTTTCTTTTTCTGAAAGAGAACAGGTGCACCCTAAGGTGAAACACTGGTCTTACAAATCCTTGCTCTAGCAGTTGTCTTAACTGCTCCTTAAGTTCTATGGCTTCAGGAACTGGCATTTTGTATACACGCTGGGGCTACTGGTGGCTAAGCTCTGGGGGGTTAGCTCTATCTCATGATCTACTTCACGAGTCGGAGGCATCTCAGTCAGCACTTTTGGGAATACATCAGCGTACTCACTTAGTCATTGTGGTTTTGTAGCCTTGCATTTTCTGTCTACTAGATTCGTTTTAATGACATAGATAGTTTGCCTCTTTCTGAGTCCCTTCAGCAAATTAGAAGCTTTGACTAATTGCAACACTCGAGATCCGAAAATTCCACTTCCTTGGACTCGATTCCTATGCAGGTCGAGGAAAGAAATGGTTCCATTGTGACAGTGAATGTCAACCTGATTCTTATGGAGCCAATCCATTCCAAGGATTCCGTTATATATTCCTAAGGGTAAGACTTTCAATTGGTAGTTTGTTATGTTCCCATCTAGATTAAACTGAATACGGTCTGTCTCAACATGTGAAAAGAATCTTTCCACTGGTGGCCAATTTCACTTGCATAGGTTTCCTTGATTTTTGATTTAGGACTAACTTACGCATACATCCTAGGAAAATAAAAGAATGTGTACTGCGCTTGAATCAATCAAAAGCTTGAAATGCTTACCCTTGTACTCTGCTGGAGTCTAGAGGACGACAGAGAACTGATGATTCTGCCCTTGATGTTCAATGGCGGCATAAATCTGTCCTCTTTCTTCCTTCACTTCCTCAGCTATTGTGGTGTCTCTAGCTGTTGCAGTCTGAGGTGGAACTCTGTCTCTCTTTGGTTTCCCCAATTTTGGAAAGGAGTTCTGAGACTACTTTGCATTGAGGATGTAGGGGAGGATGTAGGGGCTAAGCTGGAACTCTTCTGGGGCTGCCTTGATTTTGGCGAGGGGGGACCCTGATTGAACTGATACAAAGGAGTCGGTCTCTAAGTTTTGGGACCTTGGCTTCCTTGGCCCATTGACATAGAAGGAGTTGGGCAATCCTTGAGCTGGTGCCCAAAACTTTGACAACTGAAAACCTATTTTCACTTTGAAGCTCTTCCTTCTACATTCTGGAAAGAGCCGGAGTTCTTGAAAAAGAGCTTTGAGGAAAAGGCCTTCCTTCCATTCTGAAGCTTCGCGGCTCCTGGTTCTGATTAGGACCTTGGTGTCTTTTTGGAGGCGGAAGGTTGGAAGTACTTCCCAATGTTTGGAACCTTTTGAAGGACGAGGGAGCTACTTTAGTGGGACCTTAACAACAAGGCCTTGGCAAAGTCCTTTGCCATCTGTACTGCTTCGGCCATGGAAAGTGGCTTGGCATTCTTTACCAGGGTATCCAAAGGTTCGTTCATTCTCCAAATGAACTTGGCCATCAATTGTTCTTCATCCAGCGGTGGCGAGTATTTGAGGAGGAGAGCGAACGCTTGGTGATACTCTTCAATAGTTGTGCTCCCCGGGTTAACTCCAAGAACTCATTCATCTTAGTTTCTAAGAGAAGCTGGGGAGGATAGAATCTCTTCCTTAGGTATGTCTTGAGATCATTCCATGTCTGGGTGTTATGAACTTTTGGTTTGTCTCACAGTGGTTTCTCCATGCTACTCTGGCTGTTTCTACTATCTTCAGCCTTCCAAGAGCACTTTACTTTTCTCATTGTATCCAGTGACATCGAAGTATTCTTCCATTTCTTCGATCCACTTTTCTACAGCCTCACCCAAGTTTTCCCCTTCACCCTTGAAGGGACCTAGCTGAGATATGTGAAGGGATTTGTGAACATCAAGGTCAAGCTCTTCCTCATCTGTGAGAGGATCTGGTGTACGTCTCATGATTCTGCCAAAATGATGCATCGTTAAATTTCTATTTGATTTCCTCATCAAGATCCTAAGACTTAATAAGTTCAAAAGTTCGAAAATAATTACTTTAAACAAGATAATTGATCTTATTAAAGATCTACGATGACGACATACGTCTGAGAAAATAGAGCTTATTTCTTTAAACTTGATATCTAATAGTCAAATCACTTAGATAACTGAAATTTTTTCACAAAACATTCTTTATTTACATAAGGTTTGCAATATATACATAGAGCAACATGGCTTTAGAGAAAATCAAAACCTCCATGGTATAAGCATGAGATGGCGATACTGGGCTACTAACACGCCGTGATACAATTGTTCCCTTACCGCTAAAGGTGCTACAATCTTACTTCTCGGGATAAAACATATAAGAAGTCTATAAATATGATAAGAAAGCCTAAAATCTCGAGGTGTGGGGTGATACAAGATAACATCGTGAACCACCTTTAGCCTTAACAGGACCATGGCTAAAGAGATATTCTTCCTCAGCATCAGGTGCTGGTTGCAAGAGGCATGGACATATTACCTTGTGTGCCACTTATGTTGTCGTCGCTCAGCCGAGTCCGAAAAATATAATTTCTTGAAATAATTTGTGAGTCTTGCTGTGCTCGTTCAAGTCGTAGTGGAGGAGAGGATATGCTCAAAAGCGAATGCAGTCATATCCTGAGATTGAGTAAGATCGAGAATACCAGATAAACACGGAATGTCCATCTATAAAATCAAATTCATCGATTAAAAGTCTTCATTAATGAAGCTTAATCTGAATGAGAATACAACATGAAAATGCATCTTTCTAAGTTTTTATTATAAATTTCTCATAAAAATTTGTTTTTCCTTCTTAAGCTTTCAACAAAGCTCTCTGATACCAGTTGTGAGACCCCTACCCTCTTCGCACGGCCTTCTTCGAGGCCACGGGCATGGGCAGCAAAAGTAGCAGCCTCACGCATGGGGTAGGGTTTCCCACTCGAGGCCTCGTCCACGAATGTCTGGAGAAGAGACTAATCTGACGGTTCCTTCGAAAACTGAAACCAGAAAAACTTCCCTCGCCCGGAAAGCACGGGCGATTCCACCAAAAAAAATCATCTAACGAAAAATTTATCTAACGAGTCAAGGCCTTAACTAGCTTTTCTATTCCAACCAAACCCGTAGGTCACATGGCCAGATCAAGGAAGGGACTTGCACTTGGTTCATAGAAATCACCACTTTTTCCCTTAAGCGAGGCACAATCGCTGATTCTTTCCCATAGAACAAGAATCTTCCTAGGACTTATTCTAATTAATGTAGCTTGAACGTATCTAATTGTATGGTAGGAATCCACTAATCCACCCTAACCCCAACCGGCCCATGGATTAGCCAACCGCCCAATCACTGTATTGGTGTGGGATCCCTTTATATAAAAATTTGGTTGAGTTTTGTCCCGGGTACCAGGGAAAAGAGTTCCCAAGCGCCTAGCCGCTGGCACTCATGCAAAATACAATTTAGACACACCACTTATGCACCCAATATGAAATTACCTTTTACAGATTCAATTGTTTAAAGTAGAATTGAAAAATAAAACCATAGTATTTCGATCATAATCCTTCAAAATATCTAGTCCATTGTTTTACAATCAAAATATCATCTCGACTCTCTGTTGAAGACCAGCTAGTCAACAAACGAGATCCAAATTCAAGTTCCAGTTCACATAGAAAATTCCTTATCAGTCCATCCATATCTTCCTCGACATACGCATGGGTGTCCTAGCAAACCACGAGCCCGTGCATCGCCTAGTCAAAACCCTCTAGGATCCTCCTTAGGTATCCTAGCACTTCACTCAGGGACCGCTTCGTTGGCCCTCGCCCACCATCGTACACTGGAAGCGCACCATTTTAACCACATACCGAGGCTGGTCCAAGGCCTTGGCAGGCTTTTTAGCTATTGCAATGTAACTCTCCTTAGTTTAAAACCAGAAGCCAAATGCTTCCTCTAGTATTCTGGCGTAAGACAATCCTTTTCAAAAAATAGAGTTTCTATGCAAGTAAGAATATCCCATTGAGTTTGATTCCACAAGACCTTTTTTCTCACAATCCAGACTTTCTTAATGAAAATCACGAATCTTGTATCTTGGTAATCCACCCATCAGTTACAACGATTTTGGGTCTTAAAGGAAAACTTCTCTAAATCAGCCTGGTAGTCCATTCTTCATACTCAAGAAATGGGAATGGTCACAAGGTTTTGCTTAATTTTTGATTCGAGAGATGGGCAAGCATCTTACTGGCCCACCATTCTCATGTGGTCGTGGTCTAACCATAAATTACTCGGATTTAATCCTAGCTTTGATTCCTAAGGAGTTTTCTTCTATTTATCTGATAAATTAACGATGATTTTCAATCGTAAGGAAAAAAATTATGAAAACTTATTATTTCCTTGTCATAATAGAATTTTAAATAGTTCTATTATAGAATGATGGAATTTTATAAAGATAACTCTTTTTCTAATAAACCATTTGTGAATATGCATACATCGTTTCATTGATTTATTCACATAGAAATATCTTAAAATATTCTTTTCTCCATTTTGATCCTCAACATTAATATACCATAATTTTCTACATGAAATTATGGTGAAACCTTCTCTTTCACCACCGAAATTAATTTATGCATTTTCTACATGAAATTATGGTGAAACCTTCTCTTTCAACACCGAAATTAATTTATGCATTTTCTAATTAAAGTGCCATGAAAATTCCTCTTTTAAATAAATAAAAATACCCATATTTAAAATATGCCAAAAATTCTTTTTTTAATATTTAAAATATTTGTATCTAGAATATCATGGGAATTCCTCTTTTTGCAACTAAATTTTTATGCATGTACATATATAAAAATAAATATAACAAAAATTCCTCTGTTCTATATTTAAACAATTAGGCATAAATACTATAAAAATATTTTCCATAAATATGAAAAAAATCATTCTTTTAGCATACAAATATCTATGCCTAGAATATGATGGGAATTCCTCTTTTTGCTTTATTCAATTTATGCATAAAAATAAGATTTATCTTTTTTCTGGAAAATTTTACCATAGCTTCGCTCTACAACTTCTGAGAATGTTCAATTTCTAACTTTAAATGAATATTCATAATTGAAATATGATAAGAACTCCTCTTTTAAACTAAAGTTTATTTATGCATACATAACATAATTTTAATCATAATTGTATTACAATTAAATCTCTTGATTATTCTTAAATATCCATTCCTCATTTCCAAAAATATTAGCATAATCCTCTTTCAACTTAAAATTAATTAATATGATTTTTCTTAGTCATAAACAAGCGTAAAGAAATTAATCATCATTTTTAACTAGATTCATAAAAATACCTAATCTTTTTGCCTAGCTTGTCAAGCCTAGAGTTTTGTTTAAGATAATGAGTTTATCATTAAGAACCATCCTTCTAACAAGGATCTAACCATAAAGATGATTAATCTTTCCAAAAAAAGAGATTTACTAATAAAAATATTATAATTAAGCATAAAGATTAGTATTAAACCATTTAGACATTATGAATCATTAGAAAGCTTGATTTCAAGGAAAAACCATTTAATTGAAAGCTTCCCAAGCATTAGAGGGGTTGGGAAGGAGATAACCATTGAGAAAGATAGAAAAACCATTGGATTAAGGCTTACCTTTGATTTTGGCTTGATTGTTTAAAGAAAGAAGTGAAGCCCGCAAAGCAATATTGGCCACCAAGTTGGGGAGGGTAATCTCGAAGAGAGGATGGAGAATTGTGAAGCTCCAAAGCTTCCAAAAGTAGAGGCAAAATAGAGGGATAATAGAATTACACTAAAATGAAGATAATACTGGCATGTAATTACTCAAAGATAAAAATACAAAGGAATGAGGGTCTATTTATAGGTAAGGGAGGCCACTAACCAAGTCCAACTAGGATCTAGAGGCTTCCAGCTTCAGTTTGATCCATTTTGGACAAGTTTTGGACCAATTTGGCTCACTTTTTGATCCAGTTTGAAGGAGGAGAGATAAAATATCCCAAATTTCTTGAATTAAAAATGCAAGCTGATGATGAAAAAAAGGAGCCTACTTCATGAGCCCTCTCCCTCCTTACTGTTGAGGTGTCAAAATTTGATTTTTTTACTAATAAACCTTAATTTTTAACTAATAAACCCAGTATTTGGTCAACTCTTCATCTTATGTAAGCATTTACTCATTTTTGAGGTATTTTCTTTTATTCTTTGCATTTTTGTCATCCCAACACTTGGATTAATCCTATTGGCCCTTTAGAACCTTATTTGGACCTTAGTAAAAAATTTCTTAAAATGTGGACCCTTAGGCTAAGGTCTTTAATACACATATTCAATTAATTTCTAGTGCACATTGGAAAATTCTTTTCGAACTTATATTTCAAGGGAATTCATCTTAGATATTAGGAGAAACTTTGTATCCAAAAATATCTCAATTTTGTATTACCTCTCTCTAGAATATTTTCTCTCTCTAGGCCAAAAACAAGGGAAAACAATGTTTTCTTGCAATCTGAAATAGGGGATGATTACAAGGGACTGAGATGAGAGCCTATACATCTTTTAGGGATGAGGAGGAACCTTACAAGCTCACTCTGAATTAGCTTCACATCATTGTCCTCAAGCCCACGCAAGCATCTAAATATAGACATAGTTGGCTATTGTCCAAATGGTGCTTCACGATGCTTCTGAAGGATAGTGATCTAGCCCTCATAAATTTTTGCATTATGAAGAACCATATGTGCATTGCTTGTGGCAAAGGTTCGATTATTGAATGTAATCTTTTCCACACTCAAAAAATCTTAAATGACATAGACAACAAATTAACTTAGTATGTAAACTACTTGAGATCTACACAAGATGAATAAAATAAAAGCCAAAGAGGATACTTACATCCCATAGTTTTTGACTTTCATGTCCAAGAGACACACTGGTCTTTGGCTTGATGATTGGCTTTGAGTAAGCTAACCATTGACCTCATGCATGCTTTAAAATCCTCATCAGGGGTATGGTTGGCTTTTCATCATTGTTTGTGTCTCAATGTTTTCCATCCTTCTCACTGAAACTTCTTTTGGAGCATTCACAACTATCCTGGCTTTTCTCCTTTCATTGAACTTCTTGTCATTGCATATTTGGGACTTGGGTTATGCAAGAAAGCTTGTGCTACCATAATCGAGAATTTAATAATGATATTGCTGCAATCTATCTGCATATATCTCTTTAGATGTTAAAGGCTCATTTTTCATTGGATCATTGGGTATCAAGTCTGCAGCATTTGAAGCAAGCTTTAAATGGCCAACAAACTTCTTCACTAGGTATTTTACATATTCATCAGATAGAGGCCTGCACTTGTATTGCAATGGTGTAAGTTTAGTCTTGGAGTCTCATTTAGCATGGAGTCTTGGGGGATCACTATTGAGTGAGGCCTATGACCATTTGGCCACAAGGGCCTCCTCAGCAGGGGGATCACTAGTGGGGGAGGTGACTATGTGGCCATAGGGCCATAGGGAATTCCAAAGCTATGAAGTCTTAGGGTCTCATCAAACAAAGAGTCTTGGGGATCACTATTGAGTGAGGCCTATGTTACTCAAAAGGCTATGGATGTTAGCAATTATTCTTACAATGTTGAAGGATCACTAGTGATTGAGGCCTTTAACCTTAGTCTTGAGGGATCACTAGAAATTGAGGCTTGGAGATCACTATGAAAAAAAGGGATGCTATGAAAAAGGCTATTGATGTTAGCAATTATTCCTCCAAATAAAGTATTCATGTAGATCACTAATGAGTGAGGCCTATGGTGGCAAGCCACGGAGTCCTGAGCACTCATCAAACTAAGAGTTTTAAGGATCACTATGGTTGCTTTGGTCATAGGGTCTCCACAAGCCATGGAGTCTTGAGCTCTCATAAAACTAAGAGTCTTGAGGATCAATATTGAGTGAGGCTTGTTGGTTTTTCTATAGGGTCTTGTCAAGCCATAAAGCCTTGCGCTCTCATCTAGAATGAGTATTGGGGATTTTGTGATGCCTATGACCATTTGGCCATAGGAGTATTCTCAAGTCATGAAGTCTTGGGAATCCCTAGTAGTGAGTGACTCCTATGACTTAGAAGTCTCCCCCACCAAGGCATGGAGTAGTGGGGGATCACTAGTAAGTGAAGCTTATGACCGTCTTGTTTGAGACACTCTTCAAGTAGTGAGTGAGTTAGGCCTATGACCATTTTTCCATAGGGGTATCCCCAAGCCATGGAATATTGGGGGATCACTAAATGGGGGAGGCCTATGACCATTTGGGCATAAGGTCTCAGAAAGACATGAAGTCTTAGGGTCTCATTAAACAAAGAGTCTTGGGGATCACTATTGAGTGAGGCCTATGCTATTCAAAAGGCTACAGATGTTAGCAATTATTGTTCCAACAATGAAATTAGTCTTGGAGGATCACTAGTAGTGAGTTAGGCCTAAGATCGTTTGGGCATAAGAGTCTCCTCAAGTGAGGAGTATTGAGATAGCACTATGACCACTTGGTCATAGGGTCTCCCAAAGCCATGAAGCCTTAGGGTCTCATCAAATAAAGAGTATTAGGGATCACTATTGAGTGAGGCCCATGTTATTCAAAAGGCTATTGATTTCAGCGAGATTAGTATTGCAATCAATGTAGCCTTAAAGGCCTAATATGGTTTAACTCCTCAAGCCATGATCAACATTGAGTGAAGCCTATGGCCACAAAGGTCTCCTCAAGCAAGAGTATTGGAGATCACTAAGTGGGAGGTCTATGATGACCATTTGGCCATAGGGTCTCCTAAAGCCAAAAAATCTTAGGGCCTCATCAAATAAAGAGTCCTAGGGATCACTATTGAGTAAGGCCTATGTTATTCAATAGGCTATGGATGTTAGAAATTATTATTGTAATGAAAGTAGACTTGGAGGATTAGTGTGAGTGAGACCTATGACCATTTGGCCATAGGTATCTCCTCAAGCCATGGAGTATTGGGGATCATTAGTGAGTGAGGCTTATGTGATTGTTTGGCCATAGGGGTCTCCTAAAGCCATGGAGTCTTGGTGGGGAGGATCACACTTGAGTGAGGCCTATGACCATTAGGCCATAGGGACCTCCCAAGACCATGGAGTTTTGGGAATTACTAGTAGTAGTGAGTGAGGCCTATGATTGTAGTCTTGGGGGATCACTAGTGAGGTTGATGGCCGTTTGGCCGCCATAGGGTCTCAGAACCATGGAGGCTTGGAGATCACTAGTGAGTGAAGCCTATGACTATTTGGCCATAGGGTCTCCCCAAGGCATGGAGGCTTGGGGATCACTAGTGAGGGGATCACTAGTGAGTGAGGTCTATGACTTACTATAGTAGTAGTGAGTGAGGCCTATGACTGTAGTCTTGGGGGATAGTGAGGCTTATGGTCATTTGACCATAGGGTCTCCCCAAGGCATGGAGACTTGGGGATCACTACTAGTGAGTGAGGCATGGAGACTTGGGGATCACTACTAGTGAGTGAGGCCTATGCCTGCTTGGCCATAGGATATTTAGAAGCCATAGAGTCTTGGGATCTCATCAAATAAATAATCTTGGGGATCATTATTGAGTGAGACCGATTACCATTTGGCCATAGGGGTCTCCTTAAGCCATGGAGTCTTCAGATCACTAAGGGAAAAGGATGTTTTATAAAGGCTATCGATGTTAGCAATTATTCTTCCAATGGAATCACTATTGTGTGATATCAATGGTCATTTAGCCATAGGGTCTCCCCAAGCCATGGAGTCTTGTGGGGGTCACTTAATTAGTGAGTGAGGCCTCTTGGCCATAGGATCTCCACAATCCATAGAGTCTTGGGATTGCATCAAATAAAGAGTCTTGGGGATCATTATTGAGTGAGTCCTATGACCGTTTGGCCATAGGGGTCTCCTCAAGCCATGGAGTCTTGGGGATAAATATGAGGGAAGGGATATTTTTGTAAAAGGCTATGGATGCTAACAATTATTCTTACAAAGAAATTATTTCTTAAGGATCACTAGTTATTGAGGCCTATGGCCGTTTGGTCATAGGGTCTCCCCAAGCCATGGAGTCTAGGGAGGATCACTATTGAGTGAGGCCCATGATTGTTTGGCCATAGGGTCCCCCAATTCATGGTGCCTTGGGGGATCACTAATGAGTGAGGCCCATGATTTTTTGGCCATAGGGTCCTCCAAGCCATGAAGTGTTGGGGATCATTATTGAGTGAGGCCTATGATTGTTTGGTTATTATAGGGGCTCCTCAAGGCACAGAGTCTGGGGGATCACTATGATGGAAAGGATATTTTGCAGAAGGCTATGGATGTTAGCAATTATTCTTCCAATGAAAGTTGTCTTGGGAATCACTATTGAGTGGGGTCTATGGCCATAGGGTATTCCCAAGACATGGAGGCTTGGGGATCGCGCGAGTGAGACTTGTTTGGCCATAGGGTCTCCACAAGCTGCCATAGAGTTTTGGCCTCACATCAAATAAAGATTCTTGGGGATCATTATTGAGTGAGGCCTATGACCGTTTGGTCATAAGGGTCTCCTCAAGCTAAAAAGTCTTAGGGATCACTATGAGGGAACGGATGTTTTGCAAAATGATATGGATGTTAACAATTTTTCTTCAAAATAAAGTAGTCTTGGGGATCACTAGTAGTGAGGGAGTCCTATGGCCATTTGGACATAGGGTCTCCCAAGCCATGGAGCCTTGGTGATCACTAATGTTGAGTGGTACCCATAAATGATTGGCAATAGGGTCCCCCAATACATGGAGTCTTGACAGAGGCCCATGATTGTTTGGCCATAGGGTCCCCCAAGCCATAAAGTCTTGGGTATCACTATTGAGTGAGGCCTATTACCGTTTGACCACACGACCTCCTCAAACAAGGAGTATAGGGATCACCATAGGGAGAGGCCTATGACCACCATTTGGACATAGGATCTCCCAAAGCCATAAAGTCTTAGGGTCTCATCAAACAAAGAGTCTTGATGATCACTATTGAGTTAGGCCTATGTTATTCAAAGGGCCATACATTTGAGTTAGGCCTATGTTATTCAAAGGGCCATACTTGCTAGGAATTATTCTTGCAATGAAAGTACTTTTGGAGGATCACTAGAGTGAGTGAAGCCTTTGACTTTTGGGGGATCACTAGTAATGAAAGTACTCTTGCAAGATCACTAGAGTGAGTGAAGCCTTTGACCGTAGTCTTGGGGGATCACTATAAAAAAAAGGGATTCTAGTAATTGAGGCTTGGGGATCACTAGTAAACTGAGGCTTAGGGGGGAAAAAAAGGGATGCTATGCAAAAGGATATGGATGTTATCACAATTATTCTTCCAATGAGTCTTGGGGGTCGCTAGTGAGTGAGTCCTATGACTGCTTGGTCATAGAGTCTCCACAAGCCTTTAGTCTTGGGCTCTCATCAAACTAAGCGTATTGGGGATAACTATTGAATGGGGCTTATGACCATTTGGAAAAAGGGCCTCCCAAAGCCATGAAGCCTTAGGGTCTCATCCAACACAGAGTATTAGGCATTTTAGGACATGTTATTCAAAAGGCTATGGATGCTAGAAATTATTCTTGAAATGAATGTAGTTTTTGAGGATCACTAGTGAGTGATGCCTAAGGACAATTGTATTATAGGTATCTCCTTAAGCCATGATCACTATTGAGTGATGAAGCCTATGACCGTTTAGCCACAAGGGTCTCCTCAAGCAAGAACTATTAATAAGTGGGAGGCCTATGTTCATTTGGCCATAGGGTCTCCCAAAGCCATTAAGTCTTATCTAGAGAGTATCATCAAGCAAAGAGTCTTAGGGATCACTATTGAGTGAGGCCTACATTATTCAAAAGGCTACGGACGTTAGGAGTGATTCTTTTAATGAAAGTGGTCTTAGAGGATCACTAACGTGAGTGAGTCCTTTGACCATTTGGTCATAGGTATCTCCTCAAACCATGGAGTATTTTGGGGATCACTAGTGAGTGAGGCTTATGACCGTTTGACCATAGGAATCTTCTCAAGCCATGGAGTCTTGAGGATCACTAGGCCTAGCCACACGAGTCTCCCCTAAGACCATGGAGTTTTGGGTATCACTAGTGAGTGAGGCCTATGACTATCATCTTGGGGGATCACTAGTAGTGAGTGAGGCCTATAAATATAGTCTTGAGGGATCACTAGTAGTAGTGACTGAGGCTTATGGTCATTTGGCCATAGGGTCTCCCCAAGGCATGGAGGCTTGGGGTGAGTGAGGTCTACGCATGTTTGGCCATAGGATCTTCATCAGAAGCCATAGAGTCTTGGGCTCTCATCAAATAAAAATTCTTGGTTAACTGAGTCCTATGACCATTTGGCCATAGGGGTCTTCTTAAGCCATGGATTCTTTGGGATCACTACTATGAGGGAAAGGATGTTTTGCAAAAGGATATGGATGTTAGTAATTATTCTTCCAATGGAATAACTATTGAGTGATATATATGGATGTTAGTAATTATTCTTCCAATGGAATAACTATTGAGTGATATATGGCCGTCTGGCCACCATAGGGTCTCCCCAAGAAGCCATGGAGTCTTAGGATCATGCGAGTGAGGCCTATGACTATTTGGCTAGAGGGTGTCCACAAGCCATGAAGTCTTAGGGCCTCATCAAACAAAGAGTCTCGGGGAATTATTGAGTGAGGCCTCTATGACCATTTGGCCATAGGGGTCCCCTCAAGCCATATAGTCTTGGGGGGATCACTCTAAGGAGGGAAGGGATATTTTTTTTAAAGGCTATGGATGCGAACAATTATTCTTCCAAAGAAAGTAGCCTTGAGGATCACTAGAGTGAGTGAGGTGTATGGCCGTTTGGTCATAGGGTCTCCCTAGGACATGGAGTCTTGGGGATGATCACTAATGAGTGAGGCCCATGTGATTTCTTGGCCATAGGGTCCCCCAATCAGTGAGGCCTATGACTGTTTCGTTATAGGGGTTTCCTCAAAAGCCATGGAGTCTGGGGGATCACTTTGATCAAAATGATATTTTGTTCGAGGCTATAGATGTGAATTTATTCTTCTAATGAAAGTAATCATGTGAATCACTATTGAGTGAGGTCTATGGCCATTTGGCCATAGACCTCCACCAAGACATGGCCATATGTTCTCTCCACCAAGACATGGAGGCTTGGGGATCACTATCAAGTGAGGCCTTTGATTGTTTGGCCATAAGGGTGTCCTCAAGCTACAAAGTCTTGGTTGGGGATCAGTATACAAGAAGGGATGTTTTGCAAAAGTCTATGGATGTTAATAAGTTCTCTTTCAAATCAATAGTCTTGAGGATCATGTGAGTGATGCCTATGGCGGTTTGGTCATAGGGTCTCCCCAAGCCATGGAGTCTTGGTCAGGATCACTAATGAGTGTGAGACCCATGAGTTTTTGGCCATAGGGTTCCCCAAGCCATGGAGTCTTGGGGAGCACAATAACTGAGGCTTATGACTGTTTGGGGAGCAAAATGATTGTTTGGCCATAGGGTCTGTAGGCCATGATGTCTTGGGGATCACTATTTGGTGAGACCTACCATTTGGCCAAAAGGGTCTCCTCAAGCGAGGAGTATATGGATCACTAGTTGGGGAGGCTTATGACCATTTGGCCATAGAGTCACCCAAAGCCATAAATTCTTAGAGTCCCATGAAATAAAGAGTCTTGGGGATCACTATTGAGTGAGGCCTATGTTATTCAAAGAGACATAATTGTTAGGAATTATTCTTGCAAATGAAAGAACACTTGGAGGATCACTAGAGTGAGTGAAGCCTTCACCTGTAGTCTTGGGGGATCACTACAATTGAGGATTGGGAATCACTATAGTTGAGGCTTGGGAATCACTAGTAATTGAGTCTTGGGAAATCACTAGTAAAAATTGAGTCTTGGGGATCACTACAATTGAGGCTTGGGAATCACTAGTAAAATTGAGGCTTGGGGATCACTATGGAAAAAAGGGATGCTATGGATGTTATCACAATTATTCTTCCAATATGAAATTAGTCTTGGAGATCACTAGTGAGTGAGTCCTATGATTGCTTGGTCATAGGGTCTCTACAAGCCATGGAGTCTTGGGGATCACTAGTGAGTGAGTCTTATGACCATTTGGCCATAGGGTCCACCAAGCCATGAAGTCTTGGGGATCATTATTGAGTGAGGCCTATGAAATTGTTCATAGGGTCCACTAAGCCATGAAGTCTTGGGGATCATTATTATTGAGTGAGGCCTATGAAATTGTCCATAGTAGGGGTCTCCTGAAGCTATGGAATCTTGGGGATATGGTAATAAGGTCATTTAGGAGGCCTTGCCATTTGAGCATTGTGTGGTAGAATAATAAGTGATCCTACGACCCGTCGATCGTAAGTTTATGGTTGCCATTAAGTCATTTGAATAACTTACCACAAAAATCCCTTTTGACTCGTAAGACAAATAGACATCACATCATCTTCAAAATCCATTGGCTTGTTAGCGTTTTTGTTAGACTCCAAAGGTTGGTTAGCTGCATCATCTACTACCCCAACTTTTGTGAGATTTGTAGTAGTGGATGCGCCACACAATCAGGTCTCATTCAACTCTAATGGTGAGGCAACTACCACATTATTGTTTGACTCCACTAGTTGACTAGAAAGTATATTGTGCATTGGCTTGCCACTAAATATATTATTTCGTAGCTCCAATACATGGGTGGCATTTGTATCATAATTTATTATGATCACTTCATTAAGAACTATCATGGATGTGCTAGGTAATTTATTCTTACCAACTCCATTACTAGATCATTTGAGCACATTGCTCCATTTCCATCTGTTGCTTTGGCTTCTTTAATATCGTCATCCATTACTCTGTCATCTTTATCTTTACATTGGACAAGCTATGTAGCTTTGAAATCTATGAGTATTGTCACCAATACATTGGAAACTAATTCCACTTGTTGACTAGCCATTGACTACGGGTTTGATGTGTAAATCTAATAAATTGATAAGCATCTCTACCATGCTTTATTTCTCCAACTTCTTGGATCTCCACTTCACAACCTTGCTTAACAACAACTGTACATTAAGAGTAAAATCTACTTAAGCCCAAAAGTCATACAAGATAAGACCATTGAAATTTTAAACCATCTTGATTTATGCTCCTCCTTAACCATAAAGCCTTGTGGACATGAAGGCCTATGCCTGTGTAGCCATAAGATCACTTGAGTTTATGACCTTTTCACCATGTCCTCACGCCATGGAGTCTTGGGGTTTCCTTAAACCATGGGGGACTAGGAGTATTATTTAGGGACTTAGGCCTCTGTAACTATTTGGACAACTAGGGGTCTCCTCAAGCCATGGAGTCTTGTAGTCTCCTGCAATAATGGAGTCTTTTGGGTCTAGTGAGTTAGGCCTATGACCATGTAGCCATAGGGTCTCTTAAGTTTATGACATTGTCACCATGTCTTTGCACCATGGAGTCTTGGGGTTTCTTCAAACCACGGAGGATTTGGGGTCATTAGGGAAATAGGGCTATGATTTTTTAGCCATAGGGATCTCCGTAAGCCATGGAGTCTGGGATTCTTTTCCAACCATGGACTCTTCATGGTTGCATAGTACGATAGGCCTATGATCGTTTGGCCATAGGGGTCAAGCTATGAGGCATCAAGAGTTAAGCCTAACATTATTTTCTCAAAAGAGTCTCCTCAAGCCATGGAGTCTTTGGGTCACTAAGAAGTGATGACTATGATTGCTTGTCCATAGGGCTCAAACTATGGGGGGTCATTAGGAGTTAGGCCCAACATCTATTTCTCAAAGGAGTCGCATCTTTCCATGGAGTGTTAGGGCCACTAGGAAGTGAAGCCTATGGCCATTTGGCCATAGGGCTATCCTCAAGTCATGGACTCTTAATGTATCCTCATGCCATGGAGTATTTGGGATCACAAGAGATATAGGCCTATGATTATTTGGCCATAGCGGTTTCCTCAAGCCATGGGATCATTGAGTAATGCCAATGACCATGCGACCATGAAGATCACCACAGTGAGGAAGGAATGTGACTAATTGGCTCCCATTGAGGTCTCCTTAATCTATGGAGTATTGGTTTTTCCTCAAGCAATGGAGCCTTGGGTCACTAGGGACTTAGGCTTATGACCTCTTGGTCATAGATATTTTTTTAAGACATTAATTTTGGACATAAGGGCCAAGGAGTTTTGTGTGGCCATAGGGTTTACTTAGGCTATGGAACCTTACTCTACCATTCATTGCTTGTTGGTCAAAGTTTCTTGACATGTGAAAGAAAATTCATTCCACTTACATGAAAAATTCATTCCACTTACATGAAAAATATCAGCCTTCACTTAAAATTTAGGGTAATTTTCTTTAATGGGGTTATCTGAATGATGACTTCTTTATTTTTTAGTTTGTCTATACGTATGATATTACTTGATTTTAAGTGGACCTACATGTCACATAATTCAAATATCTTAAAATTATTTTGTTCCATGCATGTCACACCATTAAAAGTTTTGCTTATGTTTGTGTATTTGAAAGTGACCTATATGTGGTCAACATACGAACCCCACTTCAACAGTGAAAACCATTCATGTCTTTGAAAGTGTCTCATCCAATGAAAACATTTAGCACACATTAAAAAGATATCAATCATAACAAAAATACTTGTGATACTTTGGTTCTAGAATAAAATCAAAACAATATACCTCCCTTTTGACTGTCAATGTCCCACCCCCAAAATGTATTGCTTACATTATTTCCACTTTTCATAAAGGAAAGTGGATCTCACTTGATTTAGGAAATAATTGTGAGGTTGCATAGAAGACAATCAAACAAATGGATTGCTCTCCTTCAATTTGACTATAAAGTTATTCTTCACTTGCTTCTAAGCTATGGGATGAGTCATATGAGTATTTGGGCCATAAAGTTCACTATGGGATGAGGCATAAGAGTGTCATTGCCATAAGGGTCCAATTAAGTCATGGAGGCTTGGGCATCTCCTTAATTCATGGATTCTTTGGAATCTCTTCAATCCATGGAGTATTGGGAATCTCCTCAATCCATGGAGTTATGGAGTCTTAGGCATCCCCTCAATCGATGGAGTTTTGGGCATCTCCTCAAGTGGTGGATTCTTAGGCATGTCCTCCATCCATGGAGGACATGGAGATCACAAATGGGTGATCGTTATGAGTAATTGATCATAGGAGGTATCCTTAAGCGATGGAGTCATAGGGGTCACTATTGACTGAGGCCTATGACCATTTGGCCATGGAATCATAGGGGTCACTATGGAGTGAGGCCTATGACCATTTGGCCATAGGGTTCTCAAAAAGCCATGCAGATTGGAGGATCACTATCGTGTGAGGTCTATCACCGTTTGGCTATAGGGGTCTCCTTAAGCCATGGAATATTTGAAATTTGAAATTCCCACTCAAATTCAAATTTGAGCGGGATATTTGAATATTGATTCAAATTCAAATTACAATGATCAATTCATTTATTAAGCACAAATTTTTAAATCTGAGAGGGATTTTACAAATTTGAATTTTAAATTCAAATTCAAAATTACAGTAGTCTCTCTCTCACAGAAATATCCACACACGCACACACACATTCCATCTCTCTCACATACATTGGAGATGCTCTAGTAGGAGGAATTTCCAAATTCAAATTTCAAGCACACATAGTGAGAACTACACAAACAGGTGCAATCTACAAGTTTTTTTACTTTTATTATAACTATTTTATTAAAGTGTTTAAATATTGATTAAGTGATTTGATTAACTATAATTAATTAGTTAGCGATAGACTAAATAAATTTTATTTACATTAATCAAATCAATTAACAAAACTCAACAAAAAAATGAACATTAATGAAAAATTAACTAACAAAAAACAAAAACAATTACCAGTGCACGAGCTATAAAAAAATTGGGAGGCTAAGAGGAGATGTCTGGTGCCTAGAACGATCTTCAATTGGAGTTCATAGGCCACGGGGAGAAACTGCTGTCGAGGATGTGAGGCAAGTCTCAAGACTGAGATGGGGGAGGGGAAGGTGGGTGCCTGGAGATGGCGGGTTTGGGTGAAGGAGAGGCTCAACCATAGGTTCAATGGAGGCTGGTCAATATGAAGGAAAGGAGGGGTGGGGTGGTGTAGAATGGAGTGTGTTGGTGAAGAGGTTTGTGAATGCCATGGTAGTGGGGTGTGTATCAATGGATCTTGGGGGAGCTGCCCCTCGGAGGGAGGGGCAGCTCCCCATGCTAGTGGGGTGTAACTTGTAGAGTAGGAGAGATGAGTCTTTAGTCCCCTGCTACTCTGGACTTGTAAGATTCCTCCCCAGCCTCTCAAAATGTCCAGCATCTTCCCCTGTAATCAATCCCTCTTCAGAAATATAAAAGACTTGTTTCTAACTGTTTTAACCTAGAGAGAGAAAATATTCTAGAAAGAGAATATTCAGATTTTGAATATTTTTGGATAGAAAAATATTTCATCCTATTAAAATAAGTTCCCCTGAAACAGAAATTCAAAAAGAATTTTCCAATGTGCAATTGGAATTAATCGGAAATGTGTATAAAGGACCTTAGCCTAAGGGTCTAGATTTTCAGAAATTTTTGGATTATGGTCCAATTAAGGTTCCTATGGGCCAATAGCATCAATCCATGTGTAGAGAGGAGATAAATCCAATTTTGTAAAAGAAGATACCCAAAAATGAGTAAATGCTCACATAAGATGAAGAGTTGAAAATGTACAAGGTTTATTAGTAAAAAAATTATGAGCAATATTAAAAGTATGACATATGTAAGGAAGGGGAGTTCTTTAAAGGAGGTGCATATTTCACATAAGATGAAGAGTTGAAAATGTACAAGGTTTATTAGTAAAAAATTATGAGCAATATTAAAAGTATGACATATGTAAGGAAGGGGAGTTCTTTAAAGGAGGTGCATATTTCACATAAGATGAAGAGTTGAAAATGTACAAGGTTTATTAGTAAAAAAACTATGAGCAATATTAAAAATATGAGATATTTTGGGTATAATGATTCCATTTTGACACATATGTAAGGAAGGGGAGTTCTTTAAAGGAGGTGCATATTTCACATGCTTGAATGAATTTTAAACTCATAAAAATTGAGATATTTCATCTCTCCTCTCTCCTCATTTAAGTCTAGTTCCAAAAAGTTAGCTTAACTGACCTAAAAATGGTCAAATATTGACCAAACTGATTTAGAAAATTCTAGAATCAGTTTGTTTGGTTAGGAGCTCAATTTTTCCTATAAATAGAAGCCTCCCCCTTGTTGAAAAATATATAGTGTTTATGCATCGTTACTCTACTCCACCTAAGCCAAGAACTGTGAATTCATTTAATAATTCACTAGTTTTTGGAGCTTCCCTCTTTCTTCAATCCCCATTAGTGGCTCCATCAACATACTTAACCAATTGATTGGTTGGGGGCCTCTACCGTGAACAAAGAATCAAGCAAGTTGTAAGGTAATTAGTGAATATTGATCTTTCTATAATTTCTCAATGTTTCTCTCTTCTCAACCCCTCTCAAGCTTGAGAAGTTTAATTGGTATGGTTTTTTTTAAATGCTATTGAAGTTTGAATAGTAGTGAAGAGTTACATAATGCTATTGAAGTTAATTTTCATTTATGTTTAAATTCTAATGATTTTTATGTAAATTCTCTCTCTCACTCAAGAAATGGTCATACTCATGACCCATTCTCAATCCAAATCAAGCTTTTCATAAAGCTTTTCCTAAACCAAGATTAAGCTATGCTTGAGGCCAAATTAATGGCTTTTTTCTATACTTTTAGTTTATGTATATTAATGATTCAATCCATTATGGATTAATAATCCAATTAGAGATTATTTTAATTATTTCCTTAATGATAAGCATTATCCCTTAGAAAAATTGAGATTTATCAGTCATAGCAGCGGAGCTATGGCAAAATTTTTATAAAAATTATGCATAAAATAATTTCATTCAAAGCATAAAAAGAGGACTTCCTACCATATTCTAGGAATTATCATCCTAGATTAATTGAAAGAATTTCATTATAATCATGGAGACATTGAATTTTAATATCATGCATAAAGGATAAATTTTTATATCAAAAGTGTTATTTTTATCAATTTTTATTTTCATGCATAGAAGTATGCATAAAGGATAATTTTTTATATCAAAAGTGTTATTTTTACCATTTTTATTTCATGCATAGAAGTATGCATAATGGTTAAATTTTTATATCAAAAGTGTTATTTTTATCATTTTTATTTTCATGCATAGAAGTATGCATAAAGGAAAATTTTTTTATATCAAAAGTGTTACTTTTATCATTTTTAATTTTCATGCATAGAAGTATGCATAAAGGAAAAAAAAAATTTATATCAAAAGTGTTACTTTTATCATTTTTAATTTTCATGCATAGAAGTATGCATAAAGGAATTTGTTTTATATCAAAAGTGTTACTTTTATCATTTTTAATTTTCATGCATAGAAGTATGCATAAAGGAAAATTTTTTATATCAAAAGTGTTACTTTTATCATTTTTAATTTTCATGCATAAAAGTATGCATAAAAGAAAATTTTTATATCAAAAGTGCTACTTTTATCATTTTTAATTTTCATGCATAAAGAAAAATTTTTTATATCAAAAGTGTTACTTTTATCATTTTTAATTTTCATGCATAGAAGTATGCATAAAGGAAATTTTTTTTTATCAAAAGTGTTACTTTTATCATTTTTAATTTTCATGCATAGAAGTATGCATAAAGGAAAATTTTTTATATCAAAAGTGTTACTTTTATCATTTTTAATTTTCATGCATAAAAGTATGCATAAAAGAAAATTTTTATATCAAAAGTGTTACTTTTATCATTTTTAATTTTCATGCATAGAAGTATGCATAAAGGAAAATTTTTTATATCAAAAGTGTTACTTTTATCATTTTTAATTTTCATGCATAAAAGTATGCATAAAGGAAATTTTTTTTATCAAAAGTGTTACTTTTATCATTTTTAATTTTCATGCATAGAAGTATGCATAAAGAAAAATTTTTTATATCAAAAGTGTTACTTTTATCATTTTTAATTTTCATGCATAGAAGTATGCATAAAGGAAAAATTTTTATATCAAAAGTGTTACTTTTATCATATTGGATTTCATGCATATAGGTATGCATAAAAGATATTCTTTTTATACTAAAAGTGTGATTTTCCTCATAAATGGATTTTATGCTTAACTTAGATGCATAAGAGAAATTCTTTTATTCTAAAAGTATAATTCCCTACCAAATTGAAATTATGCATAAGAAGATGCATAAAAGATTGATTTTAATTTCGAAAGTGTTAGTCTCCTTAAATGGAATTTATGTATAAATAAATGTGTAGAGAAATCTTATATCAAATATAAGAATTCTCTTTTTAAAAAAAAGATATGAAATGTGATAAGATGTGATAAGAGGTGTATGAGATGTGATATGAATTGATAAGATGCGTATGGAAAGTGAAAGGATGTGATAAGAGGTGTATGAGATGTGATATGAATTGATAAGATGCGTATGGAAAGTGATAGGATGTGATAAGAGGTGTATGAGATGTGATAAGAATTGATAAGATGCGTATGGAAAGTGATAGGATGTGATAAGAGGTGTATGAGATGTAAAAAGATGTGATAAGATGTGTATGAGATGTGATAAGATTTGATAAGATGCGTATGGAAAGTAATAGGATGTGATAAGAGGTGTATGAGATGTAAAAAGATGTGATAAGATGTGTATGAGATGTGATAGAATGTGTTAAGATGAGTTAGGATGTGTTAAGATGTATATGGGATGTGTTAGGACGAGAATGGATGTAATATGGTTGTATGAATGTGATGTGGATGTATACATGTAGATGTATATGTATGAATGTGAATGTTGATGTGGATGTGGATGTATGGATGTAGATACGGATGTGTATGTATGTATGTAGATGTATATGTATGAATGTGAATGTTGATGTGGATGTGAATGTATGGATGTAGATACGGATGTGGATGTATGTATGTGAATGTGGATGTATGAATGAGGATGCGAAAATGGATGTATACATGTGAATGTGGATGTATGAATATGAATGTGGATGTGTGGATGTGGAAATGGAGGTATGGATGTATGAATGTAGATGTGGATGTATGCATGTAGATGCGTATGTATGAATGTGAAATTGGATGTATGATGTGGACGTACGAACATGGATATGTATGTAGAATAATGAATATGAAGATGTATGTGAGATAATGTAGTCTATATGAGTGAATGGATGAGAACGAGTACACACTGAATGGAATGTGGAATAAGTAATGTGGTCCGAGAGTGGATAATATGGAAAGACAAGAGTTCGATTTAGAAACTGTATTTTGTGACTGTTTGTAAATGACTGTTTTATGTCATGAATGCTGGGAAAGCATTTTGACCGTCTTGTGGAATTAAGGTCATGAAGACCTAACTGTTAAAGTTGCAACTGCTGACGGAGAGTCAATGGAGGACGTCTCGCGTAGCAAGGTCGATCGAGGTCTTGACCAGCCTCGACTCGATTTAAATGGTGAGCTTCCGGTACGGTGGATGAGGGACCAAGGAAGCGGCCTATGAGTGAAGCGCTAGGTCACCTGCGAAGGATCCTAGAGGGTGCTGACCATACGGTGCTCGGGCTCTGGGTCGCCGAAGATACCCACACGTGCGTCGTGGAAGATATTGGAACAAGGAGTAAGAGTTGTTTTCTGAAACCGGGCATGGATCTGGTTGATTGACCTTGCTGGTCCTCAACAGATGAGTCCATGGCTCTTTTATATGGATCTGTGGGTTGATCTTGCTGATCTTCCACGGAGACTCCATTCTATTATATGAATATATTGCCGGTTACTATGAGCTAGGAACCATGGAAAAGGCCCCTGAGAGAACAGGTGGTGAGCGTTTTGGTTGCCAATGATGCCATAAGTATACCGATGAAAGAATGACTGGAAATAAGGATTCAACCAGAGACTTTGAGGATTGTCATCAGTGACATAATGGTTTTATTAAAGGATTGTTTTAAAGCTAGTTGATGCTAAGAAAAAGGCAATTTCATATTGGGTGTGTAAGTGGTATGACTAGTTTTATGTTTGCATGAACTTCCGGCTAGGGGGCCTTGGAACTCTTTTCCTTGGTACCCGGGACAAAACCTAACCAAATTCCAAATTGGATCCCATCACTACAGTGGTTGGGCGGTTGGCTAACCCATGGGATCGGATGGGGTTAGGCTGGACTGATGGATCCGTAAATCGAGATTTAATTTCTATTATTACGATAGATGAAGTAAATCCCGAATAGAAATTGTTCTATGGATAGGAATCAACGGCTGTGCCTCTTGATGGGGAAAAAAGCGTTGATCCCAATGATCCAAGTGCAAGTTCTTCCATGATTTGACCAAGTACCGTTAAAGGTGCAGTCGGATCAGTTTGATCAGTAATGATCTTGACTACGTTAGAGTAAAGAGTTATCCTGGTGGAATCGCCTGTGCTTTCCGGGTAAAGGAAGTTTTTCCGGTTTCGGTTTTGGACAAACCGACGGATTAGTCTCTTGTCCGGATATCCGTGGGCGAGGCCCCGAGTGTGGGACCCCTGTCCCGCGCGAGAAGTGCTACTTCCGCTGCTAGTACCCCGAATCCGTTGCTCGGTGGGAACAGGGATCTTACAGTTGGTATCAGAGCGAAATTGAAAGCTAATAAGGATAATTAAATTCTTATCTGAAATTGGTAATAAGAATTTAGAAACAGCATTTTCATAATGTATTTTCATTCCGTAAGCTTCTTTAATGGAGAAATTTTAATCAAAGAAATTATTTTTATAGATGGAAGTTCCACATTTATCTGGTATTTCCGACCTCACCCAGTCTCAAGATATGATTGCATTTGCCTTCGAGCATCTCATCTCTTCCGCTTCAACTCAAACAAGCCGAGCAAGACTCGCACGCCATTTCGCGGATTTATATTTTCCTACCCCAGCGGAGAGAATACAACATAAGTGGTTTGCAGGGCAATATGTCCACGCCCATTGCAACCGCCGTACAATGCTGTGGCAGAATCTCTCATTGACTATGATCCTGTTAAAGCTGAAAATGGTGCGTGGTGTCATTCTATATCATTCGACACCTCGAAATTTTAGACTTTCATGTCGAATTTATAGACTCCTTAGTCGATTTATCCCTAAGGAGAAAATAATAACTCCCTTCGCAGTTAGAGAACTTATGTAACAGGGCATGACTATGGCCCAGTACCGTCGTCTTATGCGTCTCTCGAAGAGATTTTGAATTTTGGAGCCGAGCCACTCTATGTAATTATTGCAACTTGTATATAAATATACAAATGTTTTTTTTACGGACGATCGGATAAAGAAAAATCTATTTATCAGACTTAAGTCATAGATCTCCAATAAGATCAATTGAGGAGCAAATTATGTCAAAAGTTTATCAAGACGCACAAAAAGGTTGTAATTGTTTGATATAATTCATACAAATTGTTAATTCAAATTGAAATTCGTAAATTAGTAATTGGGTCTTCAATTGGAAGTACCGCAATTGTATGGAACCCTGACTTGCTTGAGACCTAGACATGATGGTATTTACCTTATAGTTTCGAGTATCATGACTATCCGTTTATACCGAGGGTATAACTGCAGCTCTTTACCGACAGTATATACGAGTAAATCTAAGACTTGAAATTATAAGCGTTAATGCTATCCAGAGGATGATTTCGAATGTGGTTGATATGATTTTTAATTCTGTTTGAGAATTGATGAATTGATTTGGATTCTGATTGAAAAATGATGATCCCTGAAATTTGGTTGAAATGTAATAAGCTTCAATGAGGATGAATGGGATGAGTCCCTGTGATGATATTCATAACTGGAATGATGATAATGATTTCAGCAAATCACTATGAGATTAGTGGATTGTGCTATCAGATTGCTACTATTAATACTTGACTTGGCGGATCAAGTTAAGGGATGACAAATTGAGAACTTGCTTGACTAAAATTCCTGTGGAGGAATGTTCAGAAGAAAATTTTTCGGTCTAATGGACCATTATCGTGTTAAAGATATGAATGATATGATTTGAATGAATTGTTATTTAATGATGAATTCTATATAAGGGATATTTATCCCCATATTCTGTTGGGTTGACCGGAATATAAGGAACCCCAGAATAAATTGGATCTTAAGCAAAAAAGTTGTCCTCTACTTGCGAGATGAGGACATCTTGCACCTTTTAAGTGGGGTAGAATGTAAGATTCCTCCCCCAGCCTTAGAGGTATACAGGAGTAAGAATCTCCCTTTCTGATCTTATAATTATTCTCTCTCTAAAATAAAAGAAAGATTCTGTTTAAAAAAGGAAGAACCTTTTTCCTGAATACTTCTCAAGAGTCCCACCTGTTTTAAGGATTCAGAACAACGAGTTCAGAAGTGAGAATCGATGTTTTGGATATCAAGGTTTTGGTCTCGAGTACGACCCAAAAGAAGTTCTTTATCTCTTGGGAAGTATAAGAAGTTATCTCCCAGATATTGTGGACCAAAGAAAGTAGGTGATTTAACTTACGTACTTCTTTTATCTCCTCATCTCAAAGTTCTTAATGCCTTCTATAGAAAATTGTGCCAAACCCAAATCATGGAAAGACGGTAAAACTTCAGCGGCAAGCTACCGTTGGCTTCTAAGTTACGCTAGCTCCTTCCTTTATATAAGTCGTAACTTTTACTTGTCGCTCACAGTAATCTTACTCCCATCGATCTCCTTTCTTCCTAATCTCCTTCATGGCTTGGCAACAAGAATTAGTTTTATCCATAATGATTCCTCACCTTCAAGACGCAAGTGAGTCTGTGAAGAAGGATTTTATAGAACAGTATGAGCGCTCACTTTTCCCTCACTTGGGAACTTCTGTAGCGCAGACCAAATGGCGGACCTATCAAGACATAACTAGGGTAACACCCTGGGGTCAGCAGCACTTTCGCAACAATGTCCGCTTGGCCATGGTTATTGAAGCCTTGGGTTTGGGTCCCCGATACTACTGCGTCATGAGATCAAGACATCCTGGGTTTTCTGAGCGGGTCTTCTTATTGGCGTGTTTTCTTCCTCATGAGAAGATATGCCTTTACCCCGTTTTTGGCTTGCCTCTCAGAGGTCCTTTTGTTAGAACACCTCATACCACTGAGATAGGCGCAGCAATAACCCACAGAATCATTCCCATAGATGAGTTACCTTATACTTGTGCAGCTTGTGAGGACTGCTTTTGTGATCATATGATGGACGGGCTTATGGAAGTGTAAAGAATTCTTCTATCTTTACTGTATAAGTTCCAAGAATGAATAAAGTTTAAATCTTGTTCTTATCTTGAATCTTGCTCTCTTGAGATTTTTTTAATTGGTGGTTAATCTAAATTAAAAAATTTTCTCTCAGTCTCATAACTTATGCATCTTGCGAAATTACCCCCAGTTTGCGAGATGAGGGCATCTCGCGTTTTTTTAAGTGGGAGAGAATGTAAGATTCCTCCCCAGCCTCTCAAAATGTCCAGCATCTTCCCCTGTAATCAATCCCTCTTCAGAAATATAAAAGACTTGTTTCTAACTGTTTTAACCTAGAGAGAGAAAATATTCTAGAAAGAGAATATTCAGATTTTGAATATTTTTGGATAGAAAAATATTTCATCCTATTAAAATAAGTTCCCCTGAAACAGAAATTCAAAAAGAATTTTCCAATGTGCAATTGGAATTAATCGGAAATGTGTATAAAGGACCTTAGCCTAAGGGTCTAGATTTTCAGAAATTTTTGGATTATGGTCCAATTAAGGTTCCTATGGGCCAATAGCATCAATCCATGTGTAGAGAGGAGATAAATCCAATTTTGTAAAAGAAGATACCCAAAAATGAGTAAATGCTCACATAAGATGAAGAGTTGAAAATGTACAAGGTTTATTAGTAAAAAAATTATGAGCAATATTAAAAGTATGACATATGTAAGGAAGGGGAGTTCTTTAAAGGAGGTGCATATTTCACATAAGATGAAGAGTTGAAAATGTACAAGGTTTATTAGTAAAAAATTATGAGCAATATTAAAAGTATGACATATGTAAGGAAGGGGAGTTCTTTAAAGGAGGTGCATATTTCACATAAGATGAAGAGTTGAAAATGTACAAGGTTTATTAGTAAAAAAACTATGAGCAATATTAAAAATATGAGATATTTTGGGTATAATGATTCCATTTTGACACATATGTAAGGAAGGGGAGTTCTTTAAAGGAGGTGCATATTTCACATGCTTGAATGAATTTTAAACTCATAAAAATTGAGATATTTCATCTCTCCTCTCTCCTCATTTAAGTCTAGTTCCAAAAAGTTAGCTTAACTGACCTAAAAATGGTCAAATATTGACCAAACTGATTTAGAAAATTCTAGAATCAGTTTGTTTGGTTAGGAGCTCAATTTTTCCTATAAATAGAAGCCTCCCCCTTGTTGAAAAATATATAGTGTTTATGCATCGTTACTCTACTCCACCTAAGCCAAGAACTGTGAATTCATTTAATAATTCACTAGTTTTTGGAGCTTCCCTCTTTCTTCAATCCCCATTAGTGGCTCCATCAACATACTTAACCAATTGATTGGTTGGGGGCCTCTACCGTGAACAAAGAATCAAGCAAGTTGTAAGGTAATTAGTGAATATTGATCTTTCTATAATTTCTCAATGTTTCTCTCTTCTCAACCCCTCTCAAGCTTGAGAAGTTTAATTGGTATGGTTTTTTTTAAATGCTATTGAAGTTTGAATAGTAGTGAAGAGTTACATAATGCTATTGAAGTTAATTTTCATTTATGTTTAAATTCTAATGATTTTTATGTAAATTCTCTCTCTCACTCAAGAAATGGTCATACTCATGACCCATTCTCAATCCAAATCAAGCTTTTCATAAAGCTTTTCCTAAACCAAGATTAAGCTATGCTTGAGGCCAAATTAATGGCTTTTTTCTATACTTTTAGTTTATGTATATTAATGATTCAATCCATTATGGATTAATAATCCAATTAGAGATTATTTTAATTATTTCCTTAATGATAAGCATTATCCCTTAGAAAAATTGAGATTTATCAGTCATAGCAGCGGAGCTATGGCAAAATTTTTATAAAAATTATGCATAAAATAATTTCATTCAAAGCATAAAAAGAGGACTTCCTACCATATTCTAGGAATTATCATCCTAGATTAATTGAAAGAATTTCATTATAATCATGGAGACATTGAATTTTAATATCATGCATAAAGGATAAATTTTTATATCAAAAGTGTTATTTTTATCAATTTTTATTTTCATGCATAGAAGTATGCATAAAGGATAATTTTTTATATCAAAAGTGTTATTTTTACCATTTTTATTTCATGCATAGAAGTATGCATAATGGTTAAATTTTTATATCAAAAGTGTTATTTTTATCATTTTTATTTTCATGCATAGAAGTATGCATAAAGGAAAATTTTTTTATATCAAAAGTGTTACTTTTATCATTTTTAATTTTCATGCATAGAAGTATGCATAAAGGAAAAAAAAAAATTTATATCAAAAGTGTTACTTTTATCATTTTTAATTTTCATGCATAGAAGTATGCATAAAGGAATTTTTTTTATATCAAAAGTGTTACTTTTATCATTTTTAATTTTCATGCATAGAAGTATGCATAAAGGAAAATTTTTTATATCAAAAGTGTTACTTTTATCATTTTTAATTTTCATGCATAAAAGTATGCATAAAAGAAAATTTTTATATCAAAAGTGCTACTTTTATCATTTTTAATTTTCATGCATAGAAGTATGCATAAAGGAAAATTTTTTATATCAAAAGTGTTACTTTTATCATTTTTAATTTTCATGCATAGAAGTATGCATAAAGGAAATTTTTTTTATCAAAAGTGTTACTTTTATCATTTTTAATTTTCATGCATAGAAGTATGCATAAAGGAAAATTTTTTATATCAAAAGTGTTACTTTTATCATTTTTAATTTTCATGCATAAAAGTATGCATAAAAGAAAATTTTTATATCAAAAGTGTTACTTTTATCATTTTTAATTTTCATGCATAGAAGTATGCATAAAGGAAAATTTTTTATATCAAAAGTGTTACTTTTATCATTTTTAATTTTCATGCATAAAAGTATGCATAAAGGAAATTTTTTTTATCAAAAGTGTTACTTTTATCATTTTTAATTTTCATGCATAGAAGTATGCATAAAGGAAAATTTTTTATATCAAAAGTGTTACTTTTATCATTTTTAATTTTCATGCATAGAAGTATGCATAAAGGAAAAATTTTTATATCAAAAGTGTTACTTTTATCATATTGGATTTCATGCATATAGGTATGCATAAAAGATATTCTTTTTATACTAAAAGTGTGATTTTCCTCATAAATGGATTTTATGCTTAACTTAGATGCATAAGAGAAATTCTTTTATTCTAAAAGTATAATTCCCTACCAAATTGAAATTATGCATAAGAAGATGCATAAAAGATTGATTTTAATTTCGAAAGTGTTAGTCTCCTTAAATGGAATTTATGTATAAATAAATGTGTAGAGAAATCTTATATCAAATATAAGAATTCTCTTTTTAAAAAAAAGATATGAAATGTGATAAGATGTGATAAGAGGTGTATGAGATGTGATATGAATTGATAAGATGCGTATGGAAAGTGAAAGGATGTGATAAGAGGTGTATGAGATGTGATATGAATTGATAAGATGCGTATGGAAAGTGATAGGATGTGATAAGAGGTGTATGAGATGTGATAAGAATTGATAAGATGCGTATGGAAAGTGATAGGATGTGATAAGAGGTGTATGAGATGTAAAAAGATGTGATAAGATGTGTATGAGATGTGATAAGATTTGATAAGATGCGTATGGAAAGTAATAGGATGTGATAAGAGGTGTATGAGATGTAAAAAGATGTGATAAGATGTGTATGAGATGTGATAGAATGTGTTAAGATGAGTTAGGATGTGTTAAGATGTATATGGGATGTGTTAGGACGAGAATGGATGTAATATGGTTGTATGAATGTGATGTGGATGTATACATGTAGATGTATATGTATGAATGTGAATGTTGATGTGGATGTGGATGTATGGATGTAGATACGGATGTGTATGTATGTATGTAGATGTATATGTATGAATGTGAATGTTGATGTGGATGTGAATGTATGGATGTAGATACGGATGTGGATGTATGTATGTGAATGTGGATGTATGAATGAGGATGCGAAAATGGATGTATACATGTGAATGTGGATGTATGAATATGAATGTGGATGTGTGGATGTGGAAATGGAGGTATGGATGTATGAATGTAGATGTGGATGTATGCATGTAGATGCGTATGTATGAATGTGAAATTGGATGTATGATGTGGACGTACGAACATGGATATGTATGTAGAATAATGAATATGAAGATGTATGTGAGATAATGTAGTCTATATGAGTGAATGGATGAGAACGAGTACACACTGAATGGAATGTGGAATAAGTAATGTGGTCCGAGAGTGGATAATATGGAAAGACAAGAGTTCGATTTAGAAACTGTATTTTGTGACTGTTTGTAAATGACTGTTTTATGTCATGAATGCTGGGGAAGCATTTTGACCGTCTTGTGGAATTAAGGTCATGAAGACCTAACTGTTAAAGTTGCAACTGCTGACGGAGAGTCAATGGAGGACGTCTCGCGTAGCAAGGTCGATCGAGGTCTTGACCAGCCTCGACTCGATTTAAATGGTGAGCTTCCGGTACGGTGGATGAGGGACCAAGGAAGCGGCCTATGAGTGAAGCGCTAGGTCACCTGCGAAGGATCCTAGAGGGTGCTGACCATACGGTGCTCGGGCTCTGGGTCGCCGAAGATACCCACACGTGCGTCGTGGAAGATATTGGAACAAGGAGTAAGAGTTGTTTTCTGAAACCGGGCATGGATCTGGTTGATTGACCTTGCTGGTCCTCAACAGATGAGTCCATGGCTCTTTTATATGGATCTGTGGGTTGATCTTGCTGATCTTCCACGGAGACTCCATTCTATTATATGAATATATTGCCGGTTACTATGAGCTAGGAACCATGGAAAAGGCCCCTGAGAGAACAGGTGGTGAGCGTTTTGGTTGCCAATGATGCCATAAGTATACCGATGAAAGAATGACTGGAAATAAGGATTCAACCAGAGACTTTGAGGATTGTCATCAGTGACATAATGGTTTTATTAAAGGATTGTTTTAAAGCTAGTTGATGCTAAGAAAAAGGCAATTTCATATTGGGTGTGTAAGTGGTATGACTAGTTTTATGTTTGCATGAACTTCCGGCTAGGGGGCCTTGGAACTCTTTTCCTTGGTACCCGGGACAAAACCTAACCAAATTCCAAATTGGATCCCATCACTACAGTGGTTGGGCGGTTGGCTAACCCATGGGATCGGATGGGGTTAGGCTGGACTGATGGATCCGTAAATCGAGATTTAATTTCTATTATTACGATAGATGAAGTAAATCCCGAATAGAAATTGTTCTATGGATAGGAATCAACGGCTGTGCCTCTTGATGGGGAAAAAAGCGTTGATCCCAATGATCCAAGTGCAAGTTCTTCCATGATTTGACCAAGTACCGTTAAAGGTGCAGTCGGATCAGTTTGATTAGTAATGATCTTGACTACGTTAGAGTAAAGAGTTATCCTGGTGGAATCGCCTGTGCTTTCCGAGTAAAGGAAGTTTTTCCGGTTTCGGTTTTGGACAAACCGACGGATTAGTCTCTTGTCCGGATATCCGTGGGCGAGGCCCCGAGTGTGGGACCCCTGTCCCGCGCGAGAAGTGCTACTTCCGCTGCTAGTACCCCGAATCCGTTGCTCGGTGGGAACAGGGATCTTACAGGACTTGAGAGTGGCAGGGGACTAAAGAGAGGTCAAGGAATTAGGAAGCGTGGAGTTGAGGGTGGGAATTGGGACCCAAGGGCAGCTAGGCAGCATCATTGAGGAGCAATCATGTTAGCTGATGAGCGGTGGGCGGCTTACAAGGAGTTGGGCAAGAGATTCACGGAGGCTTACATAGAGTTGCGAGTTGAATTGGCAGTCCTGATACTTCTAAGCTAGCAGCCATGCTTTTGATTTGGGAATTGCATTGCCGCTTGGGACAATGCAAGAGCTAGGTTTTGATGGAGGAAGTGGCCTTGAAAGAGGACCTATGGAAAGGAGTGCTATCGGAGGTTAAGAGGGTTGACATTGTGAGGAGAAAAATGAGCCCCTCCTAACGAGAATGAGCCCCTCCTAACGAGAATGCATGGAAAGGAGTGCTATCGGAGGTTAAGAGGGTTGACATTGTGAGGAGAAAAATGAGCCCCTCCTAACGAGAATGCATAGATGTATGAAATGCATATAAGATGGTGCGTGGGGAATCCAATGTGGTGAAACAACACATGGCAACAGAATGGATAAGGCGCACTCATCTTGATCTAGCATAAGCACCACAAATTTCAACATGGTATCTAGAGCTAGGAAACTTGCAGGTTTAGACTAGGTCAAAAAGTTGTTTCTTGAGTGCATCTCATCTACCCCCAGCCAGTGGAGGCCTTCCAGTAGCTTTTGGAGGCCGTATCTTGGTGTGCTTTCAACTAGGAAGTTCAAGAGGACCTTTGGGCACTCAAATCCGTACAACCAATTTGGTTTTTTACCTATCTGAGCAGCGACATTGTATTTGGTTCAAATCAGTGCGCCTGTTTTCTACAGTGCTCATGTCATAACAGCCCATTCGCCATCTGTAGCCGATTAGGGGCTATGTGAGCTTAGGGCTTTTAAAGCCCATGACCTAAGGGCTTACTCTCTTAAGTCTCAGCCCTAATGGCTGCCTAAAGCGCGTGCAAGAGCCACAAAACCAGGGATACCCTATGAGGAAGCCATGGAAGCTTCAATAAAAGCTTCAAAAGAGTGTTTTTTTAACACTAATCCTTGTTTAATTGATCTTAATCACTTAAGTTCTCTTTGTAAGTGCTTTTGTTCTAGATCCTCTGAAGTGGTGGGTATACACCATGATAAGCCTCATTGTCATCAAGCCCACTAGCTTCATCAAGTGTACAAGGTTCCAAAGTGTGCTTATAAGCACTAAAGGTGTTGCTAAACACCATTGGTGGGTATAGCCATCAGCAAAGGGGAGTCTCTTGACATTACGGAGTGCTTCTAAGCACTAAGAGTGTTCTTAAACACTAATGGTGCATCTAATCACCAATGCAATGTCATTTGACACTAAAAAATGTGCTCTTAAACACTAATAGTGTTGCTAAACACTAATGGTGATCGTAATCACCATTAGTGTTTAGCACTAATAGTGTTGCTAAACATTAATGGTGATCGTAATCACCAAAGAAAGTGTTTCTTTGACACTAATGAAGCTCATCTCCATCAAAATGTGTGGTTGGGCACACACGCTAAGTGCTGAACCATAAGCTTCATCAACTTAATCTCTTTTTATGCAACATCCTTGACTTGATTAAGGGTTGTTGCACTCTTATAATCCATTCTCTTTCTACTTAAGCCAAAACATCACAATTTTTCTCGTTTTTTTCTTCATAAATAAGCCCATTAACACTCTTGTAATCTCCCTTAAATACCCAATGTCAAAGGAAAACACCCAAATTAAGAAGTTCTCAAGAGAGGGCTTCCACACTTGGCAAGTTCTTATCAAGTATAAGATGATGTCCAAAGGTTTTTGGCCATTCATTCCGGCACACTAAGGTTATTGATCGAACTAAGGCTGAAGATATTGAAGATGATGAGAGGGCACAAGCCATCATCATGCTCCATCTTGAGATGAGGCTCTTATTCGTCATGTGGACTAGCTTCCGACTGCAAAGGAGAAATGGGATTAGCTTGACAAGCTCCATGGAGCTCGTGGTAAGAATTCCAAGATCTCACTTAAAATTGAATTTTTCAGCGCTTGGAGCTCAAAGAGGGAGATGGCATTTGAGCCTTTATCTCTCATTTGAAGGGCCTTATGGCTCAACTTGCATCACTGAATGTGAGAATGGATGAAGATGATGCAGCGGTGGCTGTTTTGTTAAAAGCAGTCAAGAAGGTGTACCCCACCTTAGTCACCACCCTGAAGAACATACCTAATCCCACCCTTGAAGGACTCATTCAATCTTGTCTTGATGAAGAAAAGAGGCCAAAGGGAGGAGCTAAATCTTCAAGTGCAACAACTTCATCGAATATCGAACAAGCTTTGTCACATCAAGTGATCAAAGTAAGGTGTGTCCATTGCAAAAAGGTGGGTCATTTGGCAAATAATTATTGGATCAAATATCCCAACAAGATGAAATGTAACAAGTGTAGGCAAACGGGACATATGACTTCTAAATGTCCTAACAAAGAGTCAGAGGCTAACTTTGTATCAGCCTCTAGCTCCACTGACCAATGTTTTAAATCTTAATATAACAACACCTATATTCCTAGCCTTGTACACCTAATGTTATAAAGGCAACCTATGTCCAATACCACCTATTCCAATTTTTTCATAGTTGGTATTGAGGGCAGGTTTTAAAAGACTAAGGTCATGTAAAAGGGTAGGAGAAGGGTGTGTGTGTGAATGGACTTATGATCCACTAGCTCACCTATTTAAAGGCAAATCTAGAAGACATTTGGTAGAGTGTAAAGGCCAAGTTGTATGCATAAGCAACTTAATAAACAAGATTTGTTCTTGTATTTTTGGGTCTCTCTCCTCCACTCATCTTGATCTAGCATAAGCACCACAAATTTCAACATAGTATAGAATAATAACTTGTATTTTCTAATAGCCAGAGGGGTTTTAAAAACAGTGCATATAAGCTTCTTGATGGTGGGGCATACACATGAGGACATAGATGCAATGTTTAGTAGATTTTTAGGGAAGTTGCGAAGTAGTATGGCATTCACATTTGCACATTTACTGGATACATTCAGGCAATGTGAGAGATCATCACCAACACCTTTTTTGCCTAGACAAGTTCCAGACTTCAAAACTTTTGTTGACAAATATTTTCAATGGTGGGAAAGAAACCATTACAATTTTGATTTCCTATGCAAGGGTAAATTACAATAATGCAGTACAAAATTCACTTGAGTGGTTGCGAAAAGAAGCACGAATTGAGCTTTGGAAGAGAGACATTGAAGGAAAACCAATGCTACCAAAAACTAGTTGCCCTAATGTGTTGCCTATTATGCTGATTATGTGTTGCCTATTATGCTGATTATGTGAGAAATAGCCAATATGTGGTTCATGGGTTGAGAGACTATCTAGAATTTTGGCAAAAGAGGTTATAAAAGAAGGGATAGGAAGCAACATGTACACAATACATCAAGCCAGTCATATAATACTGGAAGAATATGGTTGATGAGCTACAAAATCTAACCAATAAGTGTGTTGGGATGTACACAAGTTTTTGGCCAAAGACTGAGGGAACCCATCGTATGATAGCAGAAGAGTTAGAAGCATTTCAAGGATTTGAGGAGTGGAACAACCACTATTGTGGTCCTCATTAAGGAAGAATAAAGGACGGGATTGATAGAAGAAGAGTTAGAAGCATTTCAGGGATATGAGGAGTGGAACAACCACTATTGTGGTCCTCATTAAGGAAGAACAAAGGATGTATATACACCACACATCGATGTGAGAAAAGGGGACTTTCTCCTTGTAAGGCCAGGGGAGCCTAAGTACCCAGTATGGCTAGGAGTTGTACGAAGTCAGATGTGGAAATGGATAGATCATCCCCTAACTCTAAAAAGGTTTTGATTAAATACTAGGCACCAAATCATAGGAAGAAAAAGTTGTGTTCACATCTACTACATTGGGCACCCACTATAAACATGCCCATGCCCTAAAAGGTCTATAAAATGGAGAGTGCCTTGGTTCATTTTATCTTGTTTTTGTTGACACTTTGTAGCACTCACTAACCACTCCTCTCTTTCTATTTACCTTCCAACTACTCATATTAGCCATGGAAAACTCTCCCTTTGACAATTTCACTTAGTTACTGAGTGGAAAGGAAGAGGATCTTTATTGCATCTTCAATCAAGAAGTTAATTTCTTCAACACTATCTCATGGCACGCATGCAAATTAGATCCACAGATAAGCTACATGAATGAGCACATCAAACCTTTTGTTGTGTAATTCAAAGGGATAGTCAATTACAACCTCCTCATCCACATCAACCTAGAGCCTATTTTTCCATACAGCTTTGCATGCCTAATGGAAAATCTGATAGCAAAGCATGTTAGAAAGTTCTCAACAAAGAAGATCAAAGACTTGGGCCACTTCAAGATTGGAAAGCGTTTTATTTGTTGGAAAAATACCTTAATTTTGGGCTAAATAAGACATAATATCCCCCCAAAGTAGAAATAACTCACTTATCTAAATTGGGGGGTATCTAGTGGATCTACAAGATCCTAGCCCATAGCCAATAGATCCACTCTGGTGGTGGCTAAGGAGTTGGAAGCACAGAGAGAGAGAGAGAGAGATAGAGAGAGAGAGAGAGAGAGAGAGAGAGAGAGAGAGAGAGAGAGAGAGAGAGAGAGAGAGAGAGAGAGAGAGAGAGAGAGAGAGAGAGCTTGGAGTTGGCATTGATGCCAATAGGTCAATCTTTTGAAGTCCCCCCTGAGAACCCTGACAAAGGTAGTTTGAGTGATCTAGTTGGTGAGTCCTTGTTAGATGTGCAAATCAGCACATTGAGCGAAGTATTTATTTACAGGGAGGAGTTTTCATACCTCCATCATGTGGGAAAATTGTTTAATGTTAGAGAAGATGAAGTACTCTCAGTTATTACAGTTGCTCAACAAATTCCCAATAGATAATCACGATGATGAGTTGTCTGTGCATACATGCTTCTCTTGCCACATTAGTAGAAGTTGTAGTGCAAACTCTTCAAGAAATGAACCACTGTGAGCAAGCAAGAGTAGTAGAGAGAGAGTTCCAAGAACTGCATCAACCAACCATGTAACTGTAGAGCTTTCCCCTTCTTCTCCCTTCCATAGTTCTATAGGGGGAGGCTAGTTCAAGCATAGACTTAACAAAGCCCTTTGAAATTAAGGGCACATGATGTAAGTGTATTTGAAGCAAAAAAGTTTTCTCTTAATAAATAATTTTAGGTTGGGTCTTTCCTTCAACGAGTCCCCATATCCTCGCATCTCAAGGCCGTGAGTGGCTAATTAGGCGTGATTATGTGATGCTATAAAAAAATAAAGAAAACCCACATGGTGTGCAAAAGGCCAGGCCATTTGCCTACAGGTGGATGACCTTTTGTGTGCCATGGCAGGTTTTTTTTTCATCTCAAACTTTTCTTCTGGTGGGAGAAGAAAAGATCAACATAAAGCATTAGAAGAACTTCTATTTTGGGAAGAAAAGATCAACATGGTTTTACCAGGCACATGGGGCATGCTTCAACCCATATAAAGCTTTTTTGAGTTGGTAGAATGTCTTCTTGTCCCTACACATGGAACCAGAACCAGTTAAACATGGTTGAGAAATTACAAAAGAAAGATCTTGATATTACCTAGTGTTACAAACTTCAGCAAAATTTCATACAATAAACCAATGTACATAATCAAGAGTTGATTTTTTTAAGTCTTTTAAAGTGCTCCATTGCTTTCTTGCATCTTCGCATTGCACCCAACAAAAGACCTACCACTACATTGGTAGCTAGGATCTCTAGTTCAGTTGCTTCAATGGCCTCACCTATACCTATAGTGTGGAGGACAATGGACAAGACCATAACACAGAATCTACCACCAAATGCATGCATTACAAAGACTTTTTCACCAAGATCACTTTGTGGTCATTGTGCTTACACACAACCAAAGCCATAAGAAAGGCTAGCTCTATTTGGGGTTTAGGGGTAAAATCAAAATGGATGATAACAATGTTTGTTATTGGAATATTTGACCATATTAGATAATTTGGGGAAAATCCCATTCCCATTTGAAAAATGGGATCATGGTGAGCTTGTCCAAAATTTTGTCAAAACCCCCTCATGTGACATATCATTGGAAAGATCTTGAGGAGTAGAAGCTAGCAAGTTTAAGATATATCCAAAATTAAATTGAGTGATTGATTCCCAAAATATACTATGGATGCATCCATCCTGAAGCTTCCTCGCGCCCCTCATCGGCCTACAAAAGTATAAATTGCCAAAATGGCCTCAAAAATAACACACCAATTACACACATGTGAGTTGAGTGGAGGTCACAATCATATTCTTTAGCCACTCATTAGCACCCAACCTTAGGTTGAGTGGAGGTCACACTCATATTCTTTAGCCACTCATAGCAGGACTAGAGAGCAATTTTCAATGTTTTCGACAAAAAAAAACAAAGCTTTGCTCTTTAATTCTTGTGTAATGGTGCATGTTTTTTTAAATCTTATTTTTATATGATACTTTAGATTATCCTAATCTTCTAAATACTATGCTCAATGTAATGTAATAATGTTTATACAAATATTAATGCCTTGATTAAATCCTAAATACCTTTAAAAACTCAAAAATAAAACAATGCATGAAAAAGAAGCTTAAATCAAAGGGAAGAAGTTGGAAACCCTATTACCCTTGAATCTTGATCTTTCAGGAATGCCCAAAAGTCTCCATGCTCCATAGCCCCCATCAACAATCACAGAAAACAACAAAAATAAAGAGGTTAGATCAAACATACTATTGGATTTGCATTCCAACTAGGCAATGAAAAAACACCAAATAATATGTATAGTTAGGGAGTCCTTCTAAGATAGGGTAGCACCTCCATGACAATAGCTCCAAAGATGTTTACGATTTAGGAACACTTAAGCCTTGCATGATAGAGACGAAATGAAGAATATATGGTTTATGATAGTGAGTGTCTCTAGTAAATTGATTCTAGTAAACCTCAACTCTTCCCTTAGATAATTTAAACATTAAACCCTTCCTCAACTCTTCCCTTGTATAATTTCTAACATTAAACCCATGCTAATAAAAACTACCTCAACTCAATATTAGATTTGTTTTTCAACCTCCTTGGTGACTTTTAGAAACTTTTACAATGATAATCAAGAATGTATTGTCCCATTGTATTTTCTACTTACTTTAACATCCTAAACGAATGAATTATTTTCTACTTACTTTAGCATTGTAAATTAATTATTGGCCTATAGCTCATTAATACAAGAAGACACAACCTTTAAGCCACATGCTTCAATAGAAGGTCTAAGTTATACAATTTAATGTTTTCCCTTAATAACGCAATCAATGTTTTGTAAGGGCATAAATAGACATCTTATATGAATGGTTATTACTCTTGTATTCTATCTATGCTAACCAGCATCCAAATATCTCTTATGCTTACTAGACATCTTATATGAATGGTTATTACTCTTGTATTCTATCTATGCTAACCAGCATCCAAACATGCTAACTTATACACTATTGTAATACTCGTATGCTAACTAGCACTTGTGTGTGCTTACTAACAATGATGTTTCTTGACTAGCGGTCCTTTTAGTATTATAGATACTCTTGTGTGCACAACTCGCATTGTTGTTTAATTAACTAGCCTTTATGTATGTTGACCATCAACTTGTATGCATCTGTCTCCATACGCTAAAATTTTTCCCAAGGCCACATCTCCATGGACACGTAAGTCAAAACAGAGCATTGCAGAAGACTTTTTCCAAGTTGACAAGCATGGAAAGGGAGGGAGGCAGAAGCCAAATTTCCCAATGAAAGGTAGACTAAGTCTAAGGAAAATGAGGGTGTGGTGGAGAGAAAGGAAGTGGAGGGCATGCCAGAATGCTGAAGGGGGGGATGTTCCAAATGAAGGTGGATGCCATGATGCTGAAGAAAAATGTGAAACTTAGGATGCTGCAATGGAAGGTGATGAGTTTTTCCTAGTACCCCACCATAAGGATACCATTGGTATAGCTAAAAAAGTTCAACCAAGCCTTGACCAAACCTCTGCATGTTGAATTCGAAACAATGGGGATGGGAAGACATGAGTCTGAAGATCAATTTGATATTTCTGACTTCAACATAATATTTAATGTTGCTGTTAAACAATTTGGTGTGAAGACGATGAAGGGACTTTTCACTAATGGGAATGGGGGTGAACATCTAGTTGAGGATATTGGTGATAACAGCCCTCTGGGTAGGGCTTGTGAAAGGGATTATGCTAAAGAGAAAAGTACTTGAGGCTAGAGCATTTGTGTCTGAAAATGTGAAGCAACCTTGTGAAGAAGATGTGGAGGTGCCAAAAGCCAATGCTGCTAAAGAAGGGGACTGAAGGTGCACAGAAAGCCACTCACTCTCATGTATGCAAAAAAATGTGATGAACTCAATTCTGTTATCCTATGTTATGTCTTGTTTTGTGCAGCCTTCCTCTTTTTCCCTAATTTATTGAATGTGTCTCTTATGCCTTGCTTTGCTGAATGTATCCCATTTTGCCTTGAATTGCACAGTGATGTAATGTATTCGATATTTATAATGGAAAATATTTTCATCTCATATTGTTGGCATGAAATTGTTCTTGTTGTCAATCACATGTTGTCTTAATCATTTAGTTACTCTTTGTTTAGCTTATGTCCTTTTTGATTTGTTAAATAAATAAATTTCTTACACAGGGTCAGGCAATCTACAATTGTTGGACCTGCCCTTTGTAACCCAGATACTTAGATGCCAAAAAGATGCTCATCGATTTTTAGATTAGTTCCTTTTCTTTTTCCATGTGTTCATATGGAGTACAAGCAAATTAGCCAAAGTCAATCGCATAATCAAAACGGTGTTAGTGTTTTATCACAAGGGGATTGTAACAGCAGTAATTGGCAGGTTCATAAAAAAAACCGATGTTTTTCAAAATACTAAACATATTTTGGCATCTTAACCTAGGATTTGGGCCAAAGAACTCTCTGATAGTGGATGACAGTAAATACAATGTGTGTTAGAACCCGGAAGGTACTTGGCTATTTGCTCCAAATCTGCAACACCAAACTGCCTTGTAATGAGAACGCTTCTTGGAAGAAACATTAAAAGATTCGCTATTTTTGTGGCTACAAAATGTGGATCGTCATGAGTAAATGCTTGCAAACCTTTGAACTAAGAGAAGATAAATTCTTAGATGTAGTGATCGGTTGTGTGGAATATGAAACAAGAGTGCGAGATGAATCAAGGTGGAGAGCAAAAAACCATCGACGGCAAATGGAAGCCAATATGGAAGCAGAAAGGGTGGAGAGGGAAAGGCAAATGCAAGAACAAGAGTTACAAGAGAGCGAGAGTGAGCACAAAAACAAAGAGGAGAGCAAAATATCTTAGAGAAACAAAGAGGAAAGGAAACCACAAAAGTATAAATGGCCTGTTTTATGAAATCAAAGCCACAAAAGTAGGACCCCTGTAATTGAAGTACCTTGTTTGTAATTATAAAAAATTTTGTAATTCGAAGCATTGTTTGAAATGGAACATATTTTTGTCTATAAATAGTATGCATGGTTACTTGTGTATTTTTGTTACAAGTATTTTATTGTTATCATCTCCAATAACATGTGATAATTAGCAGTCTATAGGTACTAATTAGCAATCTAAAGGTGCTGAAATAAACAGCCTACACGTGCTAATTAGTAGTCACTAACTATGCTAGTTAGCAGTTTGTCTAGAAACAGCTCTTTGCAATATATGCTAGTTAGCAGTCTGTATGGAAACAACTCTCTGGAACATATGCTAGTTAAAAGTCACAGATGTGCTAGTTAGCAGTCTATCTAAAAATAGCTCTATGGAACATATGCTAGTTAACAATCACACAGGTGCTAATTAGTAGTCTCTTTAGGTGTTGAAAACATGTGCTAATTAACAATCTACAAGTGCTAATTAGTAATCGCTAACTGTGCTAGTTAGTAGTCTGTTTGGAAATAGCTCTCTGCAATATATGCTAGTTATTAGTCTGTCTGGAAACAACTCTCTTGAACATATGCTAGTTAATAATCACACAGGTCTAGTTAGCAGTCACATGTATGCTAGTAGTTAATAGTCACACAGTGTTAGTTAGAAGTCACAGGTATGCTACTTACATATTGTCAACAAGAAAACTATTAACATAATCCTGAGCTACTAACTAGCATTCCATTAATTGACAAATAAGGCATCAACAAAAGTATATTAACAACTATCAAGTTACATGTCAAATCCCAAAGGGCATGCTGTTATAGATTGCTTCATAACTTTCTCGAGTGATTGTGTACACTTGCCTCCTTTTTGGCATGTGCTCCATGGGTGTCTGGATACAACGTACAAGATTTGAAAGTATGTGGACAGTGGGATGCTTGTTATCTAGTTTGAAAGAGTGGGAATCTATTTGCTTGTAATACACTTCTTGCACAGCATAAGAAACTTTGTCAATTACATTCTTCCATTCATCAATGTACCCCTTTTCTACCTTCTCCTTTATTGCAATGCACTTAACAAGGTAAAAATCTGCATCCTCATCATTGTTGTCGCATCTGGATCTACTACAAAAGTATCACCAACACACAAAGCACTGCTTAACACATCATAGTCGCCTTCATAAGTGAATTCCTCATATCCAATGACCTCATCTTAAGGGACCTCATCATCATCAAGCAATGGCACCATATTGTGATGATCCCAACGCTGCACATGTGTAATGGTTCCAACATGAATACATGCATGCATCACAAAAGCATGCCAATGATCTTGTTGCAAGGAAAGTCGGATCACATGGGTTGTGACTTTCATGCAAAGAGCGAGACTTATCAATAGTGGCAGAACTCCACTTAACCTCCCTGTTCATATCTTCTAATTTAATCTCCCAAAACACATGGGCACATTCCCTTTCTTTTGAAGGATATGTTGTGGTTGCTCCCTCAGTCAAGTTGGCTCGAAAAAAACCAACCACATCCTCTACACACTTTAAAGTGGCCCCATTTTTCTTTAATTGTTCATGTGTCAATGTTCTTTTTACCACTACTCCTACATGGTCATGCTCTCCCCAACCATGCCTCATCTCAAAGAAGAACCAACTCATCTCCATCCCGTCAGTCTAGCATATCTTGCAACAAAATAAAAAGGCCTTGTAGCCTTGAACTGTGAGGCCACACCATCTGGCCAAACCCAGTGTTGTTTCAGAGTGACACATTATCTTCGTAGCCAATAACACTGCAACATAAAGCAATGCTAGACAAACAATGTGTCATGCACCTTTTCATCTAATACGAAGTGGATTGTTTTGACTACTTGCCTTACCTTCCGATAGTACGTTATGTCTACGAAAATGAATACTTGACTTGAATGCCAGTGCATGGATTGGATCTTATTTTTATCCTTGAATGCATAATTCTTTGCAAAATCTACAACTGAAATAACCACATCATCAGGAAATTTAAGTATACATTCCTTGAGAATAAAGAGCTTGAGCTTGGTCTTCAAGAGTTGAAACTTCCAACATTGCATGTCTTTATTCAAAAGGTCCTTTTTTTTTCCATGCTTATCCATTGCTTCGGCATCTTCAAATACTTTTACAGTAATGGTTTTAACTTTCTCTTATGTCCCTAAGACGCATGTTTCCAACTTCTTCACACCACAATTCTTCCATGCTCCATTTAAACACTTCTTGTTGTGGAAGGATGCATCTTTTTCCTTTGGGCAGAGTATTGACTCCCCAAAGATGTTTGACACCTTTGAAAATGTGAAGCAAAGCCAAGAAACCAATGCTTGTGCTAGCACCTGTGAAACAAATGCCACATGTACAATTGCATCCTGCTTCATGGAGCCCGAAGGTATGAGACCGCATGTGGTTCAATGTGTCCTATAGAAAAGACATTTACACATGGTATTCGCAGCAATATGTGTATCTGTCCTTCAACCGACGTACGAAAAATGGCTTCAATATCTCAAAGGATCTCATCCTAATGTTGCAGTGTGGATATTTTGCTTTGAACCTATGGAAGAACTCAACTTGTGAAATTTCACAAATCTAAGGTCTAGGCGAACATGTGCACTCATCACCTAATTTGGCTTTAAAAATTAATAGCAAGTGCTAAAACTAGCAAATGATAGTTAGCATTAGCATTGTCTTGTTTGTTATCAAGAAATGCTAGTTAGCACTTTGCCTTTCAAAGCATCATGTGTTAAGTATCATATTTTCATGTTAGCTAACAGTAAATATTATTAGACTGTGCTTGTTATGAAACCATGTTGGTTAGCATAATCTAGTCATTAGCATGCTTGTTAGACCATGCTAGTTAGTATAATCTAGTCATTAGCAAGCTTGTTATTAGGCCATGCTAGCTAGCATATCTACTCTAGCATCACATACACCATGTTAGTTAGCATAATCTAGTTATTAGCACATGCTAGTTATCAGACCTTGCTAGCGTAGATCATCTACTTGCTAGCATCACATGCTGGTTAGACCATGCTAGTTAGCATAATCTAGTTATTCGCACATGCTACTTATCAAACCATGCTAGTTAGCATCATCTACTTGCTAGGATCACAAGCTAGTGAGACCGTGCTTGTCATCAGACCATGCTAGCTAGCATAATATAGTTATTAGCACATGCTACTTATCAAATCATGCTACTTATCAAACCATGCTTGTTATTAGACCATGCTAGTAAGCATCATCTAGTTATTAGGCCATGCTAGTTAGCATATCTACTTGTTGCTAGCATCATATGCTTGTTATTAGGCCGCCATGCTAGTTAGCATCATCTAGTTATTAGGCCATGCTAGTTAGCATCATCTAGTAATCATACCATGCTAGTTAGCATATCTACTTGCTAGCATCATATGCTTGTTATTAGGCCATGCTAGTTAGCATCATCTAGTAAGCATCATCTAGCTACTAGGCCATGCTAGTTAGCATCATCTAGTAAGCATCATGCTAGTAAGCATCATCTAGTTACTAGGCCATGCTAGTTAGCATCATCTAGTAAGCATCATCTAGTTACTAGGCCATGCTAGTTAGCATCATATAGTTATCATACCATGCTAGTTAGCATATCTACTTTGCTAGCATCATATGCTTGTTATTAGACCATGTTAGTTAGAATAATCTAGTTATTGCATAAATGGTGGGACATAGATAACATCATCATATACCAATAAACCCTCCAAAATAGAGTCCGCCTCCCCTATTAGCTCTTCCCAATACAACTCTTTCTTCATATGCAGCAACATTTTTTTGTTATCCCCAAACATCTCTAAAATTACCTTGTCCTTTGCCCTCCCAGTCACATAAGCATTTGAAGCAATTCCGTCTTCCTATTTCAGCATCATACCAAAACCATAAGAGATTAGATGTTAAGGTTAGTTTATGTTAAGGGAGGTTTATTGACATGTCACATACCTTTGAGTTGAAATCCGAGATATGGCAACTGTGTAGAGCTTTTCTTTGGTCAGAGCAACCAATCCCTTCTTAGACCAATCATAGTTATGTACGAGTTGAAAGAATGCATCACCATTGGATGGGTTTGCAATTATGAGCATCTTGTACGCTCTATCTCAAAATGTTTGCTCTACACCACGTGTGGCTTTCTCACATTTTGTCTCGTATTCTTGCAACCCCATGGCATGTCTATCAATGCATGATATAGCTTGCTTCACCGCATTTTCAAACGATGTCTATGTATAACGAAAAGGACTCATTATCACTCACACGATTAAAAAACATTGATAATCCGTTTATTAATAAAAGATGGGAAATGCAAACACTACCTTCCACACAAGCTGTGCCAAGATTGTAGCTGGAGCATTGTACCATTGCTCTCCACTTCGTCGCTCCAAACTAAGCTCCATTAAAGCCCACCTCCTTACGTCTTCACCAAGGTAGTCCAATATGGATGATTTGTCCACCATTCCAAATCGTTGAAACATGAAGATCTCATGTGACAATGTGGGTGTAACACTAGTGCGCACCAATCTATTGTAAAGAGTCACAATGAGCCAATCATGTGACAATGTGGGTGTAACACTAGTGCGCACCAATCTATTGTAAAGAGTCACAATGAGCCAAGAACTTAACAATGAATTCACAATGTCCGTAATCAAGTAGAGAGAGATCACTCACTATTTTGAGATCGTAAAGCCAATAGCAATTCTCCTTCTTGCTTCTTGTCCACAACCAAAAATTGACATTTGACCCGGACATGGCGTGAGGGGCTTTGAGACCAAGCTAGAGAAAACAAAATAAAGATATTACAATATATTACTTTTAATGTTGCACAAAAATACTCTATGGCATTCAAAAGAACATACCTTCACGCACTCGAGACATCCATTCAAATTGACATTTGACCCGGACATGGCATGAGGGGCTTTGAGACCAAGCTAGAGAAAACAAAATAAAGATATTACAATATATTACTTTTAATGTTGCACAAAAATACTCTATGGCATTCAAAAGAACATACCTTCACGCACTCGAGACATCCATGCCTTCACATGATGATTGCCATCCCAAACAAGAAACTTCTTACCACACTGAGATCCTCCCACTCAGTTCCTCTGATTTCATCCTCAAAATAAAGATATTACAATATATTACTTTTAATGTTGCACAAAAATACTCTATGGAATTCAAAAGAACATACCTTCACGCACTCGAGACATCCATGCCTTCACATGATGATTGCCATCCCAAACAAGAAACTTCTTACCACACTGAGATCCTCCCACTCAGTTCCTCTGATTTCATCCTCAAAATCTATCATGTTGTACCACCCAGTTTGGTCCCCATTCTTGCAAGTCTATTTGTGTGACTGCAAAATACATAGAGCTTCTGGGACGTGTAAGTGAAACTAAAAAAGGAGGAGATGCCTCGACATAACCATGGCAGTCAAAGGAATCACGAAACACGTCAAGTTGGCTAGAAACTGTACGGATGGCTTCATTTGGAATCAGCCTGCATAAAGGGACCAATGGGGTAGAGGAATTGCGTTGCACAAAAAACTTAATGAATACATCACCAAGCAATCCCAATTCAATAGATTTTCCAAGAAGCCTTCTATGGGTCTCCCCTTGACCAGTACTAGATTCAAGAATCTCCATCTGAGTTGGAGGAGGTAAGCTCATTTCGTTCTCTAACACACCGAGCCCAAGTAAGCATATCTAAAACATTAAAACACAATCTAAAAATAATCTTGGCTATTCACATCATATACCTTTCTTAGTCTTTGCCTGTTGTTTTCCTGCTTTTCTTGGAGCCATCTCTCTCTCTCTTTTGCCCTGAATATGAGTAGCAAAACAGTTTGAGCTGAATGACATATAGAGATGATCAACCTCACACATAAACCCTGCTTCATGTACATAGGAAAACATCAACCTCACACACAAACCTTACTACATGTCTAAGAAAACATTCAGGATGGTGAAAGCTCTAGAGGTCAACACACAACTTCAAAGAGTAGATCAATAAGCTCACAAGGCCGGATACCAAAACCAAGATCGGGCCGTAACTATAGGCCCTATTCAAAGAAAGGTACCTCTAGGAAAGAAACATTCACCCATCATCAACTTGAGGAATATGATCACAATCGTGCCCATTTGTAGCTTGTAGCCAAACAACTTACACCCAGGATTATGTAAAGCAATTGTGCTTCCATTGGCAATGCTACCAATGCTAACTCCTCTATGCAAAATCCCTAGCACATGCTCAAAAGTGTAGCTCCAACACAATAGCCTATAGAAATCAAGGAGAGGAACAGTGTTACGTCCTTAAGATGTCACAAAGAAGGTATTTAAAACCTGAAGAAGACTCTATGGAGAAGTTCCTCCAATTGCTAGAGGAGCAAAATCAAGGTGAAGCTTTAATAATTACTAAGTATGAAAAGTATCACTTGATGCAAAATCAATAAATGTAAAATATTACCATGTATAGGAGCGAATGAATTATAAAGTATTGCAACTCAAGTTGTGGTGCAATGTTGGCTTAAACTCTACTAGGTTAAGATGCTTTAAAACTGGCATGAGGTTGACATAGTCGAAACTTTTTGCAACCATATACCTTACACATTACCTCACTACTACATTAAGGAGCTCTTAAAGTCAATACTACACCAAGTAACTCTTTAGAATACCAAGAGTTTGGGTGTGCACATAGATGCCCTTGTGAGTGTCAATGGCATGTGCAATGCATGGGCATCAAGGCGACATGCACATTGAGTCGATCCAAACATGAATGGGAGAAAGTTTATATGAGTAAATTTTGATGAAGGACTTGCAATCCACATATGTATGAATGCACATCTATAAGAATTTAAAGAAGGATATTGGCAAATTGGGCGGAGACCGGAGCACCCCTTGCTCCTCCAATAAACAGTCAAGTGGATATTGTGAATAAGACAGCTATGGATGAAATGCCTGGTGAGCCTAAGCAATGTTTCAGTGCAGATTCAATTCTTGAAAATGATGAAAATTCATTCCTATATTCCACAGAATTTTTGAACACAATTGACCTTCGGGACGGATATCCACCTCACTGCTTGGTTTTAAAGTTAGAGGCTCCTGTTATTTTGCTTCGTAACTTGGATCCAAGACGCTTTCTACCATTGCCTACGTACTGCAAGCTTTCTCAAGAGGACAGTCCAAAATCAGATGAGGAGTGGGCTGAAATGTCCAAGATACCTTATGCATCGGTTGTTGGTTGTTTGATATATACCATGGTTGCTACTAGACCAGACGTAGTGAGCCGATACATGGCGAATCCTGGCAAACGGCATTGGGAAGCAGTGAAAGGGGTTATGAGGTATCTCAAAGGCACTCAGGATATGTGCATATGCTATGGGAAGACAGATTTAGCGGTACATGGGTATGTAGATGCTGATTATGCAGGTTGTCCAGTGAGCAGGAAGTCGACTACAGGCTACTTGTTCACATTCACAGGTGGTGCAATTTCGTGGGTCTCTCGTCTACAGGGTTGCGTTACCATTTCTACCACTGAGGCAGAGTATGTTGTAGCCACGGAGGCCGCAAAGGAGGCCATATAGCTTTCTTGTCTCTTGGCAGAGTTTGGTATGTTACAAGAGATTCCAGTGCTACACTGCGACAGCCAGAGTGCTATCATGTTGGCCTGGAATCTAGTATTCCATGCCAAGACAAAGCACATTGATATCAAGTACCATTTCATATGGCAGGTACTTGGTGATAAGCTCATCCAGCTTGTCAAGATTCATACGGACGACAATCCTGCAGATCTTCTTACGAAGAGTCTAGCTTCAGAGAGGTTTGCACACGCCGAGACCTCATGGGTATTGGATAGGTGACCTTCTTCTATTGTTGTACATTGATGTACATACTCACACTCCCCTTAGGCCCATTGCCTTTAAGTGGGAGGTTGTTGGGGTAATGGCTCTGGGCCTTAGTTAGATAGCTGTCTCTTAGCTGTGCGGGTCCGGCCATGTACCCACTTGTAACGGTCACTTATGTCACTTATAGTTATATACAAGTGTGAGTGGGGAACACACACAATAACTGTGGATTAACCCCTTATCTTGTATGTGTGCTCTCTGGCTCTCTGGTTCTCTGTGTGTTCTCTCTTGCTCTCCCGCTCTCTTTAGTTACATTAGAAGATAAGGCATTCAACAACCTCTTAATACTAGCCAGCATCAAAAGGTCACCTACATCTTCAAGAATAAATCATAAACCATGTTTCATAAGTGTAGCAATAGGCTTGTAGTCTCCAAGATTGAACCTCTTCAACAATGCCTCTATGTATTATGTCAACAGCATAATAATGCCATCATTACATTGTGCCAAAATATTAGTGTAACTGGCCAAGATCTCACATTTTTAAAACATGATCATCATAGGGCCTGCGACGAGCAACATGTCATCAATGTATAGCATGATGACCAAAATTTAATCTTTAGTCCTCTTAATGTAGAGGGTACTGTCAAGTAGGACTATTGTAAAAACCTTGTGCAACCGAGTATGCATGTATCTTCACATACCAGGCTTTGGGAGCCTTCTTAAGACCATACAAAGATTTTTTTCAATTTGCATCCTTTTGATTCTTGACCTTTTTGAACAAAACCATGGGGCTAAGATACATAGACCTCCTCATGTGCGAATCACTATTGAAAAAGACAATTTTGATGTTCAATTGACTTACATTCTAACCTTTATGTGGTGCTAATGTCATAATACTTTACGTGGTAGTCATACGACATATGGGGGCAAAGGTCTCACTATGGTCAATGCTGTAAGATCCCTGACCCCACTGCGCAACGAATTCTGGGGTGCTAGCAGCAGAAGTAGCACTTCTTGCGTGGGGCAGGGTCCCACACTCGGGGCCTCGCCCACGGATATTCTGACAAGAGACTAATCCATCGGTTTTTCCAAAATCGAACTTGAAAAAACTTCCTTTGCCCGGAAAGCACAGGCGATTCCACCAGGATAACTTTTCCCTAACATAGTCAAAAGCCTTAACTAACTGAACTGATCTGACCGAACTCGTAAGTTCCATAGTCAGATCAAGAGACAGATTGCACTTGGATCATAGAGACCAACACTTTCTTCCTCATCGAGAGACACAGCCATTGATTCTTTTTCCATAGAACAATTTTTGTCCGGGATTTACTTCATCTATTAAACTAAACAGCCTTAACTAACTGAACTGATCTGACCGAACTCGTAAGTTCCATAGTCAGATCAAGAGACAGATTGCACTTGGATCATAGAGACCAACACTTTCTTCCTCATCGAGAGACACAGCCATTGATTCTTTTTCCATAGAACAATTTTTGTCCGGGATTTACTTCATCTATTGAACTAAACAGAAATTGAGTCTCGATTTATGGTTCCATCATTCCAGCCTAACCCCATCCACCAGTCCCATGGGTTAGCCAACCGCCCAACCACTGTAGTGAGGGATCTAGGTTAGGTTTTGTCCCGGGTACCAGGGAAAAGAGTTCCCAGGCCCCCTAGTCGGATGTTCATGCAAACATAAAACTAGTCACACCACTTAAACACCCAATATGAAATTGCCTTTTTCACATATTCAGCCATCTTTAAAACAATCATTTAATGAAACCATAGTATCACTGATCACGATCCTCCAAAATATCCGGTTGAATCTTAATTTCCAATCATTCCTTCATCCGAGTATCTATGACATCATTGGCAACCAGAACGCTCACCACCTGTCCACTCAAGGGCCTTTTCAATAGTTCCTAGCTCATAGTACTCGGCAATATAATCACTTATAAAAATCAAGATGGAATCTCCGTTGAAGATCAGTAAGATCAACCAATAGATCCAAATAAAAGAGCCATGGACTCATCCGTTGAGGACCAGCAAGATCAATCAACCAGATCCACGCCCGATTTCAAAAAATAACTCTTACTCCTTGTTCTAATATCTTCCACGACGCACGTGTGGGTATCTTCGACGACCCAGAGCCCGAGCATCATATGGTCAGCACCCTCTAGGATCCTTCGCAGGTCACCTAGTGCTTCACTCATAGGCTGCTTCCTTGGTCCCTCATCCACCGTACCGGAAGCTCACATAAATTCCCATGTATGCTTAAATTTTTATGGTTTTTTTTTTATGATTTTTATCTTCTCTAAATTGAATATGATGTTATGCCTCATTGAAAAAAGGCATTTCCCTCTCTTCTTTAGTAAATCCAACCATTCTTTATCCTAGATGAATGATTAATGGATAAAATCAAGTTTTTCATAATGTTTCACTTTCATAAGTAGAAAATGTTTACATTAGAATGATTTAAATACTCTTGGTGAACTTCCAATTAATTTTAGAGAATTAAAAATTAAAAAATGGTCAGCCATACAAAGGAGGTTATGGGAAAATTTTTTAAAATTGTGAAAAATAAGTTTTAATTTTTTTAATTCAAAAAGAGTAATTCCCATCGTATATGTATTCTTAAAGTGTTAATTTTCATCTTAGTTATAAGAAAATGCATACAAAAAATATTTTATTAAAAAAGTGTTTTCTTTAGAATTAAATTCCATGCTTAGAAGGAAGTATATTAAAATTATTATTTTGATTATAAAAGTGTGATTTTCATCATAAATAATTTTTATGCATAAATAGATGCATAAAAGAAATTATTTTATATTAAAAGAGTGATTTTCAACATAAATTATTTGTATGCATAAACATATGCATAAAAGATACTTTTTTATATTAAAAGTGTGATTTTCATCATAAATGATTTTTATGCATAAATAGATGCATAAAAGAAATTCTTTTATATTAAAAGAGTGATTTTCATCATAAATGATTTGTATGCATAAAAGATATTTTTTTATATTAAAAGTGTGATTTTAATCATAAATAATTTTTATGCATAAATAGATACATAAAAGAAATTCTTTTATATTAAAAGAGTGATTTTCATCATAAATGATTTGTATGCATAAAAGATATTTCTTTATATTAAAAGTGTGATTTTTATCATAAATGATTTATATGCATAAATAGATGCATAAAAGAAATTCTTTTATATTAAAAGAGTGCTTTTCATCATAAATGATTTGTATGCATAAACATATGCATAAAAGATATTTTTTTATATTAAAAGTGTGATTTTCATCATAAATGATTTATATGCATAAATAGATATATAAAAGAAATTCTTTTATATTAAAAGAGTGATTTCATCATCATAAATGATTTGTATACATAAACATATGCATAAAAGATATTTTTTTATATTAAAAGTGTGATTTTTATCATAAATGATTTTTATGCATAAATAGATGCATAAAAGAAATTCTTTTATATTAAAAGAGTGATTTTCATCATAAATGATTTGTATGCATAAACATATGCATAAAAGATATTTTTTTATATTAAAAGAGTGATTTTCATCATAAATGATTTATATGCATAACAAAAATTCTTTTATATTAAAAGAGTGATTTTCATCACAAAATGATTTGTATGCATAAACATATGCATAAAAGATATTTTTTTATATTAAAAGTGTGATTTTTATCATAAATGATTTATATGCATAAATAGATACATAAAAGAAATTCTTTTATATTAAAAGAGTGATTTTCATTATAAATAATTTGTATGCATAAACATATGCATAAAAGATATTTTTTATATTAAAAGTATGATTTTCATCATAAATGATTTATATGCATAAATAGATGCATAAAAGAAATTCTTTTATATTAAAAGAGTGATTTTCATCATAAATGATTTGTATGCATAAACATAGGCATAAAAGATATTTTTTTATATTAAAAGTGTGATTTTCATCATAAATGATTTATATGCATAAATAATTGTATAAAAGAAATTCTTTTATATTAAAAGAGTGATTTTCATCATAAATGATTTGTACTCATAAACATATGCATAAAAGATATTTTTTAATATTAAAAGCGTGATTCTCATCATAAATGGTTTTTATGCATAAATAGATGCATAAAAGAAATTCTTTTATATTAAAAGAGTGATTTTCATCATAAATGATTTGTATGCATAAAAGATATTTTTTATATTAAAAGTGTGATTTTTATCATAAATGATTTATATGCATAAATAGATGCATAAAAGAAATTCTTTTATATTAAAATAGTGATTTTCATCATAAATGATTTGTATGCATAAAAGATATTTTTTATATTAAAAGTGTGATTTTCATCATAAATGATTTATATGCATAAATAGATGCATAAAAGAAATTCTTTTATATTAAAAGAGTGATTTTCAAATCATAAATGATTTGTATGCATAAACATATGCATAAAAGATATTTTTTTATATTAAAAGTATGATTTTCATCATAAATGGAATTTATGCATAAATTAGATGCATAAGAGAAATTCTTTTATTCTAAAAGTATAATTCCTACTAAATTGGATTTATGCATGGAAAGATGCATAAAGAATTTATTTTAATCCAAAAGTATTATTCTCATCAATTTTGATTTTATGCATAAAGAGATGCATAAAGAATTTTATTTTTAATTCAAAAGAGTTATTTTCATCAATTTTGATTTTATGCATAAAGAATTTTTTTTAAAATTCAAAAGAGTTCTTCTTATCAATATTGATTTTATGCATAGAAAGATGCATAAAAGATTTATTTTTATTTCGAAAGTATTATTTTCATTGAAATTAAATTTATGCATAGTTAGATGCATAAAAGATTTATTTTTATTTTGAAAGTGTTATTCTCATTAAAATAGAATTTATGCATAGTAAAATGCATAAAAGGTTTATTTTTAATTTGAAAGTGTTATTTTCCTTCAAATTGAACTTATGCCTAAATAGATGCATAAAAGGATTTTTATAAAAGTGTTATTCCTACTAAAGTTATCTTTATGCCTAATTAGATGCGTAAAGAATCTTTATATAAAAAAATAGAATTCTCCTACATTCTATAAATAGATGTGATAAGATGTGATAGGAATCAGATAGATGTAAATGGATGTATGGATGTGAATGTGAATATGGATGTATGAATGTGAATGTGGATGTGGATGTGGATGTATGGATGTAGATGTAAGAAAGCATTATGGGCCCAAGGCCATGGACAACTAGTAAGTAGGTGTGAACTCTTGGGTGGAGTATAAATACCAATGTAAATGGGATTATGGCTCATTCATGATAATGTTATCTATTCCAAGAATCAATGGTGAGCTTCTCCCGTGAGATGCTAATAAGTGGTGACTCCTTCATGAGCCACTCCCTTGGTGAGGGACTAACCCACCCCTGTTACTTTCTTTCATTGGTATCAGAGCATGGCTTTTGATCCATGATTAGTAATTTTTCTTTTCTTCTTCTCATTTCGTGAAATTTCTGCTTCATTTGATTCATGGGGGAAGGGGATATGGCTAAGGTAGAGTTTGTGGTTCAAATCTGAGCACATGGACCTATTTTTTTTGAATGAGTGGACCAAATTGGGAAAAATTTCTAATCTTGATTAGCAGTTGTTAATCAAAAACGTTTTTTTGTTTGGGAGCTTTCTTGCAAACCCTAGCCATGGAATCTCAACATGAGCAAAGGGCATTGAGTCTCTCATGTATCTAGCAATGTTTTATGAAGTATTTCACCTATTTTCCATGAGCAATGGGGCTCCCAATGTGGCTGAAAATCACTACCAAAGCTGCCCACGTTTTTCACCAAAGTGACCCTAATCTTCATCTCCTTCAACAAATTCAAGCATTAAGGCTTCCCGGGTGACATTGGTGAGTTGCTCCATCACTTCCTTACAATTTTGAAGCATTCTTTCAAGCTATGGAGTGAATTAGGGTTTTATTACACATAAAATCCTAATTTTCAGAAATTGGACTTTAATCATGGCCATTCATGCTGCTCTTTATGCATTATGAATGCTTGAATGCTACACATAGCCATTCAATGCTATGCCTTGCATATTGGCATAAGTGAGCATAGCTTTTGGCACATTTGGGGGATTGAATAAAATGCTTTGGGTTGGAAGCCCACTTTTTGGTGACACCGTTTTCCATTGCCGGTTGCACGTTTTTGGTCATAACTCTCTCATACAAACTCCGTTTTTGGAGTTCTAGTACTCAAAACGACCGGCTCGTCGTCCTCTTCGAGACGAGCTATAGGTCTTGAGGTGCAAGATTCAGCAAGTGCTCTCTGTTTTCACTTTTCTACTGGATTTTCTAGTCCCGAGCGGGAACTCGCGCCCAGAACGCGACCCGAGATCACCGCTTCGTGACACTTGGATGTTGTTGATGTATGTGGAAATGTATTGACATTGCCATGAGTGGATGTGATGAAGGAAGCACTATGAACCATGTATTATGATATGAATGAGCATGAGTCATGCTATAAATCAATTGTAAGTCAACTCTACTCATTCATTTGAGCTTGTAACCACATTTCACTCACGATTGTACCCCACTTTATTCCTAGAATATAGAATGAAGTAAGGGTACCTTGGCATTTGGAGAAGAGGCCAAGGGGAGAATGTCTTGAATCTTCCTTGCCGTTAGTGCCGGGTAACGCGGTAAGGAAGAGGATTAGGTACTTGGTGGTAAAGAAATGGCCTCAACCTTCACCTTGGATGTAAACTTGGTGAAGGGGTGAGAAGTGCTTGGCCGGGAGATCGGCAAGCATCGACGCGCTTCATCGACCACTTCATTTGACTTGAGCAAACAAGCAAATCCTCTACATCGACTTCTTATGCAAAAGGACAAATTTGATGCCATAAGGTCACATGCTTAGATGGAAAAATGATTGAGGATTGATTTGCTTACAGTGGTCAAATGCATAAGGACTTTAATACTTGATTGAGATGCTTTGATTTGATTGAGATTTGGTGCAAAAAGAGGGGAGACTATGGCAAAATTTTTACAAAATTTGCCTACTTGCAGCCAGGACAAATCCTTGAATTTCTAGGGTTTTTCAAAAGCTTTTCAAATCTGTCCAGAAAGCCCTTCAATCTACCCAAAAACCTCTTTCAAACAAGCTAAAGATCACTCAAATCGGAGTAGTATTAAGCGGTCAAAGTCAAGAGTTGACTTTCAGTTAGAACGGTTGACTGGTCAAAGGTTGTTGACTTTTTCAAATCTGTTTTTGGGGATCCTTACTCGTCTCGTCAAGAGCTTCGCATCGATATAAAGATCACCCAAATCGGATAAGAATTGAGCGGTTAACATCAAGAGTTGACTTTCAACCGGTACAGTTGACTGGTCAAAGGCAGTTGACTTTTTCAGATCTGTTTTTGGGGATTCTTATTTGTCTCGTCGAGAGCTTCGCGTCAATATAAAGATCACCCAAATCGGATACCGTTTGAATAGAGAAAAAAAAAATCAAGTAAGTGGTCTTTGCAAGGAGGGTTCAATTACGCGCATGGAAATGACTAGAGGAGGTCAAAACAAGGGAGCCCGGAATGAAAATGATCAAAGACAACCGGAAGCAATGATGGCAACGAGTTCATCAACGAGGAATAAAGAAAGTTCAACCATAAAAGCACCATCTCCAAATGAATCTCAGCCAGTGGAAATGCCTCAATCTTTGGGAACTACTCCGCTAACAGTGGACATGATGTTAATGGCTATGGAGAGTATGTTTCAAAGGATTGAAAATAACCAAACAAATCGGCAACAACAATTTGGTGAACACCTCATGGAACGGTTCGACAAGTGACACCACTACCTGGATGACGTGATGCAAAGAGGGTTAAAAGACTTGGAGAAAGCCATTAGTGAATTGGCTCCTCTCAAGCTCAACCAAGAAGCCGATATGAATGCAATGGATGGTGTACATTATAATGCCAAACATGATGGAAAGCCTTCTATGCCAGAAGAGAACAAAGTAAGACAAATGATGCCACCTCAAATGATGCCACATTCTTCTTACATGGACAAGGGCAAGAGACCTATGGGTGATGCTTCTTATGAGAGATCCAATGCCAGTATTCCAAGAACTTCATCCTTTATGCAAGATGCAAGAAGAGGGTATGAACAGAAGGGATTTAAAGATGCAGGTGATTGGCAATTGGAAGATGAGAAAATGCATAGACACTTGGGTGAAGGAAGAGGATTTGATGATCCAAGAGCACGACAGAGGGGTTCAAGAATGCATGGTGATTTTGACAATGCTGTGAAGGACAAAATCATATTTAATAAGTTCAAAGGAGAATCAAATTCTATCGAAGACTTTGAAGAGTGGGCAAACAAGATGGATCTCTACTTCGAAATCAGCCCAAGGAGCGAGATTGCCAAAGTCTACTTTGCCTCACTTCATCTTGAAGGTTTTGCTCACACTTGGTGGAGGAGGAAGCAATCTCATGGTTATGTCATCACTACTTGGGAAGAATTCAAGAATGACATGGCAGAAGAGTTTACTTCTCGCATGCAAAGGGACAATCACATTGTGGAATGGGACAAGCTAGAGCAAATCACTACCGTGAAGGAATACTCTCACAAGTTTCTAAAGCTTCTATTATACTTGGACGACTTTGATGAGCATTATCTTGTTGTCAAGTATATAAGGGGCTTGAAAGCTCCTATTGGTGGTGATGTCAAGTCTCATGAACCCGCCACTTTGAAGAAGGCAATGATGCTTGCAGAAATTCATGAAGAGAAGTACTTGACAAAGTGGGCTAGCAAAGGGAATATCAAAGGGGAAGTGATCACAAGGACTGACATGGGTTCTCATGCAAACACAAGACCTAATCTTCCAAGATTTCCTACCGTGTATGGTAGAGGGTCTAATAGACTTCCATTTAAACCACCATTTATATCCAGCAAAGCTACATACAATGAGTCCAAGCCAGCAAATGGGGGTTCAAAAAGCAAGGTTATCAAGGAGGACCGTTTGCATGAAATGAGACTCAAAGGTCTATGTTTCAAATGTGGAGAAAAATGGAACAAGGATCACTTCAAAGTATGCAAATCCAAGGATATTTCCATAAGCTACATTATCACTGAGGATAATGCTAATCATGAGGAGGAGGAATTCCTTGAATGCAATGATGCCTTAGGATGGGGAGATCCTCATGAGGGTGGAGGTTCTCATGATGATGGTTTTGATGAAGAAAATCCCGAGTTTCCTTTTGATCCGGGTGGGAAACTAAAGTTTGCTCATGACAAAATGGATGATGGGATGCCTCTATGCGTGTGGAATGAAAACAATAGTGCACATACTACCTTGTGTACAATCTCTCATGATGCTTATGCAGGAAGTAAGGGTGCCAACACATTGAGATTGAATTTCAAGGTGAATGGGAGAACAGCATATGCACTCATTGATACTGGAAGCACCCATAGTTTTGTCAATAAAAGGTCTTTGAACACTCTCAAAATGCAACCAACTTCTTTACCAAACAAGCACATGGTGCAAGTGGCCAATGGTGATTCAATGGGTTGCAATATGAAGTGTCAAAGTACAGAATTGGAGTTGTCCAAGAACTACTCTTGCAAAGTTGATCTTTTGGTGATTGAGTTGGGACCAATTGACATAGTACTTGGATGTGATTGGCTGTCCACTTTGAACTCTTTTACCATGAACTTACAGAAAAGTTTCATGAGTTTTGTGCATCATGGAGGGGTTATTACATTGAATGGAATGCAAGGATCCAAGCTCTTCATGATCAATGCTACTCAAATGAAGAAAGAGTTCAAGAAAGAGGGCTATGTTTATGTACTACAGCTTTGCAAAGAGGAAGATAATAGCAAAAAGGATTGCATCGAAAATGTGGACATGGTTAAGATACTCAAGGATTATGAAGATGTGTTTACCATGCCAAAATCAATGCCGCCAAAGAGGAGTGTTGATCATGCTATTGATTTGGAACCAAATGCCAAACCAATCAACAAGCCTCCCTATCGTTTGTCAAAGGTTGAAAAGGAAGAGGTGGCAAAGCAAGTCAAAGAACTCATTGACATGGGATGGGTTGAACCAAGTCAATCTCCTTTTGCTTCTCCGGTGCTACTTGTGAAGAAAAAGGATGGTACTTTTCGCATGTGCATTGATTACCGTGATTTGAATAAGATCACCATCAAAAATCGATTTCCAATACCAAGGGTGGATGATCTTTTGGATAAGTTGAAGGGTGCCACATGCTTTTCAAAGATTGATTTGCATTCCGGATACCATCAAATAAGGATGAAAAGTGGTGATGAGTTCAAAACAGCATTTCGTACAGAAAGGGGTCTTTACCAATTCATGGTTATGCCGTTTGGATTATGCAATGCACCGGCAACTTTTCAAGCATTGATGAACAAAGTGCTTCAACCTTTCCTCTACAAGTTTGTATTGGTCTTTTTTGACGACATACTTATCTATAGCAAAGATGAGGAAGTGCATTTGAAGCACATGAAAGAGGTTTTGGAGGTCTTGAGGCAAAACAAGTTGTATGTTAAGGAGACAAAATGTACCTTCATGGCACATGAGGTGGAATATTTGGGTCACATTGTGAGCAAGGATGGCATTTGTGTGGATCCAAAGAAAGTGGAATGTATTAGGAATTGGCCGGTTCCTTCAAACACTACTCAATTGAGGGGATTTTTGGGGTTATCTTCATTCTATAGGCGCTTTATTGCCCACTATGCAGAAATTGCAGCCCCAATGACGGATAAATTGAAGAAGGAAACCTTCCTTTGGGATGCCATTGCCAACAAAAGCTTTGAAGATATGAAGAAGATGCTCACATCAGCACCTATTTTGGTATGTCCAGACTTCACCAAACCTTTCACAATAAGGGCGGCGGATGCAAGTGGAAGAGGGATTGGTGCGGTACTTTACCAAGACCATGGAGTCATTGCTTATGAAAGTAGAAAGCTGAATGACAAAGAAAGAGAACTCCATGTGTATGAGCAAGAGATGATTGCTATACTCCATGCTATCAAGAAATGGCACCATTACTTATATGGGAGTCATTTTTATGTGAGAAGTGATCATAGGGTGCTGAAGTATTTCGTCACACAACCCAATTTGTCTCCTAAGCAAAGAAGGTGGGTAGCAACACTACAAAACTATGATTTTGAAATCACATACACAAAGGGCAAAGAAAATGTGGTTGCCGATTCCTTGTCTCGTATGTGGGCCTGCTCATTGTATGCTATTTCTGAGGTGCATAAAGATTGGATCATGGAGATACAAGAAGAGTACTTGTTTGATGAAGAAACCTCACAAATAGTGCAGAAATTACAGCAAGGTGTATGTGAAGAGTTACCCCATTATGAGCTGAAAAATGGTCTCCTCTACTACAAAGGAAAAGTCTACTTGGTTCCTACTTCATCATTTATCAAGAAGATCATGGAAGAGATGCATTGTACTCCTATGGCTGGTCATTTGGGTGTCTACAAAACCTTCGATGCAATAAGGAAAAGTTTCTTTTGGAAGGGGATGTGGAAGAGCATTCATGCTTATGTAAGTGGGTGCCGGTCATGTCAATTGAACAAGGATCCTACACATAAACCGGGAGGTTTGCTTCAGCCATTGCCCATTCCCGAAGGCAAATGGAGTCATATATCAATGGATTTCATTACTAACCTTCCGCGCACAAAGAAAGGGTGGGACAGCTTGTATGTTGTGGTGGATAGATTGACCAAAGTGGCCCATTTCATTCCTTCCAAGGTCACATATTCAGCCCAAAATGTTGCCAAGCAATTTGTTGATGGGGTTTTCAAGTTGCATGGTATGCCGTCACAAATTGTGAGTGATCGCGATGTCAAATTCATGAGCACTTTTTGGAGAACATTGTTTGAATATATGGGAACCAAGCTTACTCCAAGCACCGCCTATCATCCTGAAACCGATGGTCAAACAAAAAGAGTAAACAAATGGGTGGAAACATATCTACGCCACTATTGTCATGATACTCAAAGCACATGAGATGATTGGTTACCTTTGGCTGAGTTTGCTTACAACTCAACAAACATATCATGTGAGCATTGGCATGTCACCCTTTGAGGCTTTATATGGTTACAAGGTCAATTTGCCTATGTTGGTGGGTACATATGAGACTTCTAACCATAATGCCAAGGAGGAAGCTGAAAGGATGCAAGCTTTGTTGCAACAATGCAAAAGTAATTTGAAGGTTGCACAAGAGAAAATGAGACAATATGCCAATGTTCATCGAAGACCATTGGAATTCAAAGTGGGAGATTGGGTTCTTTTGAGAATACCAAAGTCAAGATATGCGTCTTTGAAGGGAAGCACCAACACCAAGCTAGCTCATCGCTATTATGGTCCTTATCAAGTGATACGAAGAGTTGGGGAGGTTGCATATCAACTCTTACTTCCATCTACAACAAAGATTCATGATGTGTTTCATGTCTCTCACTTGAAAGGATATGTGGGTATGATCGATCAAATGGTTGATGAGTTACCTCCACCAATGAATGAAGAGGGAATGATTGAATACATTCCAGAAGCTATCTTGGGTACAAGGAAAAAGGTACTTCGCACTCGTACCTTGGTGGAGTATCTTGTTCAATGGAAAGGTTTACCTAAGGAAGAAGCTTCATGGCAACCTATTTCAGCATTGGAGGGATATGAAGCATTGATAGAGCAATATGGGTTGGTGTAAATTCAGCCACATGGAACATTCTTCTCCAAATTTGGGGTATTCATTTGAGGTTTTGAGGACGAAACCATTGGGGAAGGGATGGTTTGTAAGAAAGCATTATGGGCCCAAGGCCATGGACAGCTAGTAAGTAGGTGTGAACTCTTGGGTGGAGTATAAATACCAATGTAAATGGGATTATGGCTCATTCATGATAATGTTATCTATTCCAAGAATCAATGGTGAGCTTCTCCCGTGAGATGCTAAGTGGTGACTCCTTCATGAGCCACTCCCTTGGTGAGGGACTAACCCACCCCTGTTACTTTCTTTCAGTAGATGCAGATGTGGATGTGGATGTATGAATGTGGATGTGAAAATGGATGTATGGATGTAGATGTGGATGTATGGATGTATGTATGTGGATGTGGATGTATGAATGAGGATGTGAAAATGGATGTATGGATATAGATGTGGATGTATGGATGTAGATGTGGATGTGGATGTGGATGTGGATGTATGTATGTGGATGTGGAAATGGATGTATGGATGTGGATGTGGATATGGATGTATGAATGTGGATGTGGATGTATGGATGTGGATATGGATGTGTGTATGAATGCGGATGTGGAACTAGATGTATGATGTGGATGTACAACTGTGGATGTGTATGTAGAATAATGAATGCGAATGTGTATGTGAAATGATGTGTCATCGCTCGATATGAGTGAATGGATGAGATGTGATGACATGTGAATTGGGATGTGAATATATGATATGTGATGTGAATGAATCTGAGGTGATGAGATGGAAAATCATGTGATTGGATGAGAATGAGTACATATATGAATGGAATGTGGAATAAGTAATGTGGACTGATGAGGGATAATATGGAAAGATGAGAGTTCAATATAGAAACTGTAATTGTGACCTATTTGTAAATGACTGTTTTATGTCAAGAATGCTGGGGAAGCATTTTGACCGTCTTGTGATTAAGGTCGTGGAGACTTAACTGATAAAGTTGCAACTTCTGAGGATGGAGAGTCAATGGAGGACGTCTCGCGTAGCAAGGTCGGCCGAGGTCTTGACTAGCCTCGGTTCGATTTAAATGGTAAGCTTCTGGTACGGTGGATGAGGGACCAAGGAAGCGGCCTATGAGTGAAGCGCTAGGTGACCTACGACGACGAAGGATCCTAGAGGGTGCTGACCATACGGTGTTCGGGCTCTGGGTCGCCGAAGATACTCACACGTGCATCGTGGAAGATATTGGAATAAGGAGTAAGAGTTGTTTTCTGAAACCGAGTATGGATCTGGTTGATTAACCTTGCTGGTCCTCAACTGATGAGTCCATAGCTCTCTTATATGGATCTGTTAATTAATCTTGTTGATCTTCAACGAGGATTCCATCTTGATTTTTATAAGTGAATATTTGCCGGGTACTATGAGCTAGGAACTATCGAGCGACGAGAAGGCCCCTGAGTGAACAGGTGGTGAGCGTTCTCGTTGCCAATGATGCCATAAATACTCCGATGAAGGAATGTGTAAGATTCCTCCCCCAGTCTTAGAGGTATACAGGAGTAAGAATCTCCCTTTCTGATCTTATAATTATTCTCTCTCTAAAATAAAAGAAAGATTCTGTTTAAAAAAAGGAAGAACCTTTTTCCTGAATACTTCTCAAGAGTCCCACCTGTTTTAAGGATTCAGAACAACGAGTTCAGAAGTGAGAATCGATGTTTTGGATATCAAGGTTTTGGTCTCGAGTACGGCCCAAAAGAAGTTCTTTATCTCTTGGGAAGTATAAGAAGTTATCTCCCAGATATTGTGGACCAAAGAAAGTAGGTGATTTAGCTTACGAACTTCTTTTATCTCCTCATCTCAAAGTTCTTAATGCCTTCTATAGAAAATTGTGCCAAACCCAAATCATGGAAAGACGGTAAAACTTCAGTGGCAAGTTACCGTTGGCTTCTAAGTTACGCTAGCTCCTTCCTTTATATAAGTCGTAACTTTTACTTGTCGCTCACAGTCATCTTACTTCCATCGATCTCCTTTCTTTCTTAATCTCCTTCATGGCTTGGCAACAAGAACTAGTTTTATCCATAATGATTCCTCACCTTCAAGACGCAAGTGAATCTGTAAAGAAGGATTTTATAGAGCAGTATGAGCGCTCACTTTTTCCTCACTTGGGAACTTCTGTAGCGCAAACCAAATGGCGGACCTATCAAAACATAACTAGGGTAACACCCTGGGGTCAGCAGCACTTTCGTAACAATGTCCGCTTGGCCATGGTTATTGAAGCTTTGGGTTTGGGTCCCCGATACTACTGCGTCATGAGATCAAGGCATCCTGGGTTTTCTGAGCGGGTCTTCTTACTGGCGTGTTTTCTTCCTCATGAGAAGATATGCCTTTACCCCGTTTTCGGCTTACCTCTCAGAGGTCCTTTTGTTAGAACACCTCATACCACTGAGATAGGCGCAGCAATAACCCACAGAATCATTCCCATAGATGAGTTACCTTATACTTGTGCAGCTTGTGAGGACTGCTTTTGTGACCATATGATGGACGGGCTTATGGAAGTTTAAAGAGTTCCTCTATCTTTACTGTATAAGTTCCGAGAATGAATAAAGTTTAAATCTTGTTCGTATTTTGAATCTTGCTCTCTTTAAGACTTATCTTGATGGTTAATCTTGATTAAAATTTTTCTCTAAGTCTCATATTCGTGAATCTTGCGAAATTATCACAAGTTGCGAGATGAGGACATCTCGCGTTTTTTTAAGTGGGGTAGAATGTAAGATTCCTCTCCCAACCCTTTTTGATGTCTAGTATCTTCCCCTGTAATCAACCCTCTTCAGAAATATAAAGACCCTATTGCTAACTATTTTAGCCTAGAGAGAGAAAAATTATTCTAGAGAGAGAATATTCAGATTTTGAATATTTTTGGATAGAAAAATATCTCATCCTATTAAAATAAGTTCCCCTGAAACAAAAATTCAAAAAGAATTTTCCAATGTGCAATTGGAATTAATCGGAAATGTGTATAAAGGACCTTAGCCTAAGGGTCTAGATTTTCAGAAATTTTTGGATTATGGTCCAATTAAGGTTCCTATGGGCCAATAGCATCAATCTATGTGTAGAGAGGAGATAAATCCAATTTTGTAAAAGAAGATACCCAAAAATGAGTAAATGCTCACATAAGATGAAGAGTTGAAAATGTACAAGGTTTATTAGTAAAAAATTATGAGCAATATTAAAAGTATGACATATGTAAGGAAGGGGAGTTCTTTAAAGGAGGTGCATATTTCACATAAGATGAAGAGTTGAAAATGTACAAGGTTTATTAGTAAAAAATTATGAGCAATATTAAAAGTATGACATATGTAAGGAAGGGGAGTTCTTTAAAGGAGGTGCATATTTCACATAAGATGAAGAGTTGAAAATGTACAAGGTTTATTAGTAAAAAACTATGAGCAATATTAAAAATATGAGATATTTTGGGTATAATGATTCCATTTTGACACATATGTAAGGAAGGGGAGTTCTTTAAAGGAGGTGCATATTTCACATGCTTGAATGAGTTTTAAACTCATAAAAATTGAGATATTTCATCTCTCCTCTCTCCTCATTTAAGTCTAGTTCCAAAAAGTTAGCTTAACTGACCTAAAAATGGTCAAATATTGACCAAACTGATTTAGAAAATTCTAGAATCAGTTTGTTTGGTTAGGAGCTCAATTTTTCCTATAAATAGAAGCCTCCCCCTTGTTGAAAAATATATAGTGTTTATGCATCATTACTCTACTCCACCTAAGCCAGAAACTGTGAATTCATTTAATAATTCACTAGTTTTTGGAGCTTCCCTCTTTCTTCAATCCCCATTAGTGGCTCCATCAACATACTTAACCAATTGATTGGTTGGGGGCCTCTACCGTGAACAAAGAATCAAGCAAGTTGTAAGGTAATTAGTGAATATTGATCTTTCTTTAATTTCTCAATGTTTCTCTCTTCTCAACCCCTCTCAAGCTTGAGAAGTTTAATTGTTATGGTTTTTTTTTAATGCTATTGAAGTTTGAATAGTAGTGAAGAGTTACATAATGCTATTGAAGTTAATTTTCATTTATGTTTAAATTCTAATGATTTTTATGTAAATTCTCTCTCTCACTCAAGAAATGGTCATACTCATGACCCGTTCTCAATCCAAATCAAGCTTTTCATAAAGCTTTTCCTTAACCCAAGATTAAACTATGCTTGAGGCCAAATTAATGGCTTTTTTCTATGCTTTTAGTTTATGTATATTAATGATTCAATCCATTATGGATTAATAATCCAATTAGATATTATTTTAATTATTTTCTTAATGATAAGCATTATCCCTTAGAAAAATTGAGATTTATCAGTCATAGCAGCGGAGCTATGGCAAAATTTTTATAAAAATTATGCATAAACTAATCTCATTCAAAGCATAAAAAGAGGACTTCCTACCATATTCTAGGAATTATCATCCTAGATTAATTGAAAGAATTTCATTACAATCATGGAGAAATTGAATTTTAATATCATGCATAAAGGATAAGTTTTTATATCAAAAGTGTTATTTTTACCATTTTTATTTCATGCATAGAAGTATGCATAATGGATAAATTTTTATATCAAAAGTGTTATTTTTACCATTTTTATTTCATGCATAGAAGTATGCATAATGGATAAATTTTTATATCAAAAGTGTTATTTTTACCATTTTTATTTCATGCATAGAAGTATGCATAATGGATAAATTTTTATATCAAAAGTGTTATTTTTACCATTTTTATTTCATGCATAGAAGTATGCATAATGGATAAATTTTTATATCAAAAGTGTTATTTTTATCATTTTTAATTTTCATGCATAGAAGTATGTATAAAGGAAAATTTTTATATCAAAAGTGTTACTTTTATCATTTTTAATTTTCATGCATAGAAGTATGCATAAAGGAAAAATTTTTATATCAAAAGTGTTACTTTTATCATTTTTAATTTTCATGCATAGAAGTATGCATAAAAGAAATTTTTTTATATCAAAAGTGTTACTTTTATCATTTTTAATTTTCATGCATAGAAGTATGCATAAAAGTTGATTATTTTATTATAAAAGTGTGACTTTTATCATAATTGAATTTCATGCATAGAGGTATGCATAAAAGTTGATTATTTTATTGTAAGAGTGTTACTTTTATCATATTGGATTTCATGCATATAGGTATGCATAAAAGATATTCTTTTTATACTAAAAGTGTGATTTTCCTCATAAATGGATTTTATGCATAAATTACATGCATAAGAGAAATTCTTTTATTCTAAAAGTGTAATTCCTACCAAATTGAATTTATGCATAGGAAGATGCATAAAAGATTGATTCAAAAGTGTCATTCTCATCTAAATTGAATTTATGCATAGGAAGATGCATAAAAGATTGAATTTTAATTCAAAAGTATCATTTTCATTTAAAATGAATTTATGCATAGGAAGATGCAAAAAAAAAAGATTGATTTTTACTTCGAAAGTATTAATCTCCTTAAATGGAATTTATGCATAAATAAATGTGTAAAGAAATCTTATATTAAATATAAGAGTTCTCTTGTATTCTATAAATAGATATGAGATGTGATAGGATGTGATAAGAGGTGTATAAGATGTGATAAGAGGTAATAAGATGAATTAAGATGTGATAAGATGTGTATGAGATGAGGTAAGAAGTGTATGTGATAGGATAAGATGTATATGGGTTGTGATGATAGGGCAAGAATGGATGTGATGTAAAAGATTAGATGTGAAGGCATATGGGGTTATATGAATGGGAATGTGGAAATGGATGTATGTATGTGGATGTGTGGATGTGGAGATGGGAGTGTGGATGTATGAATGTGAAAATGGATGTATGCATGAAGATGTATATGCATAGATGTGAATGTGGATGTAGATGTGGTTGTATAGATGTGAATGTGGAATGTGGATATGGATGTATGTATGTATGTGGATGTAGAGGTGGATGTATAGATGTGAATGAAAATGTGGATGTGGATGTATGTGAATGTGGATGTAGATGTGGATGTATAGATGTGAATGTGGAAAGTGGATGTGGATGTATGTATGTATGTGGATGTGGATGTGGATGTATGTATGTATGTGGATGTATAGATGTGAATGGAAATGTGGATGTGGATGTATGTGAATGTGGATGTAGATGTGGATGTGGATGTATGTGAATGTGGATGTAGATGTGGATGTATAGATGTGAATGTGGAATGTGGATGTGGATGTATGTATGTATGTGGATGTAGATGTGGATGTATAGATGTGAATGAGAATGTGGATGTGGATGTATGTATGTATATGGATGTGGATGTGGATGTGGATGTATGAATGAGGACGTGATAGTGGATGTATGCATGTGGATGTGGATTTATGGATGTGGATTTATGGATGTGGATATGGATGTGTATGTATGAATGTGGATATGGGATGTGGATGTATAAATGAGGATGTGAAAATGGAGGTAAGCATGTAGATGTGAATGTGGATGTGGATGTGGATGTATGGATGTGGATATGGATGTGAATATATGATATGTGATGTGAAGGAATCTGAAGTGAAGAGATGAAAAATGATGTGATTGGATGAGTACACATATAAATGGAATGTGGAATAAGTAATGTGGATTAATGAGGGATAATGTGGAAAAATGAGAGTTAATATAGAAATTGTATTTGTAAACTGTTTGTAAATGCTGTTTGTAAATGGCTGTTTTATGTCAAGAATGCTGGGGAAGCATTTTGACCGTCTTGTGTTTAAGGTCGTGGAGACCTAACTGATAAAGTTGCAACTGCTGACGGAGAGTCAATGGAGGACGTCTCGCGTAGCAAGGTCGACCGAGGTCTTGACCAGCCTCGGTTCGATTTAAATGGTGAGCTTCCGGTATGGTGGATGAGGGACCAAGGAAGCGGCCTATGAGTGAAGCGCTAGGTCACCTGCGAAGGATCCTAGAGGGTGCTGACCATACGGTGCTCGGGCTCTGGGTCGCCGAAGATACCCACACGTGCGTCGTGGAAGATATTGGAACAAGGAGTAAGAGTTGTTTTGTGAAACCGGGCATGGATCTGGTTGATTGACCTTGCTGGTCTTCAATGGATGAGTCCATGGCTCTTTATATGGATCTGTTGGTTGATCTTGCTGATCTTCAACGAGAGTCCATCTTGATTTTTATAAGTGATTATATTGCCGAGTATTATGGGCTAGGAACTATTGAAAAGGCCCCTGTGTGGACAGGTGGTGAGCGTTCTAGTTGCCAATGATGCCATAGATACTCTGATGAAGGAATGATGGGAAATTATGAATCAACTGGATAAATTGGAAGATTGTGATCAGTGGTACTATGGTTTCCTTAAAGGATTGTTTTAAAGTTAGCTGATGCTAAGAAAAAGGCAATTTCATATTGGGTGTGTAAGTGGTGTGGCTAGTTTTACGTTTGCATGAACTTCCGGCTAGGGGGCCTTGGAACTCTTTTCCTTGGTACCCGGGACAAAACCTAACCAAATTCCAAATTGGATCCCATCACTACAGTGGTTGGGTGGTTGGCTAACCCATGGGATCGGATGGGGTTAGGCTGGACTGATGGATCCGTAAATCGAGATTTAAATTCTATTATTACGATAGATGAAGTAAATCCCGGATAGAAATTGTTCTATGGATAGGAATCAACGGCTGTGCCTCTTGATGGGGAAAAAAGCGTTGATCCCAATGATCTAAGTGCAAGTTCTTCCTTGATTTGACCAAGTACCGTTAAAGGTGCAATCAGATGATCTTGACTACGTTAGAGTAAAGAGTTATCCTGGTGGAATCGCCCGTGCTTTCCGGGTAAAGGAAGTTTTTCCGGTTTCGGTTTTGGACAAACCGACGGATTAGTCTCTTGTCCGGATATCCGTAGGCGAGGCCCCGAATGTGGGATCCCTGTCCCGCGCGAGAAGTGCTACTTCCGCTGCTAGCACCCTGAAACTATTGCTCGGTGGGAACAGGGATCTCACAGTTGGTATCAGAGCGGTTTTGAAAGCTAATAAAGATAATTAAATTCTTATCTGAAATTGGTAATAAGAATTCAGAAACAGCATTTTCATAATGTATTCTCATTCCGTAAGCTTCTTTAATGAAGAAATTTTAATCAAAGAAATTGTTTTTATAGATGGAAGTTCCACATTTATCTGGTATTCCCGACCTCACCCAGTCTCAAGATATGATTGCATTTGCCTTCGAGCATCTCATCTCTTCCGCTTCAACTCAAACAAACCAAGCAAGACTCGCACGCCATTTCGCGGATTTATATTTTCCTACCCCAGCGGAGAGAATACAACATAAGTGGTTTGCAGGGCAATATGTCCACGCCCATTGCAACCACCATACAATGCTGTGGCAGAATCTCTCATTGACTATGATCCTGTTAAAGCTGAAAATGGTGCGTGGTGTCATTCTATATCATTCGACACCTCGAAATTTCAGACTTTCATGTCGAATTTATAGACTCCTTAGTCGATTTATCCCTAAGGAGAAAATAATAGCTCCTTTCGCAGTTAGAGAACTTATGTAACAGGGCATGACTATGGCCCAGTACCGTCGTCTTATGCGTCTCTCGAAGAGATTTTGAATTTTGGAGCCGAGCCACTCTATGTAATTATTGCAACTTGTATATAAATATACAAATGTTTTTTTTTACGGATGATCGGATAAAGAAAAATCTATTTATCAGACTTAAGTCATAGATCTCCAATAAGATCAACTGAGGAGCAAATTATGTCAAAAGTTTATCAAGACGCACAAAAAGGTTGTAATTGTTTGATATAATTCATACAAATTGTTAATTCAAATTGAAATTCGTAAATTAGTAATTGAGTCTTCAATTGGAAGTACCGCAATTGTATGGAACCCTGACTTGCTTGAGACCTAGACATGATGGTATTTACCTTATAGTTTCGAGTATCATGACTATCCGTATATACCGAGGGTATAACTGCAGCTCTTTACCGACAGTATATACGAGTAAATCTAAGACTTGAAATTATAAGTGTTAATGCTATCCAGATGATGATTTTGAATGTGGTTGATATGATTTTTAATTCTGTTTGGGAACTGATGAATTGATTTGGATTCTGATTGAAAAATGATGATCCTTGAAAATGGGTTGAAATGTAATAAGCTGAGCGAAACCACAATGTGGATGATTGGGACGAGTCCCTGTAATGATAAATGATGAAAATGATTCAGCAAATCACTATGAGATGAGTGGATTGTGCTGTCAAATTGCTACTGTTAACACTTGACCGTTAGATCAAGTTAAGGGATGACAAATTGAGAACTTACTTGATTGAAATTCCCGTGGAGGAATGCTCAGAAGGAAATTTTTCGGTCTAATGGACCTTTATCATGTTAAAGATATGAATGATATGATTTGAATGAATTGTTATTTAATGATGAATTCTATATAAGGGATATTTATCCCCATATTCTGTTGGGTTGACCGGAATATAAGGAACCCCAGAATAAATTGGATCTTAAGCAAAAAAGTTGTCCTCTACTTGCGAGATGAGGACATCTTGCACCTTTTAAGTGGGGTAGAATGTAAGATTCCTCCCCCAGTCTTAGAGGTATACAGGAGTAAGAATCTCCCTTTCTGATCTTATAATTATTCTCTCTCTAAAATAAAAGAAAGATTCTGTTTAAAAAAAGGAAGAACCTTTTTCCTGAATACTTCTCAAGAGTCCCACCTGTTTTAAGGATTCAGAACAACGAGTTCAGAAGTGAGAATCGATGTTTTGGATATCAAGGTTTTGGTCTCGAGTACGGCCCAAAAGAAGTTCTTTATCTCTTGGGAAGTATAAGAAGTTATCTCCCAGATATTGTGGACCAAAGAAAGTAGGTGATTTAGCTTACGAACTTCTTTTATCTCCTCATCTCAAAGTTCTTAATGCCTTCTATAGAAAATTGTGCCAAACCCAAATCATGGAAAGACGGTAAAACTTCAGTGGCAAGTTACCGTTGGCTTCTAAGTTACGCTAGCTCCTTCCTTTATATAAGTCGTAACTTTTACTTGTCGCTCACAGTCATCTTACTTCCATCGATCTCCTTTCTTTCTTAATCTCCTTCATGGCTTGGCAACAAGAACTAGTTTTATCCATAATGATTCCTCACCTTCAAGACGCAAGTGAATCTGTAAAGAAGGATTTTATAGAGCAGTATGAGCGCTCACTTTTTCCTCACTTGGGAACTTCTGTAGCGCAAACCAAATGGCGGACCTATCAAAACATAACTAGGGTAACACCCTGGGGTCAGCAGCACTTTCGTAACAATGTCCGCTTGGCCATGGTTATTGAAGCTTTGGGTTTGGGTCCCCGATACTACTGCGTCATGAGATCAAGGCATCCTGGGTTTTCTGAGCGGGTCTTCTTACTGGCGTGTTTTCTTCCTCATGAGAAGATATGCCTTTACCCCGTTTTCGGCTTACCTCTCAGAGGTCCTTTTGTTAGAACACCTCATACCACTGAGATAGGCGCAGCAATAACCCACAGAATCATTCCCATAGATGAGTTACCTTATACTTGTGCAGCTTGTGAGGACTGCTTTTGTGACCATATGATGGACGGGCTTATGGAAGTGTAAAGAGTTCCTCTATCTTTACTGTATAAGTTCCGAGAATGAATAAAGTTTAAATCTTGTTCGTATTTTGAATCTTGCTCTCTTTAAGACTTATCTTGATGGTTAATCTTGATTAAAATTTTTCTCTAAGTCTCATATTCGTGAATCTTGCGAAATTATCACAAGTTGCGAGATGAGGACATCTCGCGTTTTTTTAAGTGGGGTAGAATGTAAGATTCCTCTCCCAACCCTTTTTGATGTCTAGTATCTTCCCCTGTAATCAACCCTCTTCAGAAATATAAAGACCCTATTGCTAACTATTTTAGCCTAGAGAGAGAAAAATTATTCTAGAGAGAGAATATTCAGATTTTGAATATTTTTGGATAGAAAAATATCTCATCCTATTAAAATAAGTTCCCCTGAAACAGAAATTCAAAAAGAATTTTCCAATGTGCAATTGGAATTAATCGGAAATGTGTATAAAGGACCTTAGCCTAAGGGTCTAGATTTTCAGAAATTTTTGGATTATGGTCCAATTAAGGTTCCTATGGGCCAATAGCATCAATCCATGTGTAGAGAGGAGATAAATCCAATTTTGTAAAAGAAGATACCCAAAAATGAGTAAATGCTCACATAAGATGAAGAGTTGAAAATGTACAAGGTTTATTAGTAAAAAATTATGAGCAATATTAAAAGTATGACATATGTAAGGAAGGGGAGTTCTTTAAAGGAGGTGCATATTTCACATAAGATGAAGAGTTGAAAATGTACAAGGTTTATTAGTAAAAAATTATGAGCAATATTAAAAGTATGACATATGTAAGGAAGGGGAGTTCTTTAAAGGAGGTGCATATTTCACATAAGATGAAGAGTTGAAAATGTACAAGGTTTATTAGTAAAAAACTATGAGCAATATTAAAAATATGAGATATTTTGGGTATAATGATTCCATTTTGACACATATGTAAGGAAGGGGAGTTCTTTAAAGGAGGTGCATATTTCACATGCTTGAATGAGTTTTAAACTCATAAAAATTGAGATATTTCATCTCTCCTCTCTCCTCATTTAAGTCTAGTTCCAAAAAGTTAGCTTAACTGACCTAAAAATGGTCAAATATTGACCAAACTGATTTAGAAAATTCTAGAATCAGTTTGTTTGGTTAGGAGCTCAATTTTTCCTATAAATAGAAGCCTCCCCCTTGTTGAAAAATATATAGTGTTTATGCATCGTTACTCTACTCCACCTAAGCCAGAAACTGTGAATTCATTTAATAATTCACTAGTTTTTGGAGCTTCCCTCTTTCTTCAATCCCCATTAGTGGCTCCATCAACATACTTAACCAATTGATTGGTTGGGGGCCTCTACCGTGAACAAAGAATCAAGCAAGTTGTAAGGTAATTAGTGAATATTGATCTTTCTTTAATTTCTCAATGTTTCTCTCTTCTCAACCCCTCTCAAGCTTGAGAAGTTTAATTGTTATGGTTTTTTTTTAATGCTATTGAAGTTTGAATAGTAGTGAAGAGTTACATAATGCTATTGAAGTTAATTTTCATTTATGTTTAAATTCTAATGATTTTTATGTAAATTCTCTCTCTCACTCAAGAAATGGTCATACTCATGACCCGTTCTCAATCCAAATCAAGCTTTTCATAAAGCTTTTCCTTAACCCAAGATTAAACTATGCTTGAGGCCAAATTAATGGCTTTTTTCTATGCTTTTAGTTTATGTATATTAATGATTCAATCCATTATGGATTAATAATCCAATTAGATATTATTTTAATTATTTTCTTAATGATAAGCATTATCCCTTAGAAAAATTGAGATTTATCAGTCATAGCAGCGGAGCTATGGCAAAATTTTTATAAAAATTATGCATAAACTAATCTCATTCAAAGCATAAAAAGAGGACTTCCTACCATATTCTAGGAATTATCATCCTAGATTAATTGAAAGAATTTCATTACAATCATGGAGAAATTGAATTTTAATATCATGCATAAAGGATAAGTTTTTATATCAAAAGTGTTATTTTTACCATTTTTATTTCATGCATAGAAGTATGCATAATGGATAAATTTTTATATCAAAAGTGTTATTTTTACCATTTTTATTTCATGCATAGAAGTATGCATAATGGATAAATTTTTATATCAAAAGTGTTATTTTTACCATTTTTATTTCATGCATAGAAGTATGCATAATGGATAAATTTTTATATCAAAAGTGTTATTTTTACCATTTTTATTTCATGCATAGAAGTATGCATAATGGATAAATTTTTATATCAAAAGTGTTATTTTTATCATTTTTAATTTTCATGCATAGAAGTATGTATAAAGGAAAATTTTTATATCAAAAGTGTTACTTTTATCATTTTTAATTTTCATGCATAGAAGTATGCATAAAGGAAAAATTTTTATATCAAAAGTGTTACTTTTATCATTTTAATTTTCATGCATAGAAGTATGCATAAAAGAAATTTTTTTATATCAAAAGTGTTACTTTTATCATTTTTAATTTTCATGCATAGAAGTATGCATAAAAGTTGATTATTTTATTATAAAAGTGTGACTTTTATCATAATTGAATTTCATGCATAGAGGTATGCATAAAAGTTGATTATTTTATTGTAAGAGTGTTACTTTTATCATATTGGATTTCATGCATATAGGTATGCATAAAAGATATTCTTTTTATACTAAAAGTGTGATTTTCCTCATAAATGGATTTTATGCATAAATTACATGCATAAGAGAAATTCTTTTATTCTAAAAGTGTAATTCCTACCAAATTGAATTTATGCATAGGAAGATGCATAAAAGATTGATTCAAAAGTGTCATTCTCATCTAAATTGAATTTATGCATAGGAAGATGCATAAAAGATTGAATTTTAATTCAAAAGTATCATTTTCATTTAAAATGAATTTATGCATAGGAAGATGCAAAAAAAAAAGATTGATTTTTACTTCGAAAGTATTAATCTCCTTAAATGGAATTTATGCATAAATAAATGTGTAAAGAAATCTTATATTAAATATAAGAGTTCTCTTGTATTCTATAAATAGATATGAGATGTGATAGGATGTGATAAGAGGTGTATAAGATGTGATAAGAGGTAATAAGATGAATTAAGATGTGATAAGATGTGTATGAGATGAGGTAAGAAGTGTATGTGATAGGATAAGATGTATATGGGTTGTGATGATAGGGCAAGAATGGATGTGATGTAAAAGATTAGATGTGAAGGCATATGGGGTTATATGAATGGGAATGTGGAAATGGATGTATGTATGTGGATGTGTGGATGTGGAGATGGGAGTGTGGATGTATGAATGTGAAAATGGATGTATGCATGAAGATGTATATGCATAGATGTGAATGTGGATGTAGATGTGGTTGTATAGATGTGAATGTGGAATGTGGATATGGATGTATGTATGTATGTGGATGTAGAGGTGGATGTATAGATGTGAATGAAAATGTGGATGTGGATGTATGTGAATGTGGATGTAGATGTGGATGTATAGATGTGAATGTGGAAAGTGGATGTGGATGTATGTATGTATGTGGATGTGGATGTGGATGTATGTATGTATGTGGATGTATAGATGTGAATGGAAATGTGGATGTGGATGTATGTGAATGTGGATGTAGATGTGGATGTGGATGTATGTGAATGTGGATGTAGATGTGGATGTATAGATGTGAATGTGGAATGTGGATGTGGATGTATGTATGTATGTGGATGTAGATGTGGATGTATAGATGTGAATGAGAATGTGGATGTGGATGTATGTATGTATATGGATGTGGATGTGGATGTGGATGTATGAATGAGGACGTGATAGTGGATGTATGCATGTGGATGTGGATTTATGGATGTGGATTTATGGATGTGGATATGGATGTGTATGTATGAATGTGGATATGGGATGTGGATGTATAAATGAGGATGTGAAAATGGAGGTAAGCATGTAGATGTGAATGTGGATGTGGATGTGGATGTATGGATGTGGATATGGATGTGAATATATGATATGTGATGTGAAGGAATCTGAAGTGAAGAGATGAAAAATGATGTGATTGGATGAGTACACATATAAATGGAATGTGGAATAAGTAATGTGGATTAATGAGGGATAATGTGGAAAAATGAGAGTTAATATAGAAATTGTATTTGTAAACTGTTTGTAAATGCTGTTTGTAAATGGCTGTTTTATGTCAAGAATGCTGGGGAAGCATTTTGACCGTCTTGTGTTTAAGGTCGTGGAGACCTAACTGATAAAGTTGCAACTGCTGACGGAGAGTCAATGGAGGACGTCTCGCGTAGCAAGGTCGACCGAGGTCTTGACCAGCCTCGGTTCGATTTAAATGGTGAGCTTCCGGTACGGTGGATGAGGGACCAAGGAAGCGGCCTATGAGTGAAGCGCTAGGTCACCTGCGAAGGATCCTAGAGGGTGCTGACCATACGGTGCTCGGGCTCTGGGTCGCCGAAGATACCCACACGTGCGTCGTGGAAGATATTGGAACAAGGAGTAAGAGTTGTTTTGTGAAACCGGGCATGGATCTGGTTGATTGACCTTGCTGGTCTTCAATGGATGAGTCCATGGCTCTTTATATGGATCTGTTGGTTGATCTTGCTGATCTTCAACGAGAGTCCATCTTGATTTTTATAAGTGATTATATTGCCGAGTATTATGGGCTAGGAACTATTGAAAAGGCCCCTGTGTGGACAGGTGGTGAGCGTTCTAGTTGCCAATGATGCCATAGATACTCTGATGAAGGAATGATGGGAAATTATGAATCAACTGGATAAATTGGAAGATTGTGATCAGTGGTACTATGGTTTCCTTAAAGGATTGTTTTAAAGTTAGCTGATGCTAAGAAAAAGGCAATTTTATATTGGGTGTGTAAGTGGTGTGGCTAGTTTTACGTTTGCATGAACTTCCGGCTAGGGGGCCTTGGAACTCTTTTCCTTGGTACCCGGGACAAAACCTAACCAAATTCCAAATTGGATCCCATCACTACAGTGGTTGGGTGGTTGGCTAACCCATGGGATCGGATGGGGTTAGGCTGGACTGATGGATCCGTAAATCGAGATTTAAATTCTATTATTACGATAGATGAAGTAAATCCCGGATAGAAATTGTTCTATGGATAGGAATCAACGGCTGTGCCTCTTGATGGGGAAAAAAGCGTTGATCCCAATGATCTAAGTGCAAGTTCTTCCTTGATTTGACCAAGTACCGTTAAAGGTGCAATCAGATGATCTTGACTACGTTAGAGTAAAGAGTTATCCTGGTGGAATCGCCCGTGCTTTCCGGGTAAAGGAAGTTTTTCCGGTTTCGGTTTTGGACAAACCGACGGATTAGTCTCTTGTCCGGATATCCGTAGGCGAGGCCCCGAATGTGGGATCCCTGTCCCGCGCGAGAAGTGCTACTTCCGCTGCTAGCACCCTGAAACTATTGCTCGGTGGGAACAGGGATCTCACAGTTGGTATCAGAGCGGTTTTGAAAGCTAATAAAGATAATTAAATTCTTATCTGAAATTGGTAATAAGAATTCAGAAACAGCATTTTCATAATGTATTCTCATTCCGTAAGCTTCTTTAATGAAGAAATTTTAATCAAAGAAATTGTTTTTATAGATGGAAGTTCCACATTTATCTGGTATTCCCGACCTCACCCAGTCTCAAGATATGATTGCATTTGCCTTCGAGCATCTCATCTCTTCCGCTTCAACTCAAACAAACCAAGCAAGACTCGCACGCCATTTCGCGGATTTATATTTTCCTACCCCAGCGGAGAGAATACAACATAAGTGGTTTGCAGGGCAATATGTCCACGCCCATTGCAACCACCATACAATGCTGTGGCAGAATCTCTCATTGACTATGATCCTGTTAAAGCTGAAAATGGTGCGTGGTGTCATTCTATATCATTCGACACCTCGAAATTTCAGACTTTCATGTCGAATTTATAGACTCCTTAGTCGATTTATCCCTAAGGAGAAAATAATAGCTCCTTTCGCAGTTAGAGAACTTATGTAACAGGGCATGACTATGGCCCAGTACCGTCGTCTTATGCGTCTCTCGAAGAGATTTTGAATTTTGGAGCCGAGCCACTCTATGTAATTATTGCAACTTGTATATAAATATACAAATGTTTTTTTTTACGGATGATCGGATAAAGAAAAATCTATTTATCAGACTTAAGTCATAGATCTCCAATAAGATCAACTGAGGAGCAAATTATGTCAAAAGTTTATCAAGACGCACAAAAAGGTTGTAATTGTTTGATATAATTCATACAAATTGTTAATTCAAATTGAAATTCGTAAATTAGTAATTGAGTCTTCAATTGGAAGTACCGCAATTGTATGGAACCCTGACTTGCTTGAGACCTAGACATGATGGTATTTACCTTATAGTTTCGAGTATCATGACTATCCGTATATACCGAGGGTATAACTGCAGCTCTTTACCGACAGTATATACGAGTAAATCTAAGACTTGAAATTATAAGTGTTAATGCTATCCAGATAATGATTTTGAATGTGGTTGATATGATTTTTAATTCTGTTTGGGAACTGATGAATTGATTTGGATTCTGATTGAAAAATGATGATCCTTGAAAATGGGTTGAAATGTAATAAGCTGAGCGAAACCACAATGTGGATGATTGGGACGAGTCCCTGTAATGATAAATGATGAAAATGATTCAGCAAATCACTATGAGATTAGTGGATTGTGCTGTCAAATTGCTACTGTTAACACTTGACCGTTAGATCAAGTTAAGGGATGACAAATTGAGAACTTACTTGATTGAAATTCCCGTGGAGGAATGCTCAGAAGGAAATTTTTCGGTCTAATGGACCTTTATCATGTTAAAGATATGAATGATATGATTTGAATGAATTGTTATTTAATGATGAATTCTATATAAGGGATATTTATCCCCATATTCTGTTGGGTTGACCGGAATATAAGGAACCCCAGAATAAATTGGATCTTAAGCAAAAAAGTTATCCTCTACTTGCGAGATGAGGACATCTTGCACCTTTTAAGTGGGGTAGAATGTAAGATTCCTCCCCCAGTCTTAGAGGTATACAGGAGTAAGAATCTCCCTTTCTGATCTTATAATTATTCTCTCTCTAAAATAAAAGAAAGATTCTGTTTAAAAAAAGGAAGAACCTTTTTCCTGAATACTTCTCAAGAGTCCCACCTGTTTTAAGGATTCAGAACAACGAGTTCAGAAGTGAGAATCGATGTTTTGGATATCAAGGTTTTGGTCTCGAGTACGGCCCAAAAGAAGTTCTTTATCTCTTGGGAAGTATAAGAAGTTATCTCCCAGATATTGTGGACCAAAGAAAGTAGGTGATTTAGCTTACGAACTTCTTTTATCTCCTCATCTCAAAGTTCTTAATGCCTTCTATAGAAAATTGTGCCAAACCCAAATCATGGAAAGACGGTAAAACTTCAGTGGCAAGTTACCGTTGGCTTCTAAGTTACGCTAGCTCCTTCCTTTATATAAGTCGTAACTTTTACTTGTCGCTCACAGTCATCTTACTTCCATCGATCTCCTTTCTTTCTTAATCTCCTTCATGGCTTGGCAACAAGAACTAGTTTTATCCATAATGATTCCTCACCTTCAAGACGCAAGTGAATCTGTAAAGAAGGATTTTATAGAGCAGTATGAGCGCTCACTTTTTCCTCACTTGGGAACTTCTGTAGCGCAAACCAAATGGCGGACCTATCAAAACATAACTAGGGTAACACCCTGGGGTCAGCAGCACTTTCGTAACAATGTCCGCTTGGCCATGGTTATTGAAGCTTTGGGTTTGGGTCCCCGATACTACTGCGTCATGAGATCAAGGCATCCTGGGTTTTCTGAGCGGGTCTTCTTACTGGCGTGTTTTCTTCCTCATGAGAAGATATGCCTTTACCCCGTTTTCGGCTTACCTCTCAGAGGTCCTTTTGTTAGAACACCTCATACCACTGAGATAGGCGCAGCAATAACCCACAGAATCATTCCCATAGATGAGTTACCTTATACTTGTGCAGCTTGTGAGGACTGCTTTTGTGACCATATGATGGACGGGCTTATGGAAGTGTAAAGAGTTCCTCTATCTTTACTGTATAAGTTCCGAGAATGAATAAAGTTTAAATCTTGTTCGTATTTTGAATCTTGCTCTCTTTAAGACTTATCTTGATGGTTAATCTTGATTAAAATTTTTCTCTAAGTCTCATATTCGTGAATCTTGCGAAATTATCACAAGTTGCGAGATGAGGACATCTCGCGTTTTTTTAAGTGGGGTAGAATGTAAGATTCCTCTCCCAACCCTTTTTGATGTCTAGTATCTTCCCCTGTAATCAACCCTCTTCAGAAATATAAAGACCCTATTGCTAACTATTTTAGCCTAGAGAGAGAAAAATTATTCTAGAGAGAGAATATTCAGATTTTGAATATTTTTGGATAGAAAAATATCTCATCCTATTAAAATAAGTTCCCCTGAAACAGAAATTCAAAAAGAATTTTCCAATGTGCAATTGGAATTAATCGGAAATGTGTATAAAGGACCTTAGCCTAAGGGTCTAGATTTTCAGAAATTTTTGGATTATGGTCCAATTAAGGTTCCTATGGGCCAATAGCATCAATCCATGTGTAGAGAGGAGATAAATCCAATTTTGTAAAAGAAGATACCCAAAAATGAGTAAATGCTCACATAAGATGAAGAGTTGAAAATGTACAAGGTTTATTAGTAAAAAATTATGAGCAATATTAAAAGTATGACATATGTAAGGAAGGGGAGTTCTTTAAAGGAGGTGCATATTTCACATAAGATGAAGAGTTGAAAATGTACAAGGTTTATTAGTAAAAAATTATGAGCAATATTAAAAGTATGACATATGTAAGGAAGGGGAGTTCTTTAAAGGAGGTGCATATTTCACATAAGATGAAGAGTTGAAAATGTACAAGGTTTATTAGTAAAAAACTATGAGCAATATTAAAAATATGAGATATTTTGGGTATAATGATTCCATTTTGACACATATGTAAGGAAGGGGAGTTCTTTAAAGGAGGTGCATATTTCACATGCTTGAATGAGTTTTAAACTCATAAAAATTGAGATATTTCATCTCTCCTCTCTCCTCATTTAAGTCTAGTTCCAAAAAGTTAGCTTAACTGACCTAAAAATGGTCAAATATTGACCAAACTGATTTAGAAAATTCTAGAATCAGTTTGTTTGGTTAGGAGCTCAATTTTTCCTATAAATAGAAGCCTCCCCCTTGTTGAAAAATATATAGTGTTTATGCATCGTTACTCTACTCCACCTAAGCCAGAAACTGTGAATTCATTTAATAATTCACTAGTTTTTGGAGCTTCCCTCTTTCTTCAATCCCCATTAGTGGCTCCATCAACATACTTAACCAATTGATTGGTTGGGGGCCTCTACCGTGAACAAAGAATCAAGCAAGTTGTAAGGTAATTAGTGAATATTGATCTTTCTTTAATTTCTCAATGTTTCTCTCTTCTCAACCCCTCTCAAGCTTGAGAAGTTTAATTGTTATGGTTTTTTTTTAATGCTATTGAAGTTTGAATAGTAGTGAAGAGTTACATAATGCTATTGAAGTTAATTTTCATTTATGTTTAAATTCTAATGATTTTTATGTAAATTCTCTCTCTCACTCAAGAAATGGTCATACTCATGACCCGTTCTCAATCCAAATCAAGCTTTTCATAAAGCTTTTCCTTAACCCAAGATTAAACTATGCTTGAGGCCAAATTAATGGCTTTTTTCTATGCTTTTAGTTTATGTATATTAATGATTCAATCCATTATGGATTAATAATCCAATTAGATATTATTTTAATTATTTTCTTAATGATAAGCATTATCCCTTAGAAAAATTGAGATTTATCAGTCATAGCAGCGGAGCTATGGCAAAATTTTTATAAAAATTATGCATAAACTAATCTCATTCAAAGCATAAAAAGAGGACTTCCTACCATATTCTAGGAATTATCATCCTAGATTAATTGAAAGAATTTCATTACAATCATGGAGAAATTGAATTTTAATATCATGCATAAAGGATAAGTTTTTATATCAAAAGTGTTATTTTTACCATTTTTATTTCATGCATAGAAGTATGCATAATGGATAAATTTTTATATCAAAAGTGTTATTTTTACCATTTTTATTTCATGCATAGAAGTATGCATAATGGATAAATTTTTATATCAAAAGTGTTATTTTTACCATTTTTATTTCATGCATAGAAGTATGCATAATGGATAAATTTTTATATCAAAAGTGTTATTTTTACCATTTTTATTTCATGCATAGAAGTATGCATAATGGATAAATTTTTATATCAAAAGTGTTATTTTTATCATTTTTAATTTTCATGCATAGAAGTATGTATAAAGGAAAATTTTTATATCAAAAGTGTTACTTTTATCATTTTTAATTTTCATGCATAGAAGTATGCATAAAGGAAAAATTTTTATATCAAAAGTGTTACTTTTATCATTTTTAATTTTCATGCATAGAAGTATGCATAAAAGAAATTTTTTTATATCAAAAGTGTTACTTTTATCATTTTTAATTTTCATGCATAGAAGTATGCATAAAAGTTGATTATTTTATTATAAAAGTGTGACTTTTATCATAATTGAATTTCATGCATAGAGGTATGCATAAAAGTTGATTATTTTATTGTAAGAGTGTTACTTTTATCATATTGGATTTCATGCATATAGGTATGCATAAAAGATATTCTTTTTATACTAAAAGTGTGATTTTCCTCATAAATGGATTTTATGCATAAATTACATGCATAAGAGAAATTCTTTTATTCTAAAAGTGTAATTCCTACCAAATTGAATTTATGCATAGGAAGATGCATAAAAGATTGATTCAAAAGTGTCATTCTCATCTAAATTGAATTTATGCATAGGAAGATGCATAAAAGATTGAATTTTAATTCAAAAGTATCATTTTCATTTAAAATGAATTTATGCATAGGAAGATGCAAAAAAAAAAGATTGATTTTTACTTCGAAAGTATTAATCTCCTTAAATGGAATTTATGCATAAATAAATGTGTAAAGAAATCTTATATTAAATATAAGAGTTCTCTTGTATTCTATAAATAGATATGAGATGTGATAGGATGTGATAAGAGGTGTATAAGATGTGATAAGAGGTAATAAGATGAATTAAGATGTGATAAGATGTGTATGAGATGAGGTAAGAAGTGTATGTGATAGGATAAGATGTATATGGGTTGTGATGATAGGGCAAGAATGGATGTGATGTAAAAGATTAGATGTGAAGGCATATGGGGTTATATGAATGGGAATGTGGAAATGGATGTATGTATGTGGATGTGTGGATGTGGAGATGGGAGTGTGGATGTATGAATGTGAAAATGGATGTATGCATGAAGATGTATATGCATAGATGTGAATGTGGATGTAGATGTGGTTGTATAGATGTGAATGTGGAATGTGGATATGGATGTATGTATGTATGTGGATGTAGAGGTGGATGTATAGATGTGAATGAAAATGTGGATGTGGATGTATGTGAATGTGGATGTAGATGTGGATGTATAGATGTGAATGTGGAAAGTGGATGTGGATGTATGTATGTATGTGGATGTGGATGTGGATGTATGTATGTATGTGGATGTATAGATGTGAATGGAAATGTGGATGTGGATGTATGTGAATGTGGATGTAGATGTGGATGTGGATGTATGTGAATGTGGATGTAGATGTGGATGTATAGATGTGAATGTGGAATGTGGATGTGGATGTATGTATGTATGTGGATGTAGATGTGGATGTATAGATGTGAATGAGAATGTGGATGTGGATGTATGTATGTATATGGATGTGGATGTGGATGTGGATGTATGAATGAGGACGTGATAGTGGATGTATGCATGTGGATGTGGATTTATGGATGTGGATTTATGGATGTGGATATGGATGTGTATGTATGAATGTGGATATGGGATGTGGATGTATAAATGAGGATGTGAAAATGGAGGTAAGCATGTAGATGTGAATGTGGATGTGGATGTGGATGTATGGATGTGGATATGGATGTGAATATATGATATGTGATGTGAAGGAATCTGAAGTGAAGAGATGAAAAATGATGTGATTGGATGAGTACACATATAAATGGAATGTGGAATAAGTAATGTGGATTAATGAGGGATAATGTGGAAAAATGAGAGTTAATATAGAAATTGTATTTGTAAACTGTTTGTAAATGCTGTTTGTAAATGGCTGTTTTATGTCAAGAATGCTGGGGAAGCATTTTGACCGTCTTGTGTTTAAGGTCGTGGAGACCTAACTGATAAAGTTGCAACTGCTGACGGAGAGTCAATGGAGGACGTCTCGCGTAGCAAGGTCGACCGAGGTCTTGACCAGCCTCGGTTCGATTTAAATGGTGAGCTTCCGGTACGGTGGATGAGGGACCAAGGAAGCGGCCTATGAGTGAAGCGCTAGGTCACCTGCGAAGGATCCTAGAGGGTGCTGACCATACGGTGCTCGGGCTCTGGGTCGCCGAAGATACCCACACGTGCGTCGTGGAAGATATTGGAACAAGGAGTAAGAGTTGTTTTGTGAAACCGGGCATGGATCTGGTTGATTGACCTTGCTGGTCTTCAATGGATGAGTCCATGGCTCTTTATATGGATCTGTTGGTTGATCTTGCTGATCTTCAACGAGAGTCCATCTTGATTTTTATAAGTGATTATATTGCCGAGTATTATGGGCTAGGAACTATTGAAAAGGCCCCTGTGTGGACAGGTGGTGAGCGTTCTAGTTGCCAATGATGCCATAGATACTCTGATGAAGGAATGATGGGAAATTATGAATCAACTGGATAAATTGGAAGATTGTGATCAGTGGTACTATGGTTTCCTTAAAGGATTGTTTTAAAGTTAGCTGATGCTAAGAAAAAGGCAATTTCATATTGGGTGTGTAAGTGGTGTGGCTAGTTTTACGTTTGCATGAACTTCCGGCTAGGGGGCCTTGGAACTCTTTTCCTTGGTACCCGGGACAAAACCTAACCAAATTCCAAATTGGATCCCATCACTACAGTGGTTGGGTGGTTGGCTAACCCATGGGATCGGATGGGGTTAGGCTGGACTGATGGATCCGTAAATCGAGATTTAAATTCTATTATTACGATAGATGAAGTAAATCCCGGATAGAAATTGTTCTATGGATAGGAATCAACGGCTGTGCCTCTTGATGGGGAAAAAAGCGTTGATCCCAATGATCTAAGTGCAAGTTCTTCCTTGATTTGACCAAGTACCGTTAAAGGTGCAATCAGATGATCTTGACTACGTTAGAGTAAAGAGTTATCCTGGTGGAATCGCCCGTGCTTTCCGGGTAAAGGAAGTTTTTCCGGTTTCGGTTTTGGACAAACCGACGGATTAGTCTCTTGTCCGGATATCCGTAGGCGAGGCCCCGAATGTGGGATCCCTGTCCCGCGCGAGAAGTGCTACTTCCGCTGCTAGCACCCTGAAACTATTGCTCGGTGGGAACAGGGATCTCACAGAATGATTAGAAATTAAGATTCAACCGGATACTTGGAAGTTTATGATTAGTAACACTATGATTTCATTAAATGACTGATGTAAATACAGTTGAATCTGGGAAAAAGGCAATTTCATATTGGGTGTGTAAGTGGTGTGACTGGAGTTAAATTTGCTTGAAAATCTAGCTAGGGGGCCTAGGAACTCTTTTCCCTGGTGGGACTGGATGGGGTTAGGCTAGACTGATGGATCCGTTAAATGAGACTCCTTTCTATTATTACGATAGATGAAGTAAATCCTGGATAGTAATTGTTCTATGGATAGGAATCGAATCAATGGAAGAATACTTCAATGTCACCAGGTACAATGAGAAGAGCAAAATGGCTCTTACAAGGCTGAAGATAGTGAAGACAGCTAGAGTGGCATGGAGAAACCACTGCAAGACAAACCGTCTCGACCGAAATACCCAAACCTCGACCGATCTCAAGGCTTACCTTAGAAAGAGGTTTTATCCCCGAGGCTTTCTTGAAACTAAGATGAATGAGTTCTTGGAACTAAAGCAGGAAAACCGGACAATTGAAGAGTACCATCAGGCTTTTGCCCTTCTCCTTAAATATTCCCCTCAATTGGATGAAGAGCAGCTGATGGCTAGGTTCATTCAGGGAATGAACGAGCCATTGGATACTTTAGTCAAGAATGCCAAACCTATTTCCATGGCCGAAGCAGTTCTGATGGCGAAGGATTTCGCCAACCAAAGCCTTTGATGTCAAAGTCCCAAAGAGAGTTATTTCCAAATCGACCGTCCACTTCTAAGGCAGTAACGCTGGAAGTGATTGAAGAAGAAGAAGAAGATGAAAGAGATCATACTCCACCTCCTGCGAGATGAGGACATCTCGCGTTTTTTAAGTGGGGTAGAATGTAAGAGGCCTTATCCTGAGGGTCAAGATTTTTTCAAAATTTTAAATTAAGGTTCCTATGGACCAATAAGATTCATCCAAATGTAGAGAGGAGATAAATGGAAGAATAAAAGAAAAATCTCCCAAAAATGAGTAAACACACATAAAATGAAGAGTTGGCTAAGGACAAGGTTAATAGTTAAAAAAGAGAGATATTTAGAAGAAATGATGCATTTTTGATACCTCAGTATGGGGAATTTTCCTCATGAAGGAGGCACCTACTTCACATGCTTGAATGAGTTTTAAACTAAAAAATAATGTGATATTTTTATCTCTCCTCTCTCTTGGATCAAACCAAATCAAAAAGGAATCAAACCGAATAAAAAAGGAACCAAATCGACAAATAAAAAAGGAACCAAATCGAATTAAAAAAAGAACCAAACTAGGTCCAAATCTAGTCCAAATTCAACCAAACTGAATCTGGAAAATTCTAGGAATCAGTTGGTCTTGGTTAGAGCCTCTCTCTCCTATAAATAGAACCTGAGCCCTTTGTAAAAAAATAGGAGAATTATACTATGCCTGAATTATACTGAAATAATGATAATTTTTACTATTCTCTAAAATTCTCTCCAAATTAAAGAAATTGGAGCTTCCCTCCTTCTTCAATCTCCATTGGTGGCTCCATCAGCATACCAAACCAATTGATTGGTTGGGGGCCTCTACCGTGATCAAAGAATCAAGTAATTTGTAAGGTAAAGTGTGAATTTTGATCTTTTCCATAATTTCTCAATGTTTCTCTCTTCTCAACCCCTCTCAAGCTTAAAAAGCTTAATTGGAATGGCTTTTTAATGCTATTGAAGTTAATTGATGAACGAAAGTAAGGAAATACATAAATTCCCATGTATGCTTAATTTTTATGGTTTTTTTTTTATGATTTTTGTCTTCTCTAAATTGAATATGATGTTATGCCTCATTGAAAAAAGGCATTCCCCTCTCTTCTTTAGTAAATCCAACCATTCTTTATCTTAGATGAATGATTAATGGATAAAATCAAGTTTTTCATAATGTTTCGCTTTCATAAGTAGAAAATGTTTACATTAGAATGATTTAAATACTCTTGGTGTACTTCCAATTAATTTTAGAGAATTAAAAATTGAAAAATGGTCAGCCATACAAAGGAGGTTATGGCAAAATTTTTTAAAATTGTGAAAAATAAGTTTTAATTTTTTTTAATTCAAAAAGAGTAATTCCCATCGTATATGTATTCTTAAAGTGTTAATTTTCATCCTAGGTATAAGAAAATGCATACTAAAAATATTTTATTAAAAAAGTGTTACTTTCTTTAGAATTAAATTCCATGCATAGAAGGAAGTATATTGAAATTATTATTTTGATTATAAAAGTGTGATTTTCATCATAAATGATTTTTATGCATAAATAGATGTATAAAAGAAATTCTTTTATATTAAAAGAGTGATTTTCATCATAAATTATTTGTATGCATAAACATATGCATAAAAGATATTTTTTTATATTAAAAGTGTGATTTTCATCATACATGATTTTTATGCATAAATAGATGCATAAAAGAAATTCTTTTATATTAAAAGAGTGATTTTCATCATAAATGATTTGTATGCATAAAAGATATTTTTTTATATTAAAAGTATGATTTTTATCATAAATGATTTTTATGCATAAAAGAAATGCTTTTATATTAAAAGAGTGATTTTCATCATAAATGATTTGTATGCATAAACATATGCATAAAAGATATTTTTTTATATTAAAAGTGTGATTTTCATCATAAATGATTTATATGCATAAATAGATGCATAAAAGAAATTCTTTTATATTAAAAGAGTGATTTTCATCATAAATGATTTGTATGCATAAACATATGCATAAAAGATATTTTTTATATTAAAAGTGTGATTTTCATCATAAATAATTTATATGCATAAATAGATGCATAAAAGAAATTCTTTTATATTAAAAGAGTGATTTTCATCATAAATGATTTGTTTGCATAAACATATGCATAAAAGATATTTTTTTATATTAAAAGTGTGATTTTTATCATAAATGATTTTTATGCATAAATAGATGCATAAAAGAAATTCTTTTATATAAAAAGAGTGATTTTCATCATAAATGATTTGTATGCATAAACATATGCATAAAAGATATTTTTTATATTAAAAGTGTGATTTTTATCATAAATGATTTATATGCATAAAAGAAATTCTTTTATATTTAAAGAGTAATTTTCATCATAAATGATTTGTATTCATAAACATATGCATAAAAGATATTTTATTATATTAAAAGTGTGATTTTCATCATAAATGATTTTTATGCATAAATAGATGCATAAAAGAAATTCTTTTATATTAAAAGAGTGATTTTTATCATAAATGATTTGTATGCATAAAAGATATTTTTTAATATTAAAAGTGTGATTTTCATCATAAATGATTTATATGCATAAAAGAAATTCTTTTATATTAAAAGAGTGATTTTCACATAAATGATTTGTATGCATAAACATATGCATAAAAGATTTTTTTAATATTAAAAGTGTGATTTTCATCATAAATGGATTTTATGCATAAATTAGATGCATAAGAGAAATTCTTTTATTCTAAAAGTATAATTCCTACTAAATTGGATTTATGCATGGAAAGATGCATAAAGAATTTATTTTAATCCAAAAGTGTTATTCTCATCAATTTTGATTTTATGCATAAATAGATGCATAAAGAATTTTATTTTTAATTCAAAAGAGTTATTTTCATCAATTGTGATTTTATGCATAGACAGATGCATAAAGAATTTTATTTTTAATTCAAAAGAGTTCTTCTTATCAATATTGATTTTATGCATAGAAAGATGCATAAAAGATTTATTTTTATTTCGAAAGTATTATTTTCATTGAAATTAAATTTATGCATAGTTAGATGCATAAAAGATTTATTTTTATTTTGAAAGTGTTATTCTCATTAAAATGAAATTTATGCATAGTAAAATGCATAAAAGGTTTATTTTTAATTCGAAAGTGTTATTTTCCTTCAAATGGAACTTATGCCTAAATAGATGCATAAAAGGATTTTTATAAAAGTGTTATTCCTAGGAAAGTTGTCTTTATGCGTAAAGAATCTTTATATAAAAAAATAGAATTCTCCTACATTCTATAAATAGATGTGATAAGATGTGATAGGAATGAGATAGATTTAAATGGATGTATGGATGTGAATGTGAATATGGATGTATGAATGTGAATGTGGATGTGGATGTGGATGTGGATGTGGATGTGGATGTATGGATGTAGATGCGGATGTGGATGTATGTATGTGGATGTGGATGTATGAATGTGGATGTAAAAATGGATGTATGGATGTAGATGTGGATGTATGGATGTGGATGAGAATGTGGATGTATGGATGTATGTATGTGGATGTGGATGTATGAATGAGGATGTGAAAATGGATGTATGTATGTAGATGTGGATGTGGATGTGGATGTATGGATGTAGATGTGGATGTGGATGTATGTATGTGGATGTGGATGTGGAAATGGATGTATGGATGTGGATATGGATGTATCAATGTGGATGTGGATGTATGGATGTGGATGTATGAATGAGGATGTGAAAATGGATGTATGGATGTGGATGTATGGATGTAGATGTGGATGTGGATATATGTATGTGGATGTGGATGTGGATGTGGATATGGATGTATGAATGTGGATGTGAATGTATGGATGTGGATGTGAATGTATGGATGTGTATGTATGAATGCGGATGTGGAATTAGATGTATGATGTGGATGTACAACTGTGGATGTATATGTAGAATAATGAATGCGAATGTGTATTTGAAATGATGTGTCATCGATATGAGTGAATGGATGAGATGTGATGACATGTGAATTGGGATGTGAATATATGATATCCTAAATCCATAACCGCCAAAATCTCTCCCTAGCCACGTTGGCCAATGCACCCTCACCCTCTGCAAGGTGTAGCCTATGAAATCCTCCAAGGGGTGCTCCGATCTCTCTAATCTGCAATGTAATCCAAGAGAAAAAGTGAGCAAATAAATATCCTCATCTACTCCATAGACCTCCACAAGAATATCGTGTCTGGTAAACACGCCTCGGAGTTAGCCACTCTCGAGGAATAGCTGAGTTAATGTTGATGTTGAGCCTGTCTCTACCTTAGATCCCTGTGCCAGGCCTCTCTCCTGCTCCTCCTGAGATAACTTCTTGTGTGCAGCCCAATCACCAAGAGACTTGGCTAGTCCCATGCTCAAGGCGCCCCAGGATATGTGCGGTTGGGCCCCTAGCATGTGGCAACTGGGTAAACAGATCAGGGGGTTCCAGATCAGTACTCCTCTGAGGCCACTGGAACAATCTGTCTGAGGGCTGCTTGAGATGATCCCAAACACAAAGTTGACTGGATGCTAATCTATCCTCAAAGGTAGGACTAAAACTACGAGCTTGCATCTCTGTGAAGATCCATCTAGTACTCTGCGGCCCCACGGGCCTCCAAGGCTCGGAGTGCGGGCTAAAATCCGGGCCAAGAGGAAATCCTTCCAAGGCTCACCACTGGGTTGGAGTTGTCTAACAATGAACTTGCCCCCAACAGGGCATGACTTTGTATAGTTGGATCAATGAGACCTAGCCCCTCTCTGCTACATGGCTGAATGATCACTCTACATGCCACCTTGGCTAGCCTCCCATCACTTCCAGCCCACAAGAAGTTTTGGATCAAATGTTGTACTTGGCTAATACAAGCCCAAGAAAAGGCCTAGCACAAGGTGATGTACCACATGGTGGGAAGCAGTACTTGGTTCGCCACCACCACCACTCTGGCCTCCGCAAGGGATAGCCTCACTGAGCTCCAATATAGAAGCTTCTTCCAAATACTTAGAAGAAGTGGAGTGAGGTACTGCTGCTCGAGAGATATCAATGCCAACCTGGAAGCCGAGTATCGGACTGGAGCCCCTCGAGATCCACTAGAAAGCCTCAACTGATTGCCACGGTGTGGGTGTTGAGCCTACTCAAAAACCACATGACTTGTGCCAGTTGATATGTGCTCCTGTTGCATGGCACAAAATCTCTATCACCTCCGTGAATCTCTGGAGATTCCCAACATCTCCAGCAAGGTAGGCTACTGTGTGGTCTGCAAACTCTGAGTCTAGCAACTCCTCTATGTGTGGAGAGGAAGACACAATCCCTAAAGTTCAGTCTCCTGGGTGGAGAGAAAACTACTCATGGCCTCGGCGACAAATAGAAAGAGGTATGGTGCAAGAGGACAACCTTGTCAAACCGAGCGGGAAAGGGGAAATCTATCGCCTTGGGCTCCCTGAATGAGAACTTGTTGGTTGTGAGATGCTGAAAAAAGTACTAAGACTCCATGACTTCACTCCATGGTGGAGAATCCCATCTGGCTCATAGTTCCCTCTAGAAAGCTCCAATCCACCCTATCATAAGCTTTCTCTCAAAGTCAAGGAGTAGCACAACGAGGTCCTGCTATCGCATCCTGGCCGAAGTTGTCGCCTCCCAAAAGGTAAAGATGTTTTCCAAAATACTCCGATCCTGAACAAAACCAGTGTGAGTGTCATGGATCAAGTCTGGGAGGGAAGGCGAAAGTCACCTGTTGATGGTCTTGGCCAAAATCTTGTAGGCCATCCTTAGAAGGTGATGGGACTCCATTACCGGATCTCCAATCTATCACCACCCTCCTTGGAAATCAAATGTATCAAGCCCTCTGTGAGCCTCTCTGGCATGGCACTTGTGAGCATAATCTCATTGAAGGCAACACGAAGGCCACCTTCCATGAGGTCCCAATACATTGGGCAAAGCATTAGAGGAGAATCAGACTCCAAAGTTTCCAAATCACTATAATATTGGCACAAGCATTAGGTACATAATGTTGCAAAAATACTAGGAAAACAAAATCACTACAATGCAATAAGGTTCCAACAATTGGACATGATGACCCCTATCACATTGTAGTGATTTGGCAAGGTTTTCAAATCACTATAACATTGGCGAGAAGCATTAGGGGAGAATTGTGGCCTCGAATTTTGGCCTTTTTTCTCTAGAGAGAAAAAGAGTTTGGACCAACAAGAAGAGAGCCCTAAGAAAACAAAAACACTACAACATGATAAGGATCCAACAATTGAACATGACAACCCTATCGTGTTGTAGTGATTTGCCAAATCACTACGACACGATAAGGGTCCAAAAATTGGACATGACGACCCCTATCACGTTGTAGTGATTTGGTAAAGTTTCTAAATATCACTGCAACACTAGCGGAAGAATTAGGGGAGAATTAGATTCCAAACTTTTCATATCACTACAACATTGGCAAAAGCATTAGGTGTATAATGTTACCAAAAGGCTAGGAAAACAAAATCACTACTACGACGCAATAAGGGTCCAATTATTGGACATGACTATCACATTGTAGTGATTTGGAAACTTTTGAAAATCACTACAACACTAGGAGAAGAATTAGGAGAGAATTGGACTCAAATTTGGGCCTTTTTTCTCTAGAGAGAGAAAGAGTTCGGAGCAACATGAAGAGAGCCACCATTGACAAAAAATTGATGGTTAGATATATTTCATATAATCCTGATATGAATATATTATTAATAAGTAAATATGAATTTTTTAATAAAATACATAGATCACACTTTATATTATCAGTTCTTTAATATATATGAAAACTAGAGTGTTGTTAGATTATTTGCTCATTTGCACATTTTGCCCAATAATTATGGAGATATGTCAAATAAATCATTTTGACTAGTGAGATATTTCAATGAAATGGTATCATATTACATTATGGAGAACTTATGTGTGAAAATAAAGTAGAATCACTGCAAGGCGTTTAGATGGTCATAATCTTGTTGGATGTCCCAATAGCTTTGTAGTGACTTTCTCAAGGGTGTCAAAGAAATGGTGTCATATTACATTATAGAGAACTTACATATACATATCAAAATAAAGGAGAGTCACTATAAGGTAATTAGATAGTCACAATCTTGTTGGGTGCTATATTATATTATGTAGAACTTATGTATGAAAATAAAGTAGAATCACTACAAAGCGATTAGATGGTCACAATCTTGTTAGATTTTCCAAATCACTTTGTAGTGACTTTCTCAAGGGTGTCGTCAAAGAAATGGTGTCATATTACTTTAATAATGGAGAACTTATGTGTAAAAATAAAGTAGAATCACTACAAGGCGATAAGATGGTCACAATCTTGTTGAATGTCCCAAATCACTTTGTAGTGACTTTTTCAAGGGTGTAAAAGCTTATGTGTGAAAATAAAGTAGAATCATTACAAGGCAATTAGATACAATCTTATTGGATGTCCCAAATCGCTTTGTAGTGACTTTCTCAAGGGTGTCAAAGAAATGACCATAACTTTTGATCAATAGCTTGGATTGACGAGCTATAAAAAGCAAAAGTGCTCAATTTTTCATGCTCTATCCAAATATGAATTCAAGCTTAACTTAATATAAATAAGAAGTTGGTAATCTATGCGTGAGAGGTTGAGGGATCACTATCTTAGAGAAGGTCCCAATATGTTTTTTTGACTAAATACAAATATTTTATGTCTCAAAACCTGTTAAACATTTATAGGTTCTTGTAAAAAACAAGGAACACACATGAGTCTTGATTCTGAAGAATTTTCTTATGAGTCTTAATACTAAAGAATTTTCTTTCATTTTCATATGGTCTCAGTGGGATGATCAGTAAGACTCATCAATCATATGAGGATGTAGAAGAAGTTTGAACTACATATTGACATTAAAGGAACTAAAGATGTGTGGATGAGATCCAACCACTTGAAAAGCTTTCAGGAAGAAATTTTCTAAGGTGCAAATTTTGTGTCTTAGTTGTAGAAGAAATTTTCTAAAACCTCTTCATTCCAATGGGCCTTCTCCATTAGAAGATTATATTAGTTTCTATCCATGAAAATTTAGGTGGTTGTTGGGTTGAGGGATCAAGTGGGTAAATTTATGCTTTCACCCATATATTAACATGGTTTCTCCCTAATGCCCTGGGCTGTTGCATTACATAAGGGTTGACGTTAAAAACATCTGTTCTCTTATAGAGAGGAGCATACTCATCATCTATATTCACTTGTATAAATCGCTTCTTAGAATTATTTTTGATGTTTGGTAAACCATAAAACAATACTGAAATTATAATTAAAACTTTTTTCTTTGTAAAAATATAAGTGTAGTTGTTACATGTATATATTTTATCATATTTTTGATGAATTAATAATCGTAGAAAAATATTCTTGATTTAATGTGTGCAGGAACCAGATTAATGGAATGTGTGAATGTCCAAGAGGTTATTATATATGTGCAAGTGTGCACAAAGTTATTTCATGTGTAAAGGCCCAGTAGCATTTATATTTTGGGCAAAGGCTTTTATATGTACAAACTGTAGGAACTATCATATGGTTAATAATATGAAACGCAATACCCAAAAGTGGGAAAAGCAAGCCCAAATTGTATGCACATCTATTATTAGCTCCTTGGGCTATTTTTATAAATACAATTCTCTAAATACCCATGTCATGGAAGTGGAGCTACAAGGCATGGGGGGGGGGGAGATTGCACCCAATCTTCTGTTCTTTGATTTTTATGCTCTTGATTTATGCTATGGTGTTAATGGTTTATTTCTTCTATTATTTAATTTGTGGAATATTCTAATCTCCATGTACCATGGTCCTATAGCAATGGTATCAGAGGATGGAAAATTCAATTATTAAATTTGGGTCATGGAGACTTGAAGAAAAATTAAGAAATTGATTTTTTACCAAAGGTTATTGGCTTGGAGAAAATTTGAAGGCTTCTCAACAAACTTGCACCGGCGGAAGTGGAGAGTGTGCCAAAAAGCCTGAAAAGGTACTTAAATCAAGGTCAAGCTCAAAAATTGAAGAAGAGGCACTATAGTATGAAAAGTTGCAATTCTTTTTATCCAAAGGACAAGGAAATTATAAGTGGTTATTGACCAAAGGGTAAAGAAGGGCGGAGAACCACTCTACAAATCCAGCTCTTCATGAAAAAGTGGTTTTCTAATTTTCTTGGCCTCTTGTGAATCCATCTGTATGGATGGAATTAGCAAGGGAAGAGCTCCATAAAAAGTTTGCTAAACCGGTGAGTATATCAGAGATGTATAATGGACAATGAGGAGGGCTTCTAGTTTTCAAATTTCTATTCTTCAATTACAAATTGATGAAGCACAGTTGGAGAACTAAAACCCAAAATTCTATTTTTTAAATTTTGTTTTTGTCTTTTCCTTCTCTCCTCTCTCTCCAATCTAGCGGACTACACAAATTTAAACATTACTATAAATTTATTTTTTATTCTTCACCATGGCAACAACGGCAGCATTTGCTAGTGGCTTCATCTCCTTTTCTCCTTTGCACTAGCCTTGAACTGTGGCCCATTGATGCACGCACAATTATGATATGAAACATTTTAATAAGCTTTGTTAAAATCTTGGTTGATGGTAATTTTTCTTTTAAAGCTTAAAGTGTTCACCTTTAAAATTTTTCCTTAAAGTGTAAAGCTTTTATATTAAAAGCCTTAAAAGCTTTTAGCAAAAAAAAAAGTTTTCTATTAAGCTTCTATTCTTATCATTGTTTGAAATATATATATATATATATATATATATATATATATATACATATATATATATATATATGTATGTATGTATGTATGTATGTATGTATCTATGTATGTATGTATAACTTGAGTTTTAAAGCCTTAAAGTTTTATATTATGATCTCTTTAAACTAAGTTCAAGGGCTTTTGAATATCTGAGATATAAATTTTAAAAAATGGATCAATATATTTTAAAAAATAGTATTATCAAAATTAATTTTTCAAATAAAGACAAACAAATACTTTCAAGATCCTTCTAACATTGCTTTTATAAAGGATTTCAAGGTCTACAAGCAACATGAGACTTTCAAAGTTTTGTCGAGAGTCGCTTTTTACAGATTTCATCAAGGGTTCTTATTCTTCACGACCATGACGACGGCAACTTCTCTTCGAGCAAGAGGGTGTTTCTCAACATCAAGGTATTTATGATAATCTAGGTATACCTAAATCTCTTGAAAAATCAAAGTCTATTACATTGGAATAATGATGATTAATGATAATGAAGAACAAGACTATCAACGACTACTCCGACCTTTAAGCTCGTCATCAAGAAATTATTACCTTGGTTATCTTCTTCCACAAATTTTTAACTCTTTTAACATCCTCTTCAACGAGTTATGATTTGTATTTATTTCAGAGTTAACGAGTCATCTTCTACGTCAGCAATATTCTCGAGTTTTTTAATATTTTTGGATCCATGATTAGTAATTGATTTTTGGACATCAACAAATATTACTCTTCCTACTCTTCCACTTGTGAACTTTCAATGTTTTACGAATTGCGGGTGAAAGCTAAGTAATAATTACACTTTTTACATTTTATAAATTAACAATTGAAGTGTCTAATGATTTACCAGTTAACTATTCGCTTTGTACAATTTGATTATTTTCATAAAATAAAAATTATTGTTTGTCGATTTGTTTTCTTCTATTTTGCAGTCTAACCTAGGTAAGTTTCTCCAATTTTTATAATTTTAATCATCGACAAAGTAAAACGTCACATATGCTTATAATATTTTTGTCCTTTTAATGATTTATTTTGTAACAAAGCTATCCGACACTTACAAGTAAGTGACTACCCTCTATAACTTAGTAAATAATTCTTTCAATATTTTTATGTAAGTTTTATCTTTTAGACAATGATCTAAGCACCTTCAAAGTAAGCTTCTCATTCCTATACTTCCAATAGTGATCATGCTTAAATACATTAGGAATTTTTTGGACCTAAAGAGGGCCTCTTGGATTAACTTTTGATTAGGAATGGACCAATAGGAAGAGGGCTGTGGGTGCACATTTTTGACTTCTTTGATCCTAGGGGGCCTAGGCTTTAGTTTGCTAATGGGGCCTAATTACTACTCTTGTCCCCCTACCTCTTGGGCCCAAACTTAGAGGTCCCCCCCACCTAGAATCGTGTAGATTAAAAACCCTAAAAATTGAAAATTTTTAATTTTTCCCCAAAAGTGTGTTTTCCCTCTCAAACTTCCCTCCAACATACTCTAGGTTTGGAAAGCTCATTTTGAACCTCTTTCTTCCTCTTCTAAGCTCTCCATTGCTGGAGAAACTCCATGCGAGAGCAAAAGGGGCCTTGGTGCATCCTTCTCCTTGGAGCTCTCTGTGTTGTGTTAATGCGTTAGCGAGGTTGGGACTTCCTTGGCTTGAAGAGCTTGACCTTTCTACGCTTGCGCGCACTTGCAAGAACCTCCTCTTGGTCTCTCTCATAGTGTGAATCCTCCTCCTCCTGTTGCTGTGGTACCCGTGTATCACGTTCCTCCTGGGTAGGTAGGGGACCCTGTTCTGGTAGTAGGGTCTTGCCACCTATGGTGCTGCGCAATGTAGGAATGTTTTCACCAACCCAGTCGAACTGCTCATCATCGGCCTCTCTGTCTTGATCTCTGGGGTGGCTGCATTGTGGGGTCTTCTTCACATGCTTGCTCCCACTAGAAGGGCTTGCATGTGTGTGCATTGGTGTTGCTGTGGGAGGAGGGTTGGACTCTAGTGATCCCATTGGGCGTGTCTTAGAATCCAAGGGGTCACTCTCTTCCGTGGTGTCACCAGTATGTGGTCGTTGGGTGCCTTGCACTGTGTTTTGTGAAGGCATGGTAACACGTGTGGTGTTCTTGGTGCGTGCCATATCCATGTATAACTATGCTAACGTGGTGATGTGCTGGTGTCCTTACGTGGGTGTCTACGTAGATCTTGAGCTCAAGCTCTCTAAAAAAGTGAAATGAAAATGAAGTGAGAGAAGGAACTATTAATAGTTTTTTTTAAGGGTAAAAAAAACCTAACTAAACTTATTTTCTTAGCCTTATTACATCTAGATTTATGCTGGTGCGTGCACAACCCAATGCCTCCCTTGTCTCCTCATTCGTGCATAGCAAGTACCATGCCTATGGGGAGCATTGGGGTCTGCAACCATTCAAGCTGAGCATTGGGGTCTGCAACCATTCAAGCTGAGCATGACTTTTGCAGCCTTGTGTGCCTTTTGCGCAAGCTTAGATTGTTGGGCCCGCTTCCTAACCAATACCCTTCCAAAGGTTGTGCGATAAAACCAATTGAACATCTCTTGTAGATAGTTTGTACGTGTTCCTCTTGTAGAAGCTCCACCTCCATGTCTTGTATTTTTGAAATAAACCCCTCTTGCTTTATAATGTGATTTCTCCATCCCTTGGGTACTCCACATGTTGAGCGATCCATACTTGTTCATGAAATACGCACCATGCGCATAAACTATGTGCTATACGCATGACAATAGAATTTAATTGCAAAAAGTCAAGGAGGTTAAAACACCAGTTTATTTTTTTATTGTACAACTTACCATATAGTGTGTTACTTTACTCTCTCCCCAAGCACCTAGCACACTTTTGGTGAATTCTATGATATGTTTGAAATGATGCTCGTTCTTGGGCAGTTGTGCTACTTTGATTCATAATTCGAACCATGTTATTGAAATTTATCCAAAGCTGTTTGCACATATTTACAAGAGCTGGCATTGGACAATCTACATTTGTGGTGATTGCACTTGGATAGAGATGCCCATCAACCCAAAGATCTACATTTTTCTCCTTAGCTATCCTACGAGCTTGGACAGATTGTGCATCGGTAGGATGGGTTTTTTTAGAGCTGCCATAATCTTCAGGAATACAAATGTGTAAATGAACCTTCCGTTTTCTAGCTTCACAAGGGGCTACACACACAGCTTGCAAAGGCTCCATAGCTAAGCAGAGGAAGAAGCTAAAGCATAGAGATCCTCAGAGGGGGAGAGAGAGAGAGAGAGAGAGAGAGAGAGAGAGAGAGGGAGGGAGAGAGAGGGAGTGAGTGAGAGAGACTGTTAAAACTTTGCTGTTGTTGTAGGTTTAACACAAATCCGTTTTTCTAAGTAGAAAATGATATTTTTGATATACAAATATATTAACATGGAGTTTTTCATCAATAAATTACATTTATGAGAAAAATTAAAAAATAATAATTTTTGGGGTATCCACAATTTCGGGATCTCATGGATGTAGTGGTTCCTGATAGTTAGTTATGTTTATGAGGTTGTGGGGACCTGACAGTTAGTTATGGATGTACAGGCTTCTGACGTGACCCTTGAATTACAAGCTTTTTGGAGGGAAAAAATTATTTTCATCATACATATAGGTTGGGTGGTGAAATTTTCACCTCAAAATGAAAAAAAATAAAAAATAGAAAAATTTCACTTTTTGGGGTCCACCTAAATACGAGAATGTTTGCTGATGTGGAAGGGAGATATGGTGGGAGTTAATGAGAGGAGATTTCAAACTGACAAGAAAGATTCAATTTGTAGAGAGTGAAGATAAAAAATTCAAAAAGTAAGAAAGTATGAGAAAAGTCAAAAAGTAAGAGAGAGAGTATGAGAATATTCCCTTTAAAAAGTGAAACTAGGGGGGTATGGCTGATGTGGCAAGGCAAAAAACAGGGGTCATCATAGCCTTTGTCTCTCTTAAGCCCAGCTTTTTAAGCTCTAATCCCTTAAAATTAGGAATCCTTAGGAGGCCCTTTTTGGGTCCAAAAAATTCCTAATGTATTTATGCATAGAATTTCAAACCATATTAATATAAATTTTCTTATAAAGTTATAATTTAATATAACCCTAGTTACATTTGGAAGAATTATTATATTTCAATCCATTCGCATTGCTTTCTTATTTTTCTCAACATAGAACATCATTGCAATCGAATATATAAAAGGTACGACTCTCTTACGCTTAACTTAACCTTATGATTACTAAGTTTCATATTTATTATTCAAGTTAATTTCAACTACAAATCAAAATTAATCTTTCATCATCTAGATTTGTTTACTTAATCAAGATTGTTAGGAATTGTTACTAGTCATTCGTATTTATATTTTTGTTTAAACTTTTAATGTATTCAATCAAATTTATCTACTCTTCATTTGTAATCTCACACCCTCTCAACTCAAGGTTAGTATTTCCTATCCTTATATCCATAATGAATTTATCTTCTATTCTTATAATGATTAGTCTCTCATGAATTATTTTTAACAACTCACATGTCTTTAGAGTGTTAAAATTCTTTTTGACAAATAATTTCAATAACACCACAATGATGGAGGTATGTATATATTCACTTTCTTTTATAAAACTTCTTCATAAGTATTTCTATAATATTTTTACAACCTAAGAACCTAACTAATAAACCATAGATTCAACATTAAGACAAATTTAAGTTCAATAAATTAAATAAATTTTCAGGATAAAGAAAATTTGTGTCGGAATTTAAGTTTAAGAGGGAATTGAAACTTCTATTCTGAAGGAAGTGATGTATGCGATTAATCTAGTGGTATGGGACATCAGATTGGTTTCATATACTTACTCTAGACACATTTATGTCTTCTATCTTTTACCATCCTTTGTGTGTATGTGCAACGTGCCTATGTGGTATGGGATATTTAGACTCATTTTACATACGTTCATTTGATTGGTTCATTGCATATACATTATGTGTAGATCTAGTTTGCCAAACTAATCATGAAGCCATCCTCTCATGCATTTACGCAACTATATATCGGGGAGGCCCATATATAGCATGCCTATGGGTCTCCAATGTTTCTTCAGTTGGTTTGTATATGGAGGAGTAAATCCAGGGTTCCTTACGTCTGGCAAACATGTGTACGGCTATTATTTGAATACTTATGGGTTGTCTATATCTCAAGATGATGTTGGGATTAATTGATGGGTTCAATTAATTGTTTAACTAACGTGGACAATGTCTATGAGTATAGCCAACAAAATGTGCGAGGGTACCAATTGAGGTGTCGCACTGCATGAGATGTGCGAGGATACCAGTTGAGGTGTCGCATTGCATGAGATGTGTGAGGGTACCGATTGAGGTGTCGCATTGCATGAGATGTGCGAGGGTACCGATTGAGGTGTCGTATGGCTGGTGGATTGAGTGGTGGTGTGAAGATGGTGATCACTCGTATAATTTTTCTTAAACATGTATTAGAATTTTATGTCATCTATAGCATTTCATGTTGATAGGTTATTTTGTGGATATTACTTGTGATTTGATGATGAGTGTTACGACATCGATACCTACGAGCATAATCTTGTTATTAGAGCATTTTCTTTTGCACAACTGAGAACAGTTGCTTCCTTAAACGGGAGAATTGTTATAGGTATATATTTTATCATATTTTTTATGAATTAATAATCATAGAAAAATATGCTTGATTTAATGTGTATAGGAACCAACTTAATGGAACATGTGAATGTGCACAAGATTATTATAGATGTGCAAGTGTGCACAAAGCTATTTCATGTGTAAAGGCCCAATATCATTTACATTTAGGCAAAAGGCTTTTATATATACAAACCTTAGGAACTATCATATGGCTAATAATATGTAAAGCAATATCCAAAAATGGAAAAAACAAGCCCAAATTGTACGCACATCTATTATTAGCTCCTTGGGCTATTTTTATGAATACAATTCTCTAAATGCTCATGGAAGTGGAGCTACATGGCATGGGGGAGAGAAATTGCTCCCAATCTTGTGCTCTTTTATTTTTATGCTCTTGATTTATGCTATGGTGTTTATGGTTTATTTCTTCTATTATTTAATTTGTGGAATATTCTAATCTCCATGTACCATGGTCCTGTAGAATTTATCCCAAGATGAAATAAAACACTCTAATCTAATCAATTTTTCACTTCTAAAGAGTAATCAATAGGAAAAGTTTAACTCAATGTATTTGTTACTCATTTTAGGATAAAGAAAGGTTGAAATTCTTAATGAAGAGAAGGGGGAAGCCTTTTCATCAAGGCTTATAATCCATAATCACATCAGAAAGCAAAGAATTTAGAAAACCATAGATTAGAATTAAAAAAAAGTAGAATTAATAACTTACATGGAGTTTTGTGAGCTTTCCTTTGGCTTGAGGGATTGAGGGTTCTACTCTTGTTTGGATCAAGAGTGGCCACCAATTCTTTGTAGAGGAATTAGTAAAAAACAAGTGAATTATCAAGTGAATTCAATGTTTTTGGCTCTGGGGAGGAGTAGAGTAACAGTGCATAAACACTATTAAGCTTTTACAAAGGGGGAGGCTTTTATTTATAGGAAAAAGTGAGCCTCAAACCAAGCAAACTGATTCTAGAATTTTCCAGATCAGTTTGGTCAATTTTTGACTATTTTTGGGTCAGTTCAGCTTACTTTTTGGAACTAGACTTGAATTAGGAGAGAGGAGAGATGAAATATCTCATTTTATTGATTTAAATGGAAAGAAATGATGAGAAAAAAAGGCACCTCCTTCATGAGGGGGAATCCCCATTTTGAGGTGTCAAAAATCAATTTTTAAACTATTTTCCTTGGTCCTTAGTCCACTCTTCATCTTATGTGAGTATTTACTCATTTTTGGGAGGGTTTTCTTTATTTCTTCAATTTATCTCCTCCTACATTTGGATTCTCAGAACCTTAATCCAAAATTTTCAGAAAATCTGGACCCTTAGGCGCTAAGGTCTTCTGAGCATATTATAATTTATTTCTAATGCACCGTAGGAAATTCTTTTTAAACTTCTGTTTCGGGGAAATTTAGTTTAATAAAAAAGGATATTTTTTCATCCAAAGATATCTAAAAACTAAGTTACCTCTCTCTAGAATATTTTCTCTCTCTAGGCCGGTAGAAACAAGATCTTTTAGTATTCTGAAAAGGGGATTGATTACAGGGGAAGAAACAAGACATCTTGAGGGGCTGGGGAGGAATCTTAGTATTCTGAAAAGGGGATTGATTACAGGGGAAGAAACAAGACATCTTGAGGGGCTGGGGAGGAATCTTACAAATATAATGAAAATCCTTCTTTTAGCATTTAGAATATTTATGTATAGAATATCATGAAAATTCCTCTTTTGTCATTATAATATTTTTGCATAACATACATAAATATTTGTACATAAAAATATCATGAAACTTTCCCTTTTAGCAATATATTACTTATGCATCAGAATCCATAGATATAAACAAAAAATATACTCATGAGTCCACTTTTGGACATAAGAATATATACCTATATTCATAGTTGCTAACTTAAATGATTTAATTCCACCCATGAGTCTACATGGATATCCTCATCCATGGGCTAGACACTATCTTCATGGCTATTCTAAGTTTAGAAGATGGGATAGCTTAGTTAAAGCTCATCCACATAAAGCCCATGTTCATAATCTAGACATCATTATAAACCCTAAACCAAGTATTAGGCATGAGGGTTAACATCTTAACCATTAATCATCTTCTTTATTTAGAAAGTTGGATTTAAGAGATAACCATGAAAGTAGCATGCTTCCAAGCATGTGGAAGAGAAGAGGAAATAGATTCATCCTTCATGGATGCATAACCAAAAAGAAAGATTATCTTCATTCTAAACATGCGTATTAATCATAAATCATGACCATAGGCATGAAAGATTAGCATATAAACCAACTCCACATGGTTTAAGAGAAGAACCATGGATTAGAGAGATTTCAAAACATATGGAAGAGAAAAGAAGAATTCCTAATGCTTAAGAAAGAGATTAAACATCTACTCAATCCATAAAGCAAGACTTAGAGAAGAGAATCATGCATCTTCATGCTTTCAAAGCATGTAGAGGAGAAGAAGATAGTATAAGCATCATTGTTTAGGTTTACCCTTCGTGTGACCTTGGTTCTTGAGCTTGTAAGTAGATGTGTAGCCCTCAAGGAAGAGGCTTGTTTACCAAGAGAAGAGGGTAGTCTTCAAGAGAAGAGGGTAGTCTTCAAGAGAAGAAGAGGTCTTAAAGAGAGAAAATCTTACCTTTTCAAGAGAGGGTTCACCTTCAAGAGAAGAGGCTAGACCACCATGGGAGGATTAGCCTTCAAGAGAAGAGAGGTTTAGTGAAGCACCAAAGCTTCACAATAGGGAGGCAAGGAAGAGGGATGAAGGAAATACACTAAAATGAACTTAACACCAACATGAGAATACACTAAGATGAAAATACAAAGGAATAGGGTTTTATTTATAGGTGAGGGAGGCCACCAAGCAAGCCCATCTGGGATCTAGAGGCTTCCAGCTTTAGTTTGGGCCAAATTGGACAAGATTTAGACTAGTTATGCCCACTTTTTTATCTAGCTTGGAAGAGGAGAGATGAGAGATGAAATATCCCATGCTTTTGGAGTATTTTTGAATAAAACAATGGGGGGGTTTGATGGGACTTCTAGGATCCTCCTTGAAGCTTGCTTCCCACTCCCTTGAGGTGTCAAAAGGACTACAGAAAGTCTCCTTTACATATTAGAAACTCATGATTATGAAATCTCCACCTCATGTGAACCTTTCTTTACTATTTTTTTGAGATTACCAAAATTTTTCCATTTTTATTTTAAATCCCATTTTCCTATTTGTTGGAATAAAAATATCACATTTTTAAATTCAAAATATTTTAATAAGGGTTAGAACTTTGAACTCGGGGGGGGGGGTCTCCTTGGTTCACCCACCATCCAAATCTAATGCAACTTAGATAGACTAAAATTTTGTTTCAGGGGATCACTTCCTATTGGCTGGAAGAAAATACTTATCCAAAATTATTTCAAATTTTTATTACCTTTCCCTAGAATATTTTCTCTCTCTAGGCCAAAAACATTTTCCCTAGAATATTTTCTCTCTCTAGGCCAAAAACAAGGGAAAACAATGCCTTTTTGCATTTTGAAAAGGGGATGATCACTAGCAACAACTGAAAGGAGAACTTACACATCTTAAAGAGCTAGGGAGGAATCTTACATCCTCTCCCACTTGAAAAACACATGATGCCCTCATCTCGGAAAGTGGGGGTAATCCTTTACCAGTTCATCTTATTTTTCCCAAGTGGTGTCCTCCAAAGGGTAGAACTTCCACTTAACCAAAAATTCTCTAAGGACTTTCTTCTTGAGAGCCTTCTCCCGAACATCTAGGATTTCTTTGGGTTGGAGTTCCAAAAATTCTCTAAGGACTTTCTTCTTGAGAGCCTTCTCCCGAACATCTAGGATTTCTTTGGGTTGGAGTTCCATCTGACCTTGAGTTGGAAAAGTCAACTGCTCATCATCTAACACATGACTATGGCTGGGTACATACTTCTTAAGCAAACTGACATGAAACACATTATGTACCTTCAGATGCGGATGTAGAAGACGTTCATAGACTAGATCTCCTACTTTCTTTGTAACGATGCCCAGTCCACAGTATCTAGAAGATAGCTTCTTGTACTTCCCTAGAGATAAAGAACTTCTTTTGGTTTGTACTCGAATGCAGACCATATCTAATTCTTCAAACACTCTATCCGTTCTCTTCTTATCAGCATACTACTTTTGTCTACCCTGGGTTGCCTGAATATCCTTACGGATTGACTGCATCTGCTTCTCCATATTATCTAGCATCTGTCTGGAGGACAGCTCGACCAACCCTGATCAATGGTTTAGACCAAGTTAATGGTGTGAGGCAATCTTGTCCGACAGAGATTTGAAGGGCTCATCCTGATACTTCAGTGGATAAGAGGCATTATAAGCAAACTCAACTAGATGCAAGTAGCTTAACCACTTCCTGGGTTCTCTGCCACATCATGACTAAAGGATATCTTCTATCACTTGGTTCACTCTTTCTGTCTAGCCATCTGTCTCGGGGTGATAGGCTGTACTGAGATCTAGAAAAGTTCCTACTACTTCGAAGAATGCAGTCCAGAACCTTAACATAAACTTAGGGTCTCGATTGCTCACTATCCTTCTGGGTAATCCATGCAACTTGAAAAATCTCTTTGAGGAAGACTCAAGCAACATCTATTGCAATGTAGGTTTCTTTTACTCGAATCAGATGGGCAACCTTGGTTAGTCTGTCTCAACTACCACAAAAATGGAGTTATAACCTGATTGCACTGATAGTAGTCCAGTAACAAAATCCATATTGACACATTCCCACTTCATTTGTGAAAAGTCTAAGGGATGCAACTTTCCTGGAATCTTAACTCTCTCTGCCTTCACTCTTTGACATACTAAACACTGACGCACATGATTATGTACATCCTTTTTGAGTCTTGGCCAAAAGAAACTCTTCTTTACAAACATGTAACTACCTCAAAGGGTTAAGAAAAACTTGGCAATTTAAAGACAGGATTGGTTACTAAATTTATCTTCAGCTTATCAAAAGCACTCTGACACATAGCAGTCCACTAAAATAAGGTGCTCTTCTTGAGAAGGTTAGTCAAAGGGGATGTTATTTGAGCATACCTGGGTATAAAGATTCTATACCATCTGATTAGTCCCAAGAATCCTCTGACTTATTTCACTGTTTTGGGCTCTAACCACTCCACAACTGCTTGGATTTCAGCAAGGTCAAGAGAAATCCCGTCTTTAGATACTATGAATCACAAGTATTCTACATGGTCAGTAGAGAAAGTGCACTTGCTCTTCTTTGCAAAGAGTTGGTGCTTCCTTAGGATCTCCAGGACCTTACGCAAATGATCTTCATGATCTACTGCATTCTTAGAGTATACCAAGATGTCATCAAAGAAGACAAGAACAAATTCATCCAAGTATTCTCTGAGAATGTCCTGCATGAGGTGATTAAATGTCACTGGGGCATTAGTTAATCCGAATGGCATGACTATGAATTCATAATTTCCATAGCGAGTATTAAAAGTTGTCTTTGGGATATCTTGTTCCTTGATTCTCATCTGGTAATACCTGGATTTGAGATCTATCTTTGTGAAAATTTGGGTTCCACTTAATCGATCCAGAAGTTCGTCAATCCTAGGGATAGGATACTTATTTTTTATTTTTAATTGATTTAATCCTCTGTATAATCAATACAGAGACTTAACGTTCCATCTTTCTTTTTCTCAAAGAGAACGGGCGCACCCCAAGGTGAAACATTGGGTCTTATGAATCCTTGCTCTAGCAGTTGCCTTATTTGCTCCTCAAGTTCTATGGCTTCTGGAATTGACATTTTGTATGCACGCTGGGCGGGGGTTAGTTCTATCTCATGATCTACTTCACGAGTCGGAGGCATCTCAATCAGCTCTTCTAGGAACTGTTCATCGGCATACTCACTTAACCACTCTGGTTCCTTAGCCTTGAATTTTTTGTCTACTACTGGATTTATTTTGATGACATACATAGCTTGCCTCTTTCTAAGTCCCTTTAACAATTTAGAAGCTCTGACTAATTGCAGCACTAGGGATCCGAAAATTTCAGTTCCTTTAACTTTATTCCCATAAAGATCGAGGAAAGAGATGGTTCCCTTGTGACAGTGAATGTCAGCCTGATTCTTATGGAGCCAATCCATCCTAAGGATTCCATCATAGATTCCCAAGGGTAGGACTCTCAATTGGCAGTCTGTTATGTTCCCATCTAGATTAAACTGAATACGGTCTGTCTCAAGGTGTGTGAAAAGAATCTTTCCACTGGCCAATTCCACTTGCATAGGTTTCCTTGATTTTTTATTTAGGGCTAACTTACGCAAACATCCTGGGGAAATAAAAGAATGTGTACTGCCTGAATCAATCAAAATCTTGAAATGCTTACCCTTGTACTCTGTTGGAGTGTGGAGGACTCAAAACTGACAATTCTGCCCTTGATGTTCAATGGCCGCATAAATCTGTCCTCTTTCTTTCTCCACTTCCTCAGCTATTGTGCGGCTCTAGCTACTACAGTCTGAGGTGGAACTCTCTCTCTTTGGTTTCCCCAAGTCTGGGAAGGAGTTCTGAGACTACTTTGTATTGAGGCTACAAGCTGAGCTGGCACTCTTCTTGGGTTGCCCTAATTTTGGTGAGGGGGATCCTGATTGAATTGATATATGAAGGATTCGGTCTCTGTATTCTGGGACCTTGGCTTCCTTGGACCATCGACAAAGAAGGAGTTGGGAAATCCTTCATCTGGTGCCCAAAACCTTGACAACCGAAACACCTGTTTTCACTTTGAAGCTCTTCCATCTGCATTCTGGAAAGAGCCAAAGTTCTAGAAAAAGAGCTTCGAGGAAAAGGCCTTCCTTCCATTCTAAAGCTTCCCATCTCCTGGTTCTAATCAAGACCTTGGTGTGTTTTTGGAGGCGGAAGGTTGGAAGTACTTCCCGGTGTTTGAAGGATGAGGGAGCTGGCTTTGGCGGGACCTTAACAACAAAGGCGATGGCAAAGTCCTTTGCCATCCATACTACTTTGGCCATGGAAACTGGCTTGGCATTCTTTACCAGGGTATCCAAAGGTTCGTTCATTCTGCGAATGAACCTAGCCATCAGTTATTCTTCATCCCCAGCAGCAGTTGGCGAGTGTTTGAGGAGGAGAGCAAACACTTGGTGATACTCTTCAATAGTTCTGCTCCCCTGGGTTAACTCCAAGAATTCATTCATCTTAGTTTCCAACAAGAAGCCGTGAGGACAGAATCTCTTCCTTAGGTATGTCTTGAGATCATTCCACATGTGTCTCGGTGTTTCAATCCAGATGGTTTGTCTCACAGTGGTTTCTCCATGCTACTCTGGCTGTTTCTACTATCTTCAACCTTGCAAGAGCCACTTTACTTTTCTCATTGTATCCAGTGACATCGAAGTATTCTTCCATTGCTTCGATCCACTTTTCCACAGCCTCGCCCAAGTTTTTCCCTTTACCCTTGAAGGGACCTAGCTGAGATCTGTGAAGGGCTTTGCGAACATCAGGGTCAAACTCTTCCTCATCTGTGAGAGGATCTGGCTGTCTTCCACAGTTTGCACCTCGTGATTCTGCCAAAATGATACATCGTTAAATTTCTATTTGATTTTGTCATGCGAACCTAGGACTTAAGAAGTTCAAAAATAATTACTTTAAACAAGATAATCAATCTTATTAAAGATCTATGACATACGTAGCAGATCTTATTTCTTTAAACTCGAGGGATCCCTTTATATAAAAATTTGGTTGAGTTTTGTCCTCCCGAGTACTAGGGAAAAGTGTTCCCAGGCCCCCTACCCCGACACTCATGCAAAATACAATTTAGACACACGTATTTCGATCATTATCCTCCAAAATATCCACTCCATTATTTTACAATCAAAATATCATTCGGACTCTCCGTTGAAGACTAGCTAGTCAACCAATGAGATCCAAATTCAAGTTCCAGTTCACATAGATAACTCCTTATCAGTCCATCCATATCTTCCTCGACATATGCATGGGTGTCCTAGCAACCGCGAGCCCGTGCATTGCCTAGTCAGAACCCTCTAGGATCCTCCTTAGGTGTCCTAGCACTTTACTCAAGGACCACTTCGTCGGCCCTCGCCCATCGTACCGGAAGTGCACCATTTTTACCATACTGAGGCTGATCAAGACCTTGGCAGGCTTTGCCACGAGCGATGCCCTTTGACGACTCCCCGCCAGTTGTTGCAATGTAACTCTCCTTAGTTTAAACCATAAGCCAAATGCTTCCTCCACCCAGCATTCTGGCATAAGATAATCCTTAGTTTAAACCATAAGCCAAATGCTTCCTCCACCCAGCATTCTGGCATAAGACAATCCTTTTCAAAAAATAGAGTTTCTATGCAAGTAAGAATATCCCGTTGAGTTTGATTCCACAAGACCCTTTTTCTCAAAATCCAGACTTTCTTAATGAAAATCACGAATCTCGTATCTTGGTAATCCACCCATCAATTACAATGAATTTCTAACTTATTTTTCTTCATACTAGAGAAATGGGAATGGTCACAAGGTTTTTCTTAATTTTTGATTCGAGACATGGGCAAGCATCTTATTGGCCCACCATTCTCACGTGGTCGTGGTCTAACCATAAATTACTCGGATTTAATCCTAGCTTTGATTCCTAAGGATTTTTCTTCTATTTATCTGATAAATTAACGGTGATTTCCAATCGTAAGGGAGAAAATTATGAAAACTTATTCTTTCCTGGTCACAATAGAATCATAAATAGTTCTATTCAAGAATGATGGAATTTTATAAAGATAACTCTTTTTCTAATAATCAATTTGTGAATATGCATACATCATTTTATTGATTTATTCACATAGAAATATCTTAAAATATTTGTTTCTCCATTTTGATCCTCAACATTAATATACCATGATTTTCTACATGAAATTATGGTGAAACCTTCTCTTTTAACACCGAAATTAATTTATGCATTTTCTAATTAAATTACGATGAAAATTCATCTTTTAAATTAATAAAAAATATCCATATTTTAAATATGCAAAAAAATTCTATTTTTATAATTAAAATATTTGTATATAGAATATCATGGGAATTCCTCTTTTTGCATCTAAATTTTTATGCATGTACATGTATAAAAATAAATATAACAAAAATTTCTCTTTTCTCTATTTAAATAATTATGCATACTCTTTTTACTTTATTAAATTTATGCATAAAAATAAGATTCATCTTTTTTCTAGAAAATTTTACCATAGCTTCACTGTAATTTCTGAGAATGTTCAATTTTCTAATCTTAAATAAATACTCATAACTATGAAATGTGGTGGAAATTCCTCTTTTAAAATAAAAAATTTATTTATGCATACATAACATAATTATAAGCATAATTATAAGCATAATTACGATTAAATCTCTTGGTTATTCTTTAAAATATCCATAACATGATTATAATCATAATTATAAGCATAATTATGATTAAATCTCTTGGTTATTCTTTAAAATGTCCATTCATCATTCCTATGTGAAAATACTTATAAAAATTTAAGCATAACTCTCTTTTCAACTTAAAATGAATGAATATGATTTTTCTTAATCATAAACAAGCTTAAAAGAATTAATCATCATTTTAACTAGATTAAAGTCATAAAAATATTCAATCTACTTCTCTAGCTTATCAAGCCTAGAGTTTTGAGCAAGATAAAGAGATTATCATTAAGATCCATCCTTCTAACAAGGATCTAACCATAAAGATGATTAATCTTTCAAAAGGAGAGATTTACTAATAAAAAACATTATAATTAAGCATAAAGATTAGCATTAAACCATTTAAACATTATGAATCATTAAAAATTTTGATTTCAAGAAAACAACCATTGATTAAAAAGCTTCCCAAGCATTAGAGGGATTGGGAAGAAGATAACGATTGAGAAAGATAGAAAACACCATGGATTAAGGCTTACCCTTGATTTTTGGCTTGATTCTTTGACAAAGAAGTGGAGCCCACAAAGCAAGCTTGGCGACCAAGATGGGGAGGGCAATCTCCAAGAGAGGATGGAGATTTGTGAAGCTCCAAAGCTTCCCAAAGTAGACGTAAAATAGAGGGATAATAAAATTACACTAAAATGAAGATAATACTAGCATGTCAATACACAAAGATGAAAATGCAAAGGAATGAGGGTCTATTTATAGGTGAGGGAGGCCACTAACTAATTCCAACTGAGTTCTAGAGGCTTCCAGCTTTAGTTTGACCCAATTTGGACAAGATTTGGACCAGTGGCTCACTTTTTGATCCAGTTTGTAGGAGGAGAGAGGAGAGATAAAAATATCTCATTTTTTTGAATTAAAAATGCAAGGTAATGATGAAAAAAAGGTTCCTACTTCATGAGCCCTCTCCCTCCTTATTAAGGTGTCAAAAATTGAATTTTATTACTAATAAACCTTAATTTTTAACTAATAAACCCAGTACTTGGTCAACTCTTCATGTTATGTGAGCATTTACTCATTTTGCGGTTATTTTCTTTTATTCTTTGTATTTTTATCATCCCAACACTTGGATTAATCCTATTGGCCCTTTAGAACCTTATTTGGACCTTAGTCAAAATTTCTTGAAAATGTGGACCCTTAGGCTAAGGTCTTTAATACACATATTCAATTAATTTCTAATGCACATTGGAAAATGCTTTTTGAATTTCTATTTCAGAGGAATTCATCTTAGATATTAGGAGAAAGTTTGTATCCAAAAATATCTCAATTTTGTATTATCTCTCTCTAGGCCAAAAATAAGGGAAAACAATGTTATCTTGCATTCTAAAATAGGGGATGATTACAGGGGACTTAGATGAGAGCTTATACATCTTTTAGGACTGAGGAGGAACCTTACAGTTGCCGATAGATGCAGGTTCATTTTCTCCATCTCCTCATCCCGTAATCTTATTAGAGAAGCGACTCAAGATGATATTCTTGCACATGGGATGACATCTGGTGATTGAAAAACAAGTTCTCGAATATGATCAAAGACACATAGTGGGAATTCATGAGAAATAAGATGTTGTATGTGTGGGATGACAATCATCAAGTTGTGGTATATGGATGGAGGAGATTAATAAATATGAGTCTACTTAAACTGCCTACTTTTTTTAATGTGGTCTTTTGTTTTATAAAATAGTTTTGGGAATAATTAGATTTGCACTATCTAATCGGAGCATCCAAGAATGTCGCATCAAGACATCCTTGTGTTGAAGCACACTAGAGAGACAAACAAGGCATGGATGGACAAACATGCCTCGACACAAAAAAAAGGGCTACCCATCTTGGTATAATTGTGAGCTTTCGAAACCTTCCCAAATAGTATTCTAGGTAAACCTTCAATCTTTAGACACTTGCAATATATGATAAACATTTGCATATCATCCACTAATGTTGCAATTCGTGAATAATAGGATGAGTACCTCACAGCCACTCGAGATATTAACCCCCTAGAAGATAGTTTGTCTACATAAGAGTTTGAAGAGAGATGGACAATGGAACTTATTAAAGATGAAAGAAAGTGAAGGCATGCTACAAGGCAGCTGGCGGTGATTGCAAACTTTGCACAAGGGGAAGGTTTCTTTGAGTAAGAAATCCTACACTATTTCCTCTATCTATTTCGTAGGCAACAACATTTTATGGTTTTAATGTTATGGTTTAATTAGGGTGTTGTGTTGCAGGACTAGTGCAAGTTAATTGGGATGAGAAACTGGATTGTTTGACAGAGGATAGGCTATACAGCTTGGCAACTAGCTTGTTTTGCCAAATGACCACAGCACAGATTTTGGATATTTTGATTGATGGCGATTCCTATCTTCTTGATATTTACAAAGTACTTTATTTTGTTTGAATAACAATTTCGATGGAAATGCAACAAATGCAAGTTTATTCAAGGATTGGCTTTGAAGAGAAGTCAAATGGCATGAGATTAGAGTGCAAGGTGTAATCGTCCTTGTAGAAATATCAAAAAAGTACAAGGTAATTTTTCCATATACATTCCTTGATAACCTCGCCGATCTTAAGAGAATGTATTTTGGGAAGCTGTTCGAGGAAATGGTGGGATCCTTAAAGAAACAAGGTGTGGTAGCTTCGAACCCTATTGCCGTGAAGGCTACCAAGCGTGATGTGTTCAGGTGCATAACATTCCATAAAGTGGACTTACTACTTGGTTGTACTCTTATATTTGTAAATTGACTAGATGTAATAATGTGTAGATGGATTTGTAAGTGCCATGCGGAGAGATCTATTGCAAATGTGCCTGCAATCTTAAAAGAATGGTGTAATCCAAAACATGAAAGTACTATGTATACACAACAACAACTTTGAGACCTTTTGGATGCAGAGATATAGAAGAGATGCCCATTGTTCCTTGACTTTCCAAGTGGAAAATTTCCCAAGAGCAAGAAGGATATGTAAACTCGGACTTGTAAAGCAAAGAAATCAACCATGGTATGAGCTATACAATTAGATATTTCACTTTGATTTAAATATTGTTTCTTATATCTTTTTGAATGGTGAATTCTATTATGAAGCCTAGAAGTCTACATGACAAATCACATGTTCAAGGCAAAGGTAAAGGTCTTATGAAAGATGAAGGGGATGATGAAGAGGATGATGATGATGAAGGGGAAAAAGTGCCAAAAAGGGATGCAATGAAGGGAAAAGAAAAGTTACTACAAAAATTCTATACCAACCAGTTAATCCCAAGAATCCCTTGACTTCTTTCACTGTCTTTGGTTCAGGCCAATCTATGACTGCTTGGACTTTTGCGGAATCTGGAGAAATTCCATCTTTGGATACCAGAAAGCCCAAGTATTCAACATGGTCGACAGAGAAAGTGAATTTGCTCTTTTTTGCAAAGAGTTAGTGCTTCCTTAGAATCTCAAGGACTTTACGGACGTGAGCTTCATGGTCAGCTGCATTCTTTGAGTAAATCAAAATATCATCAAAGAAAACAAGAAAAAAATCATCCAAGTATTCTCTGAGAATGTCCTGCATTAGGTGATTGAATGTAGCTAGGCATTTGTCAATCCAAATGGCATGACAGTAAATTCATAGTGCCCATAGCGAGTATTGATGGCTGTCTTCGAGATATCTTGATCATTAATCCTAATCTGGTAATACCCTGATTTGAGATCTATCTTTGTGAATATCTGGGCTCCATTTAGACTGTCCACAAGCTCATCAATTCTGGGGATAGGATACTTATTCTTAAAACTCTCAGCTGATTGAGACCTCTGTAATCCACACAGAGTCTTAATGTTCCATCTTTCTTTTTCTGAAAGAGAACTGGCGCTCCCCAAGGTGAAACACTGGGTCTTACAGACCCTTGTTCTAATAGGTGCCTAAGCTGTTCCTTGAGTTCAATGGCTTCAAGGACTGGCATTTTGTACATGCGTTGGGCTACTGGTTGAGTTCCGGGGGTCAATTCTATCTCATGATCTACTTCCCGAATCGGAGGCATCTCAATTAGCTCTGCTGGGAATAAATCATCACTCACTTAACCATTCTGGTTCTTTAGCCTTTAACTTTGTGTCTACTATTGGATTCATTTTGACAACATAAATGAGCAGCAGGATCCTTCTTAGGTGTCCTGGCACTTTACTTAGGGACCACTTCGTTGGCCCTCGCCCATCGTACAAGAAGCGCACCATTTTTCAACCATACCGAGATTGGTTAAGACCTGGGCAGGCTTTGCCACGTGAGCTATCCTTTGAACACTCCCCGCCAGCTGTTGCAACCGAAACTACCCTTAGAAAAACATATACCAAATGCTCCCTCCAGCATTCTGGCGTAAGACAGTCCTTTAAGAAAACAAGGCTTCTATGCAAGTTTTCAGTTTGATTTTCTTTTGAATACAAGGAGTATTTCTTTTGAAATACAAGGAGTATTTCTTTTGAATACAAGGAGTATTTCTTTTGAAATACAAGGAGTATTTCTTGAATCAGTACCCCCAAAACTTCTTGATCAGCATTCTGAATTTCATACTAGAATTCCTCGAATTATATAACCTTGATCCACATATCAATTCGAAGGGTCTCAAACTTAGTTTTAGATTTGGCGGGAGTTTTGAGTGTATTTTTCTAAACTGGTCACACCTTCTTTCCTCGAATCTAGTGAAAGAGTTTGGTCTTGGTCATAGTCTGATTCCAGGTTCGAGTCGGATAAGATTTCTCCTGAACTATCTTTCTCGAAAAGGTTTGATAATTCACTTACTATTTTATTGAATCTTTCTTTGAATATTCACTTAACTGATTTCTAAAGTAGTTTACGAATTCCGATTAGAAATAAATTTATCATTTATCTGAATATTTCGATCTCGATAGATTTCTTGAATCTGTGTGAATATAAAACGATAGAAATTTCTCTCTTAGAGTATTTAATTATTCATTTATCAAATACTCATAGAATTTAAACATAGAATTTAAGAGAATTCTAATTTTGATACAAAAATTCTTTATGCATCTATTTATGCATAAAAATCAACTTCAATGGGAATGACACTTTTATTTAAAAAAATCCTTTTATGCATCTATTTATGCATATAAGTAAATTTAATAGGAATAACACTTTTAAAATAAAAAGAATTTCTTTATGCATCTATTTATGCATAAAAATCAATTTTTACAAGAATAACACTTTTTTTAATAATAAAAAATTCCTTTATGCATCTTTCTATGCATAAAAATCAATTTAATAATAATAACACTTTTGTAATTACAAAAAAATTCCTTTATGCATCTTTCTATGCATAAAAACCAAATTTAATAAGAATAACACTTTTGTAATAAAAAATTTCTTTTATGCATCTTTCTATGCATAAAAATCAAATTTAATAAGAATAACACTTTTGTAATAAAAAATTTACATTATGCATCTCTCTATGCATAGAAATCAATTTTAATAAGAATAACACTTTTATAATTAAAAAATTCCATTATGCATCTTTCTGTGCATAGAAATCAATTTTAATAAGAATAACACTTTTATAATAAAAAATTTCTATTATGCATCTTTCTATGCATAGAAATCAAATTTAATAATTAATATCAGTGATATCCATGCATGTTCATAGGTGAATATGTACATGGAGTAATTAGAATATTTCTTTTAGATGTAAAAATGGTGGGAATTACTCTTTTGGAATAACATAAAAACAAACTTTCTTTTTCACAAAATTCTAGAAAATTTTGCCATAACCTCCTTTGTATGGCTGACCATTTCTCATTTTTATCTATCTACACTTAACTTAATTAACCCAATTTAGAATTATAGAACTCTAATCTACACAATTTTCTAAATTCAAGAGTATAAACAATAAGAAGAGTTTAATTAATCCCTTATTAAACTTTCTAGGATTAAGAAAGGCTGGAATGTAAAGAAGAGAAGGGGGGTGGCCTTTTCATCAAAGGCATAGCATTTGAATTTAATTCAAGCAACTGCTAAACATAAAAATCAAGAAAACCATAGACTTTTCATTTAAAATTTGTAAACAAGGTAAGAAAGTTAGCTTACATGGAGCTTGTAAGCTCTCCTTTGGATTGAGGGATTGAGGGTTCTACTATTGTTTGAAGCAATAGTGGCCAACAATTTACTTTGGAGAGGATTAGGCCAAAAACAATTGAATTATTGAAAAATTCAATGTAGATGGCTCAGGGGGCAGCAGGAGTAGAGTAACAGTGTATAAACACCATTAAGCTTTGACAAAGGGGGAGGCTTTTATTTATAGGAAAAAGTGAGCCTTTAACCAAGCAAAGTGATTCTAGAATTTTCCAAATCAGTTTGGTCAATTCTTGACCATTTTTGGGTCAGTTCAGCTTACTTTTTGGATCTAGTTTTGAAAGAGAAGAGAGATGAAAATATCTCATTTTATTGATTAAAAATGGGGGGTAATGATGAGAAAAAGGTGCCTACTTCATGAGGGGAGATCCCCACTCTGAGAGGTGTCAAAATTGAGTTTTTTAATTCTTTTCTTTGGTCCTTAGTCCACTCTTCTTCTTATGTGAGTATTTACTCATTTTTAGGGATTTATTCTTTTATTCTTTAATTTATCTCCTCCCTACATTTCGATTAATCTTATTGGTCCATAGGAACCTTAATTGGACCATAATCCAAAATTTTCAAAAAATCTTGACCCGTAGGCTAAGGTCTTTTGTGCTCATTATAATTTATTTCTAATGCACCTTAGGAATTTCTTTTTAAACTTCTGTTTTGGGGGAATTGATTTTAATAAGAAGGGATATTTTTCCATCCAAAGATATCTAAAAATTGAATTACCTCTCTCTAGAATATTTTCTCTCTCTAGGCCAAAACAGGTAAAAATAAGATCTTTAATTATTCTGAAAAGGGGATTGATTGTAGGGGAAGAAACTAGACATCTTGAGGGGCTGGGGAGGAATCTTACATCTACAAAGAAGATAATAGAGTATATACAAGCAATCCATAATGTGAACACGCTAAGAGGAGTGGGTATGTGTGGACTAGTTGGTGTAGTCCAACTATAGAATCTCTGGCGAAGATATGTCAGTGCAAGTTGGTGTAGTCCAACTATAGAATCTCTAGCGAAGATATGTCAGTGCAAGCTACCAAACCCGCCAGTGATGTAAATGTCGAACGGTCATACAGGAGCCTCATGAGTGTCAGCTCTGTTAAGCTTGACATCTCAGTACTCCCCCTCAAGCTCAACTCTAGCTCACAAACTCGAAGCATATCTCAAAATTTACAGAGTTTCTCAGCTCCCAACGCCTTTGTGAAGATGTCATGACCTGATTCTGCGTGCTGATGTAGGCCAAATAAATGTTGCCTACAAAGACCCTCTCCCTAATAAAGTGGTAATGTACCTCAATGTGTTTTGTCCTCACATAGAAAACTAGGTTCCTGGCCAACTGCATACTGCTAAGATTGTCACAATATATGACAACCTTTCTCTCCACATGCAACCCCAAATCAGCAAGTAGTTTGCTTAACCAAGCCATCTCACATGCTCCACCGTAGCTCCTCTAGACTTTGCCTTTGTACTCAACAAGGCAACTATGGTCTACTTCTTGCTGCTCCATGTCACAGTAGCACTCCCCAATGAAAACATAAATCCACTGGTAGATCTCCTGTCTGAGATGCTACCTGCCCAATCTGCATCTATGTACCTAATCCCAAGTCTTATTTCCATACAATGCATCCATCTCCTCATCCATAGCTTTCTCCCAACACACATTCCCAATAGCCTCATCAAAACATGTGGGTTCTATAACTTGCACAACTTTTGCCATCATATAAGCATAGTGATGTGCCACATAACCATCATAAGTCAACATCTGCACAAGGTTTTTGACTTCTCCAGCTCTTTGTAGCTTTGAATTCATGGCTTCCATAGCCTTCTTCACACTAGGTGTTCTCATTGCTGGAATCCCAAGCTCCTCATCAAGGCTCATCTCTGAGCCACTAGACTATCCATCAACACAAGAGAATGCCCTGCAAAAATATGAGGAATACCAAGGGGCTCAACCACTTTCCCTTTGCCTTCATGTGATGTACCAACAACATTTCTATAGGATTGGTATTATGACACAGCCTGTTACTCCATGGTCTATCAACATAACCGCTAGATGAGGACTCTCCTGGTCCACTCAATGACTGTGATTGCTGACTTGCATTCTGTGTGACCACGTTTCCACTTACATCAGCCCCAACAGCATACCAGCTACTCATCTCATCAAATACAACATCCCTGCTGCTTACCCTCAATTCACGTGTAATAGGTGTTGAAATTTGAGCATTGTGATGAGCTATGGTGGATCAAACACTAGAATCAACATCATTAACAAAGTGATTAGCAAATAATAAAGATATAATTGGTGGATAATTAGCAAATATATTAATGTAGGCATGGATACTCAAAAACTAGCAAATTCTCATTAGGGCTATGCCTCAATTTATAGAGTTTACATCAAGCATCAAATCCCATTGATTTCTCCATGATTCACTCCCATAATATCTCCACCTCTTGCCTGATTCTCTCCACCTCTTCTCTTTTCCCTGAATATCTCCCTGAATAACTCCACACTTGCTAAATTCTCTACCCTTTATTCTCTCCCAGTAGATTCTTCTCACCTTTTCAGAGGTTCTTTCACATTTACTCAATCTCTTTTACAGCCTCTAACCAAGGGCTTGTTCCCGCACACACCCTATTCACTTGTATATTTCAACACCTCCCCTCAAGTGAATACTCTCTAGCACACCTGGACCCTATACCAAGTTTCCCTCTTACTTGATAGCCCCCCACGACCAGTGCCTCAAGTCCCTAAACTCCATAGTCCTTGACACTCTCTCTCTCTATGTGTCCAAGGCTACTATAAGTGCCCGCAACCTTGACTAAAGAGCTTATACATACATCTACCACGTGGCCTACATCATCGGTGGCTCAGAGGTGGTTTTACTTTATTGGGGCAGGTTACATTGGGTTGTGGGGTCTCTCTCTCTCTCTCAGAAAAGATGATCCGACTCCACTTCCTTTGGAGCCTCCATGAAGTTTGCCGATGTCGTTCCTTCTTCACTGGGTTTGCTGTAGCAGTCTCTTGCCATGTGTCCTGGCTTTCCACATTTGTGGCAAGTGAAGGTCCTTCCTCCTTCTCTGCCTCTTCCTCGTCCTCGTCCTCGAGAGAATCCTCCTCGGCGGGTGAAGAATGCTTTTTCCTCTCCTGCTGTTGAGTCGAGCCCTTTCTTCTCTTTGCCTCTGCTCTCTTGCTCTGGTAGAGCTGCTTCTATCTCTTGTAGCTTCAATTCAGGTACATTCTTTAGTGTTGCTACAATGTTTTCATTATCTCCTTTGTCCACACTCTTCAGAAGTACAGCTAATGCTTCATCATCTTCTACCTTTTTGCCAATAGCTGCCAGCTATTGCTTAATGCTTTTATATTTGTTCAAGTGTGTGATTAAAGGTTCACTTTCCTTCATGTCCAATTTGTAGAATTGCATTAACAGATTTATCTTTGAATTTTTTGCTTGTGTACCAAATAATTTATTGAGTTCATCCCATGCATCTTTTGCCCATTGTATCCCTGTGATGTGATGAATGATTTCATCATTTAAACTGAGTGCAATAAGTCCCAATGCTTTTTCATTCCTGCTCTTCCACTCATTTTTCCCTCTCTCTGGGCATTCATCTCTCCCTTCAACTAATCCCCACAGATTTTTCCTCATCAGCAAATTTGGCTATGTCCTGTGCTGAACTAAGGGGGTCTTACCTCTTGATCCAATTTCAAGATTCAAGGGTAGTGTCTACCCTTTTACAACTCAATCTGGTGTTTAATAGATGATTACAACAAATTTATCAGCATAAAATCACCAGAAATTACACTAAATCAAGCACTAAATCAAGGGTAACCAATTTGTACGGGATGGTTGGAGTATCAAACCAACTCTTATTTACAATTTGAAGCTATAGGGATCTGTATCAGATACCTAATGGTTAATTTGAACCCTCAATTGCACCAAAATACAGTGATTAGCATTGATTAATCACTGAAACTAATGCTCTGTTTTGTGTGCAAAAAACAAAGTATGCAGGGAGTCCAGATCTGGTGACTTAGACTTCAAATGAGCTCAAATGCTTTCAAAGGCATCAATAGCAACGAGTCTAGTAGAGGATTAATCCAAGAAACACAAGATTTGACCAAATATTGAAAGCTTAATCTCTGTTTTACCAAAGTCACCTGGCTCTACAGATTTGATGAAGAGCTTGGATCTCAATGTAGACTTGATGAAATTGAATTCTGTCTTCACCAAATTGTAGAGCATGCTTGAAAAACCAGCAAATTCTCATTAGGGCTATGCCTCAATTTATAGAGTTTACATCAAGCATCAAATCCCATTGATTTCTCCATGATTCACTCCCATAATATCTCCACCTCTTGCCTGATTCTCTCCACCTCTTCTCTTTTCCCTGAATATCTCCCTGAATAACTCCACACTTCCTAAATTCTCTCATGCTACCCTTTATTCTCTCCCAGTAGATTCTTCTCACCTTTTCGTAGGTTCTTTCACATTTACTCAATCTCTTTTACAGCCTCTAACCAAGGGCTTGTTCCCTCACACACCCTATTCACTTGTATATTTCAACAATAGGATTATACCCAACAAACACACATTTTTCTACCTTTATATCTAGCTTGGTACGCAACTCATCTGGCACCTGCACGTATTCAATACATCCAAAAACTTTGAAGTGAGACAAATCAAGTTTCCTGCTAGTAAACTTCTCCTCTGGTGTTACATCATGTATGGCTACAGTAGAAGTCATGTTCATGATATAAACTGTTGTAGACACAGCCTCAGCCAAATAGCTATGCGGCATATTCTTCTCTGCCATTAATGCTCGTGCTATCTTTGCAATGTGCCTATTTTTCTCAGTAACTCCTTTTTGCTACATAGTGTATCTACATGTAAATTGTGTATCTACATAGTGTATCTACATGTAAATTGTTTGTGAATTCTTTTGCAAGAATTTAGAGAACTCATGAAAGAAGTATTCTCCCCTCCATTTGACCTTAGGCACTTCACATGCTTTCCTGTCTCTGTTTTTCAGCCACCATCACTCTGAAATTCTAAAAATGAGTGAACACTTTACTCTTCTCATTCATGAAATACACCCACACTTTCCTCATGTAGTCATCAATGAATGTTACGAAGTACCTATAGCCACCCATAGACATAGTCTTCGCATCACACCATACATTTGAATGCACAACATCTAGTACATTCTTGCTCACATTTCTCTCATGTGGAAATACATGTTTTATTTTCTTTCCAAATTGACATGCTTCACATTCTTTCTGCATACCGTCAACTTTAAACTTAGACTACCTTGTCACAATTTCTTTAATCTGCATAGACTTCATTCTTTGCACATTTACATGCCCAATTCTCTTATGCAAAATGTCTGTATCTGCAACAACTCTTGAACCATTTGAAAATATTGCAGCACTCACTTCAAGCATATTTACATCCAATGTAAACATTCTGCCCACTCTGTTGCCTTTTGCAACCAACCTTTACTTATCTTTAAAGTCTTCTACATGATAGCCATCGGGGGGATAAGCCGGACTTGCAAACCTTACTCAATCATCTAGCCAACAGAAGCCAAGTTCTTTGTAATGTTTGGAACATGAAGTACATCTGCAAGGTACTTCACCTTACCATCCTGCATAGTTCCAAAAACAGAGTTCTATAGAGAATCAAAACTTACCCGCAGTGCCCGTGAATGCCTGTGTGAACTCAAAAATGGAGGTCCAGATATGCCCAAAACGTGTTTTCAGCCCAAAAAAATATTGTCTAATGGATAGTATAGTTGCCTTCTTGTAGCTCTACTCCCATGAAGAAAGCTCCTCAATTGGAGTTTGTTTGCCAGTGCCTCCTCCTGAAGAGCTCCTGACGAGACAAGGGTGTAGTAGCCAACACAAAGGGTGAAGAGTAGATGAAGCTCTTACCCTCATACCGCTTCGTGTGCTTCTCTTGCTTGCTGCTTAGCCCTTAGCATGATCCAGGATCTAATACCATGAAAAGATTTAGGGGAGAAGAGATCTTGAGCTCTTGCAAGCACACACACACACTCTCACAAACCCTAGAAGAGAACACACAAGGTGAGAAGCTGAAAATTCTTCTTCTTCTTCAAACAACAAAAGAGGTCTAGAAAGAAGATAAATAGACTAATACACATAATGGAGTATATATAAGAAGTCCGTAATGTAAACACACTAAGAGGTGTGGGTAGATGTGGACTAGTTGGTGTAGTCCAGCTGTAGAACCTCATGGAGTTGTTATTCAACACGTCTCATGTTCGAATCTCACTTCCATCAAATAAATCATATTTGGTATCTTGGGATTGTTACTATGATGTTAAAAGCTTCTCTCATTGGGTGTGTGGGTAAATAAACAAAATGGGCTAACCTTTCTATCACCCAAGTGTGGTAGATTGGCTAGCTCATGGAGTTATTATTCAACACGTCTTGAGTTCGAATCTCACTCTTGTCAGATAGATCATATTTGGTCTCTTGGGATTGTTCCTCTGACATTAAAAACCTATCTCTCTCTCTCTCTCTCTCTCTCTCTCTCTCTCTCTCTCTCTCTCTCTCTCTCTCTCTCTCTTTTACTCTCTCTAATTGTCTCTATTTATTTTGAACTGGCCAACTCTCTCTGTCTCTCTAACACTCTCTCTCTCTCTCTTTCTAGCTCTCTCTATCTCTCTCTCTTTAACTCTAACTCTCTCGATCTCTCTTACTCTCTCTAACTCTCTCTCTATTTAACTTTCTCAATCTCTCTTACTCTCTCTAGCTCTCTCTATTTCTGTCCAATTGGCCAACTCTCTACCTCTCTCTCTCTATTTCTGTCCAATTGGCCAACTCTCTACCTCTCTCTCTCTAGCTCACTCTCTTTACCTTTCTCTAACTTACACTCTCCCTCTCTCATTTGAACTCTCTTTAAATCTTTCTCCACCTCACTCTCTCTCACTCTTTCTCTACCTCACTCTCACTCTCTCTTTCTCTCTCTAACTTACTCTCTTTTGAACTCGCTCTCTATCTCTCTCTCACTCTCTCCTCCTCTCTTTAGCTCTCTCTAACTACCTATTTCTCTCGAAGTGGTTAACTCTCTGTAACACACACACACTCTCTCTATCTCTTTCTATCTCTAACACTCACACTCTCTCTCTTTAACTCTCTCTCTCTCTCTCTAACTCAATCTCTTTACCTTTCTCTAATCCTCTCTCTCTAATTCTCCCTTTTTAATGCTCTCCAAATCTCTCTCCCTTTAACTATCTTAATCTCTCTCTTACTTTTTTTAACGCTCTCTATTTCTCTCGAATTGACCAACTCTCTCTCTCTCTCTCTCTCTCTCTCTCTCTCTCTCTCTCTCTCTCTCTCTCTCTCTCTCTCTCTCTCTCTCTCTCTCGCTCTCTCTCTCTTTCTCTCTCTCTCTCTCTCTCTCTCTCTCTACCTAACTCACTCTCCAACTCTCTCTTTCTAACTCTTTCTAAGACTCTCTCTCTATAACTCTCTCTATCTCACTCTCAATCACTCTCTCTTTCTCTCTCTCTCTCTCTCTCTCTCTCTCTCTCTCTCTCTCTTTCTCTCTCTCTAACACACACACTCTCTATTTCTCTGAATTGGCCAACTCTCTCTCTAGCACACATACACTCTCTCTCTAATGCCCTATAACTCACTCTTTCTCTTTTCTAGCACTGACTATGTCTCTAACTTGTTCTATAATGTATGTTAACCCTTTCTAGCACTCACTATGTCTCTAACTTGTTCTCTTCTCCTTTCTCTAACTCTCTTTCTATAATGTATGTTAACCCTCAATGGACAACTCTCCAACGTCAACGCCATCCATTGGCGACCATAACTTCATTTGGCCATCGTTGACATTAAAAATGCTAATATTGTATATTTTACTGGTGCAATCATCGCTTGTCTATGAAAGGCATGCCACAGGATTAATTATGGAGATTGCATGCTTAGATTAAGTGTTTGCACAAGCCTAGGTGGCCTTGGAGAGCCATGGACCTATATTTCAAGTATGGTTGGCCAAGGTGTGAAGGCTGGGGAGCCAAGATAAGGGTCAATTTGTATTCTCACCATTCATTCTCTTATGTAACTAATAGAGTGCTCTTTCTCTCTACTCTCTCGTGTGTCTTTCTTGCTTGCCTAATTCAATTAGATCTATTATGTTCTCATTCTGTATGTGTGAGTGCATGTGAGAGGAGAGGGGGGTTGAGTGAGAGGAGGGTCGAGCTTCCTTTGGAGTACGATGGCGGCATTGGAATGGATCTTTGGAGTGTGACTGCACGGCAACATCATCTCCTATGAGAACCCAAGCACAAGTGTTCACGAAGCGAGTGACACGCCTTGCCCATACAATTGTGACCTAGGTTATGGAAGATTAGCTTCTCGGTTGAGCTATTGTATGCTCCCGAGTGCGGTTATGGGCCACAACCCCATAACCTTGGTTAGTTCCTACACTCTTTCTATGGTGCAAGGGCTTCCCATGAATGGCACCGCTTTTGGGGAATATCCCACCGCATCGCCACATTGCATTTTGAATGTGTGTGTGCGTATGAATGATTTTTGTTATATTTCTATTTTTTGTGTTTTTTTACAAGAGTGATAGGAATGAAATGTTGAAATTGTTGTTGCATTAGTGTTGAAATTTGAAGAAATTTATGTTCAATTTTTGTAATTTCTACATGATTTGCAATTTCTACATGTCTCTAAATTTTTGCATGTTTTTCAATTTTTGTAAATTCTATGAGTTCTACAATTTGTGCATTTAGGTTAACTCTTCTCCAACATATCATTTAGGTTAACTCTTCTCCAACATATCATTTACAAGTTTAATTTGTGATTTTTGCATTTCCCGTTTTTTACATTTTCCAATTTTGAAAATATAAAAAAATAGTTAATTGAACATGAAATTGAAAGAATTGGGTTAAATAGACCACCACAAATTTAGTTTCCTAGCATTGCGTTTATCCCAATTTTGATTCCTTATATGGAGAAATCGAGACAAAAACAAAAAATTAGGGGAGGATTTTCAATACGTAGAAATTTTTGTGTTTTCTGTACATTTTGCATTTTTGCAGTAGTGTAATTAATGTGGGTTAATTATGCTTAATCCTCTCTCTAATTTGGGACATCTTGATTGGCTAGCCGCATTTAATGTGTGCAAGCTTTTAGGCCACTAGTCAAAAAGTCCAAAAGTTGATAGAGCCATGGAAAGGTTGCTCAGATAGCCAAGCTAATTCATAAATTCATTGGAGATGGTGATCCTAGGAGACATTTGGAAGTATATGATCAAGTATGTGAGGCCCTAGGAGAAGGAAACGAGGTTTCCAAGACCAATGCCTTTATTCTAACATTAGAGGTAAGGATGGGGATCGGTATAGAACTCTCACGTTCAAGGAACGCTTGAACTTCACCTCTCTTAGGAGATTATTCTTGAAGCAATTTGCATGTGAAAGTCTTTTGGGGTGTAGCTTCACAGCTACACAAAGCCAAGAGGGAAGACGAGGAGTCGGTTAGATATTTCATTAGCCATCTCAAGCATTTGAACTCTCATTGCCTTTTGCATGAATGGAATTCGAATAATCAGTTGTGCTGGATAGATTCATTCATGGGCTTAACCATGAAGCGATCTATAACGGCTTAGTTTTTATTAGAGAGATCACTACATGGGATGAAGTCACAATAAATTCCATCCAACTAGAAGATAGTCTCATGGTGGTTAAAGGAGATAAAGCATGAATGGTATTCGAATAATCAGTTGCTAGATAGATTCATTCATGGGCTTAACCATGAAGCGATCTATAACGACTTAGTTATTAGAGAGATCACTACATGGGATGAAGTCACAATAAATGCCATCCAACTAGAAGATAATCTCATGGTGGTTAAAGGAGATAAAGCATTAGATTCTAAATCTATTGCTTCCGGAGTCACATGGCATAACACTTCTATAGTTACACTCCTTGCTAAAGGTAACACTTTAGCGGAGATGAATTTCACAAATTTCATGAAAGCACTCCAAGATGGAATGAAGGCTAATAGATCCCCCAAAAATGTACATATGTACCCAAGGAGAGAGCGTCAATGGTGCTAAATCTGCTGACAAGGACATTTGACCAGTGATTGTCCAGTCTTAAGGGCACACTATAATGGTAATTGTACTTTTTATGGACGTTATGATCATGAGGCTTCATAGTGTCGCACGCATTTGCAAGCCCTTGCTAATTCTCCAAGGTTTCAACAATTGTCTTTATCGGCCCCATCATACCCAGAAGCCATAATTCCTCTACGACAACATTGCAGCCCACCAATGCTGATCAAACAACACAATAACCTATTGTGTGCAAAGGGGATTTACGATGCACAATAACCTATTGTGTGCAAAGGGGATTTACGATGCACAAAATGTGTTGTTACCTCCACCAATTTTGGTACCTCAACCTAGGATCACACCATTGAATCAAATAGGTTTCGAGGAACCTTTTGAGTGCCTCACATGTCGCTGAGGACTCCACATAGCTTTATTTGGACTACTATGTAGTCAAATGCAAAGAGGCGAAGTCAAACCAATATACCAGCTAGCTGCAATAGGAAGAGGTCGAGACATCAACTCTACTCTCAAGAGAATTCCTCTTCAATGCTATCATTGTCAGGGACCACACCGAATCTCTGAGTGTCTCATTAGAAGCCAACCAATCACCCAAGTTGCATCTTGTAACATGCCACTTGCAACCTATAGATCATTGGATCAAAGATTTCCCAATGAAAGTGGTGGTTGTAAATCAGCAGAATGACCCTACTATCACACCTCTCAACATGATTGGAGTGGGTGGGAAAACTAAGAGATCAATTTTGAGAAATCATAACTCGTCTGTGAATGCAATAACAAGACACGTGGCTCAAAACACAGATGTTGTGGAAAAGAAAGTAGAAAACCGTAGCTACTTCACCAATGGGATCCAAAAAGAAGAGGGGAAATAGAAGAAATAAATCTCTTAAGGGGGGAAAATGAAGAAAAGGGAACAAGTGAACTTGGGAACACCTGATGGACCAATCTACATGAATGATATTGATGCAGATTCTGATTTAGTGGACACATATGCTGGTTCTTGTGAGACCCATGTCCCCCTCCATGCACCAGAATGCGGGGAGCTAGCAGCGGAAGTAGCAACCTCCCGCGCGCGGGGCAGGGTTTCCCACTCGAGGCCTTGCCCACGAATGTCCGGGCAAGGGACTAGTCTAGCGGTTCTTCACAAATTGGGACCGGAAAAACATTCCTTGCACACAGAAGGCACGGACGATTCCACCAGGAAAAATCTTCTAATGAAAGTTTATCTAACGGGGTCAAGAGCCTTAACTTTTCTATCTATTCAGACCAAACCTGTAGGTCACATGACTGAATTGAGGAAGGGACTTGCACTTGGTTCATAGAGATCATTGCTTTTTTTCTCTTAAGCAAGGCACAACCGTTGATTCTTTCCCATAGAATAAGAATCTTTCTGGGACTTACTTTAACTATCGTAACTTAAACTTAACTAAACTTAGTTGTAGGAATCCACCGATCCAGTCTAACCCCAACCACTGTATTGGTGGAATCCCTTTCTATATGGGTTAGCCAACCACTGTATTGGTGGGATCCCTTTCTATAACAATTTGGTTGTGTTTTGTCCCGCGTACGAGGGAAAAAGAGTTCCCAGGCCCCCTAGCCGGCACTAATGCAAAATACAAAGTGTTTCCATCATGATTCTCAATGTTCCAGTTCCATTGTTTTTACAACAAGTCTCATCCGGACTCTCCATTTTGAAGACTAGCTAGTCAACCAACGAGATCCAATTTCATAGTTTTCCAGTTCACTTATAAAATCTTCTCAATCCATGAATATCTTCCTCGACATACGCATGGGTGTCCTAGCAGCCGCGAGCCCGTGCATCCCTTGGTCAGAACCCTCTAGGATCCTCCTTAGGTATCCTAGCACTTCACTCAGGGACTGCTTCGTCGGCCCTCATCCATCATACCAAAAGCGCACCATTTTCAACCATACTGAGGCTAATCAAGACCTTGGTAGGCTTTGCCGCCCCCCGCAGGACACGTCCTTCGATAACTCCCCGCCAGCTATTGTTGCAACATAACTCTCCTTAGATTAAACCATAAGCCAAATGCTTCCTCCAGCATTTCGGTGTAAGACAGTCCTTTACAAAAATAGAGTTTCTATGCAAGTAAGAATTTCCCATAGAGTTTGGTTTCATGAGACTCCCTTATTTTCAACCCATGCTTCTTAATGAAAAATCATGAATCATGTATCTCGGTGATCCATCCATCAAATTACAATGAATTTCTAGCTTATTTCTAGACGATTTTGGGTCTTAGGGAAAACTTGTCTAAATCAACTGGTTATACATTCTTCGTGTACTGAAGAAATGGGAATGGTCACAAGACAAGGTTTAATTTCTGATTCAAGAGATGGGCAGGCATCTTACTGACCCGCCTATCTCACGTGGTCATGGTTGGTCGTGGTCCTAGCCCTGAATTACTCGGATTTAATCCTAGATTTATTCCCTAAAGATTTTTCTCCTATTTATCTAATAAAATAATTATGATTTCCAATCGTAAGGGTAAAAATCCAAAATTATGAAAATTCATTCTTTCTTGGGCATAATAGAATTATAAATAATTCTATTCATAAATAATGGAATTTAACAAAGAAATTTCTTTTTCCAATGATCCTTTTTGTGAATATGCATACATCATTTATTTCGAATATTCATATAGAATTATACTAAAATATTCTTTTCTCCAATTTGGACCTAGGCATCAACATGCCCTAATCATCTACACCAAATTATGGTGAAACTTTCCCTTCTTGATACCAAATTAATTTATGAATTTTTTTAATTAAAAAGATGATGAAATTTTATCTTTTGATAAATAAATAAAAATACCCATGTATATACATACCATGAATATACCTATTTTGAAATATGACAAAAATTCCTCTTTTAATATTTAAAATGTTTGTACATATAGAATACTATGAAAATTTCTCTTTTTGCATCTAAAGTTTTATGCATGCACATATTAAAAAATATATCAAAAATTCCTCTTTTCTCTTTTTAAACATTTATACATAAATACTATAAAAGTATTTTAAAAAAATGTAACAAAAATCCTTCTTTTAGCATTAAAAGGCTTACGCATAGAATATGATGAGAATTTCACTTTTTTCATTATCTAATTTATGCATAGAATTAAATTCATTTTTTAAATGGTAAAATTTTGCCATAGCTTCGCTGTAATTTTTGAGAATGCTCTAAAATTCTATTTTTAAATAATTACACATAATTATAAAATATGGTGGGACTTCCTCTTTTTAATCTAAAAATTCATTATGCATGCCTAAGCATAATTACATTTAAACCTCTTGTTTATTTTTAAAAATATCCCATTATCATTCCCATATGAAAATAATTACAAAAATGTTAGCATAAACTCTCTTTCAACTTAGAATGAATAATTATGAATTTTCTAATCATAAAACAAGATTAAATGAATTAATCTTATAGAATAAAAATCATAAAAATGCTTAAGTCTCTATCTCTAGCTTGTTAAGCCTAGAGTTTTGGTTTAAAAAATGAGATTAACACTAAGATCCATCCTTCTAAGAAGGATTAATAAAAAAAGATGAGTATTCTTACAAAAAGAGAGATTTCTCTCTCTTCTTGGAATCTAGAAAAAGTGTAAAAATAATTACATTGGGTTTCACTCTCTTCTTTTAGAATCTAAATTCATATTTTTTTCATATTTTCTAAAGAGATTCAATGTTTATTTTATTCTAATGTGCTTAAATTCTACATAATGGGATGTAAAAAGGATCTTGATGTAAAGTGGATTTTGCAGTAATATTTGGTTCCCAAAAAAACTCTACGTTACTTCAACCAATGTGAGTCAAAACTCATAAATCTGAAAAGGTAGTACTCTATAAAATAAGAAAACAAGTACAAGAATACTTCTTATATAAGTAACCATGTAACTTCAAGTACAACACGGAATTCAAAGATGTCGATTGAAAAAAGTGGCATTTAAAAAAAAACTTGAATATATCTTAAAGCAAACTTATTATTATTTTTTTAAAAAAATTCTAGTGCATATAAATACGCTTAAGTTCTATTCTAGTGCATTTTTATGAAGTTATGGTTTTATTTTAAAAGTGTTATTCCTATTAAACTGATTTTATGCATAAATAGATGCATAAAGAATTTTTATGTCAAAATTAGATTCTCTTTAATTCTATGTTTAATTTCCATGAATATTTGATAAATGAATAAGTAAATACTCTGAGAGGGAAAATTCTATCGTTTCATATTCACTAGGTTTGTAAAGATAAAATTCAAGAAGTCTATCAAAGTTGAAATATTCAGATAAATGATTAATTTATTCCTCATCAAAATTCGTGATTAATATAGAAATCAGTTAAGTGAATATTCAATGAATGAAATTCAATAAATTAGTAATTGAAATATCACCCTCTTTTCGAGAAAGATAATTCAGGAAGAAAAAGATATGTGAGGTAATTAGAAGTGATGAGATGTGATGTGAATCAGATAGATGTGAATGAAGGGATGAATATATGTGATGTGAAATAGAGGTGATGAGATGTGAGGTAAATAGATGTGAAGAGATGTGTGATGAGAATCAGATAGATGTGAATGAAGGGATGAAGAGATATGATGTGAATAGAGGTGATGAGATGTGAGGTAAATAGATGTGAAGAGATGTGTGATGAGAATCACATAGATGTGAATGAAGGGATGAATAGATGTGATGTGAATAGAGGTAATGAGATGTGAGGTGAATAGATGTGATGAGATGTGTGATGTGAATAGGGGTGAAGAGATGTGAGGTGAATAGATGTGATGAGATGTGATGTCATGTGAATCAAGATGTAAATGAATGATATGGGATGTGAGTGGGTGTATATGAAAGAATGGATGTGAACGTATGAAAAAGAATGTGATGTGGATGTGTATGCGAAGGAATGTGATGTGATGAAAAATGATGTGATGTGACATGAATATGTGTGGATGTGAAGTGATAGATATGAATGTATGAATAGATGTGGGTAGTCGTTCACGTGAACGATTAGATGGATGTGTATGAATGAGATATGGTGTGGACTGAAGTGATGTGATATAATGTGGATAGAATGTATGTGATGGGATGGTTATGAAAATGTATGTGGTGGTATGAATGAACGAATATGATGGATATGAATGAATGAGATGTGATGGGTGTAAATGGATGTGATGTAATTGAATGTGATGGTGGACGAGAATTGATGTGGTGTCATGTGAATTGTGATGTGAATGATTATGATGTGATGAGAAAGGGAATACAGATGAAATAAATGAGGAATGATGTGGAACAATGTGGAAAGACGAGAGTTTGCTATAGAAACTGTATTTATGACCTGTTTTTTTTAAATGACTGTTTTATGTCAAGAATGCTGGGGAAGCATTTTGACCGTCTTGTGAATAAGGGCATGGAGACCCAATCTGATAAAGTTGCAACAGCTGATGGAGAGTCAATGGAGGACGTCTCGCGTAGCAAGGTCGTCCGAGGTCTTGACCAGCCTCGATTTGATTAAAATGGTGAGCTTCCGGTACGAGGGATGAGGGACCAAGGAAGGGCCCTATGAGTGAAGCGCTAGGTGACCTTTGCGAAGGATCCTAGAGGGTGCTGACCATACGGTGCTCGGGCTCTAGGTCACCGAAGATACCCACATGTGTGTCGTGGAAGATATTGGAACAAGGAGTAAGAGTTGTTTTTTGAATTCGAGCATGGATCTGGTTGATTGACCTTGCTGGTCCTCAACGGATGAGTCCATGGTTCTTTTATATGGATTTGTTGGTTGATCTTGCTGATCTTCAACAAAGATTCCATTTTGATATGTGAATATTGCCGAGTACTATGAGCTAGGAACCATCGAAAAGACCCCTGAGTGGACAGGTGGTGAGCGTTCTAGTTGCCAATGATGCCATAGGTACATTGAGGAAGGAATTATTGGAAATTAGAATTCAACCAAAATTTTTTGGAGTATTATGATCAGTGACTATGATTTCATCAAATGATTGTTTTAAAGACAGCTGAATCTATGAAAAAGGCAATTTCATATTGGGTGTGTAAGTGGTGTGACTAGTTTTAAGTTTGCATGAATATCCAGCTAGGGGGCCTGGGAACTCTTTTCCCTAGTACTCGGGATAAAACCTAACCAAATTCCTGATTGGATCCCATCACTATCATGGGGTTAGGCTGGACTAATGGATCCCTAAATTGAGACTCAATTCTGTTATGGTACGATAGATGAAGTAAATCCCGGACAAAAATTGTTCTATGGAAAAGAATCAACGGCTGTGTCTCTCAATGAGGAAAAAAGCGTTGGTCTCTATGATCCAAGTGCAATCTTTCCCTGATCTGACTATGTGACTTACGGGTTTGGTCAGATCAGTTCAATTAGTTAAGATGTTTACATTAGAGAAAAATTATCCTGGAGGAATCGCCCATGCTTTTCGGGCAATCGGAAGTTTTTTTGGGCTTGGTTTTGGAAGAATCGATGGATCAGTCTCTTGTCCAGATATCCGTGGTGGGCGAGGCCCCGAGTGAGGGACCCAAGCCCGCACAACAAGAAGTGCTACTTCCGCTGCTAGCGACTCTGAATTCGTTACGCGGTGCGGACAGGGACCTTACAATATTTTTGTGTATACATTCATAGTATGTGTATGCATAAATGTTTAGATGTCAAAAAGATAAATTTTTGTTATATTTTCATAATTATATTCATGCATGTGTATGCATAATTATATTCATGCATGTGTATGCATAATTATATTCATGCATGTGTATGCATAATTATCTAGATGGCAAAAGAGGACATGTGAATATATTCTTATATGTATAAATATTCAAGGTATGCTTATGCCTAGACATTTTAAATGTTAAAAGTTGATATGTGAATATATTCTTATGTATGTATATTCATGGCATGTCTATACATGAATATTTTTATATCAAAAGAAGAATTTTAATTATATTTTTAAATATGATTATGCATAAATGTTTTTAGTATTAAAAGAGAATGTTTTGTTATAATGCACATATATTTATGGTATAATGATGCCTAGGTTTAAATGGAAAAGAGAATGTTTAAGAATATTTTCATGCGAATATTTTAATGAAATGATGTATGCATATTTATTGAAGGATAATTTACAAAAGAAATATCCATGTTTAAATTCCATTATTCATGAGTAGAATTATTTATATTTCTTTTATATCCAAAGTAGAATGAATTTTCATATTATTGGATGTTTATCCATGTGGTTAGAATTCACATTTATTTTATGAGATAAATGGTTAGAAATATCTATACGAAATAAATCTAGGAATAAATTCAAGCATCTTGGTGCTAGACCATGACCTTTTGAGAAAGGTGGGACAGTAAGATGCATGCCCATCTCTTGAATCGTAAATTAAGCCAAAGACTTTTTACCATTCCCATTTCTTCAGTACGAAGCAGTACGAAGAAGGGATACCCGCCTGATTTAGAGAAGTTTCGCCTAAGACCTAAAATTGTCTAGAAATAAGTTAGAAATTCGTTTTAATTTGATTACCCGAGATACGAGATTCATGATTTTCATTGAGGAAGTCTGGGTTTTGAATGAAAGGTCTTATGAAACCAATACTAGAGATGTTTTCTCGTGAAATAGATTTTCGTGAGATTAAAACAAACTCAATGGAAAAATCCTACTTACATAGAAACTCTATTTTTTGAAAAGGATTGTCTTATGTAAGAATGCAGGAGGAAGCATTTGGTTTTTTGTTGAAATGATGTCATGGACCTAAGGAGAGTTTACGTTGTAACAACTGACAGGGAGTCAGTGAAGGACGTCTCTTGCGTGGCAAAGCCTGCTAAGGTCTTGATGACCAGCCCCTCGGTATGGTTAAAAATGGTGCGCTCCCGGTGTAATGGGCGACGGATCGACAAAGCGACTTGTGAGTGAAGAGCTAGGACACCTAAGGAGGATCCTAGAGGGTTCTGACCAGATGGTGTCGGGATCGCAGTTACCCAAGACAACGAGGCATATGCCGAGGGAGATTTCAAGGAGTTGGAGCGATGTACTATGTATATATTTAAGTAAACTAGAAACTATGAAACTAGATCTCATTGGTTGACTAGCTCGTCTTCAAGAAGGGAGAGTCCGGATAACACTTAATTGGAAAACAATGGAACTGTATTTTTTTTTAGTTATGATATTTTGTAATCAATGTATGATATTTTGGAAAACAATGGAACTGTATTTTTTTTTAGTTATAATATTTTGTAATCAATGTATTGGTGTGATATTTGGTTACTCTATTATGTTTTTAAAGAGGAGTGTTTGCGTACGAGGTGTGCGTGCATAATTGTTTTCGCAAGCTAAAGTTAAGAATGACATTTCAATTATGGGTGTGTGAGTAACTGAATATTCCACCAAGTACAGTGGTTGGGTGGTCGGCTAACCCATGGGATGGGGTCAGGCTAGAACGGTGGAAGTTTTATAAATTAAATAATAAAGGTTAATGTGGGTAAGAGTTCATTTAGGATGTGATCAGTAGCTTAGAAACTTGGACAATCTACTTTAAGAGATCAGATCAACGGTTGTGCCTCCCTTTAGGGGAAAAAAGTGTTGGTTTCTATGAATGAAGTGTTAAGATTATTCCTCCTTCAAGTTGGTCATCCGAGTGAAGGATAGCCTAGGCTCTTGACCCCGTTAGATAAATTTTCATTAGAAGATTTTTGTGGAGGAATCGCCTAAGCTTTTTGGGCGACGAAAGTTTTTTTCGGGTTTGGTTTTGGAAGAGCCCACGAACTAGTCCCTTGCCCGGACATTCGTGGGCCAGGCCTCGAGTGGGAAGCTCTGCCCTCCTGCGCATGTGGTTGCTACTTCTGTAGCTAGCACTCGAGAGTTTGATGCGCAGAGAGGGCATGGGTCTCACAGCTGCTGGTATCAGAGCTTTGTTGAAAGCTTCACAGCACTAGATATTGAGTTTAAAGGAATAAGTTCTGTTTTCTTAGGACATATGTCATGGATCTATAGTAGAACGATTATCTTGTTTGAAGGAATTATTTTTGATCTTAATTCTTAGAGTCTCGAAACAAAGTCGAATATAAAATTTAACAATGCATCGTTTTGGCAAAATCATGAGTCGTGCCCATCGTGGTAGACACCCAGATCCTCACGTGGATGAGGATGAGCTTGAACCTGACGTTCGTAAGGCTCTACACAGATCTTAGCTAGGTCCCTTCAAGGGTGAAGGGACCTCGAACACTTAGGTGAGTGCTGTAGAAAAGTGGATTGAAGCTATGGAGGAGTACTTCAATATCACATGTTACAACGATAAAAGTAAGGTGGCTCTTTCCAGGCTGAAGATTATAGAGATAGCCAGAGTAGCGTGGAGAGGAACCACTGCAATGGAGGAGTACTTCAATATCACATGTTACAACGATAAAAGTAAGGTGGCTCTTTCCAGGCTGAAGATTATAGAAAAGTGGATTGAAGCTATGGAGGAGTACTTCAATATCACATGTTACAACGATAAAAGTAAGGTGGCTCTTTCCAGGCTGAAGATTATAGAGATAGCCAGAGTAGCGTGGAGAGGAACCACTGCAAGTCAAATCGCTTAAATCAGAACACCTGGCCAGACATGGGATGATCTCAAGACCTACCTCACAAAGAGATTTTGTCCTCCAGGATTCTCAAAAACTAAGATGAATGAGTTTCTTAAGCTAACCCAAGGGAGCCGAACTACGGAGGAATATCACCAGGCAGTTGCTCTCCTCCTCAAATACTCGCCACTGCTGGATGAAGAATAGCTGATGGCCACGTTCATTCGGGGAATAGTCTAGGTGGGAATGTAACAGACTTCCAATTTAGAGTCTTACCTTTGGGGATTTATGATGGAATCCTTGGAATGGATTGGCTCCATAAGAATCAGGCTGACATTCACTCTCACAAGGGAACCATCTCTTTCCTTGACCTTCACGAGAATCAAGTTCAAGGAACTGGAAATTTTGGATCCCTAGTTCTGCAATTAGTGAAAGCTTCTAAGTTGCTGAAAGGATTCAAAAAGAAGCAAGCCGCCTATGTCATTACATGAATCCACTAGGCAAAGAATCCGATGCTAAGGAGCCAGAGTGGTTAAGTGAGTATGCTGATGTATTCCCAGAAGAGCTGACTGAGATGCCTCTGACTCGTGAAGTAGATCATGAGATAGAGCTGACCCCCGGAGCTCAGCTAATAGCCAGCGTGCATACAAGATTCCAGTCCCAGAAGCCATAGAACTTAAGAAAAATTTAAGGCAATTGTTTGAGCAAGAATTTGTAAGACCCAGTTTTTCACCTTGGGGTGCCCCGTTCTCTTTCAAAAAAAGAAAGATGGAACGTTAAGACTTTGTATTGATTACTGAGGATTAAATAAATTGACAGTCAAGAATAAGTATCCTATCCCTAAGATTGCTTAGCTTTTGGATCGGTTAAGTGGAGCCTAGATATTCACCGAGATAAATCTCAAATCTGGCTATTACCAGATCAGAATCAAGGATCAAGATATCCCAAAAATAGTCTTCATTACTCACTATGGGCATTATGAATTTACAGTCATGCCATTCAATTAACAAATGCCCCAGCCATGTTTAATCGCCTCATGCACGATATTCTCAAAGAATACTTGGATGATTTTGTTCTTGTCTTCTTCGATGACATTCTGATATACTCTAAGAATGCAACAGATCATGAAGGTCATGTGCGTAAAGTCTTACAGATCTTAAGAGAGCACAAACTCTTTACAAAGAAGAGTAAATGTACCTTCTCAGTAGATCGTGTTGATTATTTGGGACTCATAGTATCTAATGATGGAATTTCTCGTGGCCCTACTAAAATCCAAGGAGTCGTAGATTGGCGAGAGTCCAAGACAGTGAAAGAAGTCAGAGGATTCTTAGGATTAACTGTGTGGTATCGAATCTTTATACCCAGGTATGCTCAGATAGCATCTCCTTTGACCAACCTTCTCAAGAAGAGTAACCTATTTCAGTGGACCGCTATGTGTCAGAGTGCTTTTGATAAGCTGAAGGCAACCTTAGTAACTAACCCTGTTCTTAAATTGCCAGATTTTTCCATACCCTCCTTTGAAGTAGTAACAGATGCTAGTGGCTTTGCTTTAGGAGGTGTACTCATGTAGCACGAAGGTCATGCAGTAGCCTATGAATCTAGAAACTTCAGAATGCATGAGAGAAATTATGTCATCCATGACTTGGACTTACTCTCAATATTTTATGCTCTAAAGCTGTGGAGACATTATCTCTTAGGACAGAGATTCACCTTGATGAACAGATGATCAAAGTATGAAGTGAATCTTCACTTCTCAACATGCGTCAAAGAAGGTGGATGCAGACCTTGGAGGAATTTGATTTTGAGATTAATTACCGGCCAAGGAAAGAAAATGTGGTAGCAGATGTGCTCAGTAGGAAAGCCTCCTTGCTTGCAGCAACATTGGTGTCAAATCTGTTTGTCAGTGAAGCAAGAGAGAAGATGCAGGATAATTTCTTTGCCCCTATTGCTACCCTACTTATGCAGGAAAGCAAGACTCCTTAGGAGATGAGTCAAGTTCATGGGGTATAGATTGGACGATGGATGTATGTATTACAATAATTGGCTATGCATTCACAGTGATGAGGGAACAAAGGAAAAAATTCTGAGAGAAGCCCATGATAGCTGGACATCTAGGTTTCATAAAGACTTACATGTCTGTAATAAAGAATAATTTCTTTTGGCTAGGACTAAAAAAGGATGTACTTAATCATGTGTGTTAGTGTTTAGTATGTCAAAGAGTCAAGGCAAAGAGTCAAGGAAGAGAGAGTTAAGATTCCAGGAAAGTTGCATTCCTTAGATATTCCACAGATGAAGTGGGAATGTGTCAGTATGGATTTTGTTACTGGACTACCGTCAGTGCAATCAAGTTACAACTCCATTTTTGTGGTAGTTGACAGACTAACCAAGGTTGCCCATCTGATTCTAGTAAAAGAAACCTACACTGCAGTAGATGTTGCCAGAGTCTTCCTGAAAGAGATTTTCAGGTTGCATGGATTATCCACCAGAAGGATAGTGAGCGATCGAGACCCTAAGTTTACGTCAAGGTTCTAGACTGCATTCTTCGAAGCAGTAGGAACTTTCCTAGATCTCAGTACAGCCTATCACCCCGAGATAGATGGCCAAACAGAAAGAGTGAACCAAGTGATAGAAGATATCCTTTAGTCATTATGTGGCAGAGAACCCAAGAAGTGATTAAGCTACTTGCATCTAGTTGAGTTTTTTTATAATGCCTCTTATCACCGAAGTATTGGGATGAGCCCTTTAAAAGCTCTGTATGGACAAGATTGCCTCACACCATTAACTTGGTCTAACCCATTGAAAAGGGTCCAGATGTCTAGTCAGATAGATGATATGGAGTAGCAGATGCAGTCATTCCGTAAGGATACTCAGGCAGCCCAGGATAGACAGAATCAATACGCTGATAAGAAAGAGAACAGATAGAGTGTTTGAAGAATCAGATATGGTCTTCATTCGAGTATGAACCAAAAGAAGTTCTTTATCTCTAGGGAAGTACAAGAAGCTATCTCCTATGTACTATGGACTGTACATTGTTACACGAAGAAAGTAGGAGATCTAGCCTATGAACTTCTTCTACCTCCGCATTTGAAGGTACAAAATGTAATTCATGTCAGTTTGCTTAATAAGTATCTACCCAGCTAGAGTCATGTGTTAGATGATGAGCAGTTGACTTTTCCAACTGAAGGTCAAATGGAACTCCAACCCGAAGAAATCCTAGATGTTTGGGAGAAGGCTCTCAGAAATAGAGTCCTTAGAGAATTTTTGGTCAAGTGGAAGTTCTACCCTTTAGAGGACACCAGTTGGGAAAAAGAAGAACTAGTAAAGGATTACCCCCACTTTGCGAGATGAGGGTATCGTGTGTTTTTCAAGTGGAAGAGGATGTAAGATTCCTCCCCGGCTCCTAAAGATGTGTAAGTTCTCCTTTCAGTCCCCAGTGATCATCGCCTGTTCAAAATGCAAAAAGGTATTGTTTTCCCTTGTTTTTTGGCCTAGAGAGAGAAAATAATCTAGAGAAAGGTAATAAAAATTTGAAATATCTTTGGATAAGTATTTTCTTCCAACCAATAGGAAGTGATCCCCTGAAACAAAATTTTAGTCTGAAATTTCTAACTTGCATTAGATTTGGACGGTGGGTGAACCAAGGAGACCCCTAGTTCAAAGTTCTAACCCTTATTAAAATATTTTGAATTAAAAAATGTGATATTCTTATTCCAACAAATAGGAAAATGGGATTTGAAATAAAAACGGGAAAAAATTGGACAATCTTAAAGAAAATAGTATCTTAAAGAAAGGTTCAGATGAGGTGGATATTTCATAATCATGAGTTTTTGATATGTAAAGGAGTCTTTCTGGAGGCCTTTTGACACCTCAGGGGAGTGGGAAGCAAGCTTCAAGGAGGCGACTAGAAGTCCCATCAAACCCCCATTTTTTAATCCAAAAATACTCCAAAAGCATGGGATATTTCATCTCTCATCTCTCCTCTTCCAAACTAGATCAAAAAGTAGGCATAACTAAATCTTGTCCAATTTGGCCCAAACTAAAGCTAGAAGCCTCTAGATCCCAGTATTTCCTTCATCCCTCTTCTCCTTGCCTCCCCATTGTGAAGCTTTGGTGCTTCACTAAGCCTCTCTTCTCTTGAAGGCTAATCCTCCCATGGTGGTCTTGAAGGTGCACCCTTGCTTGAAGGCAAGCTTTTCTCTCTTGAAGACCTATTCTTCTCTTGAAGACCTATTCTTCTCTTGAAGACTACCCTCTTCTCCTGGTGGACAAGCCCCTTCCTTGAGGTCTGCACATCTCCTTACAAGCCCCTTCCTTGAGGTCTGCACATCTCCTTACAAGCTCAAGAACTCACCAAGGGTACGCCTAAACAATGATGCTTATACTATCTTCTTCTCCTTTACATGCTTTGAAAGCATGAAGATGCATGATTATTTTCTCTACGTCTTGTTTTATGGATTAAGTAGGTGTTTAATCTCTTTCTTAAGCATTAGGAGTTCTTCTTTTCTCTTCCATATGTTTTTAAATCTCTCTAATCCATGGTTCTTCTCTTAAACCATGTGGAGTTGGTTTATATGCTAATCTATCATGCCTATGGTCATGATTTATGATTAATAGTCCTGTTTAGAATGAAGATAATCTTTCTTTTTGGTTATGCATCCATGAACGATGAATCTCCTTCTTCTCTTCTCTTCCACATGCATGGAAGCATGCTACTTTCATGGTTATCTCTTAAATCATGATTTCTTAGATGATTTAATGGTTAAGATGTTAACCCTAATGCTTATTACTTGGTTTAGGGTTTATAATGATGTCTAGATTATGAACATGGGCTTTATGTGGATGAGCTTTAACTAAGCTATCCCCTCTTCTAAACTTAGAATAGCCATGAAGATAGTCTCTAACCCATGCATAAGGATATTCATGTAGACTCATGGGTAGAATCATAATGATTTAAGTTAGTTTCTCAACTACGAGTATAGGTATATATTCTTATGTCCGAAAGTGAACTCATGAGTATATTTTTATGTTTATATCTATGCATGCTTATGCATAAGTAATATAATGCTAAAAGAGGATTTTTCATCATATTCTATGCATAAATATTCTAAATGCTTAAAGAAGGATTTTCATTATATTTTTCTGTATACATTCATAGTATGTGTATGCATAAATGTTTAGATGTCAAAAAGAGGAATTTTTGTTATATTTTCATAATTACATTCATGCATGTGTATGCATAATTATCTAGATGGCAAAAGAGGACATGTGAATATATTCTTATGATAAATATTCAAGGTATGCTTATGCCTAGACATTTTAAATGTTAAAAGTTGATATGTGAATATAGTCTTATGTATGTATATTCATGGTATGTATATTCATGTTAAAAGTTGATATGTGAATATAGTCTTATGTATGTATATTCATGGTATGTCTATACATGAAGATTTTTATATCAAAAGAAGAATTTTAATCATATTTTTAAATATGATTATGCATAACTACTTTTAGTATTAAAAGATAATGTTTTGTTATAATGCATATATATTTATGGTATAACGATGCCTAGGTTTAAATGGAAAAGAGAATGTTTAAGAATAGTTTCATGCGAATATTTTAATGAGATGATGCATGCATATTTATTGAAGGATAATTTAGAAAAGAAATATACATGTTTAAATTCCATTATTCATGAGTAGAATTATTTATATTTCTTTTATATCCAAAGTAGAATGAATTTTTATATTATTGTTTATCCATGGGATTAGAATTCACATTTATTTTATGAGATAAATGGAGAAATATCTATAGGAAATAAATCTAGGAGTAAATTCAAGCATATTGGTGCTAGACCATGACCACTTGAGAAAGGTGGGATAGTAAGATGCCTGCCCATCTCTTGAATCGTAAATTAAGTCGAAGACTTGTGACCATTCCCATTTCTTCAGTACAAAGAAGGGATACCCGCCTGATTTAGAGAAGTTTCCCCTAAGACCTGAAATCGTCTAGAAATAAGTTGGAAATTCGTTTTGATTTAATCACCTAAGATACAAGATTTGTGATTTTCATTGAGGAAGTCTGGATTTTGAATGAAAGGTCTTATGAAACCAATACTAGAGATGTTTTCTTGTGGAAATAGCTTTACGTGAGATGAAAATAAACTCAATGGAAAAATCCTACTTGCATAGAAACTCTGTTTTTTTGAAAAGAACTGTCTTATGCCAGAATGCTGAAGGAAGCATTTGGTTTGTTGTTTAAATTAGGTGGTGGACCTAAGGAGAGTTTACTTTGCCAGTGCGAGATGAGTTAGTGAAGAACATTTCTCGCGGCGGCAAATCTTGCCAAGGTCTTAACTAGCCTCGGTGTACGATTAAAAATGGTGCGCTCTCGGTGCAATGGGTGATGGATTGACAAAGCGACCTCTGAGTGAAGAGCTAGGACACCTAAGGAGGATCCTAGAGGGTTTTGACTAGATGGTGCCGAGCTCGTGGTTACCCGACACCCATGCGTATGTTGAGGGAGATTTCAAGGAGTTGGAGTGGTGTACCATGAAGGAGTTGGAGCGGTGTACCATGTATATATTTAAGTAAATTGGAAACTATGAAACTGGATCTCGTTGGTTGACTAGATGGTCTTCAACGAAGAGTCTCGATGACACTTGATTAGAAAAAAATGGAACTGTATTATTTTTGAGGTATGATATTTTGTAATCAATGTATTGGTGTGATTATGGGTGTGTGAGTAACTGAATATTCCACCAAGTACAGTGGTTGGGCGGTCTCCTAACCCATGGGATTGGATGGGGTTAGATGGGAATGGTGGAAGTTTTATAAATTAAATAATAAAGGTTAATTTGGGTAAGAGTTCATTTAGGATGTGATCAGTAGCTTAGAAACCTAAACAATCTACTTTAAGAGATCAGATTGACAGCTGTGCCTCTCTTGAGGGGAAAAAAGTGTTGGTTTCTATGAATGAAGTGTAAAGATTATTCCTCCTTCAAGTCGGTCATCCCGAGTGAAGGATAGCCTAGGCTCTTGACCCCGTTAGATAAATTCTCGTTAGAAGATTTTCGCGGAGGAATCGCCTATGCTTTCTGGGCCAGGAAAGTTTTTTTTGGGTTTGGTTTTTAAAGAGTCGCTAGACTAGTCCCTTGCCCCAGACATTCGTGGGTGAGGCCCCAAGTGGGAAGCTCTGTCCTAAGTGTGAGGTTTCTACTTCTTGCTAGCACTTCAGAGTTCGCAGGGGTCTCATAGTTGGTATCAGAGCTTTGTTGAAAGCTTCAGAGCACCAGATATTGAGCTTAAAGGAATAAGTTTTGTTTTCTCAGGATGTATGTCGTGGATCTATAGTAGAAGGATTACTTTGTTTGAAGGAATTATTTTTGAATTTCTTAATTCTCAAAATCTTGAAATGAAGTCGAATAGAAAATTTAACAATGTATCGTTTTGGTAAAATCATGAGCCGTGCACATTGTGGTAGACAGCCAAATCCTCATGTGGATGAGGATGAGCTTGACCCTAACATTCGTAAAGCTCCACACAGATCTCAGCTAGGTCCCTTCAAGGGTGAAGGGGAACACTTAGGTGAGGCGGTAGAAAAGTGGATCGAACCTATGGAGGAGTACTTCGATGTCACAAGTTACAACGATAAAAGTAAGGTGGCTCTTTCCAAGTAGGAACCATTGCAAGTCAAACCGCTTAGATCACAACACCCGGCCATACGTGGGATGATCTCAAGACCTAACTCAGAAAGAGATTTTATCCTCCAGGCTTCTTGGAAACAAAGATGATGAGTTTCTTGAGCTAACCCAGGGGAGCCGAACTCACCAGGCATTCGCTCGCCTCCTCAAATACTCGCCACCACTGGATAAAGAACATGGCCAGGTTCATTCAGGGAATGAACGAACCCTTGGATACCTTAGTGAAGAATGCTAAGCCAGTTTCTATGGCGGAAGCAGTAGTGCAGATGGCAAAGGATTTCGCCAAGGCCTTTGTTTTGTTAAGGTCCCCGCGAAGCCAGCACCCTCGTCTTTCAAAAGATTCCAAACCTTGGGAAGTGCTTTCAACTTTTCGCCTCCTAAGAGACAGCAAGGTCCTAATCAAACCCATGATACACAAAGTTTCAAAATGGAAGGAAGGCCTTTTCCTCGGAACACATTCTCTAGAACTCTGGCTCTTTCCATGATGCAGAAGGAAGAGCTTAGAAGTGACAAAAGAGATGTTTTGGTTGTCAAGGTTTTGGGCACCAACTCAAGGACTACCCAACTCCTTCTATGTCAGTGGGCCAAGGAAGCCAAGGTCTTAGAGTGTCGAGACTGAACCCTTCGTATCAATCTAATCAAGGTCCCTCTCACCAAAGTAAGGGCAACCCTAGAAGAATGCTAGCTCAGTGCCTCCAGCCTCACTGTAGAGTAGTCTCAGGTCCCCCTTCGAGAATTGGGGAAGCCAGAGAGAGAGAGTTCCACCCCAGACAGCAGCAACTAGAGCCACCACAATAGCTGATGTAGTGGAGGAAGAAAGAGGACGGATTCATGCTGCCATTGAACAAGAATGGCAAAATCGTCAGTTCTCGATCATGCATACTCTAGCAGAGTACAAGGGTAAGCACTTTAAGCTTTTGATTGATTTAGGCAATACGCATTTGTTTATTTTCCCAGCATGCTTACGCAAGTTAGTCCTAGATCAAAAAGTAGGGAAACCTATGCAAGTAGAATTAGCGAGTGGGAAGATTCTATGCAAGTAGAATTAGCCAATGGGAAGATTCTTTTCACACGCCATGAGATAGACCGTATTCAATTTAGTCTAGATGGGAATGTAACAGACTACCAGTTTAGAGTCTTACATTTGGGAATTTATGATGGAATCCTTGGAATGGATTGGCTCCATAAGAATCACGCTGACATTCACTATCACAAGGGAACCATCTCTTTCCTCGACCTTCACGGGAATCAAGTTCAAGGAAGTGGAATTCCTGGATCCCCAATTCTGCAATTAGTCAAAGCTTCTAAGTTGCTGAAAGGACTCAGAAAGAAGCAAGTCGTCTATGTCGGTAAAATGAATCTAGTAGGCAAAGAATCCGATGCTAAGGAGCCATAGTGGTTAAGTGAGTATGCTGATGTATTCCTAGAAGAGCTGACTGAGATGCCTCTGACTCGTGAAGTATATCATGAGATAGAGCTGACCCCCGCGGAGCTCAACTGATAGCTAGCATGCATACAAGATGCCAGTCCTAGAAGCCATAGAACTTAAGAAAAATTTAAGGCAGTTGTTAGAGCAAGAATTTGTAAGACGCAGTGTTTCACCTTGGGGTGCGCCCGTTCTCTTTTAGAAAAAGAAAGATGGAACGTTAAGACTTTGTATTGATTACAGAGGATAAAATCAGTTGACAATCAAGAATAAGTATCCTATCCCTTTTAAAGCTCTATATGAACAAGATTGCCTCACACCATTAACTTGGTCTGACCCATTGATCAGGGTTGAGATGTCCATGCACATGCTAGATGATATGGAGTAGCAGATGCAGTCAATTTGTAAGGATATTCAGGCAGTCCAAGATAGACAGAAGAGTATACTAATAAGAAGAGAACGAATAGAGTGTTTGAAGAATCAGATATGATCTTCATTCGAGTATGAACCAAAAGAAGTTCTTTATCTCTAGGGAAGTTCAAGAAGCTCTCTCCTAGATATTGTGGACCGTACGTTGTTACAAAGAAAGTAGGAGATCTAGCCCATGATCTTCTTCTACCTCCGCATATCTGAAGGTACATAATGTGTTTCATGTCAATTTGCTTAAGAAGTATGTACTTAGCTAGAGTCATTTAGCTAGAGTCATGTGTTAGATGATGAGCAGTTGGCTTTTCCAACTCAAGGTCAAATGGAACTCCAACTTGAAGAAATCCTAGATGTTCGGGAGAAGGCTCTCAGGAACAGAGTCCTTAGAGAATTTTTGGTCAAGTGGAAGTTCTACCCTTAGAGGACGTCACTTGGGAAAAAGAAGATGAACTGGTAAAGGATTACCCCCACTTTGTGAGATGAGGGCATTTGTGTTTCTCAAGTGGGAGAGGATCTAAGATTTCTCCCTAGCTCCTAAAGATGTGTAAGTTTTCCTTTCAGTCCCCAGTGATCATCCCCTTTTCAGGATGCATTGAAAATTTTCAATTTTTTCCCAAAAGTGTGTTTTCCCTCTCAAACTTTCCCCCAACATACTCTAGGTTTTGAAAGCTCATTTTGAACCTCTTTCTTCCTCTTCTAAGCTCTCCATTGCTACAAAAACTCCATACCTCTCAAGCTCTCCCTCCTTGTCAAGCTCCCTCAGTCTCAAGCTCCCTCTCCCTCTTTCTTCCTTTTCTAAGCTCTCCATTGTTGCAGAAACTCCATCCCTCTCAAGCTCTCCCTCCTTCTCAAGCTCCCTCCCTCTCAATCTCCCTCTCTCTCTCTCTCTCTCTCTCACTCCCTCCCATTGCTGCAGAAACTCTATCCCTCTTCAGTCTACCCTAGGTTTTTCTTTTGTTTATTTGATAAATTAATGATGATTTCTAATCGTAAGGAAAAAAATTATGAAAATTTATTCTTTCCTGGTCACAATAGAGTTATAAATTAATGATGATTTCTAATCGTAAGGAAAAAAATTATGAAAATTTATTCTTTCCTGGTCACAATAGAGTTATAAATAGTTCTATTTGAGAATGATGGATTTTTATAAAGATAACCCTTTTTTCTAATAATCCATTTGTGAATAGTCATACATCATTTTATTGATTTATTCACATAGAAATATCTTCAAATATTATTTTCTCCATTCTGATCCTTAACATTAATATACCATAATTTTCTACATGAAATTATGGTGAAACCATCTCTTTTAACATCGAAATTAATTTACGCATTTTCTAATTAAAGTACGATGAAAATTTCTCTTTTAAATAAATAAAAATACCCATATTTGAAATATGCCAAAAATTCCTCTTAATATTTAAAATATTTGTATCTAGAATATCGTGGAAATTCCTCTTTTTGCAACTAAATGTTTGTGCATGTGCATATATAAAAATAAATATAACAAAAAATCCTCTTTTCTTTTTTTTAAATAATTATGCATAAATACTATAAAAGTATTTTCTATAAATATGAAAAAAAATCATTCTTTTAGCATAAACATATCTATGCCTAGAATATGATGGGAATTCCTCTTTTTGCTTTATTCAATTTATGCATAAAAATAAGATTTATCTTTTTTCTAAAAAATTTTGGCATAGCTTGGCTGCAACTTTTGAGAATGTTCAATTTTCTAACTTTAAATGAATATCCATAATTGAAATATGATAAGAACTCCTCTTTTAAACTAAAATTTATTTATGCATACATAACATATTTATAATCATAATTACGATTAAATCTCTTGATTATTCTTAAATATCCATTCCTCATTTCCAAAAATGCTAACATAACCCTCTTTCAACTTAAAATGAATTAATATGATTTTTCTTAATCATAAATAAGCTTAAAGAAATTAATCATCATTTTTAACTAGATTAAAATCATAAAAATACCTAATCTTTTTGTCTAGCTTGTCAAGCCTAGAGTTTTGTTTAAGATAATGAGTTTATCATTAAGAACCATCCTTCTAAAACAAGGATCTAACCATAAAGATGATTAATCTTTCCAAAAAGAGAGATTTACTAATAAAAATACTATAATTAAGCATGAAGATTAGTAATAAACCATTTAAACATTATGAATCATTAGAAAGCTTCATTTCAAGAAAAAACCATTTAATTGAAAGTTTCCCAAGCATTGGAAGGAGAAAACCATTGAGAAAGATAGAAAAACCATAGGATTAAGGCTTACCTTTGATTTTGGCTTGATTCTTTAAAGAAAGAAGTGAAGCCCACAAAGCAAGATTGGCTTACCTTTGATTTTGGCTTGATTCTTTAAGGCTTACCTTTGATTTTGGCTTGATTCTTTAACGAAAGAAGTGAAGCCCACAAAGCAAGATTGGCCACCAAGTTGGGGAGGGTAATCTCCAAGAGAGGATGGAGAATTGTGAATAATAGAATTACACTAAAATGAAGATAATATTGGCATATGTAATTACTCAAAGATGAAAATACAAAGGAATGAGGGTCTATTTAGGTGAGGGAGGCCACTATAACCAAGTCCACCAACTGGGATCTAGAGGCTTCCAGCTTCAGTTTGATCCATTTTGGACCAGTTTGGCTCACTTTTGGATCCAGTTTGAAGGAGGAAAGAGGAGAGATAAAATATCCCAATTTTCTTGAATTAAAAATGCAAGGTGATGATTAAAAAAATGATTCTACTTCATGAGCCCTCTCCCTCCTTTACTGAGGTGTCAGAAATTGATTTTTTAAACTAATAAACCTTAATTTTTAACTAATAAACCTAGTACTTGGTCAACTCTTTATCTTATGTAAGCATTTACTCATTTTTGGGATATTTTCTTTTATTGTTTGCATTTTTGTCATCCCAACACTTGGATTAATCCTATTGGCTCTTAAGAACCTTATTTGGACCTTAGTCAAAAATTTCTTAAAATGTGGACCCTTAGGCTAAGGTCTTTAATACACATATTCAATTAATTTCTAATGCACATTGGAAAAATATTTTTGATTTTTTGTTTCACGGGTAATTCATCTTAGATATTAGGGAAAAATTTGTATCCAAAAATATCTCAATTTTGTATTATCTCTCTCTAGAATATTTTCTCTGTCTAGGCTAAAAACAAGGGAAAACAATGTTTTCTTGCATTCTGAAATAGGGGATGATTACAGGGGACTGATATGAGAGCTTATACATCTTTTAGGACTGAAGAGGAAAATAGATCCTCTCCTACTTGAAACACGTGATATGTCCTCATCTCACAAAGTGGGAGTAATCCTTTACCGCTCTTCTTCTTTCTCCCAAGTGGCGTCCTCTAAAGGGTAGAACTTCCACTTGACCAAAAAGTATCTGAGGAATCTGTTTCTAAGAACCATCTCCTGAACATCATGGATTTCTTCAGATTGGAGTACGATTTGGCCTTGAGTCAAAGAAGTCAATTGTTCATCATCCACTAGCACATGACTCGGGCTGGTGGGTACATACTTTCTAAGTAGACTGACATGGAATACATTATGTAATTTGAGATGAGGAGGCAGAATAAGTTCATAAGCTAGATCTCCTATTTTCTTAGTGATGGCATATGGCCCACAGTATCTTGGAGACATCTTTTTGTACTTACGTAGAGATAAAGAACTTCTCTTGGGTCGTACACAAATGAAGACCATATCTGCTTCTTCAAACACTCTCTCCGATCTCTTCTTATCAGCATACTGCTTTTGTCTATCCTGAGCAGCCTTGATGTCCTTGAGGATTGCTTGCATTTGCTGCTCCATATCATCAAGCATCTTTCTGGACATCTCGACCACCTTGATCAATGGGGACTAGTGTGAGGTAATCTTGTCCGTATAGAGCTTTGAATGGGCTCATCCTGATACTACGGTGATAAGAGGCATTGTAAGCAAACTCCACTAGATGTAAGTAGCTTAACCACTTCTTGGACTCTCTGCCACACAGCATGACCGAAGAATATCTTCAATTACTTGGTTTACTCTTTCAGTCTGACCATCTGTCTCTGGATGATAAGTTGTACTGAGATCTAAGGAAGTTCCTATTGCTTTGAAGAATGCAATCCAGAACCTTGATGTGAACTTAGAATCTTTGTTGTGCTCACTATTCTTCTGGGTAAGCCATGCAGCTTGAAAATCTCCTTGAGGAAGACTCTGGCAACATCCACTGCAGAGTAGGTTTCTTTTGCTAGAATAAGATGGGCAACCTTGGTTAATCTATCAACTACAACTACCACAAAAATGGAGTTGTAACCTGATTGCACTAATGGTAATCCAGTAACAAAATCCATACTAATACATTTCCACTTCATCTGTGGAATGTCCAAGGGATGCATCTTACCTGGCATTTTAACCCTTTGCCTTGACTCTTTGACATGTTAAACATTGACGTACATGATTGAGTACATCCCTTTTGACTCCTGGCCAGAATAAGTTCTTCTTTACAGACATGTAGGTCTTTATAAACCCTGGATGTCCAGCTATCGGCTATCATGTGCTTCCCTCAGAGTTTTTCCCTTTGTTTCCTCATCATTAGGAATGCATAGCCGATTGTTGTAATACATGCATCCTTCGTCCAATTTGTACCTAAGAACTCGACTCATTTCCTGAGGAGTCTTGCTTTCTTGCATCAGTAGGGTAGCAATAGGGGCAAAGAATCTGTCCTCCTGCATGATTTTCTCTCTTGCTTCACTGATCAATGGATTTGACACCAATGTTAATGCAAGCAAGAAGGCTTTCCTGCTGAGCACATCGGCTACCACATTTTCTTTCCCTGGCTGATACTTTATCTCAAAGTCAAATTCTTGCAGGGTTTACATCCATCTTCTTTAACGCATGTTGAGATCCCTTTGGGTGAAGATCCACTTCAGACTTTGATGATTTGTCATCAAGGTGAATCTTTGTCCCAAGAGATAATGTCTCCATGACTTCAGAGCATAAACCATTGAGAGTAACTCAAGTAATGGACAGCATAATTTCTCTCATGCGTTTTGAGCTTTCTAGATTCATAGGCTACTGCCATGACCTTCCTGCATAAGAGCACCTCCTAGGGCAAAACCATTGGCATCTGTAACTACCTCAAAGGGTTTAGAAAAATCTAGCAATTTAAGGATAGGGTTGGTTACTAAAGCTATCTTCAGCTTATCAAAAGCACTCTGACACATAGCAGTCCACTAAAATAGGGTGCTCTTCTTGAGAGGTTAGTTAAAGGGGATGCTATCTGAGCATACCTAGGTATAAAGATTCTATACCATCCAGTTACTCCCAAGAATCCTCTGACTTTTTTTGCTATTTTGGGCTCCGACCACTCCACAACTACTTTGTTAGTAGGGTGAGGAGAAATCCTGTCTTTAGATAATACTATGAATCCCAAGTATTCTACATGGTTAGCAGAGAAAGTGCACTTTCTCTTCTTTGCAAAGAGTTGGTGCTTTAGGATCTCCAGGACCTTACGCACATGATCTTCATGATCTGCTGCATTCTTAGAGTATACCAGGAGGTCATCAAAGAAGACAAGAACAAATTCATCCAAGTATTCTCGGAGAATGTCCTGCATGAGGGAATTAAATGTCGTTGGGGCATTAGTTAATCCGAACGGCATGACTGTGAATTCATAATGCCCATAGCGAGTATTGAAAACTGACTTTGGGATAGCTTGTTCCTTGATTCTGATCTGGTAATACTCGGATTTGAGATCTATCTTTGTGAACATTTGGGTTCCACTTAACCGATCCAAAAGTTCGTCGATCCTAGGGGATAGGATACTTATTTTTGATTGTTAATTGATTTAATCCTCTGTGATCAATAGAGAGTCTTAACGTTCTATCTTTCTTTTTCTGAAAGAGAACAGGTGCACCCTAAGGTGAAACACTGGTCTTACAAATCCTTGCTCTAGCAGTTGTCTTAACTGCTCCTTAAGTTCTATGGCTTCAGGAAGTGGCATTTTGTATACACGCTGGGCTACTGGTGGCTAAGCTCTGGGGGGTTAGCTCTATCTCATGATCTACTTCACGAGTCGGAGGCATCTCAGTCAGCACTTTTGGGAATACATCAGTGTACTCACTTAGTCATTGTGGTTTCGTAGCCTTACATTTTCTGTCTACTAGATTCGTTTTAATGACATAGATAGTTTGCCTCTTTCTGAGTCCCTTCAACAATTTAGAAGCTTTGACTAATTGCAACACTCGAGATCCGAAAATTCCACTTCCTTGGACTCGATTCCTATGCAGGTCGAGGAAAGAAATGGTTCCATTGTGACAGTGAATGTCAACCTGATTCTTATGGAGCCAATCCATTCCAAGGATTCCGTTATATATTCCTAAGGGTAAGACTTTCAATTGGTAGTTTGTTATGTTCCCATCTAGATTAAACTGAATACGGTCTGTCTCAACGTGTGAAAAGAATCTTTCCACTGGTGGCCAATTTCACTTGCATAGGTTTCCTTGATTTTTGATTTAGGACTAACTTACGCATACATCCTAGGAAAATAAAAGAATGTGTACTGCGCTTGAATCAATCAAAAGCTTGAAATGCTTACCCTTGTACTCTGCTGGAGTCTAGAGGACGACAGAGAACTGACGATTCTGCCCTTGATGTTCAATGGCGGCATAAATCTGTCCTCTTTCTTCCTTCACTTCCTCAGCTATTGTGGTGTCTCTAGCTGTTGCAGTCTGAGGTGGAACTCTGTCTCTCTTTGGTTTCCCCAATTTTGGAAAGGAGTTCTGAGACTACTTTGCATTGAGGATGTAGGGGCTAAGCTGGAACTCTTCTGGGGCTGCCTTGATTTTGGCGAGGGGGGACCCTGATTGAACTGATACAAAGGAGTCGGTCTCTAAGTTTTGGGACCTTGGCTTCCTTGGCCCATTGACATAGAAGGAGTTGGGCAATCCTTGAGCTGGTGCCCAAAACTTTGACAACTGAAAACCTATTTTCACTTTGAAGCTCTTCCTTCTACATTCTGGAAAGAGCCGGAGTTCTTGAAAAAGAGCTTTAAGGAAAAGGCCTTCCTTCCATTTTGAAGCTTCGCGGCTCCTGGTTCTGATTAGGACCTTGGTGTCTTTTTGGAGGCGGAAGGTTGGAAGTACTTCCCAATGTTTGGAACCTTTTGAAGGACGAGGGAGCTACTTTAGTGGGACCTTAACAACAAGGCCTTGGCGAAGTCCTTTGCCATCTGTACTGCTTCGGCCATGGAAAGTGGCTTGGCATTCTTTACCAGGGTATCCAAAGGTTCGTTCATTCTCCAAATGAACTTGGCCATCAATTGTTCTTCATCCAGCGGTGGCGAGTATTTGAGGAGGAGAGCGAACGCTTGGTGATACTCTTCAATAGTTGTGCTCCCCGGGTTAACTCCAAGAACTCATTCATCTTAGTTTCTAAGAGAAGCTGGGGAGGATAGAATCTCTTCCTTAGGTATGTCTTGAGATCATTCCATGTCTGGGTGTTATGAACTTTTGGTTTGTCTCACAGTGGTTTCTCCATGCTACTCTGGCTGTTTCTACTATCTTCAGCCTTCCAAGAGCACTTTACTTTTCTCATTGTATCCAGTGACATCGAAGTATTCTTCCATTTCTTCGATCCACTTTTCTACAGCCTCACCCAAGTTTTCCCCTTCACCCTTGAAGGGACCTAGCTGAGATATGTGAAGGGATTTGTGAACATCAAGGTCAAGCTCTTCCTCATCTGTGAGAGGATCTGGTGTACGTCTCATGATTCTGCCAAAATGATGCATCGTTAAATTTCTATTTGATTTCCTCATCAAGATCCTAAGACTTAATAAGTTCGAAAGTTCGAAAATAATTACTTTAAACAAGATAATTGATCTTATTAAAGATCTACGATGACGACATACGTCTAAGAAAATAGATCTTATTTCTTTAAACTTGATATCTAATAGTCAAATCACTTAGATAACTGAAATTTTTTCACAAAACATTCTTTATTTACATAAGGTTTGCAATATATACATAGAGCAACATGGCTTTAGAGAAAATCAAAACCTCCATGGTATAAGCATGAGATGGCGATACTGGGCTACTAACACGCCGTGATACAATTGTTCTCTTACCGCTAAAGGTGCTACAATCTTACTTCTCGGGATAAAACATATAAGAAGTCTATAAATATGATAAGAAAGCCTAAAATCTCGAGGTGTGGGGTGATACAAGATAACATCGTGAACCACCTTTAGCCTTAACAGGACCATGGCTAAAGAGATATTCTTCCTCAGCATCAGGTGCTGGTTGCAAGAGGCATGGACATATTACCTTGTGTGCCACTTATGTTGTCGTCGCTCAGCCGAGTCCGAAAAATATAATTTCTTGAAATAATTTGTGAGTCTTGCTGTGCTCGTTCAAGTCGTAGTGGAGGAGAGGATATGCTCAAAAGCGAATGCAGTCATATCCTGAGATTGAGTAAGATCGAGAATACCAGATAAACACGGAATGTCCATCTATAAAATCAAATTCATCGATTAAAAGTCTTCATTAATGAAGCTTAATCTGAATGAGAATACAACATGAAAATGCATCTTTCTAAGTTTTTATTATAAATTTCTCATAAAATTTTGTTTTTCCTTCTTAAGCTTTCAACAAAGCTCTCTGATACCAGTTGTGAGACCCCTACCCTCTTCGCACGGCCTTCTTCGAGGCCACGGGCATGGGCAGCAAAAGTAGCAGCCTCACGCATGGGGTAGGGTTTCCCACTCGAGGCCTCGTCCCACGAATGTCTTGAGAAGAGACTAATCTGACGGTTCCTTCGAAAACTGAAACCAGAAAAACTTCCCTCGCCCAGAAAGCACGGGCGATTCCGCCAAAAAAAATCATCTAACGAAAAATTTATCTAACGAGTCAAGGCCTTAACTAGCTTTTCTATTCCAACCAAACCCGTAGGTCACATGGCCAGATCAAGGAAGGGACTTGCACTTGGTTCATAGAAATCACCACTTTTTCCCTTAAGCGAGGCACAATCGCTGATTCTTTCCCATAGAACAAGAATCTTCCTAGGACTTATTCTAATTAATGTAGCTTGAACGTATCTAATTGTATGGTAGGAATCCACTAATCCAGCCTAACCCCAACCGGCCCATGGGTTAGCCAACCGCCCAATCACTGTATTGGTGTGGGATCCCTTTATATAAAAATTTGGTTGAGTTTTGTCCCGGGTACCAGGGAAAAGAGTTCCCAAGCGCCTAGCCGCCGGCACTCATGCAAAATACAATTTAGACACACCACTTATGCACCCAATATGAAATTACCTTTTACAGATTCAATTGTTTAAAGTAGAATTGAAAAATAAAACCATAGTATTTCTATCATAATCCTTCAAAATATCTAGTCCATTGTTTTACAATCAAAATATCATCTCGACTCTCTGTTGAAGACCAGCTAGTCAACAAACGAGATCCAAATTCAAGTTCCAGTTCACATAGAAAATTCCTTATCAGTCCATCCATATCTTCCTCGACATACGCATGGGTGTCCTAGCAAACCACGAGCCCGTGCATCCCCTAGTCAAAACCCTCTAGGATCCTCCTTAGGTATCCTAGCACTTCACTCAGGGACCGCTTCGTTGGCCCTCGCCCACCATCGTACACTGGAAGCGCACCATTTTAACCACATACCGAGGCTGGTCCAAGGCCTTGGCAGGCTTTTTAGCTATTGCAATGTAACTCTCCTTAGTTTAAAACCAGAAGCCAAATGCTTCCTCCAGTATTCTGGCGTAAGACAATCCTTTTCAAAAAACAGAGTTTCTATGCAAGTAAGAATATCCATTGAGTTTGATTCCACAAGACCTTTTTTCTCAAAATCCAGACTTTCTTAATGAAAATCACGAATCTTGTATCTTGGTAATCCACCCATCAGTTAACAACGATTTTGGGTCTTAAAGGAAAACTTCTCTAAATCAGCCTGGTAGTCCATTCTTCGTACTCAAGAAATGGGAATGGTCACAAGGTTTTGCTTAATTTTTGATTCGAGAGATGGGCAAGCATCTTACTGGCCCACCATTCTCATGTGGTCGTGGTCTAACCATAAATTACTCGGATTTAATCCTAGCTTTGATTCCTAAGGAGTTTTCTTCTATTTATCTAATAAATTAACGATGATTTTCAATCGTAAGGAAAAAAATTATGAAAACTTATTATTTCCTTGTCACAATAGAATTTTAAATAGTTCTATTATAGAATGATGGAATTTTATAAAGATAACTCTTTTTCTAATAAACCATTTGTGAATATGCATACATCGTTTCATTGATTTATTCACATAGAAATATCTTAAAATATTCTTTTTTCCATTTTGATCCTCAACATTAATATACCATAATTTTCTACATGAAATTATGGTGAAACCTTCTCTTTCAACACCGAAATTAATTTATGCATTTTCTAATTAAAGTGCCATGAAAATTTCTCTTTTAAATAAATAAAAATACCCATATTTAAAATATGCCAAAAATTCTTTTTTTAATATTTAAAATATTTGTATCTAGAATATCATGGGAATTCCTCTTTTTGCAACTAAATTTTTATGCATGTAAATATATAAAAATAAATATAACAAAAATTCCTCTGTTCTATATTTAAACAATTAGGCATAAATACTATAAAAATATTTTCCATAAATATGAAAAAAATCATTCTTTTAGCATACAAATATCTATGCCTAGAATATGATGGGAATTCCTCTTTTTGCTTTATTCAATTTATGCATAAAAATAAGATTTATCTTTTTTCTGGAAAATTTTACCATAGCTTCGCTCTACAACTTCTGAGAATGTTCAATTTCTAACTTTAAATGAATATTTATAATTGAAATATGATAAGAACTCCTCTTTTAAACTAAAGTTTATTTATGCATACATAACATAATTTTAATCATAATTGTATTACAATTAAATCTCTTGATTATTCTTAAATATCCATTCCTCATTTCCAAAAATATTAGCATAATCCTCTTTCAACTTAAAATGAATTAATATGATTTTTCTTAGTCATAAACAAGCGTAAAGAAATTAATCATCATTTTTAACTAGATTAAAATCATAAAAATACCTAATCTTTTTGCCTAGCTTGTCAAGCCTAGAGTTTTGTTTAAGATAATGAGTTTATCATTAAGAACCATCCTTCTAACAAGGATCTAACCATAAAGATGATTAATCTTTCCAAAAAAAGAGATTTACTAATAAAAATATTATAATTAAGCATAAAGATTAGTATTAAACCATTTAGACATTATGAATCATTAGAAAGCTTGATTTCAAGGAAAAACCATTTAATTGAAAGCTTCCCAAGCATTAGAGGGGTTGGGAAGGAGATAACCATTGAGAAAGATAGAAAAACCATTGGATTAAGGCTTACCTTTGATTTTGGCTTGATTGTTTAAAGAAAGAAGTGAAGCCCGCAAAGCAATATTGGCCACCAAGTTGGGGAGGGTAATCTCGAAGAGAGGATGGAGAATTGTGAAGCTCCAAAGCTTCCAAAAGTAGAGGCAAAATAGAGGGATAATAGAATTACACTAAAATGAAGATAATACTGGCATGTAATTACTCAAAGATAAAAATACAAAGGAATGAGGGTCTATTTATAGGTAAGGGAGGCCACTAACCAAGTCCAACTAGGATCTAGAGGCTTCCAGCTTCAGTTTGATCCATTTTGGACAAGTTTTGGACCAATTTGGCTCACTTTTTGATCCAGTTTGAAGGAGGAGAGATAAAATATCCCAAATTTCTTGAATTAAAAATGCAAGCTGATGATGAAAAAAAGGAGCCTACTTCATGAGCCCTCTCCCTCCTTACTGTTGAGGTGTCAAAATTTGATTTTTTTACTAATAAACCTTAATTTTTTACTAATAAACCCAGTATTTGGTCAACTCTTCATCTTATGTAAGCATTTACTCATTTTTGAGGTATTTTCTTTTATTCTTTGCATTTTTGTCATCCCAACACTTGGATTAATCCTATTGGCCCTTTAGAACCTTATTTGGACCTTAGTAAAAAATTTCTTAAAATGTGGACCCTTAGGCTAAGGTCTTTAATACACATATTCAATTAATTTCTAGTGCACATTGGAAAATTCTTTTCGAACTTATATTTCAAGGGAATTCATCTTAGATATTAGGAGAAACTTTGTATCCAAAAATATCTCAATTTTGTATTACCTCTCTCTAGAACATTTTCTCTCTCTAGGCCAAAAACAAGGAAAAACAATGTTTTCTTGCAATCTGAAATAGGGGATGATTACAAGGGACTGAGATGAGAGCCTATACATCTTTTAGGGATGAGGAGGAACCTTACAAGCTCACTCTGAATTAGCTTCACATCATTGTCCTCAAGCCCACGCAAGCATCTAAATATAGACATAGTTGGCTATTGTCCAGATGGTGCTTCACGATGCTTCTGAAGGATAGTGATCTAGCCCTCATAAATTTTTGCATTATGAAGAACCATATGTGCATTGCTTGTGGCAAAGGTTCGATTATTGAATGTAATCTTTTCCACACTCAAAAAATCTTAAATGACATAGACAACAAATTAACTTAGTATGTAAACTACTTGAGATCTACACAAGATGAATAAAATAAAAGCCAAAGAGGATACTTACATCCCATAGTTTTTGACTTTCATGTCCAAGAGACACACTGGTCTTTGGCTTGATGATTGGCTTTGAGTAAGCTAACCATTGACCTCATGCATGCTTTAAAATCCTCATCAGGGGTATGGTTGGCTTTTCATCATTGTTTGTGTCTCAATGTTTTCCATCCTTCTCACTGAAACTTCTTTTGGAGCATTCACAACTATCCTGGCTTTTCTCCTTTCATTGAACTTCTTGTCATTGCATATTTGGGACTTGGGTTATGCAAGAAAGCTTGTGCTACCATAATCGAGAATTTAATAATGATATTGCTGCAATCTATCTGCATATATCTCTTTAGATGTTAAAGGCTCATTTTTCATTGGATCATTGGGTATCAAGTCTGCAGCATTTGAAGCAAGCTTTAAATGGCCAACAAACTTCTTCACTAGGTATTTTACATATTCATCAGATAGAGGCCTGCACTTGTATTGCAATGGTGTAAGTTTAGTCTTGGAGTCTCATTTAGCATGGAGTCTTGGGGGATCACTATTGAGTGAGGCCTATGACCATTTGGCCACAAGGGCCTCCTCAGCAGGGGGATCACTAGTGGGGGAGGTGACTATGTGGCCATAGGGCCATAGGGACTTCCAAAGCTATGAAGTCTTAGGGTCTCATCAAACAAAGAGTCTTGGGGATCACTATTGAGTGAGGCCTATGTTACTCAAAAGGCTATGGATGTTAGCAATTATTCTTACAATGTTGAAGGATCACTAGTGATTGAGGCCTTTAACCTTAGTCTTGAGGCATCACTAGAAATTGAGGCTTGGAGATCACTATGAAAAAAAGGGATGCTATGAAAAAGGCTATTGATGTTAGCAATTATTCCTCCAAATAAAGTATTCATGTAGATCACTAATGAGTGAGGCCTATGGTGGCAAGCCACGGAGTCCTGAGCACTCATCAAACTAAGAGTTTTAAGGATCACTATGGTTGCTTTGGTCATAGGGTCTCCACAAGCCATGGAGTCTTGAGCTCTCATAAAACTAAGAGTCTTGAGGATCAATATTGAGTGAGGCTTGTTGGTTTTTCTGTAGGGTCTTGTCAAGCCATAAAGCCTTGCGCTCTCATCTAGAATGAGTATTGGGGATTTTGTGATGCCTATGACCATTTGGCCATAGGAGTATTCTCAAGTCATGAAGTCTTGGGAATCCCTAGTAGTGAGTGACTCCTATGACTTAGAAGTCTCCCCCACCAAGGCATGGAGTAGTGGGGGATCACTAGTAAGTGAAGCTTATGACCGTCTTGTTTGAGACACTCTTCAAGTAGTGAGTGAGTTAGGCCTATGACCATTTTTCCATAGGGGTATCCCCAAGCCATGGAATATTGGGGGATCACTAAATGGGGGAGGCCTATGACCATTTGGGCATAAGGTCTCAGAAAGACATGAAGTCTTAGGGTCTCATTAAACAAAGAGTCTTGGGGATCACTATTGAGTGAGGCCTATGCTATTCAAAAGGCTACAGATATTAGCAATTATTGTTCCAACAATGAAATTAGTCTTGGAGGATCACTAGTAGTGAGTTAGGCCTAAGATCGTTTGGGCATAAGAGTCTCCTCAAGTGAGGAGTATTGAGATAGCACTATGACCACCTGGTCATAGGGTCTCCCAAAGCCATGAAGCCTTAGGGTCTCATCAAATAAAGAGTATTAGGGATCACTTTTGAGTGAGGCCCATGTTATTCAAAAGGCTATTGATTTCAGCGAGATTAGTATTGCAATCAATGTAGCCTTAAAGGCCTAATATGGTTTAACTCCTCAAGCCATGATCAACATTGAGTGAAGCCTATGGCCACTAAGGTCTCCTCAAGCAAGAGTATTGGAGATCACTAAGTGGGAGGTCTATGATGACCATTTGGCCATAGGGTCTCCTAAAGCCAAAAAATCTTAGGGCCTCATCAAATAAAGAGTCCTAGGGATCACTATTGAGTAAGGCCTATGTTATTCAATAGGCTATGGATGTTAGAAATTATTATTGTAATGAAAGTAGACTTGGAGGATTAGTGTGAGTGAGACCTATGACCATTTGGCCATAGGTATCTCCTCAAGCCATGGAGTATTGGGGATCATTAGTGAGTGAGGCTTATGTGATTGTTTGGCCATAGGGGTCTCCTAAAGCCATGGAGTCTTGGTGGGGAGGATCACACTTGAGTGAGGCCTATGACCATTAGGCCATAGGGACCTCCCAAGACCATGGAGTTTTGGGAATTACTAGTAGTAGTGAGTGAGGCCTATGATTGTAGTCTTGGGGGATCACTAGTGAGGTTGATGGCCGTTTGGCCGCCATAGGGTCTCAGAACCATGGAGGCTTGGAGATCACTAGTGAGTGAAGCCTATGACTATTTGGCCATAGGGTCTCCCCAAGGCATGGAGGCTTGGGGATCACTAGTGAGGGGATCACTAGTGAGTGAGGTCTATGACTTACTATAGTAGTAGTGAGTGAGGCCTATGACTGTAGTCTTGGGGGATAGTGAGGCTTATGGTCATTTGACCATAGGGTCTCCCCAAGGCATGGAGACTTGGGGATCACTACTAGTGAGTGAGGCATGGAGACTTGGGGATCACTACTAGTGAGTGAGGCCTATGCCTGCTTGGCCATAGGATATTTAGAAGCCATAGAGTCTTGGGATCTCATCAAATAAATAATCTTGGGGATCATTATTGAGTGAGACCGATTACCATTTGGCCATAGGGGTCTCCTTAAGCCATGGAGTCTTCAGATCACTATAAGGGAAAAGGATGTTTTATAAAGGCTATCGATGTTAGCAATTATTCTTCCAATGGAATCACTATTGTGTGATATCAATGGTCATTTAGCCATAGGGTCTCCCCAAGCCATGGAGTCTTGTGGGGGTCACTTAGTGAGTGAGGCCTCTTGGCCATAGGATCTCCACAATCCATAGAGTCTTGGGATTGCATCAAATAAAGAGTCTTGGGGATCATTATTGAGTGAGTCCTATGACCGTTTGTGGCCATAGGGGTCTCCTCAAGCCATGGAGTCTTGGGGATAAATATGAGGGAAGGGATATTTTTGTAAAAGGCTATGGATGCTAACAATTATTCTTACAAAGAAATTATTTCTTAAGGATCACTAGTTATTGAGGCCTATGGCCATTTGGTCATAGGGTCTCCCCAAGCCATGGAGTCTGGGGAGGATCACTATTGAGTGAGGCCCATGATTGTTTGGCCATAGGGTCCCCCAATTCATGGTGCCTTGGGGGATCACTAATGAGTGAGGCTCATGATTTTTTGGCCATAGGGTCCTTCAAGCCATGAAGTGTTGGGGATCATTATTGAGTGAGGCCTATGATTGTTTGGTTATTATAGGGGCTCCTCAAGGCATAGAGTCTGGGGGATCACTATGATGGAAAGGATATTTTGCAGAAGGCTATGGATGTTAGCAATTATTCTTCCAATGAAAGTTGTCTTGGGAATCACTATTGAGTGGGGTCTATGGCCATAGGGTATTCCCAAGACATGGAGGCTTGGGGATCGCGCCAGTGAGACTTGTTTGGCCATAGGGTCTCCACAAGCTGCCATAGAGTTTTGGCCTCACATCAAATAAAGATTCTTGGGGATCATTATTGAGTGAGGCCTATGACCGTTTGGTCATAAGGGTCTCCTCAAGCTAAAAAGTCTTAGGGATCACTATGAGGGAACGGATGTTTTGCAAAATGATATGGATGTTAACAATTTTTCTTCAAAATAAAGTAGTCTTGGGGATCACTAGTAGTGAGGGAGTCCTATGGCCATTTGGACATAGGGTCTTCCAAGCCATGGAGCCTTGGTGATCACTAATGTTGAGTGGTACCCATAAATGATTGGCAATAGGGTCCCCCAATACATGGAGTCTTGGGGATCACTAAATGACAGAGGCCCATGATTGTTTGGCCATAGGGTCCCCCAAGCCATAAAGTCTTGGGTATCACTATTGAGTGAGGCCTATTACCGTTTGACCACACGACCTCCTCAAACAAGGAGTATAGGGATCACCATAGGGAGAGGCCTATGACCACCATTTGGACATAGGATCTCCCAAAGCCATAAAGTCTTAGGGTCTCATCAAACAAAGAGTCTTGATGATCACTATTGAGTTAGGCCTATGTTATTCAAAGGGCCATACATTTGAGTTAGGCCTATGTTATTCAAAGGGCCATACTTGCTAGGAATTATTCTTGCAATGAAAGTACTTTTGGAGGATCACTAGAGTGAGTGAAGCCTTTGAACGTAGTCTTGGGGGATCACTAGTAATGAAAGTACTCTTGCAAGATCACTAGAGTGAGTGAAGCCTTTGACCGTAGTCTTGGGGGATCACTATAAAAAAAAGGGATTCTAGTAATTGAGGCTTGGGGATCACTAGTAAACTGAGGCTTAGGGGGGAAAAAAAGGGATGCTATGCAAAAGGATATGGATGTTATCACAATTATTCTTCCAATGAAAGTAGTCTTGGGGGTCACTAGTGAGTGAGTCCTATGACTGCTTGGTCATAGAGTCTCCACAAGCCTTTAGTCTTGGGATCTCATCAAACTAAGTGTATTGGGGATAACTATTGAATGGGGCTTATGACCATTTGGAAAAAGGGCCTCCCAAAGCCATGAAGCCTTAGGGTCTCATCCAACACAGAGTATTAGGCATTTTAGGACATGTTATTCAAAAGGCTATGGATGCTAGAAATTATTCTTGAAATGAATGTAGTTTTTGAGGATCACTAGTGAGTGATGCCTAAGGACAATTGTATTATAGGTATCTCCTTAAGCCATGATCACTATTGAGTGATGAAGCCTATGACCGTTTAGCCACAAGGGTCTCCTCAAGCAAGAACTATTGGAGGATTAATAAGTGGGAGGCCTATGTTCGTTTGGCCATAGGGTCTCCCAAAGCCATTAAGTCTTATCTAGAGAGTATCATCAAGCAAAGAGTCTTAGGGATCACTATTGAGTGAGGCCTACATTATTCAAAAGGCTACGGACGTTAGGAGTGATTCTTTTAATGAAAGTGGTCTTAGAGGATCACTAACGTGAGTGAGTCCTTTGACCATTTGGTCATAGGTATCTCCTCAAACCATGGAGTATTTTGGGGATCACTAGTGAGTGAGGCTTATGACCGTTTGACCATAGGAATCTTCTCAAGCCATGGAGTCTTGAGGATCACTAGGCCTAGCCACACGAGTCTCCCCTAAGACCATGGAGTTTTGGGTATCACTAGTGAGTGAGGCCTATGACTATCATCTTGGGGGATCACTAGTAGTGAGTGAGGCCTATAAATATAGTCTTGAGGGATCACTAGTAGTAGTGACTGAGGCTTATGGTCATTTGGCCATAGGGTCTCCCCAAGGCATGGAGGCTTGGGGTGAGTGAGGTCTACGCATGTTTGGCCATAGGATCTTCATCACAAGCCATAGAGTCTTGGGCTCTCATCAAATAAAAATTCTTGGTTAACTGAGTCCTATGACCATTTGGCCATAGGGGTCTTCTAAAGCCATGGATTCTTTGGGATCACTACTATGAGGGAAAGGATGTTTTGCAAAAGGATATGGATGTTAGTAATTATTCTTCCAATGGAATAACTATTGAGTGATATATATGGCCGTCTGGCCACCATAGGGTCTCCCCAAGAAGCCATGGAGTCTTAGGATCATGCGAGTGAGGCCTATGACTATTTGGCTAGAGGGTGTCCACAAGCCATGAAGTCTTAGGGCCTCATCAAACAAAGAGTCTCGGGGAATTATTGAGTGAGGCCTCTATGACCATTTGGCCATAGGGGTCCCCTCAAGCCATATAGTCTTGGGGGGATCACTAAGGAGGGAAGGGATATTTTTTTTAAAGGCTATGGATGCGAACAATTATTCTTCCAAAGAAAGTAGCCTTGAGGATCACTAGAGTGAGTGAGGTGTATGGCCGTTTGGTCATAGGGTCTCCCTAGGACATGGAGTCTTGGGGATGATCACTAATGAGTGAGGCCCATGTGATTTCTTGGCCATAGGGTCCCCCAATCAGTGAGGCCTATGACTGTTTCGTTATAGGGGTTTCCTCAAGCCATGGAGTCTGGGGGATCACTTTGATCAAAATGATATTTTGTTCGAGGCTATGGATGTGAATTTATTCTTCTAATGAAAGTAATCATGTGAATCACTATTGAGTGAGGTCTATGGCCATTTGGCCATATGTTCTCTCCACCAAGACATGGAGGCTTGGGGATCACTATCAAGTGAGGCCTTTGATTGTTTGGCCATAAGGGTGTCCTCAAGCTACAAAGTCTTGGTTGGGGATCAGTATACAAGAAGGGATGTTTTGCAAAAGTCTATGGATGTTAATAAGTTCTCTTTCAAATCAATAGTCTTGAGGATCATGTGAGTGATGCCTATGGCGGTTTGGTCATAGGGTCTCCCCAAGCCATGGAGTCTTGGTCAGGATCACTAATGAGTGTGAGACCCATGAGTTTTTGGCCAGAGGGTTCCCCAAGCCATGGAGTCTTGGGGAGCACAATAACTGAGGCTTATGACTGTTTGGGGAGCAGAATGATTGTTTGGCCATAGGGTCTGTAGGCCATGATGTCTTGGGGATCACTATTTGGTGAGACCTACCATTTGGCCAAAAGGATCTCCTCAAGCGAGGAGTATATGGATCACTAGTTGGCGAGGCTTATGACCATTTGGCCATAGAGTCACCCAAAGCCATAAATTCTTAGAGTCCCATGAAATAAAGAGTCTTGGGGATCACTATTGAGTGAGGCCTATGTTATTCAAAGAGACATAATTGTTAGGAATTATTCTTGCAAATGAAAGAACACTTGGAGGATCACTAGAGTGAGTGAAGCCTTCACCTGTAGTCTTGGGGGATCAGATCACTACAATTGAGGATTGGGAATCACTATAGTTGAGGCTTGGGAATCACTAGTAATTGAGTCTTGGGAAATCACTAGTAATTGAGTCTTGGGGATCACTACAATTGAGGCTTGGGAATCACTAGTAAAATTGAGGCTTGGGGATCACTATGGAAAAAAGGGATGCTATGGATGTTATCACAATTATTCTTCCAATGAAATTAGTCTTGGAGATCACTAGTGAGTGAGTCCTATGATTGCTTGGTCATAGGGTCTCTACAAGCCATGGAGTCTTGGGGATCACTAGTGAGTGAGTCTTATGACCATTTGGCCATAGGGTCCACCAAGCCATGAAGTCTTGGGGATCATTATTGAGTGAGGCCTATGAAATTGTCCATAGGGTCCACCAAGCCATGAAGTCTTGGGGATCATTATTATTGAGTGAGACCTATGAAATTGTCCATAGTAGGGGTCTCCTGAAGCTATGGAATCTTGGGCATATGGTAATAAGGTCATTTAGGAGGCCTTGCCATTTGAGCATTGTGTGGTAGAATAATAAGTGATCCTACGACCTGTCGATCGTAAGTTTATGGTTGCCATTAAGTCATTTGAATAACTTACCACAAAAATCCCTTTTGACTCGTAAGACAAATAGACATCACATCATCTTCAAAATCCATTGGCTTGTTAGCGTTTTTGTTAGACTCCAAAGGTTGGTTAGCTGCATCATCTACTACCCCAACTTTTGTGAGATTTGTAGTAGTGGATGCGCCACACAATCAGGTCTCATTCAACTCTAATGGTGAGGCAACTACCACATTATTGTTTGACTCCACTAGTTGACTAGAAAGTATATTGTGCATTGGCTTGCCACTAAATATATTATTTCGTAGCTCCAATACATGGGTGGCATTTGTATCATAATTTATTATGATCACTTCATTAAGAACTATCATGGATGTGCTAGGTAATTTATTCTTACCAAATCCATTACTAGATCATTTGAGCACATTGCTCCATTTCCATCTGTTGCTTTGGCTTCTTTAATATCGTCATCCATTACTCTGTCATCTTTATCTTTACATTGGACAAGCTATGTAGCTTAATTTCTTTGAAATCTATGAGTATTGTCACCAATACATTGGAAACTAATTCCACTTGTTGACTAGCCATAAAATTGACTACGGGTTTGATGTGTAAATCTAATAAATTGATAAGCATCTCTACCATGCTTTATTTCTCCAACTTCTTGGATCTCCACTTCACAACCTTGCTTAACAACAACTGTACATTAAGAGTAAAATCTACTTAAGCCCAAAAGTCATATAAGATAAGACCATTGAAATTTTAAACCATCTTGATTTATGCTCCTCCTTAACCATAAAGCCTTGTGGACATGAAGGCCTATGCCTGTGTAGCCATAAGATCACTTGAGTTTATGACCTTTTCACCATGTCCTCACGCCATGGAGTCTTGGGGTTTCCTTAAACCATGGGGGACTAGGAGTATTATTTAGGGACTTAGGCCTCTGTAACTATTTGGACAAATAGGGGTCTCCTCAAGCCATGGAGTCTTGTAGTCTCCTGCAATAATGGAGTCTTTTGGGTCTAGTGAGTTAGGCCTATGACCATGTAGCCATAGGGTCTCTTAAGTTTATGACATTGTCACCATGTCTTCGCACCATGGAGTCTTGGGGTTTCTTCAAACCACGGAGGATTTGGGGTCATTAGGGAAATAGGGCTATGATTTTTTAGCCATAGGGATCTCCGTAAGCCATGGAGTCTGGGATTCTTTTCCAACCATGGACTCTTCATGGTTGCATAGTACGATAGGCCTATGATCGTTTGGCCATAGGGGTCAAGCTATGAGGCATCAAGAGTTAAGCCTAACATTATTTTCTCAAAAGAGTCTCCTCAAGCCATGGAGTCTTTGGGTCACTAAGAAGTGATGACTATGATTGCTTGTCCATAGGGCTCAAACTATGGGGGGTCATTAGGAGTTAGGCCCAACATCTATTTCTCAAAGGAGTCTCATCTTTCCATGGAGTGTTAGGGCCACTAGGAAGTGAAGCCTATGGCCATTTGGCCATAGGGCTATCCTCAAGTCATGGACTCTTAATGTATCCTCATGCCATGGAGTATTTGGGATCACAAGAGATATAGGCCTATGATTATTTGGCCATAGTGGTTTCCTCAAGCCATGGGATCATTGAGTAATGCCAATGACCATGCGACCATGAAGATCACCACAGTGAGGAAGGAATGTGACTAATTGGCTCCCATTGAGGTCTCCTTAATCTATGGAGTATTGGTTTTTCCTCAAGCAATGGAGCCTTGTGGGTCACTAGGGACTTAGGCTTATGACCTCTTGGTCATAGATATTTTTTTAAGACATTAATTTTGGACATAAGGGCCAAGGAGTTTTGTGTGGCCATAGGGTCTACTTAGGCTATGGAACCTTACTCTACCATTCATTGCTTGTTGGTCAAAGTTTCTTGACATGTGAAAGAAAATTCATTCCACTTACATGAAAAATTCATTCCACTTACATGAAAAATATCAGCCTTCACTTAAAATTTAGGGTAATTTTCTTTAATGGGGTTATCTGAATGATGACTTCTTTATTTTTTAGTTTGTCTATACGTATGATATTACTTGATTTTAAGTGGACCTACATGTCACATAATTCAAATATCTTAAAATTATTTTGTTCCATGCATGTCACACCATTAAAAGTTTTGCTTATGTTTGTGTATTTGAAAGTGACCTATATGTGGTCAACATACGAACCCCACTTCAACAATGAAAACCGTTCATGTCTTTGAAAGTGTCTCATCCAATGAAAACATTTAGCACACATTAAAAAGATATCAATCATAACAAAAATACTTGTGATACTTTGGTTCTAGAATAAAATCAAAACAATATACCTCCCTTTTGTGACTGTCAATGCCCAAAATGTATTGCTTACATTATTTCCACTTTTCATAAAGGAAAGTGGATCTCACTTGATTTAGGAAATAATTGTGAGGTTGCATAGAAGACAATCAAACAAATGGATTGCTCTCCTTCAATTTGACTATAAAGTTATTCTTCACTTGCTTCTAAGCTATGGGATGATTCATATGAGTATTTGGGCCATAAAGTTCACTATGGGATGAGGCATAAGAGTGTCATTTCCATAAGGGTCCAATTAAGTCATGGAGGATTGGGCATCTCCTTAATTCATGGATTCTTTGGAATCTCTTCAATCCATGGAGTATTGGGAATCTCCTCAATCCATGGAGTTATGGAGTCTTAGGCATCCCCTCAATCGATGGAGTTTTGGGCATCTCCTCAAGTGGTGGATTCTTAGGCATGTCCTCCATCCATGGAGGACATGGAGATCACAAATGGGTGATCGTTATGAGTAATTGATCATAGGAGGTATCCTTAAGTGATGGAGTCATAGGGGTCACTATTGACTGAGGCCTATGACCATTTGGCCATGGAATCATAGGGGTCACTATGGAGTGAGGCCTATGACCATTTGGCCATAGGGTTCTCAAAAAGCCATGCAGATTGGAGGATCACTATCGTGTGAGGTCTATCACCGTTTGGCCATAGGGGTCTCCTTAAGCCATGGAATATTTGAAATTTGAAATTCCCACTCAAATTCAAATTTGAGCGGGATATTTGAATATTGATTCAAATTCAAATTACAATGATCAATTCATTTATTAAGCACAAATTTTTAAATCTGAGAGGGATTTTACAAATTTGAATTTTAAATTCAAATTCAAAATTACAGTAGTCTCTCTCTCACAGAAATATCCACACACGCACACACACATTCCATCTCTCTCTTCCTCTCTCATATACATTGGTGCTCTAGGAGGAATTTCCAAATTCAAATTTCAAGCACACATAGTGAGAACTACACAAACAGGTGCAATCTACAAGTTTTTTTACTTTTATTATAACTATTTTATTAAAGTGTTTAAATATTGATTAAGTGATTTGATTAATTTCTTTGATTAACTGTAATTAATTAGTTAGCGATAGACTAAATAAATTTTATTTACATTAATCAAATCAATTAACAAAACTCAACAAAAAAATGAACATTAATGAAAAATTAACTAACAAAAAACAAAAACAATTACCAGTGCACGAGCTATAAAAAAATTGGGAGGCTAAGAGGAGATGTCTGGTGCCTAGAACGATCTTCAGTTGGAGTTCATAGGCCACGGGGAGAAACTGCTGTCGAGGATGTGAGGCAAGTCAAGACTGAGATGGGGGAGGGGAAGGTGGGCGCCTGGAGATGGCGGGTTTGGTGAAGGAGAGGCTCAACCATAGGTTCAATGGAGGCTGGTCAATATGAAGGAAAGGAGGGGTGGGGTGGTGTAGAATGGAGTGTGTTGGTGAAGAGGTTTGTGAATGCCATGGTAGTGGGGTGTGTATCAATGGATCTTGGGGGAGCTGCCCCTCGGAGGGAGGGGCAGCTCCCCATGCTAGTGGGGTGTAACTTGTAGAGTAGGAGAGATGAGTCTTTAGTCCCCTGCTACTCTGGACTTGAGAGTGGCAGGGGACTAAAGAGAGGTCAAGGAATTAGGAAGCGTGGAGTTGAGGGTGGGAATTGGGACCCAAGGGCAGCTAGGCAGCATCATTGAGGAGCAATCATGTTAGCTGATGAGCGGTGGGTGGCTTACAAGGAGTTGGGCAAGAGATTCACGGAGGCTTACATAGAGTTGCGAGCTGAATTGGCAGTCCTGATACTTCTAAGCTAGCAGCCATGCTTTTGATTTGGGAATTGCATTGCCGCTTGGGACAATGCAAGAGCTAGGTTTTGATGGAGGAAGTGGCCTTGAAAGAGGACCTATGGAAAGGAGTGCTATCGGAGGTTAAGAGGGTTGACAGTGTGAGGAGAAAAATGAGCCCCTCAACGAGAATGAGCCCCTCCTAACGAGAATGCATGGAAAGGAGTGCTATCGGAGGTTAAGAGGGTTGACATTGTTGTGAGGAGAAAAATGAGCCCCTCCTAACGAGAATGCATAGATGTATGAAATGCATATAAGATGGTGCGTGGGGAATCCAATGTGGTGAAACAACACATGGCAACAGAATGGATAAGGCGCACTCATCTTGATCTAGCATAAGCACCACAAATTTCAACATGGTATCTAGAGCTAGGAAACTTGCAGGTTTAGACTAGGTCAAAAAGTTGTTTCTTGAGTGCATCTCATCTACCCCCAGCCAGTGGAGGCCTTCCAGTAGCTTTTGGAGGCCGTATCTTGGTGTGCTTTCAACTAGGAAGTTCAAGAGGACCTTTGGGCACTCAAATCCATACAACCAATTTGGTTTTTTACCTATCTGAGCAGCGACATTGTATCTGGTTCAAATCAGCGCGCCTGTTTTCTACAGTGCTCATGTCATAACAGCCCATTCGCCATCTGTAGCCGATTAGGGGCTATGTGAGCTTAGGGCTTTTAAAGCCCATGACCTAAGGGCTTACTCTCTTAAGTCTCAGCCCTAATGGCGGCCTAAAGCGCGCGCAAGAGCCACAAAACCAGGGATACCCTATGAGGAAGCCATGGAAGCTTCAATAAAAGCTTCAAAAGAGTGTTTTTTTAACACTTATCCTTGTTTAATTGATCTTAATCACTTAAGTGCTCTTTGTAAGTGCTTTTGTTCTAGATCCTCTGAAGTGGTGGGTATACACCATGATAAGCCTCATTGTCATCAAGCCCACTAGCTTCATCAAGTGTACAAGGTTCCAAAGTGTGCTTATAAGCACTAAAGGTGTTGCTAAACACCATTGGTGGGTATAGCCATCAGCAAAGGGGAGTCTCTTGACATTACGGAGTGCTTCTAAGCACTAAGAGTGTTCTTAAACACTAATGGTGCATCTAATCACCAATGCAATGTCATTTGACACTAAAAAATGTGCTCTTAAACACTAATAGTGTTGCTAAACACTAATGGTGATCGTAATCACCATTAGTGTTTAGCACTAATAGTATTGCTAAACATTAATGGTGATCGTAATCACCAAAGAAAGTGTTTCTTTGACACTAATGAAGCTCATCTCCATCAAAATGTGTGGTTGGGCACACACGCTAAGTGCTGAACCATAAGCTTCATCAACTTAATCTCTTTTTATGCAACATCCTTGACTTGATTAAGGGTTGTTGCACTCTTATAATCCATTCTCTTTCTACTTAAGCCAAAACATCCCAATTTTTCTAGTTTTTTTCTTCATAAATAAGCCCATTAACACTCTTGTAATCTCCCTTAAATACCCAATGTCAAAGGAAAACACCCAAATTAAGAAGTTCTCAAGAGAGGGCTTCCACACTTGGCAAGTTCTTATCAAGTATAAGATGATGTCCAAAGGTTTTTGGCCATTCATTCCGGCACACTAAGGTTATTGATCGAACTAAGGCTGAAGATATTGAAGATGATGAGAGGGCACAAGCCATCATCATGCTCCATCTTGAGATGAGGCTCTTATTCGTCATGTGGACTAGCTTCCGACTGCAAAGGAGAAATGGGATTAGCTTGACAAGCTCCATGGAGCTCGTGGTAAGAATTCCAAGATCTCACTTAAAATTGAATTTTTCAGCGCTTGGAGCTCAAAGAGGGAGATGGCATTTGAGCCTTTATCTCTCATTTGAAGGGCCTTATGGCTCAACTTGCATCAATGAATGTGAGAATGGATGAAGATGATGCAGCGGTGGCTGTTTTGTTAAAAGCAGTCAAGAAGGTGTACCCCACCTTAGTCACCACCCTGAAGAACATACCTAATCCCACCCTTGAAGGACTCATTCAATCTTGTCTTGATGAAGAAAAGAGGCTAAAGGGAGGAGCTAAATCTTCAAGTGCAACAACTTCATCGAATATCGAACAAGCTTTGTCACATCAAGTGATCAAAGTAAGGTGTGTCCATTGCAAAAAGGTGGGTCATTTGGCAAATAATTATTGGATCAAATATCCCAACAAGATGAAATGTAACAAGTGTAGGCAAACGGGACATATGACTTCTAAATGTCCTAACAAAGAGTCAGAGGCTAACTTTGTATCAGCCTCTAGCTCCACTGACCAATGTTTTAAATCTCAATGTAACAACACCTATATTCCTAGCCTTGTACACCTAATGTTATAAAGGCAACCTATGTCCAATACCACCTATTCCAATTTTTTCATAGTTGGTATTGAGGGCAGGTATTAAAAGACTAAGGTCATGTAAAAGGGTAGGACAAGGGTGTGTGTGTGAATGGACTTATGATCCACTAGCTCACCTATTTAAAGGCAAATCTAGAAGACATTTGGTAGAGTGTAAAGGCCAAGTTGTATGCATAAGCAACTTAATAAACAAGATTTGTTCTTGTATTTTTGGGTCTCTCTCCTCCACTCATCTTGATCTAGCATAAGCACCACAAATTTCAACATAGTATAGAATAATAACTTGTATTTTCTAATAGCCAGAGGGGTTTTAAAAACAGTGCATATAAGCTTCTTGATGGTGGGGCATACACATGAGGACATAAATGCAATGTTTAGTAGATTTTTAGGGAAGTTGCGAAGTAGTATGGCATTCACATTTGCACATTTACTGGATACATTCAGGCAATGTGAGAGATCATCACCAACACCTTTTTTGCTTAGACAAGTTCCAGACTTCAAAACTTTTGTTGACAAATATTTTCAATTGTGGGAAAGAAACCATTACAATTTTGATTTCCTATGCAAGGGTAAATTACAATAATGCAGTACAAAATTCACTTGAGTGGTTGCGAAAAGAAGCACGAATTGAGCTTTGGAAGAGAGACATTGAAGGAAAACCAATGCTACCAAAAACTAGTTACCCTAATGTGTTGCCTATTATGCTGATTATGTGTTGCCTATTATGCTGATTATGTGAGAAATAGCCAATATGTGGTTCATGGGTTGAGAGACTATCTAGAATTTTGGCAAAAGAGGTTATAAAAGAAGGGATAGGAAGCAACATGTACACAATACATCAAGCCAGTCATAGAATACTGGAAGAATATGGTTGATGAGCTACAAAATCTAACCAATAAGTGTGTTGGGATGTACACAAGTTTTTGGCCAAAGACTGAGGGAACCCATCATATGGAATTGATAGCAGAAGAGTTAGAAGCATTTCAAGGATTTGAGGAGGAGTGGAACAACCACTATTGTGGTCCTCATTAAGGAAGAACAAAGGATGTATATACACCACACATCGATGTGAGAAAAGGGGACTTTCTCCTTGTAAGGCCAGGGGAGCCTAAGTACCCAGTATGGCTAGGAGTTGTACGAAGTCAGATGTGGAAATGGATAGATCATCCCCTAACTCTAAAAAGGTTTTGATTAAATACTAGGCACCAAATCATAGGAAGAAAAAGTTGTGTTCACATCTACTACATTGGGCACCCACTATAAACATGCCCATGCCCTAAAAGGTCTATAAAATGGAGAGTGCCCTGGTTCATTTTATCTTGTTTTTGTTGACACTTTGTAGCACTCACTAACCACTCCTCTCTTTCTTTTTACCTTCCGACTACTCATATTAGCCATGGAAAACTCTCCCTTTGACAATTTCACTTAGTTTCTAGCACTAACTGAGTGGAAAGGAAGAGGATCTTTATTGCATCTTCAATCAAGAAGTTAATTTCTTCAACACTATCTCATGGCACGCATGCAAATTAGATCCACAGATAAGCTACATGAATGAGCACATCAAACCTTTTGTTGTGTAATTCAAAGGGATAGTCAATTACAACCTCCTCATCCACATCAACCTAGAGCCTATTTTTCCATACAGCTTTGCATGCCTAATGGAAAATCTGATAGCAAAGCATGTTAGAAAGTTCTCAACAAAGAAGATCAAAGACTTGGGCCACTTCAAGATTGGAAAGCGTTTTATTTGTTGGAAAAATACCTTAATTTTGGGCTAAATAAGACATAATATCCCCCCAAAGTAGAAATAACTCACTTATCTAAATTGGGGGGTATCTAGTGGATCTACAAGATCCTAGCCCATAGCCAATAGATCCACTCTGGTGGTGGCTAAGGAGTTGGAAGCACAGAGAGAGAGAGAGAGAGAGAGAGAGAGAGAGAGAGAGAGAGAGAGAGAGCTTGGAGTTGGTATTGATGCCAATAGGTCAATCTTTTGAAGTCCCCCCTGAGAACCCTGACAAAGGTAGTTTGAGTGATCTAGTTGGTGAGTCCTTGTTAGATGTGCAAATCAGCACATTGAGCGAAGTATTTATTTACGGGGAGGAGTTTTCATACATCCATCATGTGGGAAAATTGTTTAATGTTAGAGAAGATGAAGTACTCTCAGTTATTACAGTTGCTCAACAAATTCCCAATAGATAATCACGATGATGAGTTGTCTGTGCATACATGCTTCTCTTGCCACATTAGTAGAAGTTGTAGTGCAAACTCTTCAAGAAATGAACCACTGTGAGCAAGCAAGAGTAGTAGAGAGAGAGTTCCAAGAACTGCATCAACCAGCCATGTAACTGTAGAGCTTTCCCCTTCTTCTCCCTTCCATAGTTCTATAGGGGGAGGCTAGTTCAAGCATAGACTTAACAAAGCCCTTTGAAATTAAGGGCACATGATGTAAGTGTATTTGAAGCAAAAAAGTTTTCTCTTAATAAATAATTTTAGGTTGGGTCTTTCCTTCAACGAGTCCCCATATCCTCGCATCTCAAGGCCGTGAGTGGCTAATTAGGCGTGATTATGTGATGCTATAAAAAAATAAAGAAAACCCACACGGTGTGCAAAAGGCCAGGCCATTTGCCTACAAGTGGATGACCTTTTGTGTGCCATGGCAGGTTTTTTTTTCATCTCAAACTTTTCTTCTGGTGGGAGAAGAAAAGATCAACATAAAGCATTAGAAGAACTTCTATTTTGGGAAGAAAAGATCAACATGGTTTTACCAGGCACATGGGGCATGCTTCAACCCATATAAAGCTTTTTTGAGTTGGTAGAATGTCTTCTTGTCCCTACACATGGAACCAGAACCAGTTAAACATGGTTGAGAAATTACAAAAGAAAGATCTTGATATTACCTAGTGTTACAAACTTCAGCAAAATTTCATACAATAAACCAATGTACATAATCAAGAGTTGATTTTTTTAAGTCTTTTAAAGTGCTCCATTGCTTTCTTGCATCTTCGTCGCATTGCACCCAACAAAAGACCTACCACTACATTGGTAGCTAGGATCTCTAGTTCAGTTGCTTCAATGGCCTCACCTATACCTATAGTGTGGAGGACAATGGACAAGACCATAACACAGAATCTACCACCAAATGCATGCATTACAAAGACTTTTTCACCTAGATCACTTTGTGGTCATTGTGCTTACACACAACTTTTTGGACAAAGCCATAAGAAAGGCTAGCTCCATTTGGGGTTTAGGGGTAAAATCAAAATGGATGATAACAATGTTTGTTATTGGAATATTTGACCATATTAGATAATTTGGGGGAAATCCCATTCCCATTTGAAAAATGGGATCATGGTGAGCTTGTCCAAAATTTTGTCAAAACCCCCTCATGTGACATATCATTGGAAAGATCTTGAGGAGTAGAAGCTAGCAAGTTTAAGATATATCCAAAATTAAATTGAGTGATTGATTCCCAAAATATACTATGGATGCATCCACCCTGAAGCTTCCTCGCACCCCTCATCGGCCTACAAAAGTATAAATTGCCAAAATGGCCTCAAAAATAACACACCAATTACACACATGTGAGTTGAGTGGAGGTCACAATCATATTCTTTAGCCACTCATTAGCACCCAACCTTAGGTTGAGTGGAGGTCACACTCATATTCTTTAGCCACTCATAGCAGGACTAGAGAGCAATTTTCAATGTTTTCGACAAAAAAAAAAACAAAGCTTTGCTCTTTAATTCTTGTGTAATGGTGCATGTTTTTTTAAATCTTATTTTTATATGATACTTTAGATTATCCTAATCTTCTAAATACTATGCTCAATGTAATGTAATAATGTTTATACAAATATTAATGCCTTGATTAAATCCTAAATACCTTTAAAAACTCAAAAATAAAACAATGCATAAAAAAGAAGCTTAAATCAAAGGGAAGAAGTTGGAAACCCTATTACCCTTGAATCTTGATCTTTCAGGAATGCCCAAAAGTCTCCATGCTCCATAGCCCCCATCAACAATCACAGAAAACAACAAAAATAAAGAGGTTAGATCAAACATACTATTGGATTTGCATTCCAACTAGGCAATGAAAAAACACCAAATAATATGTATAGTTAGGGAGTCCTTCTAAGATAGGGTAGCACCTCCATGACAACAGCTCCAAAGATGTTTACGATTTAGGAACACTTAAGCCTTGCATGATAGAGAAGAAATGAAGAATATATGGTTTATGATAGTGAGTGTCTCTAGTAAATTGATTCTAGTAAACCTCAACTCTTCCCTTAGATAATTTAAACATTAAACCCTTCCTCAACTCTTCCCTTGTATAATTTCTAACATTAAACCCATGCTAATAAAAACTACCTCAACTCAATATTGGATTTGTTTTTCAACCTCCTTGGTGACTTTTAGAATACAATTTAATGTTTTCCCTTAATAACGCAATCAATGTTTTGTAAGGGCATAAATAGACATCTTATATGAATGGTTATTACTCTTGTATTCTATCTATGCTAACCAGCATCCAAATATCTCTTATGCTTACTAGACATCTTATATGAATGGTTATTACTCTTGTATTCTATCTATGCTAACCAGCATCCAAACATGCTAACTTGTACACTATTGTAATACTCGTATGCTACCTTGCACTTATGTATGATAACTAGCACTTGTGTGTGCTTACTAACAATGATGTTTCTTGACTAGCAGTCCTTTTAGTATTATAGATACTCTTGTGTGCACAACTCGCATTGTTGTTTAATTAACTAGCCTTTATGTATGTTGACCATCAACTTGTATGCATCTGTCTCCATACGCTAAAATTTTTCCCAAGGCCACATCTCCATGGACACGTAAGTCAAAACAGAGCATTGCAGAAGACTTTTTCCAAGTTGACAAGCATGGAAAGGGAGGGAGGCAGAAGCCAAATTTCCCAATGAAAGGTAGACTAAGTCTAAGGAAAATGAGGGTGTGGTGGAGAGAAAGGAAGTGGAGGGCATGCCAGAATGCTGAAGGGGGGGATGTTCCAAATGAAGGTGGATGCCATGATACTAAAGAAAAATGTGAAACTTAGGATGCTGCAATGGAAGGTGATGAGTTTTTCCTAGTACCCCACCATAAGGATACCATTGGTATAGCTAAAAAAGTTCAACCAAGTCTTGACCAACCTCTGCATGTTGAATTCGAAACAATGGGGATGGGAAGACATGAGTCTGAAGATCAATTTGATATTTCTGACTTCAACATAATATTTAATGTTGCTGTTAAACAATTTGGTGTGAAGACAATGAAGGGACTTTTCACTAATGGGAATGGGGGTGAACATCTAGTTGAGGATATTGGTGATAACAGCCCTCTGGGTAGGGCTTGTGAAAGGGATTATGCTAAAGAGAAAAGTACTTGAGGCTAGAGCATTTGTGTCTGAAAATGTGAAGCAACCTTGTGAAGAAGATGTGGAGGTGCCAAAAGCCAATGCTGCTAAAGAAGGGGACTGAAGGTGCACAGAAAGCCACTCACTCTCATGTATGCAAAAAAATGTGATGAACTCAATTCTGTTATCCTATGTTATGTCTTGTTTTGTGCAGCCTTCCTCTTTTTCCCTAATTTATTGAATGTGTCTCTTATGCCTTGCTTTGCTGAATGTATCCCATTTTGCCTTGAATTGCACAGTGATGTAATGTATTCGATATTTATAATGGAAAATATTTTCATCTCATATTGTTGGCATGAAATTGTTCTTGTTGTCAATCACATGTTGTCTTAATCATTTAGTTACTCTTTGTTTAGCTTATGTCCTTTTTGATTTGTTGAATAAATAAATTTCTTACACAGGGTCAGGCAATCTACAATTGTTGGACCTGCCCTTTGTAACCCAGATACTTAGATGCCAAAAAGATGCTCATCGATTTTTAGATTAGTTCCTTTTCTTTTTCCATGTGTTCATATGGAGTACAAGCAAATTAGCCAAAGTCAATCGCATAATCAAAACGGTGTTAGTAGCAGGTGTTTTATCACAAGGGGATTGTAACGGCAGTAATTGGCAGGTTCATAAAAAAAACCGATGTTTTTCAAAATACTAAACATATTTTGGCATCTTAACCTAGGATTTGGGCCAAAGAACTCTCTGATAGTGGATGACAGTAAATACAATGTGTGTTAGAACCCCGAAGGTACTTGGCTATTTGCTCCAAATCTGCAACACCAAACTGCCTTGCAATGAGAACGCTTCTTGGAAGAAACATTAAAAGATTCGCTATTTTTGTGGCTACAAAATGTGGATCGTCATGAGTAAATGCTTGCAAACCTTTGAACTAAGAGAAGATAAATTCTTAGATGTAGTGATCGGTTGTGTGGAATATGAAACAAGAGTGCGAGATGAATCAAGGTGGAGAGCAAAAAACCATCGACGGCAAATGGAAGCCAATATGGAAGCAGAAAGGGTGGAGAGGGAAAGGCAAATGCAAGAACAAGAGTTACAAGAGAGCGAGAGTGAGCACAAAAACAAAGAGGAGAGCAAAATATCTTAGAGAAACAAAGAGGAAAGGAAACCACAAAAGTATAAATGGCCTGTTATGAAATCAAAGCCACAAAAGTAGGACCCCTGTAATTGAAGTACCTTGTTTGTAATTATAAAAAATTTTGTAATTCGAAGCATTGTTTGAAATGGAACATATTTTTGTCTATAAATAGTATGCATGGTTACTTGTGTATTTTTGTTACAAGTATTTTATTGTTATCATCTCCAATAACATGTGATAATTAGCAGTCTATAGGTACTAATTAGCAATCTAAAGGTGCTGAAATAAACAGCCTACACGTGCTAATTAGTAGTCACTAACTATGCTAGTTAGCAGTTTGTCTAGAAACAGCTCTTTGCAATATATGCTAGTTAGCAGTCTGTATGGAAACAACTCTCTGGAACATATGCTAGTTAAAAGTCACAGATGTGCTAGTTAGCAGTCTATCTAAAAACAGCTCTATGGAACATATGCTAGTTAACAATCACACAGGTGCTAATTAGTAGTCTCTTTAGGTGTTGAAAACATGTGCTAATTAACAATCTACAAGTGCTAATTAGTAATCGCTAACTGTGCTAGTTAGTAGTCTGTTTGGAAATAGCTCTCTGCAATATATGCTAGTTATTAGTCTGTCTGGAAACAACTCTCTTGAACATATGCTAGTTAATAATCACACAAGTCCAGTTAGCAGTCACATGTATGCTAGTAGTTAATAGTCACACAGTGTTAGTTAGAAGTCACAGGTATGCTACTTACATATTGTCAACAAGAAAACTATTAACATAATCCTGAGCTACTAACTAGCATTCCACTAATTGACAAATAAGGCATCAACAAAAGTATATTAACAACTATCAAGTTACATGTCAAATCCCAAAGGGCATGCTGTTATAGATTGCTTCATAACTTTCTCGAGTGATTGTGTACACTTGCCTCCTTTTTGGCATGTGCTCCATGGGTGTCTGGATACAACGTACAAGATTTGAAAGTATGTGGACAGTGGGATGCTTGTTATCTAGTTTGAAAGAGTGGGAATCTATTTGCCTGTAATACACTTCTTGCACAGCATAAGAAACTTTGTCAATTACATTCTTCCATTCATCAATGTACCCCTTTTCTACCTTCTCCTTTATTGCAATGCACTTAACAAGGTAAAAATCTGCATCCTCATCATTGTTGTCGCATCTGGATCTACTACAAAAGTATCACCAACACACAAAGCACTGCTTAACACATCATAGTGGCCTTCATAAGTGAATTCCTCATATCCAATGACCTCATCTTAAGGGACCTCATCATCATCAAGCAATGGCACCATATTGTGATGATCCCAACGCTGCACATGTGTAATGGTTCCAACATGAATACATGCATGCATCACAAAAGCATGCCAATGATCTTGTTGCAAGGAAAGTCGGATCACATGGGTTGTGACTTTCATGCAAAGAGCGAGACTTATCAATAGTGGCAGAATTCCACTTAACCTCCCTGTTCATATCTTCTAATTTAATCTCCCAAAACACATGGGCACATTCCCTTTCTTTTGAAGGATATGTTGTGGTTGCTCCCTCAGTCAAGTTGGCTCGAAAAAAACCAACCACATCCTCTACACACTTTAAAGTGGCCCCATTTTTCTTTAATTGTTCATGTGTCAATGTTCTTTTTACCACTACTCCTACATGGTCATGCTCTCCCTTGCCATGCCTCATCTCAAAGAAGAACCAACTCATCTCCATCCCCGTCAGTCTAGCATATCTTGCAACAAAATAAAAAGGCCTTGTAGCCTTGAACTGTGAGGCCACACCATCTGGCCAAACCCAGTGTTGTTTTAGAGTGACACATTATCTTCGTAGCCAATAACACTGCAACATAAAGCAATGCTAGACAAACAATGTGTCATGCACCTGGATTGTTTTGACTACTTGCCTTACCTTCCGATAGTACGTTATGTCTACGAAAATGAATACTTGACTTGAATGCCAGTGCATGGATTGGATCTTATTTTTATCCTTGAATGCATAATTCTTTGCAAAATCTACAACTGAAACAACCACATCATCAAGAAATTTAAGTATACATTCCTTGAGAATAAAGAGCTTGAGCTTGGTCTTCAAGAGTTGAAACTTCCAACATTGCATGTCTTTATTCAAAAGGTCCTTTTTTTTCCATGCTTATCCATTGCTTCGGCATCTTCAAATACTTTTACAGTAATGGTTTTAACTTTCTCTTATGTCCCTAAGACGCATGTTTCCAACTTCTTCACACCACAATTCTTCCATGCTCCATTTAGACACTTCTTGTTGTGGAAGGATGCATCTTTTTCCTTTGGGCAGAGTATTGACTCCCCAAAGATGTTTGACACCTTTGAAAATGTGAAGCAAAGCCAAGAAACCAATGCTTGTGCTAGCACCTGTGAAACAAATGCCACATGTACAATTGCATCCTGCTTCATGGAGCCCGAAGGTATGAGACCGCATGTGGTTCAATGTGTCCTATAGAAAAGACATTTACACATGGTATTCGCAGCAATATGTGTATCTGTCCTTCAACCGACGTACGAAAAATGGCTTCAATATCTCAAAGGATCTCATCCTAATGTTTCAGTGTGGATATTTTGCTTTGAACCTATGGAAGAACTCAACTTGTGAAATTTCACAATAATGCATTAATCTCAGGTCTAGGCGAACATGTGCACTCATCACCTAATTTGGCTTTAAAAATTAATAGCAAGTACTAAAACTAGCAAATGATAGTTAGCATTAGCATTGTCTTGTTTGTTATCAAGAAATGCTAGTTAGCACTTTGCCTTTCAAAGCATCATGTGTTAAGTATCATATTTTCATGTTAGCTAACAGTAAATATTATTAGACTGTGCTTGTTATGAAACCATGTTGGTTAGCATAATCTAGTCATTAGCATGCTTGTTAGACCATGCTAGTTAGTATAATCTAGTCATTAGCAAGCTTGTTAGACCATGCTTGTTAGACCATGCTAGTTAGTATAATCTAGTCATTAGCAAGCTTGTTATTAGGCCATGCTAGCTAGCATATCTACTCTAGCATCACATACACCATGTTAGTTAGCATAACCTAGTTATTAGCACATGCTAGTTATCAGACCTTGCTAGCGTAGATCATCTACTTGCTAGCATCACATGCTGGTTAGACCATGCTAGTTAGCATAATCTAGTTATTCGCACATGCTACTTATCAAACCATGCTAGTTAGCATGGTTAGCATCATCTACTTGCTAGGATCACAAGCTAGTGAGACCGTGCTTGTCATCAGACCATGCTAGTTAGCATCATCTACTTGCTAGGATCACAAGCTAGTGAGACCGTGCTTGTCATCAGACCATGCTAGCTAGCATAATATAGTTATTAGCACATGCTACTTATCAAACCATGCTTGTTATTAGACCATGCTAGTAAGCATCATCTAGTTATTAGGCCATGCTAGTTAGCATATCTACTTGTTGCTAGCATCATATGCTTGTTATTAGGCCGCCATGCTAGTTAGCATCATCTAGTTATTAGGCCATGCTAGTTAGCATCATCTAGTTATCATACCATGCTAGTTAGCATATCTACTTGCTAGCATCATATGCTTGTTATTAGGCCATGCTAGTTAGCATCATCTAGTAAGCATCATCTAGTTACTAGGCCACGCTAGTTAGCATCATCTAGTTATTAGGCCATGCTAGTTAGCATCATCTAGTAAGCATCATCTAGTTACTAGGCCATGCTAGTTAGCATCATCTAGTAAGCATCATGCTAGTAAGCATCATCTAGTTACTAGGCCATGCTAGTTAGCATCATATAGTTATCATACCATGCTAGTTAGCATATCTACTTTGCTAGCATCATATGCTTGTTATTAGACCATGTTAGTTAGAATAATCTAGTTATTGCATCAATGGTGGGACATAGATAACATCATCATATACCAATAAACCCTCCAAAATAGAGTCCGCCTCCCCTATTAGCTCTTCCCAATACAACTCTTTCTTCATATGCAGCAACATTTTTTTGTTATCCCCAAACATCTCTAAAATTACCTTGTCCTTTGCCCTCCCAGATAAGCATTTGAAGCAATTCCGTCTTCCTATTTCAGCATCATACCAAAACCATAAGAGATTAGATGTTAAGGTTAGTTTATGTTAAGGGAGGTTTATTGACATGTCACATACCTTTGAGTTGAAATCCGAGATATGGCAACTGTGTAGATCTTTTCTTTGGTCAGAGCAACCAATCCCTTCTTAGACCAATAGTTATATACGAGTTGAAAGAATGCATCACCATTGGATGGGTTTGCAATTATGAGCATCTTGTACGCTCTATCTCAAAATGTTTGCTCTACACCACGTGTGGCTTTCTCACATTTTGTCTCATATTCTTGCAACCCCATGGCATGCCTATCAATGCATGATATAGCTTGCTTCACCGCATTTTCAAACGATGTCTATGTATAACGAAAAGGACTCATTATCACTCACACGATTAAAAAACATTGATAATCCGTTTATTAATAAAAGATGGGAAATGCAAACACACACTACCTTCCACACAAGCTGTGCCAAGATTGTAGCTGGAGCATTGTACCATTGCTCTCCACTTCGTCGCTCCAAACTAAGCTCCATTAAAGCCCACCTCCTTACGTCTTCACCAAGGTAGTCCAATATGGATGATTTGTCCACCATTCCAAATCGTTGAAACATGAAGATCTCATGTGACAATGTGGGTGTAACACTAGTGCGCACCAATCTATTGTAAAGAGTCACAATGAGCCAATCATGTGACAATGCACTAGTGCGCACCAATCTATTGTAAAGAGTCACAATGAGCCAAGAACTTAACAATGAATTCACAATGTCCGTAATCAAGTAGAGAGAGATCACTCACTCATTTTGAGATCGTAAAGCCAATAGCAATTCTCCTTCTTGCTTCTTGTCCACAACCAAAAATTGACATTTGACCCGGACATGGCGTGAGGGGCTTTGAGACCAAGCTAGAGAAAATAAAATAAAGATATTACAATATATTACTTTTAATGTTGCACAAAAATACTATATGGCATTCAAAAGAACATACCTTCACGCACTCGAGACATCCATGCCTTCACATGATGATTGCCATCCCAAACAAGAAACTTCTTACCACACTGAGAACCTCCCACTCAGTTCCTCTGATTTCATCCTCAAATCTATCATGTTGTACCACCCAGTTTGGTCCCCATTCTTGCAAGTCTATTTGTGTGACTGCAAAATACATAGAGCTTCTGGGACGTGTAAGTGAAACTAAAAAAGGAGGAGATGCCTCGACATAACCATGGCAGTCAAAGGAATCACGAAACACCTCAAGTTGGCTAGAAACTGTACGGATGGCTTCATTTGGAATCAGCCTGCATAAAGGGACCAATAGGGTAGAGGAATTGCGTTGCACAAAAAACTTAGTGAATACATCACCAAGCAGTCCCAATTCAATAGATTTTCCAAGAAGCCTTCTATGGGTCTCCCCTTGACCAGTACTAGATTCAAGAATCTCCATCTGAGTTGGAGGAGGTAAGCTCATTTCGTTCTCTAACACACCAAGCCCAAGTAAGCATATCTAAAACATTAAAACACAATCTAAAAATAATCTTGGCTATTCACATCATATACCTTTCTTAGTCTTTACCTGTTGTTTTCCTGCTTTTCTTGGAGCCATCTCTCTCTCTCTTGCCCTGAATATGAGTAGCAAAACAGTTTGAGCTTGAATGACATATAGAGATGATCAACCTCACACATAAACCCTGCTTCATGTACATAGGAAAACATCAACCTCACACACAAACCTTACTACATGTCTAAGAAAACATTCAGGATGGTGAAAGCTCTAGAGGTCAGCACACAACTTCAAAGAGTAGATCAATAAGCTCACAAGGCCGGATACCAAAACCAAGATCGGGCCGTAACTATAGGCCCTATTCAAAGAAAGGTACCTCTAGGAAAGAAACATTCACCCATCATCAACTTGAGGAATATGATCACAATCGTGCCCATTCGTAGCTTGTAGCCAAACAACTTACACCCAGGATTATGTAAAGCAATTGTGCTTCCATTGGCAATGCTACCAATGCTAACTCCTCTATGCAAAATCCCTAGCACATGCTCAAAAGTGTAGCTCGAACACAATAGCCTATAGAAATCAAGGAGAGGAATAGTGTTACGTCCTTAAGATGTCACAAAGAAGGTATTTAAAACCTGAAGAAGACTCTATGGAGAAGTTCCTCCAATTGCTAGAGGAGCAAAATCAAGGTGAAGCTTTAATAATTACTAAGTATGAAAAGTATCACTTGATGCAAAATCAATAAATGTAAAATATTACCATGTATAGGAGCGAATGAATTATAAAGTATTGCAACTCAAGTTGTGGTGCAATGTTGGCTTAAACTCTACTAGGTTAAGATGCTTTAAAACTGGCATGAGGTTGACATAGTCGAAACTTTTTGCAACCATATACCTTACACATTACCTCACTACTACATTAAGGAGCTCTTAAAGTCAATACTACACCAAGTAACTCTTTAGAATACCAAGAGTTTGGGTGTGCACATAGATGCCCTTGTGAGTGTCAATGGCATGTGCAATGCATGGGCATCAAGGCGACATGCACATTGAGTCGATCCAAACATGAATGGGAGAAAGTTTATATGAGTAAATTTTGATGAAGGACTTGCAATCCACATATGTATGAATGCACATCTATAAGAATTTAAAGAAGGATATTGGCAAATTGGGCGGAGACCGGAGCACCCCTTGCTCCTCCACAATAAACAGTCAAGTGGATATTGTGAATAAGACAGCTATGGATGAAATGCCTGGTGAGCCTAAGCAATGTTTCAGTGCAGATTCAATTCTTGAAAATGATGAAAATTCATTCCTATATTCCACAGAATTTTTGAACACAATCGACCTTCGGGACGGATATCCACCTCACTGCTTGGTTTTAAAGTTAGAGGCTCCTGTTATTTTGCTTCGTAACTTGGATCCAAGACGTAGACTCTGTAATGGTACACGGCTGGTCTCTGCACTCTTGGTCCTTGACTTCCCTGTCCCCTTGACATGGCAAGAATCGGGCAATCTTTCAGCTGTGACCAAAACCCTAGCATCCAAAACACCGGTTCTCACTTCTGAGCTCATCCCTCTAAATTCTTGAAAGAGGTGGGGCTTTTGAGAAAGTGTTGTCTTTGTACATGGGAGTTGGCTTGCTGGTAAAGGATACAAGGAAAAGGTTAGCTTGTATGATGCGTGCATTTCAGATATGGCAAATGCTTTACTACAAAGTGCAAAGCAATATGCATACCAGATGGGGAAGCACAAAGGTGAGGGACCAAGCTTGAGCAAGTTGCTGGACAGGGTGGCAGCAAGGTCAAGACCGACACCACCACAAGTGGCTCGCATGGTCCATGAAACAGTAGCTAATACTCCTATGTATGAGGAATCAAGGCCTCTACATGGAGATAAGGAGCCTATTCAATCAACGGAAGAGGGTGAGGACAACGGAAGTAGACCAATGATCACATCGTCCAGGTTATGTCATGTAGAGTAGACATCGTCAAAATCGGGGAACAGCAAGAAGAGTAAGTTTTGGAGATAGAGCAAGTCCCGCTTCAAGGGGAGGACAAAAAAGTCCAATGACTGGAGGAAACAAAGATGTCGGACATGAAGAGCCTAAACAACATTATGGCACAATGAGCGGAGGACAAATGCATGTAAAGGAAGAGGCCGTTGGACGCACAATGTGGGCCATTAGATGAACGCCATTGAACTCAAAAGTCAAATGTTTGGGAGGTATTGATGGAAGACTTAAGTGCAACTCATACATACAGGGAAGCAATATTGGAGTTGTTGCCCCTAGCTTCTACTCAGAGCGACGACATCTTGGTCCGGGAGGGCCAAAGGCTCAAATGATGTGGTTTTGTCCTTCAGATGTTTCACACACATGGCTTGTAGATCCAAACATAATATACAAGCCATCATACCCAGATATATGTGGAAAGTGGATGTTGGGACCAACATAACCAGCCAAGAGGTAGAGAAATTAGTAAGGCAGGGTTCAAGTTAGATGTTACTCATGAAGAACCTTTTGTGTCGGGGGTGGGAGAAACGTCCACACAAGCAGCGGGCAACAAAGAAAGTGACAAGAGGCCACATGATGATGCTACACAGAATACAAAGAGATCAACCAAGTGGAGGCATTAGATTTCCAAAGAAGCAGAAAAGAGGATTGGTAGTGCCGAGGCCATGACAGCGATAGTCCTTAATGAGAGTGCAATGCAGCCGTCCCCCTACTCTATTTTTCATTTGGCATGTGAGAGTGGAGAGGACTATTTTATACACATCAAGGTACAACCTTGGTGTACATGTCTTGATTTCATGCAAAGAGAATCTAGAGGAAAGTCTTACGTTGCATGTAAGCATATCTATTTTGTCTTGTTGTGAGTTTTGGGATTACATAAGAATGAGGATATGGTAATGCATCAACCGACACTATCACCAGAGGAAGTGGACAATATACTATCACATCCTCGAAGCATGTAAGCATGTAAGCATATCTATTTTGTCTTCTTGTGAGTTTTGGGATTACATAAGAATGAGGATATGGTAATGCATCAACCGACACTATCACCAGAGGAAGTGGACAATATACTATCACATCCTCGAAGCAAGGATGTTTGTGCCTATACTTAAGCTTTAATCAAGCTTGTTTGTGCCTATACTTAAGCTTTAATCAAGCCTCTCATGTTTGTGCGTATACTTAAGCCTTAATCAAGCCTCTCATGTTTGTGCCTACTTAAGCTTTAATCAAGCCTTCCATGTTTGTGCTTACTTAAGCTTTGTAAGGAAATGTGAAGTCAATCTTTTTGTAAGAAAATTTGAACCAATATTATTTTTGTCTTGCTTTGGGATGGAGTATACTGTCACGTACTCTAAAGTCTTGCTTTGGGATGGAGTATACTGTCACGTACTCTAAAGTCTTATTGTAGGTAGCTTGCGACGCTATGGTAAAGGAGTTGTACCAACCATATATCTTCTTGTAAGGAAATGTGAACTCAATCTTTTTGTAAGAAAATATGAGCCGGGTATACTTGTTTTTACTTGTGTTGAAATAAACATTGGAAGAAAGGTACATAGATAGGTATTTTTGTGCCTATATTTAAGTTTCTTGGACATAAAATGTGTGTTTATATGTAGGAAAGTAGGTATGTAGGTATGTATGCATGTATGCATGCATGTATGTATGTATGTATTGTACAAATGTGTGTATATATGTATGTATATATGTAGGAAGGTAGGTAGGTAGGCAGGTAGGTAGGTAGGTAGGTAGGTAGGTAGGTAGGTGTGTTTGAGAATATACATGTATATATGCATGTATGTATGTGAATGTATTTATTTCTCTTTCATAAATACTTACTATATAAAAGCTCACCAAAATGTATCATTTTTATTACAAGCTCACATAAAACTATCTTATCTCCAAAAAGCTCACATAAAACTATCTTATCTCCAAAAAGCTCGCCAAATAAAGCTCGCAAAAAAATCAAACCCAGGTAACTGCTCACTAGGTCCCTACTGATTCCACCCTTGCTGATTCCAACCCTGCAGATTCTAGCCCTGCTGATTCCAATTCGATGGTTGTTGCCAATTCTGTTGTTGTGGCCAACTCTGTTTGCTGACCCCAATTTCCTCCCCATGATGGTCTGAAATTTTGCCATCCGCCAAATCTTGGTCGACTTCCTTGATTGAAATTTCCTTTGAATGGTGGTCTTCCAGAGTTGAATGGTGGTCTCCAGTTTCAATATGGCTACTGCTACCTTTGCCATCCTTGGTTGTTAAATGATCTATGTTGTCCTGAAGCTTCCGAAAAAACTCCATTGTCTTGCGCCATGTTCTGCTGAATCTTCTGTTGTACCCTTTCACGGATTACTCCCCTAAAATTTGGATTATACCAACAGTCTTTTGTCTTACGGCCATCCTTATCACAGATGTCACATTGTAAGTTGTCCTGCTGCTTGACTCCTTCTTGACTACCAGTTCCTCCAATTTCTTTTCTACCATCCTTTCAACCGAACTATCCTTCACCTTCTTCTTAGACTTCTTACTAGATTTCTTTTTGTGTTTCTTCTTTCTGTTCCCATCTTCATCTGAACCTGAATCAATGAATCATCCTCACTATCCGATTATGAATCCTCTTACAAATTCAAACTGTGTGAATCTGTGTCTAACTCCTCCTCTGAATCCTCATCACTGCTATCATCTTTTGACTTCTTCTTCTTCTTCCCGTTTGACTTTTTCTTCTTCTTATCCCTAGAGCTCTTCCGTGCTGAACTTGGATTTGATAATCCAAATCTCTTTTCTACCCTTGTGGCAGTGTCCACCAATGCATCTAGATCGGCTACAATATCCACACCTGCTACTGCATTCCATAGCTCTTTGCGCAACCCATTCATGAAATATCCGGCCAGCATTTCATCTGTAGGTATCTCCGCATTTGTGAGCCTATTCAGATACTGATTAAACTTCTATGCATAATCTTTCACAAACATCCTCTTTTGCTTAATGTCCCTAAGCTTGGAAAGCACTTCATTTGGAGTCTTCTCCTTCCAAAACCGATTCAAAAATCCATTCCTCAATGCATTGTAATCCGCAAAATGTCCTGCATTAAAATTGCTGAACCACTGCATGGCTTTGCCCTCCACCAATGTTGCCTCAAACTGATGCATCTTAGCTTGCGCATCATATACTCCGTCAAATCCTCTAGCCTGCCATCTTGTCTCAAATTGAGCTACGTGGCAATCAGGGCCTTCTTTAGACTTTCCTGAAAAGGTCCCAAACTATGTTTTGTAAATCCTCTCTAGCCACCACCATGTATTTGGGGATAACTGCCTTGCCTGTGTTGATGCTGATGATGATGATGATGGTGACCCCGGTGATGGTGGTCGGGGTGCTTCCAACACTGCTCTTCTCCCTACTGTTAAAGGATCAAACTACAATCTCCTCCTAGCCAATAATGCCTACTCTAATACTGTTGCGCCTATGAATTACATAATTATCTACCTATTTTCCTTTCTAGCCGCCACCATGTTTTGAAGCGTATTTGGGGATAACTGCCCTGCCTGTGTTGATGATGATGATGATGATGATGGTGACCCCGGTGATGGTGGTCAGGGTGCTTCCAACATTGCTCTTCTCCCTACTGTTAAAGGATCAAACTACAATCTCCTCCTAGAGCCAATAATGCCTGTTCTAATACTGCTGCGCCTATGAATTATAGAATTATCTACCTATTTTCCTCTGACACATCTCTTTCTGATGGTTCACCACCATACTCCTCCGTTTTGTCGAATTCGTGTGTATCTGGCTCCAATTCTTCCTCGGAACTATCACTTTGCATCCCAATTTCTTCACCTCCTTCCTGCAATACTACCTGATTTTGGTCATCTCCTCCTACTGTGTACTTTGCTGCCTTGCTACTGATCTTGTACAATAAGGATGAGATGGTCTTCCCAAATCCTCCAGGTTGAAATTGCAGGTTGAAATTGAACAGTCGTCGGAATCATACAACTTCTGAAAGAATTCCAAACGTCATCCCAAACAACTGCTTTGTAACCTCTTTGGCACTCATCAATCTCACACAGAAGAAAATGAATTCGACCGTGACAACTCATCACAAGCACCGTGATTGCCAGTGTAAACTAGTGTAACTTCCTAGCAGATTGCAGGATGACAAATAACCTGACTTCGGATATCTGACAAAAAAGACTCTAACTTCCACATTCTCCCTAAGACAAACAAAGATGAACAACATTGTACAGAGTACTACAAAGAGAGAAACACCTTCCATTAATGAGACTGATAAACATTACTGTCAAAGCTTCAAAAACATAAACATAAACCGACAAATTGACAAACTTGCAGACTTCCTCATTGCCCAAAACCACAGTTCTGCTTACATCCGTCTACATCCTCCTTGCGCACAAAACATAACTGCCGATTTTCTATCCAATGCCAAAAGACATTCCAACTTCTCCTAAGATCCCAAAAGTCACATTTGATTTCCCTGAGGTTACATATCATATGACAAAATAATAATCCTCCTAAGTTCATCCCCTAAAGAAGGTTATACACCTTTTAGGGGGCTGAGGAGGAACCTTACATTCTCTTCCACTTGAAAAATGCGAGATATTGTCATCTCGCAAGGTGGGGGTAATCCTTTATCAGATCTTATTCTTTCTCCCAAGTGGCATCCTCTAAAGGATAGAACTTTCACTTGACCAATAACTCTTTAAGGACTTTGTTTCTCAAAGCCTTCTCTCAAACATCAAGGATTTCTTCAGGTTGGAGTTCCATCTGGCCTTGGGTCAAAGAAGTCAACTGTTCATCATCCAACACATGACTCGAGCTAGGTACATAATTTTTAAGGAATACATTATGTACTTTGAGATGGGGAGGTAGAAGAAGTTCATACACTAGATCTCCTACTTTCTTAGTAACAGCATACGGTCCACGGTATTTGGGAGAGAGCTTCTTGTACTTCCTTAGAGATAAATAACTTCTTGTACTTCCTTAGAGATAAATAACTTCTCTTGGGTCGTACACAAATGAAGATCATATCTGATTCTTCAAACACTCTCTCTATTCTTTTCTTATCAGCATACTACTTTTGTCTATCCTAGGCAGCCTTAATATCTTTGTCGATTGCCTGCATTTGCTATTGTATTTCATCAAGCATCTGTTTGGACATCTCGACCCTGATAAATTGGGTCGGACCAAGTTAATGGTGTGAGGCAATCTTGTCCGTACATAGCTTTTAATGGGATCATCCCGATACTTCAGTGATAAGAGGCATTGTAAGCAAACTCAACTAGATGTAAGTAGTTTAGCCAGTTCTTGGGTTCTCTACCACAGCATGACCGAAGAATATCTTCAATTACTTGGTTTACTCTTTCTGTCTAGCCATCTATCTTGGGGTGATAAGCTGTATTGAGATTCAACAAAGTTCCCACTGCTTTGAAGAATGCAGTCCAGAACCTTGACGTGAATTTGGGATCTCTGTCACTCACTATTCTTTTGGGTAAGCCATGCAACCTGAAAATCTCCTTGAGGAAGACTCTAGCAACATCCACTATAGTGTAGGTTTCTTTTACTTGAATCAGATGGGCAACCTTGGTTAGTCTGTCAACTACCACAAAAATGGAGTTGTAACTCGATTGCACCGATGGTAATCCAGTAACAAAATCCATACTTGTGAGACCCCTCTGCCCCCTCCGCGCACCGGCGGATTCCCGGTTGCTAGCAGGAAGTAGCTTCCTCATGCGCGGGGCAGGGTTTTCGACTCGGGGCCTTGCCCACGAATGTTCGAATACGAGACTAGTATGGTGGTCATTCCGAAACCGAAACTGGGAAAATTTTCCTTACCCCGAAAACGGGAACGATTCCACCTTTTTGATTTTCTATTTTCTAACGGGGTCAAGAGACTAAACTATCCTTCACCTAATTAAACCAGATAGAAGGAAAACTATCACTGACTTAATTTGAAGAAATCAACGCTTTTTCCTAACTGAAATCAGGCACAGCCGTTGATCTAATCATTTGAGGAAATCAACCCTTTCTCCTAACCGAAATCAAGCATAGCCGTTGATCTACTCATTTGAGAAATTCTTGAGGTTTTTATTAAACTACTGGAATTCTAAGCGTATTACTATTATTTCAGTTTAATTATGAAAACTCCACATATCCCAGACTAACCCCATCCAACCCATGGGTTAGCCACCACCCAACCACTAGAATCGGTAGAACCAAACAATTACTCACCCACCCATAATTGAATGCCTTTCTTAACTTTTACTTTTGAATACATATACGCACACACTCCTCTTTAAAACTTTAATATATAAAATAATCCATTGACAAACAGTTATTGTGGTTACAGATGTCATAACTCAAAAATTCCATCCAGTCCCTTCTTTCTCAAAAAACAGTATCACTCTAGACTCTCCGTTGAGACCACTGGTCAACAAAACGAGATCCAGTATAACAGATTACAAAAATCATTTCGTCAATCATACATATCTTCCATGACATACGCATGGGTGTCCTAGGCACCACACGAGCCCGTGCATCGCCTGGTCAGAAACTACCAAGATCCCCAGAATTCCTCGAATTTGGTAACCTTGATCCACAGATCAATTCGAAGGGTCTCAAACTTAGTCTCAGATTTTGCGAGAGTTTTGAGTGTATTTTTCTAAATTAGTCACACCTTCCTTTCTCGAAAGAGTTTGGTCTTGGTCATAGTCTGATTCAAGGTTCGAGTCGGATAAGATTTTTTCTTAGCTATCTTTCTCGAAAAGGTTTGACAATTCAGTTACTATTTTACTGAATTTCTTTCTTTGAATATTCACTTAACTGATTTCTAAATTAGTTAACTGAATATTCACTTAACTGATTTCTAAATTAGTTACGGATTCCAATGAGGAATAATTTAATCATTTATCTAAATATTTTGATTCTCGATAGATTTCCTGAATTCTCTTTTTACAATCCGTGTGAATATAAAACAATAGAAATTTCTCTCTTAGAGTATTTATTTATTCATTTATCAAATACTTACAGAATTTAAACATAGAATTTAAGAGAATTCTAATTTTGATATAAAAATTCTTTATGCATCTATTTATGCATAAAAATCAACTTCAATGGGAATAACTCTTTTATAAAAAAAATCCTTTTATGCATCTATTTATGCGTAAAATCAAATTTAATAGGAATAACACCTTTAAAATAAAAACAATTTCTTTATGCATAAAAATCAATTTTTATAAGAATAACGCTTTTATAATAAAAAAATTCCTTTATGCATCTTTCTATGCATAAAAAATCAAATTTAATAAGAATAACACTTTTATAATAAAAAAATTCCATTATGCATCTTTCTATGCATAGAAATTAAATTTAATAAGAATAACACTTTTATAATAAAAAATTTTCCATTATGCATCTTTCTATGCATAGAAAATAAATTTAATAAGAATAACACTTTTATAATTAAAAAAATTCCATTATGCATCTTTCTATGCATAGAAATTAAATTTAATAAGAATAACACTTTTATAATAAAAAAATTTCTTTATGCATCTTTCTATGCATAAAAATTAAATTTAATTAGAATAACACTTTTATAATAAAAAACAAATTCCATTATGTATCTTTCTATGCATAGAAATTAAATTTAACAAGAATAACACTTTTATAATAAAAAAATTTCCTTTATGCATCTTTCTATGCATAAAAATCAAATTTAATAATTAATATCAGTGATATCCATGCATATTCATATGTGAATATGTACATGGAGTAATTAGAATATTTATTTTAGATGCAAAAATGGTGGAAATTACTTTTTCGAATAACATAAAAACAAACTTTCCTTTCCACAAAATTCTAGAAATTTTTTCCATAATCTCCTTTGTATGGCTGACCATTTCTCATTTTTATCATTCTTTATTTGACTTAAATTAACCCAAATTAGATTTATAGAACTCTAATCTACATAATTTTCTAAATTCAAGAGAGTAAACAATAAGAAGAGTTTAATTAGTCCCTTAGTTAATCATTCTAGGATTGAGAAACGTCGGAATGTAAAGAAGAGAAGGGGGTGGCCTTTTTATCAAAGATATAGTATTTGAATTTAATTCAAACATTTACAAAACATAAAAAATCAAGAAAACCATAGATTTCTCTTTAAACAAAGTAGGAAATTAGCTTACATGGAGCTTGTTTGAAGCAAGAGTGGCCACCAATTCACTTTGGAGAGGATTACACCAAAAATAATTGAATTATTAAGAAATTCAATGAAGATGGCTCGGGACAACAGGAGTAGAGCGTAAATACCATTAAGCTTTTACAAAGGGGGAGGCTTCTATTTATAGGAAAAAGTGAGTCTCTAACCAAGCAAATTGATTCTAAAATTTTCTAGATCAGTTTGATCAAATTTTGACCATTTTTGGGTCACTTCAGCTTACTTTTTGGATCTAGTTTTGAAATAGGAGAGAGGAGAGATGAAATATCTCATTTTATTGATGAAAAATTGGGGGTAATGAGATGAGAAAAAAAGCGCCTTCTTCATGAGGGGAGATCCCCACTCTGAGGTGTCAAAATTCAGTTTCTTTACTCTTTTCTTTGGTCCTTAGTCCACTCTTCATCTTATGTGAGCATTTACTCATATTTTGGGGGTTTTTATTTTATTCTTCAATTTATCTCCTCTACATTTGGATTAATCTTATTGGTCCATAGGAACCTTAATCCAAAAATTTTAGAAAATATGGACCCTTAGGCTAAGGTCTTTTATGCACATTATAATTTATTTCTAATGCACCTTAGGAATTTCTTTTTAAACTTTTGTTTCGGGGGAATTTATTTTAATAAGAAGAGATATTTTTCCATCCAAAGATATCTAAAAACTGAATTACCTCTCTCCAGAACATTTTCTCTCTCTAGGCCAAAACAGGTAGAAACAAGATCTTTTATTATTTTGAAAAGGGGATTGATGGACATCTTGAGGGGTTACGAAGGAATCTTACATCCTCTCCCACTTGAAAAATGTGAGATGTCCTCATCTCGCAAATTGGGGGTAATCCCACATCAGTTCAGCTTCTTTCTCCCAAGTGGCATCTTCAAAAGGATAGAACTTCCATTTGACTAATAATTCTCTCAGAATTTTGTTCCTGAGAACCTTCTCTCGAACATCAAGGATTTCTTCAGGTTGGAGTTCCATCTGCCCTTGGGTTGCAAAAGTTAAGAGTTCATCATTATTAAGCATATGATTCGGGCTCAGTACATACTTCTTAAGCAGGCTGACATGAAATACAATACGTACTTTGAGATGAGGAGGCAGAAGAAGTTCATAGGCTAAGTCACCTACTTTCTTTGTAATCAAGTATGGCCCAAAGTATCTGGGGGATAACTTCTTTTGGGGGCATACTCGAATGAAGACCATATCTGCTTCTTTGAATTTTCTGTCTGACCTCTTCTTATCTACATACTACTTCTCTCTATCTTGGGAAGCTTTTATATCCTTGTGCGGATTGACTGCATCTGCTGCTCCATGTCGTCAAGTATCTGGGCATCTCGACCCTAATCAATGGGTCGGACCAAGTTAATGATGTTAGGCAGTCTTGTCTATACAGAACTTTGAAAGGGCTCATCCTGATACTTTGATGATAAGAAGCATTGTAGGCGAATTCAACTAGGTGTAGATAACTTAGCCACTTCTTGGGTTCCTTGCCACAACATGTGACCGAAGTATATCTTCGATTACTTGGTCACCCTTTCTGTTTGACCATCGATCTCGGGGTGGTAAGCTGTGTTGAGTTCCAAGAAAGTTCCTACTGCTTCGAAGAATGCAGTCCAGAATCTTGATGTGAATTTGGGATCTCGATCACTTACTATTCTCTTGGGTAGGCCATGCAATCTGAAGATTTCCTTGAGGAACACTCTGGCCACATCTACTGTAGTGTAGGTTTCTTTTACTGGAATGAGATGGGCAACTTTGGTTAGTCTGTTAACTACCACAAAGATGGAGTTGTAACCTAATTGCACTGAAGGTAGTCTAGTAATAAAATCCATACTCATACATTCCCACTTCATTTGGGGGATGTCTAATGGATGTAACTTCCCATGCATTTTTACTTTCTCGGCTTTGACTTTCTGACATATCAGGCATTGGCGTACATGATTAAGTACATCCTTTTTTAGTCCAAGCCAAAAGAAGCGTGAGCTTCCGCCGGTACAGTGGATGAGGGGCCAAGGAAGCGGCCTATGAGTGAAGCGCTAGGTCACCTGCGAAGGATCCTAGAGGGTGCTGACCATACGGTGCTCGGGCTCTGGGTCGCCTAGGATACCCACGCGTGCGTCGAGGAAGATATTGGAACAAGAGTAGGAGTTGTTTTTTGAAATCGGGCATGGATCTGGTTGATTGACCTTGCTGGTCTTCAATGGATGAGTCCATGGCTCTTTATATGGATCTGTTGGTTGATCTTGCTGATCTTCAACGAGAGTCCATCTTGATAAGTGATTATATTGCCGAGTATTATGGGCTAGGAATTAGGAAACGGCCCCTGAGTGGACAGGTGGTGAGCGTCCTAGTTGCCAATGATGCCATAGATACTCTGATGAAAGAATGATGGGAAAATTAAGAATCAACTAGATAAATTGGAAGATGGTGATCAGTGATACTATGGTTTTATTAAAGGATTGTTTTAAACTAGTTGAATCTGTGAAAAGGCAATTTCATATTGGGTGTGTGAGTGGTGTGACTAGTTTTATTTTTGCATGAACATCCGGCTAGGGGGCCTTGGAACTCTTTTCCTTGGTACCCGGGACAAAACCTAACCAAATTCTTAATTGGATCCCATCACTACAGTGGTTGGGCGGTTGGCTAACCCATGGGATTGGCTGGATTGATGGATCCGTAAATCGAGACTCAAACTTTTGTTTTTACGATAGATAAAATAAATCCCGGACAGTAACTATTCTATGGATAGGAATCAACGGCTGTGCCTCTTAAATGGAGAAAAAAGCGTTGATCCCAATGATCCAAGTGCAAGTTTCTTCCTTGATCTGACCACGTATCTTATAGATGTAATTGGATCAGCTCGATCAGAAATGATCTTGACTACGTTAGAGTAAAAAGTTATCCTGGTGGAATCGCCCGTGCTTTCCGGTAAAGGAAGTTTTTCCGGGTTCGGTTTTGGAACAACCGACGGATTAGTCTCTTATCCGGATATCCGTGGGGGAGGCCCTGAATGTGGGACCCTTGTCCCGCGCGAGAAGTGCTACTTCCGCTGCTAGTATCCCGAATCTGTTGCTCGATGGGAACAAGGATCTTACAGTTGGTATCAGAGCCTTTGTTTAATAAAGATCAACTGAGAAGACAAGTATGTCAAAAATTTATCAAGAAACACAAAAAAAGTTATAATTGTGTGATATAATTCATACAATTTGATATTCAAACTGAAATTCGTAATTTGGTAATTGGTTCTTCAGATGGAAGTACCGCAATTATATAGAATCCCTGACTTGCTTGAGACCTAGACATGATAGTATTTACCTTATAATTCCAAGGGCCGTGACTACCCGTATATACCGAGAGTATACTGCAGCTCTTTACTGACAATATATACGAGTAAATCTAAGACTTGAAATTATAAGCGTTAATGCTATCCAGATGATGATTTCGAATGTGATTGATATGATTTTTAATTCTGTTTGAGAATTGATGAATTGATTTGGATTCTGATTGAAAATTCTGATTGAAAAATGATGATTTTTAAAAATTAGTTGAAATATAATGAAACCACAATGAGGGGGAATGGGACGAGTCCCTGTGATGATATTTATAACTAGAATGATGATAATGATTTCAGCAAATCACTATGAGATTAGTGGGTTGTGCTGTCAAATTGTTACTGTTAACACTTGACCGGTAGATCAAGTTAAGGGATAACAAATTGAGGACTTACTTGACCGGTAGATCAAGTTAAGGGATAACAAATTGAGGACTTACTTGACTGAAATTCCCGTGGAGGAATGTTCAGAAAGAAATTTTTTGGTCTAATGGACCCTTATCGTGTTAAAGATATGAATGATATGATCTGAATGAATTGTTATTTAATGATGAGTTCTATATAAGGGGTATTTATCCCAGTATTCTGTTGGGTTGACCAGAATATAAGCAACCCCAGAATAAAATTGGATCTTAAGAAAAAGAGTTGTCCTCTACCTTGTGAGATGAGGACATCTCGCACTTTTTTAAGTGGGGTAGAATGTAAAATTTCTCCCTAGTTTTTGAGGTATTCAAAAATAAGAATCTCCCTTCAGATCTTATAACTATTCTCTCTCTAGTATATAAATTTTGACAGAATCATGAGACGAGGAAACCGTAGCCGTCAGCAGCCAGACCCTGTCTCTGAAGATAACGAACTTGACCCTGATGTTCGCAAGGCTCTTCATAGGACTCAGCCAGGACCCTTCAAAGGAGAAGGGGAGAACCTGGGTGAGACTGTGGAGAAATGGGTGGAAGCCATGGAAGAGTATTTTGATGTCATAGGTTATAATGAGTTGAGCAAAATGGCTCTTGGCCGGTTGAAAATAGTGGAAACAGCCAGGGTAGCATGGAGGAACCACTGCGACACCAACCGTCTGAACAGAAATACTCAATCTTGGAACGACTTAAAAACCTATTTGAGAAAGAGATTTTGTCCCCCTGGATTTTTGGAAACCAAAATGAACGAATTTTTAGAGCTAAAATAGGAGAACAAAACCATTGAAGAATATCACGAGGCCTTTGCTCTTCTACTCAAATACTCACCACCTCTAGATGAAGAACAGCTCATGGCCAAGTTCATTCGGGCAATGAACGAACCCTTGGACACACTGGTCAAAAATGCCAAACCAGTGTCCATGGCTGAAGTAGTAAAAATGGCAAAGGATTTTGCCAAAGCCTTTGTAGTAAAGGTCCCGCCAAAGCCTGTACCCTCTAACTTTAAAAGATTCCAAGCCCAGGAAGGTACTTCAAACTTTCCACCCCCAAAGAGGCAACAAGGACCGGTTCAGAATCAAGATGCAGGAAGATTCCAAAGTGAAGGAAGACCCTTCCCCCAGAATACTTTCTCAAGAGGACCACCTATTTTAAGGATTCAGAACGATGAACTCAGAAGTGAGAACCGTTGTTTTGGATGCCAAGGTTTTGGTCATCAGTTAAAAGACTGCCCAACTCCTGCCATGTCAAGGGGACAGGGAAGTCTAGGACCCCGAATTCAGAGACCAATCCCTTCATACCAGTCTAATCAGGATCCGTCTCGCCCAAGCCAGGGGAACCCCAGAAGAACTCCAACTCAACCATCTGCCTCTATCCAGAGTAACCTCAGAACTCCTTTCCAGAACAGGGACAACCAAAGAGAAAGAATTACATCTCAGACTGCAGCAGCGAGAGCTGATTTTTACCATAAATGATTTTTTTATGATGATAAAAGTGTGACTTTCATCAAAATCAGATTTTATGCATAATTAGATGCATATTGAATCTTTATAATTAAATAAGGGTTCTCTTTAATCCTCTATTTAAATTTAGTAAGAATTAGAAAAATGAATAGGTAGATAATCTGTGAGAGGAAATTCTACCATTTCCTATTCACTAAGATGGTAATGAAAAAAATCAATTAAATTATCGAAGTCAGAGATCGAGATAAATGATTATTTTATTCCTCTTAAGAAATCCATGTTCTAGAATTTCACCTAATGATAGAGAGAAAATAAGAGGGAGGGATGAAGGCCCAACGTCATTTTGAAAAAAAAAACATTTCTCTTTACAAGTCAAGCTAAGGACAAGTACGAGTTTAAAGAAAAAAATATTTTCCTTTCATAATAAGAAGAGATTTTTTCTTTTATGGATTTTCTTCTAAAATCTAGGTTTTATAACTAAAATTCTCAAAATCTTCACGGTTCATTACAAGGCCAACACAAATTTCAACCAAAATTTTCCCAAATTGAGGCGCGAAAAATACACTACAAGATGGTTTTTTTCAAGGAATTACATTTGGAGAGCTTTGAAACATTAACCCTTTGTTATTATATTTCCTTTTTAATGTATATATATATATATACTTACATGCCAGTATTTCAGTTAAAGCCTCCAAAAAGCTCTTTTCCTTGCTTGCAAGTAACTTGAGCAATGGCATGCAGTAGCCTACTATTGTTTACCCAATCAATATAAATTTTTACTCCATATTCAAAGGAAACCTTGTTAATATGATCAGGTTATATGTTTCTTAAAGAGTAGGTACATTCAAAATAGTCAAACAATATAGTCATTAATGATTTTTCAACATGTCATCCTTTTGTGAGAGCTTGGCTTTGATACTGACTTTTACATCCTCACGGTATAGACGCACTATCATCTTGTATTAACAACATCAAACTCATGCACATGCATTTGGGTCCATAAAGCTATGCATGAAGTTCAAGACATGAGAAGGAATATTCAAACTAATGTACTAGACAATCCTGGTATTCAGAAGACTTCAGGCTCGATCATACTCTTTCTACTAGCCTAGGATAGCTTCAGTACTATCAACAATGCCAAGTTAATAAGAGGGATTGCTTCACATAGGATAGCTTATTACATCCCTTAGAGATTCATGGAAAGAAAACTCTAATCACCTTTTTGGTTGGATTACCATAAACTAGCCAAGGGCATGATGATGTATGTGATTTCTTTACAAAATTTGCCAAGTTTATTCTTACAAAGGCTACACTATCTACTTTATGATTAACTCAACTGTTTGTGCAAAAGCATTTACCATGATGCCCAATTTCACTCATCATTTTTGGTTCAGATGAAGTGTTCAAAAAGTTAAATACTCAACTGGATAGGACATGAATGAAATCAATTGATCATCCTACATTTGATGATCAAGCGTGGAGAGAGACATGCTTCCTATCTATGTTTGTGTAATCTTGACGATTTGCCTTAAAATTTTCTTCTAGAAACATATGTAAGATTTGTGTAGAATAGTGCAAAGTATGGATAATGGATTTATGTTTTTTTTTGTATGGATCAATATATCAACTTGGTCCACTAATTTTCCTAAAGAGTAGCTACATTCAAAATAGTCAAACAATATAGTCATTATTGATTTTTCAAAAGGATAATGCCCTTGTATCTATCCATGGAACCCCATTGTTAGGCATACACATATGAACAAATAGTGCCTTAAAGGCCTTTTTTGCTAGAACACATGGGCATGCACGAGAGACTTTCAAGGAGATTCCACTATATATTTTCAAAAAAAATTAATATGATTGTAGGGCCTATGGATTATTATTCACCCTTTTTTATAAGCTTAAATTATTTATGATCATCATAAGAGTGATCAATTTTATTGACTTCGGGTACATCCTATGATGATTTACAAATTTTAGTAGCATAAAGTGGTGAGGCATGACACACAAAAGGTATGGGTGTTTTAGATCACATGGGTAAGTTTGATCAATTTTAGCAAGTGTTCTTTCTTGCATCAAGTGTGATCAAAGGAGTGCGAGAATAACCTGAGGTGTGAATGAGAATAGCTTCGATCAAGGATACCTAAAAAATAATTGCACACTAATTTATCTCATTGATGTGTCAAATAAGCTTATGTGACTGAAACTACTTTATTGTGTGAAGAATTAGGTAAGTGCCTCTTTTGGGGGCTTGAGTTAAGGGATATTATCACTTCCAAGGAGTCCTAGCATTGAGTGTCTTGCTCTCTCTATATTTCATCCTCTCTTGTTTTCATCTACGTTAAGGTGATGGTTGGATTTCTAACCGTGTTTTTATTTACATTAATGCTTCTTTCACAATCTTTTTGTCCTCTTTTGTCTTCTTTTTGTGGTCAGTGGCCCTTTGCAACAAGTCCTCCTTTTGGCGAGAGCTTGGCTTTGATATACCAACTGACTAGTTTAGTACATCACATTGGTGATAGGGAAAATGGCCTTCTTGGATATTGTAAACATCTAACAGTCTGTAGCAAGGCTTTCATGCAAAATATATAGACATGAAATTTGCATCTTTAATCAAATATTGAAGATTCAATAAAACAAGTGAAAAATTTAGAGAATAAGAATAAAGACTAGGAGATACAAACCAAGGAACAAGAGAAAGAATTAAATATGCTTAGACTCAAATTAGATGATTTGAATAAAACTCCAGTTGGTGCAAGGGAACACCAAAGAGAGATATCAAAAATTGATAGGTTTTCAATAGGTGATGGTGCTAGGAAAAGGCGAATTATGGCAACAAGGTGATTAAAAATAATTGAGTGTTGAATATTTTTAATAAGAGTTCTACAACTAACACTTTTCTTCACCGCCGTTTATATTTTAGGAACTTTTTGATTAATGCATCGACGATGAGGAATTCACAAACACATACCCAAAGTCTTTTGAAAGCTTGCATTAGGAAGAAGCAGGACATGTTGGCTAGTGTTTGTGACTCCAATTACAAGGGATTTCTTGATGTTTTGATGAAAGATATCATGAAGAACATTGAGGGGATTTGAGTGCAAATGATATTCAAAGTTTTTGTGATGAAGCAGGTATAAGTTGTAAAGGCTATGAGTCCATCCATGCCATCATAAAGGAGGCTCTTCAGAAGTGAGGGATCAAAAGCCACTTACTTACACCTCCATACAGAGTTGCATTGGCAAAGAAGACAAACAATGCACATGTAAGATCACTTCTCGGTGAGTATTTCCATGTGGAGGGAACAAAAGTATTAAAGGACAAATCAAAGGGTGATATCAAAGTAGATAACGATGTTTTCAACAACATTTTCGTGGATTTAAAGAGACTTCAACAAGAAATGATTAAATTTTATAAAGTCTCTCATGAAGGTTAGTATGAATTAAACTATCTTATTCATGGTGAAAAAACAAATAGCACGTATATCGAATCATGTGTTGCTTCATGATTGTAGAGTCTATGGGAGTGGTCTCTTTCATATTGAAGCTAGATGAGTGTCAAATTTTCAAAGGGCGCATATTGGAAAGAATGGGAGACTTACACTCATGAATGAGGCAATGGCACATGCAAAAGGACAAGGTGAATTTTTTTAATGTTCAATCTGAAAAAGACAATTGGTGGCTAGGAGCTTTTGAGGTGCCAAAGGAGAACCATGAAATGCTAGATTGGATGCTTTAAATATGTCCTTGGATTGTTGAGGTCATCAAGAAACAAATAAATGGTGAACAACTTGAAGTTCCAGGTGTGGGTACCTTTGTAGTGGATTGGCATTTAGAAGGAGATTTGAAAACAATCAATTGGTTGTGACACAAGTGCTACCTATTTACTTCCTTGTCCTCTATATTATATGAAGAAATCAAAGCAAAAGTCCAAGAAGGAAGATGAATTGCGATGGATTGATGAAGTCATGTCATGTAACTTGGAAGCACCGCTAGACAAGGATGCGAAGGATCCTACATGGAATCCTATTATTTCATTTCCATGTGAAAAAAATCACTTCTTTACATTACATGCCATGAAATAATAGGATCCTACATGGAATCCTATTATTTCATTTCCATGTGAAAAAAATCACTTCTTTACATTACATGCCATGATGAGAATATTTGATAAATTGCACATTGACTTTGCATTCACTATGAATCTGGATGCTCAATCCGTGGAAGCCATTTCCAAAGTGGAGGATCTACTCAACTCTCTAGGGGTGCATGGAGGCAACGTCAAAATAGTGAAAGATTCAAAGATGTCTGGAGATAATCACATTGTGGCGCAACAAGTATCAATGGCTGGAGCAAAAGCTAGGTGTTTTTTTTGCAACATGTCGAGGAAAAACTCCAAAACAAGATGGGAGTTGTGGAAAGAGTTATGCAAGTGTACTACTGATTGTGACAAGGATGGAAGTCTTCGTAATAAGCAGACAAAGGTTTTGGCTTGTTTTGACAAGATGGTATCGATCATGCTATTGAGTACTACCAACACTGAACAATGAAGGATACTCAAGACAACAGTCATCACGTTTACTCAACTGATCATTCACAGTTGGGGAGAAACATCAATCACCCATTACATGGAACTTTTTTCCTATTATCAAGTTGATACAATCTATATGTATTTATAATCATTCATGCAATGGCTTGTTTCCAACATATTATTTACGCTCATGGATCATATTACTTGGAAAAGTATAGATCCCTTTACATGTGGAGCATCCAAGGGATGGAGAAGTCACATTATAGGGAAAAGGGAATCTATTTCAAGAACACTCATCATGGCGGAGGGATGACACGAACAAATCACCTCATTGAAATGTTTGATTGGTTTTTCCAATACACATTGAGTAGAAGCGTATTAAAGGAGAAAGCAAAGGCATCTCAAATTGCAAAAGCAGTCCAACTCCGCATGAAGAAGATTAATAAGGCTAAATAGAACCAAAGTAGTGGGCCAACACGTCATGTTGCATAGCATGCTACAATGGTTAGAAATAGCAAATTTTCGACGAAACAACATTAAATTGTAAAGGGCATTAAATTTTTTTTGGTTTCACACTAAATTGTTGTTTTTAAAAATTTGACCTAATGTTGAAGTACCTATAATAAGACTCTATGGCCTCATTTTTGTCATTTCACTTTCACTCTCCTCACTTTCTCACCCATGGCTTGAACTAAGAATACTGCACGTAAAGTACCTCCTTGTCCTGCCAATGCTGCAAAATATATTTGAAATATATTTTAGTAATGTATCATGTGCAAAATTGAACTCGATTGCACCATGTTTCTCATAGCAAGTTATAAAACACATAAGTGTAATTTTTTGTAAATTCTTCTAGAGAGTTTACAGATTTACAATTTTTGTTTTTGTTTGTTTGAATCACAAAATTGAATTCGGAATGTGCAATAAAATTTTTCTGGAAAAACTAGAATTGTTTTCTTCAAATTATCCAAAACATTTTTGTTGAGCCTGTATAGGCCTTCCAAGCCCTCCCCCATGCCTCAGGGGGGGAGGGGGGGTGGGGGCCGGGGGTTGGGGGTTGCATGGGCCCAGAAGGCCCTAGGCCTTCCAACTAGAATAGGAGAAGAAGCCAAAATAGTGGGTAGGGCAGCAGAGAGTCTAAGGGCCTTCTGGGCCCATGTAGCCCCCCCGGGGCCTGGGGGAGGGGTTGGAAGGCTTGTACAGGCTCAAAAAAAATATTTGTAAATGTTTTTTAAAAATTGATTTTAAATATAATTACAAAAATTGAGTTAATTAGTACTAACTCAACTACAAAATTGAACTCACTCCATTAAACTACAAATTCATAATCAATTGCACAGTTAAAAATTTCACTTCATGAAAAATTCAACTACAAAAATTAAAATTGGTCCCCTTGTAGATAGTTCAAAAAAAGTGTATTTTTATTACCAAAATAGGGGATTTCATAATAAGCATTACAATTTACATCCTAGTTTTTTTCAGTCTTTTGATTGCTTCTTTTGAGGCCTTGCGCAAGCCTTCCCTTGTTGAGGAGAAGAGTGCCCGCTGTGATGGAATCTACAATGCACGTTGCATCTCTCTCTCCTACACTTTTGACAATGGCTGTATTGACAAGGACCTTAGGAGAGTAGCCTCCTTTAAAGGTTGCAAAAATGGTCGACTTCCTGATGAGGATAATTTTGTCCATATTCTTGGAGATGCTAGACAAGCACAACACTTTGGATAAAGCCTCGTCCCATAGGGCTAAAATCATTGTGGATAACCACAATGTCTTTTGTTGAAATACAACCCATATATTGGGCCAATGTAGAGTTAGTTCCAAAGGGATCCCTTGTGCCACCCTTATGATGTGCCCAGGCATCCAACTCCATGACATGCTGTATACAAACCACATTTTAGTAATTAATCATGCCACGAATAGCAGTAAACAATTGGGGATTATTAACTTACCAAGTGTAGTTCATCAGATGCTATCACATCTGGCTACTCAGTGTTAATTTACGACTTGTGCTCCTCCAATTATTGAGGAGGCGATGCACTAAGCTGACTTAGGGCAAGATAGCTTCTACTTCTTTGAATTCCTCCTCGGGCACCTGACCCTGTTCAGCTTCTTGTGTTTTCCCTTGAACAAATTGGTCACTCTCTAATACCATACCATCAATTAGTGTAAGTTGCTCCGTCGTGTATTGAAAGGATCTGTTGTCAAGTGGACAATCTAGCCCAATGGCAAAAGGAGAGACAAGCACTCATCTTGCTTTACTTTAAACATTTTTTCTAAGTCCTACAAGAAGAGAAACTCCTCTCCATCTACCACTACGGAGCTAAGCGTACTTAGTGCTAACTTGGGCATATCTAGTGCTACCCCTATCTCATCGGCCTCATCCATAGGTGCATCCATAGCCACCATTGTTAATGACCCTTCTCCACTGGCCTATGAGGTGGTACCTTCAGATGTTTCTTCCTCTTCGTGTTGTTTAAGAAGAACCAAGGCCACAGCTTTTGCTCCGCCACTTGATCAAGGAGCTCGGGCTTTGGATCTTCCTCCTTGCCCTTAACTAAATCGGCTAGGACAACATCACCAACCTCAACCTCATCATCAGAGTCTTGTTCATTCAACATGAGAATGAATGTTGAGATCCATGACAAAAAGTTGGTGCCGATATTTCCCTTACCAAGGGCAACCATTTCCTGAGTGGAGAGCACCTCTTGAAGTTCCCATCTTCTTGTTCAACTTACTAGTACCTATGCAATCTCTTAGGATAGTTTGCATCAGTTTTGTTGATGTAGCGTAGAAGCTCACAAGAGACCCAGAGAGTGTTACTGGCGGGGATGATCAAACAGAAAAGGGCTTTATGTATGTTTCCATGTAATCCAAGTCTCCTTGTAGTCATGTTCAGTGAGGAGGATAGTTGCTTCGAAGTCAATGATTCGAGAGAAAATGTGAAATAGCTCTTGCTGGTGGCTAGCCTACTCAATCCTCTCTAGGAATGCAAGAAAGTTCTCATACACCATGGAATGATCCATTAGGATTGCGATGAGTGTGCAAGCCAAGCTGTAGGGAATATATGCTAGCAAAGTGCGCGCGAGTGCTCGTGATACAAATGACAAAAATGAGGGAGGTTCCCTATTTATAGAAAAAATTAGGGTTTGAAATTGACAATTTCACACGTAACAAAAAAGGGCCAACCGCCCAAAATACTTTATTAAACGTACTCATTTTAATTATAATACTTAATCCAAGTAATATATTTAATCAAACGTATCCAAATAATAAGTTTGTACAAACTTATCCAAATTGAACTTATTACGATCATTCAAGATTGATACAATTAGTACATGCCATTCATTACATTATTGACCAAAAAGGAAAAAGTTGGATTACAACAACGAAAAACAATTATATTGACATTACCCAATTACACTCCTGATTGCAAGTCTCTCCAAGAATAACGAACCATGAAGGACTTCTCCATATATCTCCCAATCTACACAAACACATATTCATAAACAAATATCACCAGAGCAATGATGGTTAAGAAAAATCAATTCAAAAATCAATGAGGAAAAAGCTAATACCTTTTCGACATTCTATCTTGAAGCTTAGATCCTAAACTTTCTCAAATCCCATGATTAGTAGGTGTTCTCGAAGGTCTACTAAGCTCCATTCTTTGCTAGCATTTGACAAGGTCAATGGTGCCATTGGGTAGTTTGACCGGTAGTTCTATGGGTGAATCAACATCCTCACATGACTGCAATGGTATCCACTACCCCTTTTTCTTCATTAATCGCTCGTAGTGGAATCGAATGTATAAATTTGAGCGTGCTTTCAAGTATTGAAGTGTGATAATTGAAATCACAACTCTGTAAGAATATACATCCTCCCTTATGCACCCCTTCCACTATATCCCATGCATTTCCAAATAAACCATTCATCTTCTCAGATTGCAATTTCTTGCAAATAAACATTGTTGGAGTGGCTTGTGGCAAGAGCTTACAAAACATATGCACAAAAAGATGAATGGGAACATACCAACTAAGACCTACTGATCGAGAGGGCTTTGTAAATTTAAAGAGGATTGGATATCAATAATCATCTTTTGTTTGAATGTATCTACACTCCGTTTGACTGGGGTTGGCCAATCTATACTTCTTAATGAGGGAAATGGAAGCTTTTCAAGTCTTCCATAGTCTTTAGACCTAGAGGGAACTATGTAAGAGTATGTGAAAACAAATATTCTACTACCAAGAAATGTCCTAGGATTCTTGTTGGGAAATAAAACCTCACCTATGGTGGAATGGAAATCATTGAAGGTCCCTCTTATGCTCTTCAATGGTTGTTCCTCTATATAACTTGATGGGAATATGTCTACATACACAAAACCACCAAAAAAAAAGAAGTGAACAACAAGGCTATAACAAAATGATTTGAATAGAACCACATTAGTAACAAAATACTTACAACAATTACAAGGAAACTTGGTTTTTGCCATTTGAGGAGGAAGATGAATTTCTGAAGCCATGTAGACATGTTGAACCACTGCCACCATGCCTTCATTTCTAGTTTTCTTGAAAGCTAGCAATCTTCCCTTCCAATGATGTTCCAAAACACCACAAGCTTTTACTTTGTGTAGCCCTCATAAGCTTGGTTGTAAGCAAACCCAATCATTATCCCTGAATCTCTCTCTAACCCACATACCTTGCTCATTCCTACAGTTGTTAAGAACATACTCAGAGATGGAATCACTAGGTCTCCTATTCAATGTTTCCATGGCTGAGAACTTTCTTACAAGAGGATAAAGCGACTAAAGTGGGATTAGAGGAGGAATAGGGAGGTTAGAAGGCTGCTAAATGATTAGACAAGAGCTTAGAGAGCCATTAAACCTTGCAACAAGATTTACAAGTGGTTAGAGAGGGATTAAAATGGCTATAGTGCTCAAAGGGTTCACCTAAAAATATATAAGTATAACACGTGAGCTCAAATGAAGGGGTTTTTTAATACAAAAATTTAAGGTAAATTTACAAAAATACATTTTTAGAAGGGGTTTTTTATATCGATTTTGGAAAAAAAAAACCCACAAGTTCTTAAAGAAAAAGGGTTCATTTTATTCATGGAAAACACATAGGTAAGAGATTAATTTTTAAAATACCCCTTGAACGCACGTGATACATAGAGTTTATTAGTAGTGTACTCCCGGAGGGTTATAGCAAGATTAGTAGAGATATAGAAGCTTGCAAGAGAGATTAAAGACACACAAGAGGATTGGAGAGAGATTACAAGCTCATAGAGCAAAGATTAAAAAAAGATTAGAAGGCTATAGGCAAGATTAGAGAGGGATTAGGGAGGTCATAGCAAGATTAGTCGAGATATGGAAGAGGGTTTGAAACTTGCTGCAAGATTAAGGAGAGATTAAAGACATACAAGAGGATTGAAGAGAGATTACAAGCTTAAAACAAAGATTAGAAAGATATTAGAGAGTGAGAGCATGGTAAGGTGGACTGAAAACCTACGTCTTGGACAATGGTTTACAGCCATTTGTGAAACACTTTTATGCAAAGTTAGAGAATTAAAACATGGTTGTTTAATCTTGTTTCACATTTATTATATCTAAAAGGCACTAGATAAATTGCTAAATACATCTTATGATGATACTAAATTCACTAATATTGGTTGTCTTCATGTGTGGTAGCAACAACCAATGCAAGTGGTAGAAAGTGTACCACCTTATCATGCTTTCACCTTAGAAGGTTGTAGGCAAGATTAGAGAGGGATTAGAGAGCTCTAGTACTAATGGTTTACATGTGTAATTAGTTTAAGAGCATAGAAAAGCAAGCCCTATTTTGTACGCACATATTAATAGCTCCTTGGCCTATATATTGAATTCAATTCTCAAAGTACTCATATCGTGGAAACGGGGGCTACATGTCGGGGAGGAGATTGCACCTAATACTTGTCTTTTGTGTAGTGAAGTATATTTTTTAAGTGTTGACGTTCATCTCCTTATGTTTGTTTTAATTTTTTCTTTATTAAATTTATTTTTTTTATCATGAGAATTTGGTTTAAGCTTGTACTTGGAAAAAGATTCCTACTTCAGAGGTAACGGTAACAACAGAGCTATGGGTACTTGGATTTGAAGAATAGGGAGAAGCTCAAAAATATCCAAAGGATAAAGAATAAAAAAGCTTAAGAACTCTTTGACAAAGATTGGAAGGTTTATGGAAAATTTTTAAGCCATGGGATCAAGGGATGAAGTTTTAAGCCACCTTTATACATAAAACTACTCTTTTTGAATAGAAACCACCCTTCTTCCCAAAACCACTTCCATGAATCTTAATCCTGATCACAATCCAGCCATATGGATGCAATTAGCACATTGAAGAGATCAGGGGCTTACTCTCATAATTGCTAAGCACTATGTCTGCTTAAAATCCATAATGGAAGGTCGAGAGTTGCCCATAGATCAATTTAAAGTAAATCGCTTATTGACTTTTACAGTAGATTAATTTTGGATTAAAGCTAAATCAAGGGCAAAGCAAGGCATGGTTTGAAAATTCAATCTCTTTTAAGAGAGAGAATCAAAGCTTCAAATTAGTTTTCTTTCTCTCCATCCACCATTGGTGGCAGCGACGATTCACGAATGGGCTGGCGATTTCTTTTCTCACGCGCTCGCGCTGCGTACGGATTTCTAGCGTGAAGAAAACATTTTTCTTTATTTTTTTAAAAAATAAATCTTAAGCTTTAAAACATCATATCTTCAAAGCTCTATCTATTATAAGCTTTGAAATCTTATGACCACAATAAGCCTTATGTAAAAGCTTATTTTTTTCCTCAAAGCCCCTCAATGCAAAATTTTAGCAGAGGAGAACTTCATGGTGTTTGTTCTTCTACATTTCACGACTCTTTTAAAGCCTTCTTTGATGAATTATTATTTGGACTATCTCGGCATCAAGGAGTTCTTTTGCTATTTATCTTCTATGTTGGATGCATTGCTTGGGCAATATTCTCAAGTTTTTGAAGATTTCTAGAATCATGGCTTATTGTTGACTATTCAACATCAACAAAATTATTTTTACCACTTATCTTTCGACATATAATTTGTACTTCGAATATTTTGCTAACTTCTCAAATTCAAGCATAATTGGCTTCAAAGATTATGTTTTCATCGACTTAAAGTGGAACGACAAGCTTATTTCCAACAAACGAGAATCGGATAAGTTTGTTACTTTTGTAATTTTTAAATTAAATGCCGCCATGAAGCAAGGCTTGGCACTATTCACAATTCTTTGTGCTGGCATAACATCCCATACAGCTATCACCACTTACAGTATTATGTTCACATTATGGACAAGTTCGGCTACCGTCTTGGCCACTTTGTCTTTGCCCTTTTATAACACTAGCAGTATTCACAAGTTTCAACCCGTAAAAAACTGGCTTACGTTAAATATCGGGGTGCCTGAATACGTGGCACCCTGCGGGCCCGGTCACCCGGTCAATGGCCGGTGACAAGCTCATTTGTAGACATATGTCCATAACATGTTACGGACATGTGTGTATATCACAAGTGTGTGCGCCGTGTAGTGGATAGGAGCTTCGTCTCTCTTGGGCAGGGACCTGGGTTCGAAACCCAGCAAATGCATGGACATACGAACGTGTGTTCATAACTCTTTTGCACCACTGTCTAGACCGAGGCAGTCACACCGGACCGCTCAAACTGGGGCCCGCGGGGTGCCACGTATGTAGGCACCCCGAAATTTAACATACGCCTAGAAAACTCCCTTGACAAGAAATACAAGATCAAGGAGTTGTACCAATATGTTCTTATGAGATTAACTATCATGTCTGTTGTGGCTTATATACTTCACCCCTCATCCTCCTCAATCCAATCACCATAAATGGTAGAAATCTCATCTACTAGACCCTTACAATTTGCTAATAGCTTCATTTGCTGCTGCTAATGATGAGTATGTGCTTTTGTTAAACCTAACATACTACCTTGCACACAAGAGGGAGAGAGAAGAGAAGCGAAACACATGCAAGGGTCAAGTCCAAAAAGTTACACTTAGCCAACCCTTATGAGGGCTAACTACTCGATGTGAAGCCGCTAGGGGCTCACTCCATCTCTACTTTTGTCACCCAAGTAGAGATTCAATGGCTAGGTAGGGAGCAAGAAGGAGGGAGCTATGGAAAGCTCAACCTTCACTTCATGCCACATGCATGCAGGAGGGACTTAGTAGAGAACAAAGAGAGGGGAGAGACGGAGAGAAGTAAGAACATCACCATCCCTACAAGCACACACTAACAATCAAGCATGCAAGCAAGTAAACACAAGCAAGCATACATCCACAAGCTCAAATGAGAGAGAGAGAGAGAGAGAAGAAGAAGCAAAGCTCAAATGAGACTAATGGGATTGCCCCTTTTCATAGTTCATAAATGTCTTATATACAAGAGCTCATAGTTACAATGGCCGGCCACCCATTTACAATTGGGGGCCCAAAACTAGGCTTCCTAGCTCTATGTAGAACTATTCCTCATGATCGAAACTACACAAGCCGTAAGCTCAGTCATCATCCCATGTCTCTTTTACATTCAAGCGCTTAGTGCCGTTACAAAAGATGAGTACAATAAGCGTAACCACACTTGCAAAAGTAATGTTAACTAGAGTAGTTAACATACCCCCTTGACTAATTCAAGTCTGTCCTTGGATCTATCTATGGTAGATCAAATATGTGTGGATGAAGTCACAGCGTGAGGTTGGAGTAGGGGGGGCTCAATGGAAGACTCTGTGTAGCATGTCCAAAATGTCATCTCCATCATGTCTTCAAAAGTTTGCAGTCTCCAGCAGGCATCCACATTATGCGCTCATAATATCCAAAAATATGCTTCTTGAGTGTTGGCCCTTTGTTGATGTCGAAGGCCACGCCTTGCACGCTTTCATGGTAATGGCTTAGGGAATTCACTATATGTAAACTCTCTATATCACATGCATTCAAGGCCTAATTAAAAAATCCCTTATCTATAAGTTTTTAATGAATAAAACACACCCTTTTCTATTGAATATGTAAATAGGCCCTTTAAATGGTACCCTTCTCTATGTAAAAAAATGTGTAAAAAGGGATTTTAAAATCCCCTCCTATTGAACCCACGTGCTACGCTTACATATTTATGAGTGATCTCCTCGAGGGTAATGGTCCAAATCTAGAATAACTCCTGCTACATGATGATCAAGTGGAAAAATCTGATCGTCGTCATGATCATGATTGACTGGGTCTGAGACGCGATCATAGCAGCGGATGAACTCGTTGAAGCGCTTATTCATTGTATCTTCGATACATAGTTGCTACACCGTCAGAGGAGTGAACCACAAAAAATTTAATTACAGCTTCGGGTTCTTCTTCTTCTCCTCGTGGGAATAGAGTCTATTCCCACTGTCTTCTTATAGGTAGGTAGTTAAGGCTAATGTAGAGTGCACAGGGCATCTTGCAGTACATTTCCCAGATGAAGGGTTTGAGCAGAAAAGGGTGCCTCCAAGCCGACTGCTTGCCCACACATTCGAACATGATGGGGCGAGTAGCTGCGAGTGGCCTATGGTATCCTCTACATGATCTGGGTGAATGCTCTCGCTGTGCCATTGTCGATGTTTGGCCTCGAGGTCTGGATGCATGACGTTGATGTCCATGCAGTACGTAATGCAGGTGTCAGACCGAGCAGGATAGCAATCGCCTACTTAAACTCCATGCAGTTGAGGGGGTCTGGAGGATTGACCTCCTCACGCTCCAGTGGTGGTGGCTACAAAATCTCACCTTCGTCAAGGAGTGTTTGGGAGGGGTGATGTATCGATGGACGAGGGTGGAGGGGATGTCGATGTGGAGGCTCCTGTGGTGAGGTTTGCATTAAAGAGAGGTGGGGGTTTGGTTAAGGTGGACGGGATGTCACGGAATGCAGTGTGCATTCCTAGCTATAATGACAAGGAGAGTGGTGAGTGTTAAAACCCTAAGATCTCTCAAGATAATTATTATGCATAAACATGCATAAATTAGACATAAACTCATCCACCTGACCACCCTCGAGCCCAAGGGATGCACACATGAATTATAATGAAGTACATCATACGTTTACCTTGATGTCCCATACCATCAAGAGGTATAACTCCAATCCAGTAGCATGTAGCTATAGTGTGAAATGGTAGGTGAGTAGATATAATCCTCTATACAAGAGAGCATCATATCATAACCTAGCCTCAAGATAACATAGCCTTAGCCCCCCTTGAGTGTGTCCCATGGCCCTATTATATAGGAAGGCCCTCAAGTGACTCTTGACTCTCCATTTCCCATGTGTGACCCTTGGATGCCTGACCCTAACCTTAACCCTTAAGATTAGTCCTAACCCATGATCCGCTAGAGCTTGTTCCCATGCTCCCATGCTCACAAGCCTAATGTGGGTTAGCCTCCTAGTATATGCACACATAATGTGCATATAACATACTTCCCCTTTGTCAAAACATTGCACTCTTGCAATGAAAAGAAGGAGAACTACACTGAACAATATCAACCGACTCCCAAGTCGACGAATCCTCTATTTCTCTATTATTCCACTTAATTTCAACCTCAGGGATTAGACAACTATAAAGTTTCCTTTCCTTGAATTCAAGTACCTTATCAGGTTAATGTGGAACATAGGATAAATCTTCGACTTCAATTAGTTCTTGTTAAGGAGTAACTGTGTTATCCTCACATCTCAATTTCCCTTTCAATCCACTGATATGAAAGACTGGATGAACTCTAACATGTGGAGGCAGTTTTAGTTCATACGCAACCGTACCAATCTAATGTATAACTCGAAATGGACCACAATATCTAGGAGATAAATTCGAGCATTTTCTTGTGACAAAATCTGAGAATCTTTAGGAACTTTTAAATAAACCAACGCTCCTAGTTCAAAAGACCAAGTTGAGCATCCTCTATCAGCATAGAACCGTGCCCTATCCTGAGCACTCCTGATAGTAGAATCCCGAGCTTCGGTCAGCATTTCCTACATATCACGCAAGAAATCCCTCGATGCATCAAGCTCGATGTCCTTAAGACCGAGATCAATAGGTGCCTTGGGTTAATACCCATACATAAGCATGAACGGACTAAAACCAATAGCCATATATTTAAAACTGTTATAGGCAAATTCCATCATTGGATTATATTTTTCCCAATTTGATGCTTTTCCAGAGACATATGCATGAAGCATATCCTCTACAATCTTATTCATACGCTCTGTTTTCCCATTAGACTGCGGATGATCATAGGAAGTCATACTCAAAGTAATTTTCTCGTTGTAAACCATTCGAAATAAAGTAGGAAAACATGGCATTATAACAGCAAGAACCAAGTATCCATCGGCGGCCCGAGTTACCCATATCAACATAGAGAGTCATCAATGTCTCGATGAGTCACATATGTCCATCCGTAAACCGTCAGGTTGACTATATATATCACCTAAAGTATGGAGCTAGAGAAAGAAATGCTAACAAAGGAAAAATCCATTAATCCGAATACAACAAGATAAACTCGTTGAACTCTAAAGAAAGAGATTTCAACAAGTGAAAATACCGACAAGATTACACTCATCAATACATGCAGGCTATAGATAAAAGAAGTTGCCCACACAACAACTTTAAATGAATTCAAAAAATGAGATTGTCTTTGAATGTTGAGGTCAACATGCTAAGTGATGTAAGCAAAGCAACAATCTTGAGCCCAAATTATCCCATAAGATAATATATGTGGGGGATCGCTAGCATCCCATACCACCATGATACCACCCATACATACCTTACCAATTTGAAACTCCCTAGTATGTCGTCTAGGAGATATAAATAAAATCCTTTATAAAAGAAATAATATGGCCTTATCCCAAACTTTCACATACTAAAACCTGTCTCTATATTCCTGAGACCACATCAAGGAATAACTCTTTCCGAGTACATCATTAGAAAAGAATTTTGAATTATTAGCGCCTTCTTAATGATAACTACCCAATAAACTCAATAAAGTTAGGGTAGAAAAATAACAATTCACCTAGATATATAAGCAACTAGGTATCTAAGTTGGAGTATGTACAAAAGTACAAGGAACATAGTCCAAAATTACATGCAAAAAACGAAGGCAAATGCTACCTTCAAAGCACATGATATTATCCAAAAGATCAAAAGATCCTTATAAAACCATGCATAAAAGCATAAAAGCTCCTCGAATCCTTAAAAATTATAGTTGATCATAAAAATCAATGCATGCCATCTAATGGACATTAATCATGCCAAAAGAAGCATTAAAATTGGTGGAGGTCAGAATCCGGAGTATATGAACGTGGTGTCATTCAAGCAAAACTCCAAAGTAAGCAAGTGAAACGCATGTGTGTAGCACTCATTAAAAAACCCCTAGACACAAGTGATCTAGGGAGAACCTAATGAGTCCAAATAAAAGTTAGAAAACATCCAATAAAATCCACCAAAATAAACAGATCAACTAGCCCATGATAGAATTTATCTTAGGCTTAAGAAATTAAGCATAGACCACACTTAAATAAGTGTAAAATAAATTATCATGAAAAAGTGTCAAAGGTGAAACACACTTTGAACGTAAATTATAGCCTCAATCAAAAGTATGGAACATGTCCAAAAAGAATGGCTAAACAATGGCAAAAATCATGAAAACATCGTTTAGAATAAATCCAAATAGAAATATCTACTAATATGAGGTATAATTGTATTAATAATATGTGAATAACCCACATCTATCTAGTATCAGCACGTGAAAACGTACTTCAACATTAAATAACCCTCGAAAATATTAAATTCTCGAGAACAAGAATTATCATGATTTTTTTCAATTTTTCCTAATTTATAGGGCCTCAAAATACGATTGAATTCCACCAAACCTATCTTATGGCATTCCAAATCTATATTTTTCCAAAAAATATTTAGTAATTTAATTTGCCAAAATACCATTGATATTTTATAAATATAAATTTTTTAGGATTTCTAAAAATAACTTCTTGAAAATTCCTAATTTTTCTTGAGAATCCCATCGTTCTCGAAATTTTTGATTCCGCCTGACAATTCTCAAATCCAATGAAAATTTACAATTTTAATGGATTTTTTAATTTTCTAGTCAAAAAATATATTTTTGAAGGAATTTGAATGGTCACGGGCACCTGAATGGACACACCACATGCCAATCACCAACCCAACATTTTTCAAAAATTTAAAATAACCTGTCTAATTTTCCATGATTTTTTTGAATTTTTTTAAAAAAATTTAATTTACCCCCGTGAAATGTATAAGAATACGAACGGTCAAAAAATTTCGGAATCCCAATGGTTTTTCCGGAATACGGAAAGCCAACAGTTTTGGGAAAATGAAAAGACAAAAAAAATCAGAATGTGAAAGGTCAAAAGTTTCCAGAATCCGAAAGGTCAAAAGATTTTCCGGAATTCGAAAAGCCAAAAGGTTTCCCGGGAAATGAAAAGCCAAAAGCTACCAAAAGAAAAAATTTCCAAAAATTTTCAGAGAATTTACTTTTCTCAAATTTCAAATTTTCTCTTTTTTTGACTTTTTTTAAGCTTCTTTGGAATTTAAAAAAATGCTTTTTTAATAAAAAAAAAGTTTAAATAAAGCTTAATTAAGCTTTATACAAAAGCTTTAAAAAATAATTTTCAAGGGGGGGTGTTTTTTCACCTCACACGGCTCTGCTGCGTAGCCCCCCTTGCCCCCCCCCACGGCGCGCAAATCCGTGGGGGAGAGAGAGAGAGAGGAGGGTCTCTCTCTCCACTCTCCTCTCTCCTTCTTCTCCATTTAATTCATCTCTCTCACCACCCCCTCCTCTGTTATAATAGAGAGGATTAAAACTTGATTAATCTTTTGATTTAATTAAATCATTTTCTAATCATAATTATCAATTAATTATGATTAAAGCTTAATCAATTTATGTCTAAGAGGCATTCACGCGCGAGAGAGGAAAATAGAAGGAAACTTCAGAATTGAGAGACGAAGAGGATCCCACGCACACAGGAGAGCATTCCATGCATCAACAATTGACTACCCCACTCTGCATTTTAGCAAAATTTTGGCAGAAAATCGAAAGAATATCCGCGAAAAACCCGTAAAAATGTAAAAAAATATATTTTTTATTATAAAAATGGTCTAAAATTTTTAAAAAATTTAGAAAAATTTGTAAAATTTTTGGGAATCCATTCTACCAAAAATATCCACAATAAAATATGTGGTATTGTGGTAAAATTTTTCATTAATGCTTATTTTAAACTATAAAAAATAGAAAAAAATAGCATTAAACTCACGAAATTTCCCTGCAACATCGATTCATCCATTGAATAGAAGAAACACGCGTTCCAACCACTATATCGATGATCCACCTGTAAATCATCAACACAAATCAATAAGATAACATTTTTATTTAGTAAATATTAAAATTTACTTCAAAAAATACCAAAAATTGTAATAAAAAAGAAAAAATGATAACAATTAACTAGAGATTGCTCTAATACCATTGTTAAAACCCTAAGATCTCTCTAGATAATTGTTATGCATAAATTAGGCATAAACTCATCCACCCACCCCCGAGCCCAAGGGATGCACACATGAATTATAATGTACATCATACCTTTACCTTGATGTTCCATACCATCAAGAGGTATAACTCCAATCCAGTAGCATGTAGCTATAGTGTGAAATGGTAGGTGAGTAGATATAATCCTCTATACAAGAGAACATCATATCATAACCTAGCCTCAAGATAACATAGCCTTAGCCCCCCTTGAGTGTGCCGATGCATGACCCTAACCTTAACCCTTAAGGTTAGTCCTAACCCATGCTCCACTAGAGCTTGCTCACATGCTCCCATGCTCACAAGCCTAATGTGGGTTAGCGTCCTAGTATTAAGGTTAGTCCTAACCCATGCTCCACTAGAGCTTGCTCACATGCTCCCATGCTCACAAGCCTAATGTGGGTTAGCGTCCTAGTATATGCACACATAATGTGCATATAACAGTGAGGGTGGGGTTGTGGTTAGGGGGCTGGTGTAGGAAAATGAATGAGGGGAGAAGAGGTTGGGGGAGGGAAGAGTGGTAGTATGGATGTTCCATATGGGGGTGGGGGTGGTGGTGGCTGGGTGGTGCTAGGAACTGGGTGGTGGCTGGGTGGTGGAGGGGGAGGTGGGGGAGATGAGGATGGTGGGTGTGAAGGTGGGAGGCTTCCATGGCTGTCGTCACCTCCGTCATGGCCATTGGAAGCATGATCACCTTCTGTTGCATCAGCTAGTCCTTGGGAGTGGAAAAAGGCTTCAGCTGCTGCTGGTGGGTGGATGCATTGTAAGGTGGTACACTTCAGACCAGTAGAAATAGTGGTTTTTGGGTTGTGGTTTGCAACTTGGAAATGAACTTTGAATTGGAAAAAAAATGAAAATATTTTGAAAAATAAGAAAAGAAAATGTACATAACTGAAAAGATTGTGCGGGGGATAACTGAAAGTGGAGGGTTTTTTTTTTGTATGCATTCTCTACGTGCACTGTCTCATTCAAAAAACTCAGAGTCAGCAGATCTCTTCTATCTTCCTCTCCCCAACTTCCTCTCTCCCACTAATAGCTGCTTAAGAAAATGTCTGCATGTTCGACGATGGGTAACTCGAAGGGAAATGGCGAAGACAGAAAGGTGGCCCTTCTCTCTCTCTCTCTCTCTCTCTCTCTCTCTCTCTACTAATCGAGCTCCATAGATGTTGGTGGTCTTGAGCTCAATATATGAGAGACAAGGAGAGTGTGTTTGCTTGTCTAACCAATGGTTTTTGCATGCCAGATGCGGGCACCCACCAAGTTTTGCCACTCGAAGCTAGAGACAAAGCCATTGAAAGAGTTTTGTAGGACTTCATAGGATTTTTCCATAGTGTATGGTCTCAATCTTGAGGGGGAGAATGCAAGGTGTTTGACTCCTAATGAGGTGACACTAAATCATTGGCTAAGAGTGTTTTCAGAGCTCCCCAATAAAGACAAGAAGGTGATGTTGTGAACGGCAAAGTAGGAGCACTACCTACCCTTGTATACATTATATAAATAGGTTTACCAAACTACACCCTCAAACTATTATGTGGGCCTTCAATTTGTACGTCTACCATGTCTGCACACCGGTCTTGTTAAGTGGGCCATATTTGCTGAGTAGGTTGTTAAGAAGACAAGTGGCAATGGTAATTGCACAAATAAAAGAACTCACTAGTGGATGTGCGAGGCAATGTCATCTATGAGCTGTGGTGTAACACTATCTCAGGAAGCATGCACTCCGTTAGCACAAGGTAGCCTATATGAGGCAAAGGTGGAGGTTTCAAGTCAGGTGTAGACATTGGCGGATGAAATTCTACTGAATACCGAAGGTAGCAAAGAAGCTCCATTGCTGGCTCTTCATACAGCGAAGCGAAGGTAGAGGAGGCAAAGTGCAACTTGCATCGCATTGAAGGTGTAATTGAATACCACACCATGATGCGTCCATCAAATTGCATCGCATTGAAGGTGTAATTGAATACCACACCATGATGCATCCATCAAATAACATGCGCCCTGATGCATAAGAACAAGCAACGGCAGCTTCAAGATAAACTTTGCGTCACTAGAGAAGCTCTAAAAAAAGCAAAGATATGTATGTATATGTGTTTTCTACATATGAAGAAAGTCCATGCCATGTTTATTTCCTCTTTTTCTGTGTTTATAGGCCGATTTAGACCACAAGAATGAGGTTATGGAGAAAGTAGGTGCTAGTAGAGCTTTTGTGATGGGTGTAAAGTTAGAGAACTCCACAATCGCCAAAGATTCTTCTACATGAGGATAGTATGCTGATTGTGACAGAAAGTTGCCCAGGGTGTGGCCTCGGGTCTGGAGCAGACAAGTCAGTTGTTGGTCTATTTATATTGCCTTGCAAGCATGCATACCATGCTTTTTTCTACTCTTATGTATGTGTCACAGGCAAGTGCATTGCAACTAGTTGTAGCTAGGCCATACTCGAAGAAGCGAAAAAATGGTGGTAAGGAAACCACTTGGTCATGCCATGCTTGAAAAAAAAGGTAGCAACCTATACTCTTTAATTGGTTTGATTTGATTAGCACTGTTGGGCATTTGTTAATACCACCTTTAAGCACTTGCCTTATGCCAGTACATTTGAAACCGGTTGAAAACCAATTGCAGTGCTTCCAAACTATTATAGTGGGTGTCAATCTAGTGATTGAAAACCTATTGTTATACTCCAAACATATAAACTGGTTGTCAGTGGACTCAAACCAATAGTCCAAAACCCTTTCAAGTTCCCCTTCTCTTATAAACTTGTCTTCAACCAGTTGCTATTTGTCATACTCTCAATCTATAAACCGGTTGTCAACAAGTTTGTAGCCAGTTGCCATTTGTTATGCTCTCAATTTATAAACTGGTTGTCAACCAATGGTGGTTATAAACCCTTCCAACCCATAACCTAGTTTCAAAGGGTTGAAAACCATTAAAGTGACCCAATTTATAAACTGGTTTTAACCAATATTTTTAAGTTATCTACCTATGTTTATATAACTGGTTGTCAACTTATAAACTCATTTTAACCATTGGGTTGTAAACCCCACAACCTATTATATGGTTATCAACCGGTTGGAAACCTGTGGTAAAAAACCCTTAGGGGTGTCCCAACTTATAAACTCGGAATCCACCAGTTGGACAAATCATCAACCAGTTTCAAAGCTCTATGTTACAAATCACATGCTTTGCTCCCAAACTCAAAATTCATAGATGAATTACCATGTGTTGAATCGATTTTTGTATGTCTTCTTCTAATCATTTGAAAGATGTGCTGCTACCAATTAATTTCAAAACGTGCAGGCTACACTTCAGCACCATCTTTTAGTAGGCAAGGAGGGGCAAAAGTAAGACATGAATATGTTGACCTGAGTGAGGTTGTGGAGCATAGGCTTCTCCTTCTTGCAATAAAGGAAACCCCAAAGAAAATGTCTTGTGTGGGAAGAATGCTTGGTGAGTGTTTTTCAATCTCTATCATCATGCTTTCACATGATGAGACCACAGTATTGATATACCATTGACCAGGCTTGTGCCCACCATGGCCCCCCATCTAGAGATGTACCTAGAAAGTTGTCGATGGTGAGGCTTTGGTGCAAATGTCCTTGAGTGCATAAGTATGGATGTGTACTCATGGAGTAGCTACTACATTACCTTAGCCAAAAGAATAGTAATCTATAAGCTTAACAAAAATGTATTGGTTAGTACAGTTCATTGGGAGTTTCTTGTGATGTCTACCATTTTTAGGAAGGCCATTTATGTGACTGCCTTGTGTTTTTGTCTTGTTTTTTTTGTTTTGTTACCACCTTGCTAGCCAACAGGTTCTTGTGGCTACTCTCCTTTTTGAGAGAATAGGTTCTTATGTTTGCCACGTAGCTTCTGCACTCATGCTTCTCATCCAAAGGGGTTAAAAGAGCATTGTGACTTTGTCCTTGATGCACTCATAAATCTCCGTTAACTGATGACGTGGGGATTGATTCTTGAATTTGTGGCTCAATTATTGTGGGGATTGATCCTTGATGCACTCATAAGTCTCCATTACTGATGACGTGGGGATTGATTCTTGAATTTGTGGCTCAATTATTGTTGAGGCGGTAGGTACTTCTAGTTGGTTGCCATTGGTGTGGTGACCGAACACGCAAGCTCTTATGTATGTGTTTTCTACATGAGAGGGGTTGAGTGGCTTGCTTGGTGTTTCTTGGGCCTCCATTCATGTAGTTGTTTATACCAAATTCACCAACCCCTTCATCTTCCTTTGCCAACATCAAGCTTTACAAAACCTTAGAGGAAAGGTTGTTGAAGAAACCCTTAAACAATCTTTAAAATACCTGTAAAAGAACCATTGAATTTAGAGATAGATCACATGTATGAACTAAAAATTATCTCTATGGCCTTTGATACATCATCATGGGCTTCACCATTATCGTGCCATGGAAATGTCACCGAAAACAATCGTGCTTCATCAATGCTCTTCCAAGCAATGGAAGAGCCTTCCTCAAAATCCTTTTTTAGTTTTTATATGTGTGTGTGGGTCATGGGTTCTTTGCCTGAGTCGTCCCCTCTGAAAAAGATTTGTGATAAATGTTATGTGTGTGTTTTTCTCTTTGTGTGCTTGGAGTCGATTATCTTTTCTTAAAATCCCTTATCAAATAAAGGGGGGATATTGTGATTGAAACCAATATAGGACATAGACAACTAACTCCTAGTGTTGCCTTGGCCTTTATTTCTGAGTTGGGGACAACCTACATGAACCTGTAAAAGCCAAGCATAATAAGCCTCTGAGCCATGCTAGTGTTGAGCTTCTGAGCCAAATGAGCTCGAGCTCTTGTAAGCACACACACACTCACACAAACCCTAGAAGAGAACACACAAGGTGAGAGGCTGAAAATTCTTCTTCTTCTTCACACAACAAAAGAAGTCTACAAAGAAGATAAAGTGACTGACACACATAATAGAGTATATACAAGCGATCCATAATGTGAACACACTAAGAGGAGTGAGTAGATGTGGACTAGTCGGTGTAGTCCAGCTGTCGAATCTCTAGCGAAGATATGTCGGTGCCAGCTACCAAACCCGCTAGTGATATAAATGTCGAATAGTTATGCAGGCACCTCGTGTGAGTGTCAGCTCATGTAGAGCTTGACATCTCAACACTAGCTTCTTCCTAGAAGCTTCTCTACTTTAGGATGTTTCTTCTCCATCAACATCCTTCACTAGAAAACCAACTATTCATTTAACTCATACCATCAAAGAAACATGCTCCTATCTCTAACTCAATAACATTGCAATCAATAACCATTCCTACACATCAGGTTCTACCAACCTGTCTCGACACCAACACCAAAATTTGAATCTTACTCTAACCAGGGTAACCCCACAAAACCCTGAACATTAATAAACCCTCCTCTCTAAAAACAACTACCAATATAATCAAGAACTACCCTTTATATAAGCCTCTATGTTGGTAATTGCCCATGATGAAGCCTCTACTTCAAGAACCCCTCTTCAACAACCACCACCAAAGGAGAAAAATTTTCTATCACCAAAACTTCATCATGGCCAACCCCTCTTATAAACATCCCTAAGGTGTCAAACGATAACACCAAAGGTCATCACTGTGCTAACAAAGGTAAAGCCACTCATGTGACCTTGATATCGACACAACCCCTCTGTTTGTTGCAGACCCAAGCCTCATCATCAACACTACACAAACCTATAAACACTAGTGCTTCCTTGCAAGCTCATGCTATAAGAAGGGTACCGTATCTTTAGCCCCACCATGAAAATCATGGTCCAGATATTTACAAATTATCAAAAAATGGGTGGAAAAAAAGCTATTTATAGCCGGCTACTACAAGGGTGGCAATCCAATTTGGCTACCTTGCCAACCCAGGCCACACACTCAACAACACGAATCTGAAAAGTCTATTTAGAAGGGTACTCGACTACCGCTTCCACAAAACCCACAAGAGACCAACCACAACCTCTACAAACTTAAACGTTGTGGACTTGTTGCATGCTTGGGGATACTATGAAGGAGGTGATACTGAAGTGTGGAGAAATCCACAAAACTCCCTTAGCCTGTAGAAAAAAAGAAGCCTCAACAACAACAGCACCGATTCCCAAGCCAAAAAGGTTCAGAGAAAAGATGGCACACCCCTACTTAGAGATATATATAGATATATATATATATATATATATATATATATATATATATAGAGAGAGAGAGAGAGAGAGAGAGAGAGAGAGAGAGAGAGAGAGAGAGAGAGAGAGAGAGAGAGAGAGAGACAGAGAGAGAGGGTTTGTGTGCGTGTGTAAGATATATATATATATATATATATATATATATATATATATATATATATATATATATATATATATATATATATATATATATATCAAACTAAAGACCCAATGGGCCTAAAGTGATACAATAATGTTCATGGAATGGCAAATAAAATAGAAATAGGAAAAAACTATGTCAATGAGTGATACAGAACTGTCCATGGAAATATCATCATGGAATACTAGGAACATGAAACGTGAGAGGAGCATCAGGTCCCATTAGATGGTACACCACTCTCCAAAATATCAAGCATGGGGCTAATGAGTATGGCTGAGAGGACCTCCTCAACTACATTTGGGTGGAAAGGTAGCTCAATGGCGATGGATCTAGAGTTAATGAGGGGATCTTGGGGTTGATGTCTAGGCGGACGAGGGCATGCACGTTGGAATGTGGAGGCCCGATGTGGGGTAGCTCCTCTTGGGTAAGCGTGTTCCAAAGTAAGCAAGGTGGGTCCATGCGATCCACTACACCTGGGTGTTCCTCTTGTTATGGAAATGAGAATTATGGGATTATTTGATATTTTCTGTGATATTTATGGTAAGCTCATTTGCCACATGGTCGTGGACTGGCCACGTGCGAGAGCGTGGAGCAGTGGTCGCATAGTGTGTTGGGCGGATAAGCGAGATTTAATGTGTCTTGTGTTTTTGGTGAGCAGATCAGTGCATGGAGTAGCATGGGTGTGATTGATTTTGGTTGGTGCGCGGCCGTTGTATTTTGATGTGCAATGATGGTTGCCCACCCATAGTTTCATTTAATTGAATTGCTACAATTTTAATGTAAATAGACTAGCTTGGGGACCAAGTTACTTTTTGATACTAATGGCCCAAAGTGGAATGTATCAAGCTATATTTGGCACTTACTTTTTGGCTAATACATAAATACGTGTATGAGAAAGCATGCTCACTCATGCATGGGAGGAGATTGAACCCACTCTTTTTGTCGTGCATAGTTGCTTTATTTATCTTCTTCTTGTTTATTTGAAAAGCATGAAGCTATGGTTATGGAGGATAATTGACAGCACCTCTTGGGCGATGGTTGACTAAAGAGGGAGGGGTCAGGGTGGATGGGGTGGAAGGTCTCTCAAGAAAGTGTCCATGTGTCTGCAAAGCTCGAGCAAGAATTTCCCCGGACAACCCCGGTTCAGGAAGTTAATAATCCTAGAGAGTGCACCAAATCACTCATGGAATAAACAGTGAAACCTCCCGCATATCTCATATTATAGTGGGTGCAGGGACATGTAAGAGAGAGAGAGAGAGAGAGAGAGAGAGAGAGAGAGAGAGAGAGAGAGAGAGAGAGAGAGAGAGAGAGTTTGAAAGAGAGGGAGAGTGAGAGAGGTGAGAGTTTGAAGAGAGTTTGTGTGTGAGAGAGGAAAAGTAAGATATAAGGGGGATTCTTAGAGAGATAGAGGTATGTATGCATAGACGTATGCATGTTTTTATATATATATGCATGCATGTGTATGTTTATACGCTATTTGATAACCCAACTCTCACCAATAATGGGGGACCCTCAACAAAATATCTTCACCGCCATAAAACCCCCCACATTCCACTCTCAAGAATTTTGTATGCATGTCTATGCTTATATGCTATTCGATAATCCAAACCTTACCAATAATAGGCCCCCCTCAACAAAATTTCTTCACCATAGAATCCTACATTCCACTCTCAAGAATTGTGAAGAAGTTCTCCACCCATTAGCCTTGCAAGTTAATTGAATTCTTTCATTAGCCTCTCCAATGATTTTGACTTTGACTACAACTACATCAAGCCCCTCAATGACTTACCTTCATCCACTTCATTGTATATATGCTTGTAAGAGCACTTAAATGTTCTTAAAAAATAACAAATCACATGGGATAAATAATGTAGGGTTACTTGACTCAATCCTACAATAGGGAAAGCATCAACTAAGAAGCTACTAACTTACATTAATTTAATGTATCGATTGAGGAAGCAAGATTCATACTCCCATTTTGTTGTTTATGTCTACATTTCTCTAGACACACCATCTCTTCTCCTCCATTTCTAACAACTCTTAGAACAAGGCTAACCTCAACACTCATACATTGTAGCCTTGCTTGTGATTGCAAAAAAAAAAAGTGAGCAAAGAGTCAAAAACACATAAAACAAGAGCTTTAAAAAATGGCAATCACTTGTAAAGACCCCCACCCCATTTAGGTACTCCATGCTAATCATTAATTTCTTGAATTACTAATAACAAGCCTTCCCCATTCTTTTTGGAGGAGAATTCTCTCAGTAGTATCAAAGAACAACAACATCAAGCTTATGAATTCTCCCTACTACAACAAAGTTTTCTACTCAATCTCATGAGGACACGATTAACATTAGGAGGGGAGGAATGTTAAATAGCTATCCCACTAATATTTAAGAGAAAAGGCGGATACACCAAAAGAATGTATGATCAAGCTATGAATCAATGAATCTAAATGTATAACTTGGATGGACACTCGTAATTGTTTGACGAAATATATATAGCGATTCTCGCTTCAAGAGCATATGGTAGTAATCTAGGATGAATCTCTTACAAATGTACTTGATACATTTATTTTGAGATTAAGCATTGTCAATGTACTTTATACATGTATTTAGAGATTAAGCATTGTATAAGTAATAGGCCACTTATGAGCCTTGGGTGTAGCGATCGGCCATAGTTTAAGTGTGTGTACCTACTTATGGCCTTGTATATAAGTCAATTTTATTTCATAATACAACACACTCTCCCATTGTGCAATTGAGTCTTGCACTTGCTTCCTTATTCTATCCTTATGCTTATATATCTATTATAGGTGTGAGAGAGAGGAGTGTGTAGCTACCAAGCGGACTACAATTGAGTTAGTGTGATAACGAATCAGGAGGAGTACAAGGGCGTAGAGCTCTCCGAAAGAAGAGAGGGTTGCATCCATTGTGGCACATTGGTAAGCTCCCACAAATGTTTTGCTTTTTCTTGTTTTCTCTTTTGAATGTGTGTCTAGAAGAGATTGGAACGGGCTATAACAAGAGGCTGAGATGGTATTAGAGGCTTGTTGCAAGATTCAGTTCACATATAAGTCTATGTGGTGGGCACGTAGGCTTCCAATCTAATGAACCCAAGTGAACCTGAGGGGAACCACCTCCTTAAGGGTCTCTAGTGCATATTAGAAAAGCTGTAGTGCACTATGCAAGAGGCAGGTGGACTTCTTCCTTCATATGCATAGTTGACTTGTGTTGCTGAGGATGCCCGAGAAGCTAACAATTTCTTGATGTGCAAAACTGAGCTTTGAGGTAAAGGAAGAAAGAGAGAGAGAGAGATGGAGAGATGATACCTATGAGATGCATGCTCAAGAAGCTAACAATTTCTTGATGCGCAAATTGACCTCAAAGGTAAAGGAAGAAAGAGAGAGAGGGAGAGAGGTTACCTCCGATGCATGCAGTTGGACATGTGATAGCAATTGCATGTTTCAAGAATCAAGTTCTCCTTTTTCTAGAGGTTAAAAACAAAAAGGTTATAAAATCCTCCAATTCTCCAAAGTTGCACAAAATTTTGGGTGAGTATTGTCAAAGAAACACATACATAAAATTTTGGCAGAGTATTGTTAAAGAGACATATACACAAAATTTTGGCTGAGTATTGTTAAAGAAACATACACATTGGCTGAGAATTGCCAAATAAAGGTTATGGTGCCTTATTCCTCAACGTTGGAAATATATATGTGGCAATACATTGATCAAATCACTCAAAGGAGGGTCAGAGGAGGAGTCAGAGCCATCGATTTCTGATTTTGGCCGTCGGATTTAAATTTCGAACGTCGGATTTTGATTCGGGCATTAGATTTTAATTCGGGCGTCGAATTCTGATTCTGGCCATCATATTCCGACTAGCTGATTTAGAATCGTATTAGCAATTACACCATGCTTAGGCAACGTGCAACTGGCTATATTGTTTTCACCATTATAACGAGCTTCTAGGCCAAGGGCTGATTTGATTTGCGATACAGTTGGTGCAGGGAGAAGCACAGTGCATGAATTGCTTATGCTCTCGGAACCTAATTCTTCTGTGTGCAGTAGCAAAGCTCCTCTCTTCGATATGTATGGCTAAATACCACTCCCTCACGTCTACGGTCTAGGTGATTGGATGGGAGACATTAAACGGAAGGCACTAATTATTGAATATGCTAAGGTTTAAAGCAAGACAGACGCCAGCGTCGCAAGCGGGCACGGCAGACGCCAGTGTCGTGAGTGAGAGAAAGAAGAGACAGAGAAAGCCCAAAAGGCACGCGAGAGAAAAAAAAAGAGAGAAATGCCAACCGAGAAGCTAGCGGAACAACTGCAACCGACAAAAAAAAAAATCACGAAAAAAACTCCCACGAGAGACACTGGCAAACAGGGAGAAGAAAAAAAAAACTCACGAAAAGAGATCGCGAGAATTCTCCATCCATCATCCACGCGGCATCTCCATATTTTTTAAAAAATCCTTTGCCACTAAGGTCCCATTAATTTCCTCTTTCCTAACTAATTAATTAATAGGAAGGAAGAATTAGAAAGAATTAGAGAGGATATAGAGGGTCATCATTTCATTGACTTTTTCAAGCATTAATCATTACATACTAAAATGAAACCTTAAAAAACACTCTTATTTTTAAAATGTCATATTTTGGTGCCATATATTTAAGAAAATTCACAGAATATATTTAATCAAATGCAAAAAAAACATTTTGGTGCCATGTTTCTTCCCTTTGTGCGGCTAATGTCTTTTGGTCGCGTGACGGGTTAACAGACTCTTGTGAGCTGTGCGAAGCTATGTAGAGTGCTTCAATGAAAAAAAAAATGGCTACCAAGCGCGCAGTCGCTTCTCATTATCACGTTCTACTTGGGTTGTGCGTGTTTGCCTTCTTTCTCTCCTCGACCTACCAACAGGAGCAGCACCAGGCAAGTCTCCTCCCCCTTCTTTCTCTCTCATAAACGTATGTTGTTCGTATCTGAAGAACCATGAAGCACAACACGCGAGGGCAACGCATTTTTCTTATCTCCTTCAAATGCAGTGGTGCCAAACAAATTCAGAGGTATTTTGTTTCGAAAAGGAGACAGCCATGTCAAGTTAATCCTCTGGACATCATGGAATATCTTCAATATGTGTTCTTTTCAACAAGAGTTCCTTATAGCTACACATCCAATGTGTGGACAACGCATCCAAACCATCCTTCCTTACAGGCCTTAGTTCACATTGAAGATATGAAAGGTAATGGCCCATTGTGAGATGCCATTCTTGTCAAGGAGAGTGCTCACCAGGATAGAAAAATTTGTGTGTAGTAAATCAGCCACGGATGTCCATAGATAATATCCACACGTTCAAGGAAAGCCACTCTAATTGTGTGTTGCTACATCATGAAACTTCTTCTTAGCCCATATCAACCCCCTGGGATTTACAACAATTGAGATCCTTAGCTTTTCACAAGGTGAATTTGAAGCATGCCTTATTTGGCATCCCCGATGGACTTGCATGCTCATGCAATGTGCATCTATGTGCACATAATATCCAAGTGGACATTATGAAAACTTGGTATTGGAAGAAGCAGAAGTTGGTATTTTGGACAAGTGGTCTAAGCTGTTACCATCACTGTATAGGAGCTTTGTTCATGCATTAAAGAAGCCCTTGCTCAACCACTTTTTTAGATTCTTTGAACAATCTTCTCCTTTGTTGCTGGTAGACTCACAATAAAAATTCTCATAAGCTTTGAGATATTATATACGAGTCAGGGTGTTAGTCTTCAATATTCAAAGGTCAAACACAAAGTAATTTTTAGGTTGTATGGACGATGAAAAGCCATGTTACTTGCCATGTAAATGTCTCTGTGTAAATGATCTCAAAGGGCCTGAACTTGTCAATGCATTCCCTCAATTCTTTGGTCGTGCGGCTTAGCTCACGCTTCCTCACATCTTGTACTCAATCGTAAAAGCCCGAGTGATACAAGCAAACTTGAAGGGGTTCTTCCAAGCAAACTTGAAGGGCTTCTTCCGGTCAATCACCTTTGCATCCTTTTATTCCTTCTCTTGCAAGTGTGTTTGTCTTTTTCTATCTCATTTACTTTCAATATTGTAGTAGGGCTGGTTGCCCGGCACACTACATGGTGGCTCTTCTTTGGATAGTATGTCCAGAGTCCTCGATGCTCACAACACAACATAGACCATACTATGTAGCGGAATACAACACAAGAAGAGACAAGACTGCGGAAGGAATGAGAACACTTGCACTACTTAGAGAACACTGATACATGTCCTTCATTGTACTGTGCACACTCAGCAGAGGTCACAGTGAAGAGGACAACACAGCTCAAGCCAATGATAAAACAAAGGGTATAAGTGTTAAAAGTCATCTCCTGTCTTTATCAGACACCAGGGCCTCTGTTGTGGGTGTGCCCGCCCTTTGTAGGTGTTTTCTCATTTTTCCTCACTCCCCGCATTTTTTCCCATTTTTTCCTTATTTTTACCAGGTGTGGGAGGCAGTTCTTTGCACCCTGGCTGATCCAGACATTGGCCGAGCTGCTGGTCAGGATGTCTTGGATGTTGGCCGACTGCTCCTTTTGGTCCCCGACCTCTCATGTATGCTGGCTGACTGTGTACAGCTGGCCGACTGGTGGATGGAGTTGGTCGTGGACATTCAGGTCCAGTCGACTGCCTTTTCTATAGGCCGACCCCATGTATGGGGCCATATAAAATGGCCCCATGGCCCCCACGCCATTGTATCTTGTTTTCACTTCGGGATCTTGTGTATAGAGCAGAGTTACATGCCTATCTCTCTCCTTCTCTTGTGCTGTCTATTTTCTGCACTCTACTTACACTTGTGGTCTCAGATTTGGTTATCATCTCCGCTACGTATTTTGACATGGTATCAGAGCCCTAGGCTCTTGAAAGATCTTGGGAGTTTTCTGAGCAAGAGGGGGATTGTTGCGTTGCTGATTGGTGGATTGCTAGGGATTGTTCGGGAAGAGAAGAAGCAAGACGAAGGCGGGCTGAGTTGCTGTACAGCCACTTGTAGTTTTAAAGTTTTTTTCCCCCCCAACCAACCTTTTCAGTTACATCGCCGCGATGGCAGATTTGTTAGAGATGGCTGAGAAGCATGTGAAGATCCCAACACTCCCCACGTTCCCAGTGGACCGTCAGTTGGACGGGAACAATTACGGCATCTGGAAGGTTATGATGGAGTCTGTGCTGGAGTCATGTGACCTTGCTGATTTCATCGTTATCGGGGTTCCACGGTCGGAAGCAGAGGAAGGGGAGTCACAGTCAACCAGGAAGGACCGCGACGCACAGGCACAGATGTGGGATCGTGTCAACGCCAGGGTCCGTTCATTTATCTTCCTCAACTGCACACCGCAAGTAATCAATCACGTAAAGCATATGACGCTGGCCAGAGGCATATGGCAGCACTTGGCTTCTCTTTATAACAGGGTATCGCCCATGAAGAGGATTTCCTTGGAAGTATAGATGCGGGTTATGAACCCTGCAAAGTCGTCGAGGATGCGGGAGCACATTAACAAGCTGCAGGCCCTTCAGCAAGAAGTCCTCCAGGCTGGGAAGGAGATATCATCAGAAGATATGGCCATTACTTTGCTATCCCACTTGCCTGCTCAGTATTCCCCTCTTTCTACTCTTCTTTGATTACTAGTGGCAGGCTCAACACCATTACCTGGGAGGAGCTTGTGCCCATGGTCTTGGACCAGGAGGAATGATTCACGAATCCTCCTCATAGCGGAGGTTCGGAGGCCTTAACTGGCCAACGGCCGAAAGGCCAGGATAACAACAAGGGCAAAGGGAAGGCTTCACCGGAGAAGTCTTCTGAGAAGAAGCCTGACACAGATCAAGAGAAACTGAAGGCCGAGAGGTCCTGCAATGATTGTGGCGAGAAAGGCCACTATTGGAGGAAGTGTCCCAAGTGGACTGGGAAGAGTGCTGATTCTTCAGCCTCAGCTGCAAAGACTCCTGCATTTGTGCACTTAGAGATGGTGGACTCAGATGCTTCATCGTCTTCGAGTGAGGAGGCAGTTGGCTTCACCGCAAAGGATACCCGGGAATGGATTCTTGACAGTGGTGCTTCTAGGCACATGACTCCGTCTCGAGACTTCTTTTTGGATCTGAAACGGCAGTCAGGTTGCATCTTCATTGGCGACAACTCCACCATTCCGATACACAGTGAGGGCCGGATGGAGATTATTCCCGACGGCAAGGAGGGCAAGCATGCCTCCCGTGTTCTTTACATCCCTGCTCTTGGTTTTCATCTTGTGTCAGTGCATGAAGTATGCAAGACTGGCTTTCGGGTGGAATTTGAGGAGCATTCAGTTGCTCTACGGATTCGTGAGACTGGCCAGGTTGTTTGGGAAGGCGGTGTGGAGAATGCTATCTACAAGCTCTTTGCACTCTCCTCATTGACAGGTTCTCAGGTCGGAGATCTGTGGCATTTTTGTTTTGGCCACTTAAATGTGGATGCACCGCGGCGAGCTTTCCGGGACCAGATGGTGGTTGGCTTGCCAGATGTTGGCAGTAGGTAAGGACGTTGCAGTTCTTGCATACGTGATAAGCAGCACAGGGAATCCTTTCCGAAGCAGGCTTCCAAGCGGGCTTCAAAACCATTGGAGTTGATTCACACTGATGTGGACCTCAACACAGACACCATCATTGGGAGGATCTCTCTATTTCATGCTGCTTGTTGATGACTGTACTAGATTCACGTGGGTCTGCTTTCTCTCAGAGAAGGACCAAGCTTTTGCACGGTTCAAGGATTGGCACGTGATGGTGGGAAAAAAGTATGGATTGCAGATAAAGACTCTCAGGGCTGACAAAGGGGGTGAATTCTCTTCGAATGTTTTTCTCAGATTTTGTGCAGATCATGGCATCAAAAGGGAACTGGCCAATACAGGATCGCCTTCAGAGAATGGAGTTGTAGAACGCAAAAACAGGACTGTGGTGGAGATGGTGAGGACCATGCTGGAGCATCGTGATCTTCCTTGTCCACTTTGGGGAGAGGTTGTGGCAACGGCTGTCCATACCCTCAACCGGTCTCCAACGACTTCAGTAGCTAATATGACTCCATTTGAGGCATACTTTGGCAGGAAACCTGATGTCTCCCACTTCCGTGTTTTTTGGGAGCGATGCATATGTACATATTCCGAAGAAGCAGAGGGGGAAGCTTGACTCCAAATCCCGTAAGCTTATATTTGTGGGGTATAATTCTCTTTCCAAGGGATACAAATTGTATGATCCAGAGAGGAATGAGATTGTTGTCAGCCGAGATGTGGTCTTTGATGAGCATGTTCTAGTATCCACTGTCGAGGAGCCGCCACTTCTTGGAGATCCAGAGGAGTTTGATGATGATTCCCAGACCATTGTTCCAGTTGATCAACCACAGTCAGTACTACAGGAGGTTGAGCCCGCAGCTGGAGTAGAGCCCCCGCAACGGCAGGAGGCTCCACGATCTATTCGAGTACCCAGGTGGTTGATGGACACCCTTCCGGAGTCAGGTGTCACGAAGCTACCCTCCGAGTGGACCACAGAGGACGGCCCTCGAAGATCGCACAGAGTCCGCGACAAAAGCAATACAGCGGAGCTTCTTCAGGTAAACTATGCTTTGATGTCTCGTATTATGCGGGACAAGGAGCCCACTTCCGTGAAGGAAGCCCTTTCACAGGATACTTGGAGGAAAGCCATGCAGGTGGAACTTGATGCCATCGAGAAGAACAACACATGGGAGTTGGTACTGAGGCCGTCGAAATGGTCAGTCATTGGTGTCAAATGGGTCTTTAAGACCAAACATGCGTCAGATGGGTCTTTAAGACCAAACATGCGTCAGATGGGTCGGTGGACAGACACAAAGCCAGACTGGTGGCTAAAGGTTATGCTCAGCGGCCAGGCGTCGACTACGAGGATACCTTTGCACCGACAGCAAGCATGACCACGATTCGGACCGTTCTTGCCCTTGCTTCTTCTCAGAGGTGGCCTGTGTATCAAATGGATGTAAAATCTGCATTCCTTAATGGTGACGTGCCGGAGGAGGTGTATGTTGAGCAGTCTCCAGGCTTTGTTGTTCCAGGATCAGAAGGGATGGTTTACAGGTTACGTAAGGCCTTGTATGGTCTTAAGCAGGCTCCCAGGGCTTGGAATCAGAAGATTGATTCCTTCTTTGTTCGGACTGGTTTTCAGAGATCGGTTGCAGATCCCAACCTGTATCTCTTTCGGGAACGCGGCATGGTTACGATTATCATCGTTTATGTGGATGATCTCATTCTCACCAGCGGTCATGTGGAGCACATTGGTGTGACGAAGGTTGCCTTGTCAAAGGAGTTTGAGATGACCGACCTAGGCTTACTCCACTTGTTTTTGGGATTGGAGATCTGGCAGACCCAGAGGGGTTTTTTGTCTCTCAGCAGCGGTATGTTTATGAGTTGCTTGAGGCCTTTGGGATGGAGAACTGCAAGCCTATTACTTCGCTGATGGACCCAAATACAAAGTTAATTGTTAATGATCCTTGTGAGCCAGTTGATGCCTCGCAGTATCGGAAGTTGGTTGGCTCATTAATTTGGTTGGTGAGCACCAGATTGGACTTGAGCTTCTCTGTGGGGTTGTTGAGCTCTTTTATGCAGACGCCATTGAAGTCTCATTGGGACGTAGGATTGCGGATCTTGCGGTATCTGCAGAGTATGAAGGATCTAGGACTCTTTTACACAGGAGGGGATGGAGTCAGACTCCAAGGTTGGAGTGACTCAGATTGGGGAGAAGATCCAGACACGAGGAGATCTACTTCAGGTTACAGTTTTACCCTCGGCTCAGGAGCAATAATAAGAGGCAGCCAACTATTGCCCTATCTTCGACAGAGGCTGAGTACCGAGCTGCTTGTGGTGCTGCTTGCGAGGTTGTGTGGCTGCGGAGGCTGCTAGAGATTGGATTTCCACAGAAGGAGCCCATAGTCATCCAGTGTGATAACCAGAGTTGTATAGCTATTGCTCGGAACCCGGTCTTCCATGCCCGGATCAAGCACATAGAGATACAGTATCACTTTGTACCTGAGAAGATCTTGGCTGGTGACATCTTGTTACTTTATTGTTCGACGGAGGACAATGCGGCGGACCTCTTCACGAAGTCTCTACCTCAGGCTATGCTCAGGTGGCACTCCAGCTCCCTAGGGTTGATTTCACAGCCAGGAGCTGAGAGGGGGTGTTAGAAGTCATCTCCTGTCTTTATCAGACACCAGGGCCTCTGTTGTGGGTGTGCCCGCCCTTTGTAGGTGTTTTCTCATTTTTCCTTACTCCCCGCATTTTTCCCCATTTTTTCCCTATTTTTACTAGGTGTGGGAGGCAGTTCTTTGCACCCTGGCTGATCCTCCAGACATTGGCCGATTGCTGGTCAGGATGTCCCGGATGCTGGTCGATTGCTGCTTCTGGTCCCCGACCTCTCTGTATGCTGGCCGACTGTGTACATCTGGCCGACTGGTGGATGGAGCTAGTCGTGGACATTTAGGTCCAGTCGGCTGCCTTTTCTATAGGCCGACTGCATGTATGGGGCCATATAAAATGGCCCCATGGCCCCCACACCATTGTATCTTGTTTTCACTTCGGGATCTTGTGTATAGAGCAGAGTTACACGCCTATCTCTCTCCTTCTCTTGTGCTGTCTATTTTCTGCACTCTACTTGCTCTTGTGGTCTCAGATTTGGTTATCATCTCCGCTGCGTATTTTGACAACAAGTGGTATGAAGGTGAAGGATGTCCTTCAGGATGATGGTTGAGGGATGCAGGAGAAGGATGTTCTCCAAGATGGGATAAAAAGGATGTCCTCCAAGATGGGATAAAAAGGATGTCCTCCAAGATGAGATAAGGATGTCCTCCAAGATGGATCGAGGGGCCATATATGCTTGAAGCCCAGTTGGTGGCATATGCTATCTTTGGTGGATGCCTTGAGGTGGCAGTGTAGCCTTTGGTAGAATCTCCTATCTATAGGAGATGCTGTTTGAGTGTAAGGCGGTGCTGTCAATGCCGTTGGAGCCTTCAATACTGTGTGCACCTTCTTGTGTCGGTTGTGGTGGTTCGTCTCCACTTCGGATGATCCCAATGCTTGGCGCCTTTGTTGACTCACTGTGACGGTGTGGCAGTGTGACACTGTCCCGCTGTTGCAGTGGACAGTCCGTGTTGCAGTGGACAATTCGTGTGGGCACCCTTGGTGGCTATTGGTCTCCCACCACTAGAGTGCTCACTGTCCTCGGGGTGAGGAAGATAAAAGTAGGTTGTGTGATATGCAGCGGAAGTCTTTGTATTGGAAGATCCAGTCACACAAATGAGGGGCTGGTCAAGTTGGCTGGTCATTTATTTAATAAAGTTTATATTTATAAATGACATTAAATGCTAAATAAATACCATAAAATATGAAAAAAATACCAGATAAATCCTAGTAAATTTCCTAAGGTTTTTGGGATGTTCTAAATGATGCACAGGCATATGAATGCATATTATGTAGGATGCAGAGCGCTTTCTGATGCAAACCCTAAGGCTTTTACCGACTCTACATGCATGAATGATTCTCTCCAAGTGGGTTAAGGGACTTGATTGACTGACTAACCCGCTAAGGCTGAGGAATGATCTACGTAGCTCGTGCCTGACTTATCGTGGACTGAGGATGTACAATGGGGTCACGGCGTACGATAAATATCATCCTGCTGGGTTCTAATAATGTACAAATGTTGCACTGCTGATGATGAGCTAGTTTGTCACCATGCACTGAGTGCAGAGTGCATGTGACATTCCCTCTTGCTTAGCTTGGCGGCAGGTTCATGGCTTTCAAATAGTCCGCCAACAACTGGGGGTACTCTTGGAAGAACTCCTCATCTAGCCATATGGCTTCGTGGGTACCTCGATCTCGGAATTTTGTGTAGAACTGACGTATCTGTCAACCGGAACCATGCTTCCAACGATGAAGAAGGATCTGCCCGGGCTCAATAACTTCTGCTTCGTCTACCACGTCTGGCTGCTGTTCATCTGAAACATCAAACACTTTTTTTTTCCGAGAAAAGATCCTTTCATTAGTTATGTAAAAAAAACCGCCCGGAGGGCTACAAAAGAGATCTCTCCTGCTCCTACCAGAGAGAAGAGCAGTGAATACATCATGGCAGCCCAGGAGACTCTCCCTAGGTGCTGCAAAATACAAGCATCAGTCTAAAGGACTGAGCGGCTAAATCATACAATGGGGGGGGGAAAAAGCCAAACAGGTGGCCTGTAGTGCCAACGGGGGGATCCCGTGTGTAGGGTATAGAACGGGCCGCAGCGCCAAGTGGTATGAAAGGCCTGGCGCCGTAAGATCGCCTCATCCGAGTCTCCTCGGATGCGGTCGTACTGTCCTCGCAGGGTGTGGATCAACTCCTGCCAAATCCCCCGAACAGTCTCTGCTGGTGGCTCCAATCTCCCCTCAAAGGCCGTGAAGCACCGGGCCCTCCAGGTGAACCAGATGGTGAGGCTGCTGAGGAGCTCCCATCGTAAATCCCTCTCCTGTGTCCAGCTGGCGGACGAGAAATCCGGTGCCGGAACCAGGCGAGGCTGGCCCCTAATAAATCTGATGGCCTGACTGCCCTGCTCCATCTCATAGCCCATAGCAGGCCCTGACGAAGTCGACCAAGCAGCGGCACCCCACGTAAACATACCCTCTGGAGAGAGGGGGGCCAGAATACGCAGCATCCGCAGCCAAATCTGCTGTGCCTGAGGGCAGTCCCACAGGCAATGTCTCTGTGTCTCCATAGGGTGGCCGCATCGGACGCAGGCCGCCGGAAGACCGCTGTAAACAAGCCAAGTGCCAACTGCTGAGCCCCTGTGGGCGACCAGCCACTGAAAAGCCGAGATCCTGCGGGCCTGTCGACTAGCCCAGAGCCGAGCCCAGAAATCCTCCAGGAACTCCTGTGATAGTCCTTGCAATCGCCAATGCCCCGCTGCCGCTGGAGAAACCGTCCTCCTCGCCGTCAAGATATGCCGTCCCAGCCTAACAGTATACTGGAAAAATGTGATCTCTGTGGCCTCAAGGGATGCATAAGGATCATGCCACTCGTACTCTCCGGGGTCCCACTGCAGCCGGGCCAAGGGGCGCGCTGCATATGCCCAGATGCGCCAATCCGGGAGCACGTCCGCAGGGTCGGGGTCAATATGCCACTTCCGAGAAGCGGCAGCCACTACCCGAATCCTCTGAAAGGTGCACTCTGCAACCAAAGGCGACTCCACCTCCACTCTCTGGAGTCTGCCCTCATCCTGAATCTCATAATAGAGGCATCTGCCATCCTCAGTGCTAGCTCTGACAGCAATCAGGATCTCCAACTGTGTAAAGGCTCCCATCCATCGTGGGGCCACTGGCTCGAGAGGTGTGAACCACTCCTCTGAAAGTGCCTCCTGAATATCATCCCTCATAATCAATCCCCCTCTGAAGTGACTCAGCCTCTCCACCTGGGTCTCCTCTGGTAGACTGCAGAAAGCCTGCCAGTCTCCAAAACTACGAGCCGGGCCTGCCGCTAAAGGTCCCCAGGCTAGACGAGGCCGAGAACCCAGCATATGACCCTGCTCTGTACGAACCGCTGGGCTCCAGATGAGCGGCTGCCTGGCCCGCTCCTCAACACAAGAAGGAGGCCGCTGAGAGAGTCCCGGTCTCAACAGCTCCCAAGCTCTCAGGATACTCAAAGCAAATCTGTCCTCCCATCCTCTACTGAGGCCTGTCCTCCTCATCTCTATGAAGATCCAGCGAATCTCTGGTGCCCAAGTACCCCCTGCAGGAGGCGCCCGGGCCTGCAGTCGCTGCAAGAGGAGCTCTTTCCAAGGCTCAGCGCCTGGAAGCAACCCCCGAACAATAAGCTTCCCCAATAAGGCTCTACTCTGATCGACTGGATCTATAATGCCCAAACCGCCCTGAGCCAGCGGAAGTGTAATAACTGCCCATGCAACCTTTGCCCGAGCTGGCTGACCGTCCCGCCCAGACCACAGAAAGTTCCTGATCAGCCTCTGTACCTGGCTGATGCAAGAGCTCGAGAAAATCCAGCAAGACGTAATGTACCACATAGTCGCTAACAGCACCTGATTTGCCACCACCACCCTACCGGCCAAGGATAGTCGAGCTGTACTCCAATACAATAGCTTCTTCCGAATGCTCAGAAGAAGCGGGGCAATCTGCTGCTCAGGTGACAAATCGAGGCCGATCTGGCATCCCAAATACCGCACTGCTGTGCCGGGAGGAATCCATCTAAAACCGGGGTCCGGACTCCATGCCGGAGTGGGAGCACTACTGATCCAAAAGGCGACTGTCTTGCGCCAATTGATCAATGCTCCCGAAGCTGCACTAAAAACCTGGAGCGACTGCTCTGCCCGAATAAGATTGGCCTCTTGGCCATGCAAAAATAAGCCCGTGTCGTCTGCAAACTCAGCATCAAGCAAATCCTCCCCCCGGACTGGGAGCTGAAGTCCTCTCAAACCAACCTCCTCTGCCGACAAATACATACTCATAGCCTCCGCAAAGAAGAGAAAAAGGAAAGGAGCGAGAGGACACCCCTGACGGACTGATCTGGTCAGCTCAAAACTCGGCCCCCGACCTCCTGCAATCAGCACCTGGCTGCGAGCTGTGGAATACAAAGCTGCCACCCCTCTGATCCATCCTGGCTCAAAGCCCAGGCGTAGCATAGTGCCCTCTAAGAATCCCCAATCGACTCTATCGTATGCCTTCTCAAAATCGAGAAGCATCACGACCAAGTCCTCACCAAGAAATCTGGCTCGGGCCGTCGCCTCCCAGAAAGTAAAGATGTTGTCAAGGATACTGCGCTCCTTGACAAATCCTGTCTGAGTAGCATGAATCAACTCCCCCAGGAAGGGCTGGATCCTCAAACTCAAGGCCTTTGCCAAGACCTTGTAGACAGTATTGAGGATCGTAATAGGCCTCCAATGCCGAATATCATCTGATACTCCCTCCCCCTTGGGGATAAGATAGATCAAGCCCTCTGAAAAGCTCTGCGGCATCACCCCAGTGTCCAAAACATGCTGAAAGCCCCTGCGGAGGCCTGGCCCCAAAAGGTCCCAGTAGCGCATAAAGAAGGCCGGCGTCAGTCCGTCCTCCCCTGGGCAACTATGTCGCGGCAGGACCCTCAAGGCCTCGGCAAGCTCAGTCTCTGACAGAGGCGCACCTAAAACTGTGCGCATATGGTCTGTGACCCTCCTCTGCACATGGGCCCACACAGTCTGTCTGCATACATCCCGAGCCTCAGTGGCTGGCTCCGCTGAAAGCAAGTCACTATAAAAAGCTGTGGCAATGGCTCTGATCTCCCCGAGCTCAGTAGCTATCGATCCATCCGGTCTGCCAAGCTGGCGAACCCCTGCTCGCGCATGACGGGGTCCAGTGATCTCAAAAAACTCCCCAGTCACTCTATCACCAAGCTGCGTCCACTGAGAGGCCTGACGACTATAGTAAAACTCATGTCTCTGCTCCTCTGCCTCTCTAACCTCCTGGCGGGCCTGGCTCAGCTGGGACGCCACCCACTCACATGCTGGCTGCTGCTCCTGAAGGCGCTGTAGCGAAGCAAGGCTACGTCTCAGCCGTTGCTCCCGCTCGCGAATCTCTCCCAGTCGTGTCAAAGCTGCAGCGTGCAGAAAAGAGCTAAGATCAATGAGTCCCTGGGCACACTGGCCCGCTGCATCCTGGTCAGAGCACTGACTATCCTGCCAGATCCTCTCAATGTCCTCAGCGAGACTGGGGTCTGCAAGTACCCGCTCTGGGATCCTCAACTGCAAGCTGGGCTCCCGAGTCCCCTCCTCCAAAGTCAATATAACTGGCGCATGATCTGAAAATGAGGTGCCAGCAAGAATGCCGACGGAGCCCCCTCGCTCCCCCAGCCAATCGCCCACATAAAAGCGATCAATCCGAGATAGATTAGTCCCTCCCTGTCGGCGATCCGACCGAGAGAAACTAAGACTGTCCTGAGACCGGGAGAAAGCCCCATGCTGCCATGCATCAGTGATCCTCAGTGACATGCAAAACCGGTCCCAAGCTGCAAGCTCCGTGCCGTGCACTGTAACATGACTGCCTCCCACCCTATCTGCCGGGTCCTCAAGCATGTTGAAGTCTCCCCCAACACACCAATGTGCAGCCTCTGGCAATGCATCTGTAACCTGAGTCCAAAACTCTGCTCTGGCACTAGCATGATTGGGCGCATAGATGTTGAGCACACCCAATAGCTCATCATGCATCCTCAGAGTGACATACTGTGCTCTGCCAGGCACAATGATCCCTCGATCCACAATGGCCTGCCGCCATGCATCTGCAATAACCATGCATACTCCTCCCTGTCCACCCAAAGGACCAAACCTTGCAGACCAGAAAGTGTCCCATCTACCAGGCATCACCGAACCATATCTCCGGATCCTGCTCTCACCCAAGTGGTGCTCCTGCATCATCAGAATGTCTATGCTGCCACCAACCAGGCATCTCTGTAGCTCCTGCCTCAAGCAGCCTCGATAACGTATAAAGTGTGCTCCGCCGAGGCCCTGAACATTCCATGAGATGATCCTCATGGATGTCCTACTGAGGTGGATGCTGTCTCAGCCGTGCGGCGAGCCTTCGCAAGCGGCTTGGATGGAGAGTAGTCCCCATCCGAACGGCTGCGAGTCTGCCCACCCGGTGTACTGCAAGAATCCCGGATCAGGCGCCAGTGGCTGTGACCCATGGCGACTGCCTCCTGCTCTGACATAGTAACCTCGTGTATACTCACATATCCTGGGTCGCGTGCCAAGTCTGCAACTATGCGCACGACCAAATGCCGAATCCCGGATGTATCCACACTCCCGGGATCCAAGAAAAAATGAGCCAACTCCCAAAGTCGGCCTATCACATCTGTAACCTCCAAATCGCTCATGTGGTGAGAAAACTCAACTGCCTGAGTCTTCAACGTGCTGAGAGCGAGCTCTAGAGTCCACTCCCGGTCACAAGGTCCACAAAGAGGGAATGAGAAGGCCACCGCTGAGTCTAGTGCCTCCTCCCCGCGGGCCGGAGGTATCACTACATGCACTCGGATGGGAGCTGGCTCATGGGGGCCCTCGGCTCCAAAAAGCCGTGTAAAGGTATAATCAAACGCCTCCGAGCGCTGACGAATGCCGAGGCGACTCAGCCGACTGCGGATAGATGAAATCCGTGAGGCCCTAATCGGCATAGGTCTCCTCTGAGATGCTCGAGCGAGGTCAGTGCTCAGCGCCCTCCGGACTGCAGGTGAGCGCCAAGGAACTGCCAGGACCTCCCGGGAAGGCGAGGCGGGCGGAGGGGGAGGAGGGGGAGGCGAGGGAGGAGGAGAGGGAGCCGCTGCCGAGACCGGAGCGGGGGCGGGAGGAGGCGATGGTGGACGCGAGGCGGTGGGAGGGGGTGGGTGTGGGGGAGGCGAAGGAGGGGGAGCTGGCATCTCCTGGTCCTCGGTCACTGCAGGGGTCTCCTCCTGAAGGGGAGCAAATCTGTTCCTTACGGGAACCCAGTGAGGCTGAGCCTGTGGCTGCTGCTGCAGCGGTACCTGGGCGCGCTGCTGAGGCTGTCTCCCTCGGCGGCGCCCCTGTCCTGGCTGCCACTCCGAGGTCTCTGTGGCCTGAGCAGGTGTCCCTGAGGCAGCCTGCCGGGCCGAATCTGTGGGCGGGCCATCCGTGGCCTGCTGCTGTGGTGAGGGCCGAGGTCTCCTGCGAGGGCAGGCCTTGGCCAAATGGCCGACCTGCCTACAAATGAAGCACTGGTTCGGGAGCCCCGAGAACTCCACTCTCTGATCTATCCACCCCCCCCCTATCCTAGGTAGCTGAATGACCTTAGGAAGGGAGGAGATGTCAGATACCAACACTCTGACCGAAGGTAACCCAGCTGCTCTGGCCACCACTGAAGCTGCTGAGGGGCCCGTCTCAAGAACCGAGCCCACCAAAGCTCCGAGCCTGGGGAGGAGCGGAAGATACTCCCGGCGGAGACCAGGGAAACAAACTGTAATATGGAAGAGGCGCTCTCCCTGCTCCGCCGCTGCTGGGTCAAATCCATGCTGCCAAGGCCTGAAGAAAGCCCGAGCACCCCTGATATCCAGAGGACTCATGGCAAGGACCTTGGCAACGCTCTGGGCGGCCTCGAACTCGATCTGATAATGTCCCCGGCCCAAGAGCTGTACATCCAGGATCTTGCCCACATCTGCAAGAAGGCGGGCCTGAAGAAGATCCCTGATCTCCCCTCTGCTGGGGCGAGTGCCGACTATACGGCAGATGGTGGAGTGAGCCTGAAGGCGCTCCACCTCTGCGGTGAGGCTCGCTTCCTCTTCCGGCGAAAGAGAAAGCCTGATGGGGATGACCTCGGGGGCGGGCGAGGGGGCTGCAGAAGAGTCCCTCTGAGGCGAGGCGGGAGGAGTCTCCATCAGAGTCTGAAGCTCAAGCGAAGGCGAGGCGAAAGCGGAAAACCCTGCAAGAAGCGGGCTGCACACCAAGAGGCGGAAGGACGGGTGACGATAAGGAAGAAAAACAAAAAACCCCCTAAGGGAAAAAGCAGCACGACAGAGGAGGGAAGGGGGGGGTGGAAATCGGAGGAGAGGCCCAGAGGGGAAGGCGGCGACAACGCGAGAGGGAAGGGGGGGGGGCGCTGCTGAATGGCGGCGAGAATGAAGAAGCGAAGAGGCGGGGGGGGGGGGGGGGGGGCGGAATGGCGGCAGCGGGGAGGGAGGGGAAAGGCGGCAGCGGGGAGGGGAGAGGCGGCAGCGGGGAGGGGGGCGACCTGGCGAAGAGGGGGGGTGGAGGCGCAGAAGCGCTGATGGAGGGGGGGGCGGCGCAGCAGCGAGGAAAGGGGGGGGGGCGCAGTGGCGAGCAGAGGGGAAAAACGGGGGGCAGAGGAGAGAAGGGGCGCGAGGAGGGGGGGGGGATCGAGGTGCGCAGAGCAGGGGGGGGGGGGGGGGCGGGAGCTTCAGCTGAAACATCAAACACTTCTGGACCAACATATGGTTTTAGCCAGGAAACATGGAAAACATCATGCATTGTCCAACTGGTAGGCAACTCTAATTTCATGGAGACATCACTTAACTTCTTAACTATTGGAAAAGGGCCAAAACTACGGAATGAAAGCTTGGGACAACGTTTGCCCACTTGTTTCAATCTCTGTTTCATGATACGCAAATAGACCCAATCCCCTTCCTTGAAGTGGACATCCTGTCTAGACTTATTTGCCTGTCTGCTATATGCTTCCTGAGCTTTGGTCAAGCGGTCCTTGACGGACTCAATGATCTCGGAAAATGCTTCCGTGGTTTTATTAGCCTCTAAAGATGGAGACACCATTCTCGTCAAAAGAGAAGAAAAACGGCGACCAAAGGCTGCTTCATATGGAGTCCGTCCGACATTGGATAAATGAGTGTCGTTCAAGATAGCTTGGACCAATGGAAGATAATGTTCCCATTTGGACTGCTGGTCATGACAGTATGACTTGAGAACATCAAAGGCCAACTGGTTATAAATTTCTGTTTGGTCATCTATCCGCGGATGGAATGCACTAGACAACTGCAACTTAGTTTCGAAGTTTTCAAATAATGCCCTCCAGAAATGCAAGGTAAACTTGGAATCTCTATCTGATGTTATGGTGCTAGGCAAACCACAAACTGGATACCAATGCTTGAGAAACAGATGGGCTACGTCCTCGGCTGTGGCCATATGTTTGCATGGGATGAGCATGCAGAATTTACTAAAGCGATCCACAATGGTAAAACACTGAGTGTTACGGGATCCGGTGGATGCTGGTAGAGGTCCTAGAAAGTCCATAGATATGTCTATGAAAGGTCCGTCGGGGATAGGCAAAGGTTGAAGTAAACCTGCCTTCTTTGTATGGGGAACCTTGACTTTTTGACAAATCTTACAGGCTTGTACATGTGCGTAGACATCACGCCTCATCTTTGGCCGATAAAAGGACCGTTCTAATTTCTCGAGGGTACTGTTGATACCCCTATGTCCTCCAACTAAGGAGTCATGGACATCATGGAGAAGAGCGGAACGCTTTTCCCGAGTAACACAGAGACAGGCTTAACTGAGTACCAAACTCAGGGGAGTCGACATATTGGTCTTTCATCCTATCTAAGTCCTTCCCCGTGATTTCGAGAATGGTAGATTCTTGGACTGCCTGGATGGTGGACTTCCGACTAAGAGCATCTGCTACTGGGTTATGCTTACCAGGGATGCTTACCAGGGATGTATTCAATCATACCTCCAAACTATTGGAAGATTTGACTCCACCTGGCCTGTCGATCACTCCACTGGGCACTTGGCATAGTCTGAAGCCACTTAAGTGCTTGGTTGTCTGTTTTCACTGTGAAAGCCTGTCCATAAACAAAAGGCTTCCAATGCTTGAGCGCTGTGATCACACCCAAAAGCTCTTTGTCATATACCGAATAATTCTTTTCGGCCACATCCAACTTTCTACTGTAATATGCCACGGGTCTATTGTCTTGCTGGAGGACTGCACCTATGGCTACATTGCTGGCATCGATGATAACCTCGAAAGGTTCGTCCCATGATGCTAACTTTGATACAGGTGCTTCTGAGCCAGCTTTCTGGAGTGCACAGAATGCATCAAGCACCTTGCCTGTAACTGAGACTTCCTGCTTGCGAGTCTTCACCCCCTTGAGCAAGTCGGTAAGAGGTGCTGCATGGTTGGAAAACTGATGGACATGGGTACTATAGGCTTGACAAAGACCTACGAATGAGCGGATTTCTTGGGCGGTCTTAGGAATGTCCCAATCTAAGATCTCTTGAACCTTTGATGGATCCAGTCTAATCCCATCGGAACCGATGATGTAGCCCAAATACTAAACTTCCTTAATACCAAAGACAGACTTTTTGGCGTTTATGTAGAGCTGATTATCTCGCAAAAGTTGCAAGACTTTCTCCACATCTTTCTCATGCTGCTCCGCAGTGGCTGAGAAGACTAGTATGTTATCAAGGAATATGAAAACACACTTCCCAATGTGGATTGCGAAAATCCTAGACATCATCTTATTGAAGGTTGCGGGTGCATTTGCAAGCCCAAAAGGCATGACTACGAACTCGTAGTGACCACGCTCTGTCGGAAAAGCTGTTTTTGGAATGTCAGCTTCAAAAATGCGGACCTGATGGTAACCACTCTTGAGGTCGATCTTAGTGAAAAACTTAGCACTGTCTAAACGCTCCAAAATGAACTCTATTCTTGGCATAGGAAACTTATTCTTGATAGTGAGTTTGTTTAATGCCGTGTAGTCTACACAAAGGCATGCAGACTTGTCCTTCTTTTGGACAAATAGGATAGGTGCAGCAAATGGGGAGGAAGAAGGCCGAATGAATCCGGCTCGAAGAAGCTCAGATAACTGTTTTTCTAACTCGCCCTCTAAAGTCTTGGAAAGACGATAGGGAAACCTGCTAGGAGGATCTGAACGAGGGACCAAATCAATGTGATGGTCCTCAGGGCGAGAGGGTGGGAGACTGGGCGGGGGATCATCCCTAAGCATAATGTCCTAATGTCTGGATAAGAGGTCTGCTAACTGAGGTACTGCAGATGTAACGGATGCTACTAATGAGGGAGGGGCTGTTTGAGCACGAACATAAAGGAGTGCCTCTTCTGCTCCCTTGTTGTTGCGGATAGCTTGTCTGGCGTGGAGATGTGAAATCAATGGGATGCCAAGAATGCTTCTATCTCCACGAATCATGGCAGGCTCAGGAAAACTTTTACAAATAGTAAAAGTGTCCTGTCCCAAAACGGGAATAGGCTCATACTGACGGAACCACTGAATTCCTAAGATCATGTCACACCCCAACAGAGGTGAGATGATGAAATCTCTTTGAAATGAGGCCTTCTGAACTGCAAAGGCAAATTGCTGTGCCTTCTGGGAAATGTGGGTGCGAAGACCAGGTGTAAACCTGTCCACATCCAGATGATATGGGACTAATGTGCAGTTCAATTTATTAGCCAACAAGGGAGAGGTGGCGTCTTCAGAACTACCCATATCGAAAAGGACTACAAACTGTCGGCCCTTGGCAGAGCCATAAGCTCGGATGAGGCTCTTCTGAGAGCAGCATCGCTCTCACTCTTCTGCATAGCATCAAATACCATGGATGGCATAGGATGCATGGAAGGTAAAAGTTGAACTGCATTTGAGGTAGTAGGTGGGGCTGGAGGAGCTGGGGAGGCTGTGGCAACTGTGGCAGAAGGAGCTTTGGCGGCTTGTGCCGCTTGCCATTTGTGGCAATCCTTCTTACCATGCCCTATAATATGACAGAAAAAACATCTATTTTCTGACTGGTACTTCCTTTGCTCCTCTGGAGGAAGATAACCTCCAGTAATGCTTGCTTTAGCCTTTTCATCAGGGGTTTTCTTAGGTTTAGATTCTTTATCTTTCTTAACCCCCTGAACTGGAGCTATTACTGCCGTCCTTCTTAGCATCTTTAGAAGAAACATTACCTTTCCTTGTCTGTGCAGCTGATTGCTGCTGGTGGGGTTTGGTACTGGACTGAGATGACTGCTTGGGCTTGCCCCCGTTCAGCTTTATTTCTTCATTCTGAGCGAGAGTCAGAGCCTGGTCATATATACTTGGTTCAAAGTTACGAAATGTGAACCGAATGTTAGAGTCCAATCCACGAATGAATTGCTCCATCTTAGCCTGCGCAGATAACCCTAACTGTTGTGCTAAAGTAATAACCTTACCGGAAAATTGAAGCATTGGGGATCCGTTCTGTCTGAGTCCATAGAACTCATCTTTCAGACCGGTCATGTACTGGGGCGGGAGAAATCTGGTCTTTAGGTCATGGACAAAGATGTCCCAGTCACAGGCTGTGACACCTGTGGCCTGGTCTGTATGAATACTAGACCAATGCTGCCACCAAGTGACTGCCTTGTCAGTGAGATGGGGAGCCGCTAAGTGGACTTTATCTTGTGGGTCTATGATCCTAGCTAATGGAAAATGAGCATTAAACTGATGAATAAATTGATTAATTGATGAATGATCACACTTACCATCATAATTACTGAAGTTTGGTTGACTGTGAATGACGGTGGTGGATGCTGCTGCTGCAAACTGCGGGCTGGTGACACCTATGACTGGGGAGACTGAGGAGAGTGTCAAAATATGCAGCGGAAATGATAACCAAACTTGGGTTCACAAGAGCAAGTAGAGTGCAGAAAATAGACAGCACAAGAGACACAGAGAAATAGGCGTGTAAGCTCTTCTCTATACACAAGATCCCGCACAAAACTGAATGTATGAATGGTGAGGAGCATGGGGCCTATTTATATGCCCCATGGATGCAGTCGGCCAGCGCTAGGGGCTCTCCACGACTGCATAAAGAAGTCGGCCAGCAGTAAGTGTCTCCACGACTGTAGGAAGCAGGTCGGCCAGCATCAGCACCTCCACGACTGCAGCATAGGCAGTCGGCCAGCCACCAGGAGCACATGAGGTGCAGTCGGCCAGCACCATGGGCTCCTGCCAACACGTGGCATCCATCCTCACCATGGAAAAATGGGGAAAAAATACGGGGAGTGAGGAAAAATGATAAAACACCTATACAGGGCGGGCACACCCACAACAAAGGCCCTGGTGTCTGATAAGGAGAGGAGATGACTTCTAACACCCCCTCTCAGCTCTTGGCTGTGCAATCAACCCAAGTGATACTGTATCTCTATGTGCTTGGTCCGGGCATGGAAGACCGGGTTCCGAGCAATAGCTATACAAATCTGGTTATCGCACTGGATGACTGTGGGCTCGTTCTGTGGAAACCCAATCTCGCCTAGCAGCCTCCGCAGCCACACAACCTCGCAAGCAGCACCACAAGCAGCCCGGTACTCTGCCTCTGTTGAAGAGAGGGCAATAGTTGGCTGCCTCTTGTTGCTGCTCCAAGAAACTGCTCCTGAGCCGAGGGTAAAACTGTATCCTGAAGTAGATCTCCTCGTGTCTGGATCTCCTCCCCAATCTGAGTCACTCCAACCTTGGAGTCTGACTCCATCCCCTCCTGTGTAAAAGAGTCTTTGATCCTTCGTACTGTGCAGATACCGCAAGATCCGCAATCCTGCGTCCCAATGAGACTTCAATGGCGTCTGCATAAAAGAGCTCAACAGCCCCACAGAGAATCTCAAGTCCAATCTGGTGTTCAGCAACCAGATCAATGAACCAACTAACTTCCGGTACTGCGAGGCATCAACTGGCTCACAAGGATCAGTAACGGTTAACTTTGTGTTCGGGTCCATCGGCGAAGTAATAGGCTTGTAGTTCTCCATCCCAAAGGCCTCAAGCAACTCATGAACATACCGCTGGTGAGAGACGAAAAACCCCCTCTAGGTTTGCAAATCTCCAATCCCAAAAAGGAGTGGAGTAAGCCTAAGTCGGTCATCTCAAACTCCTTTGACAAGGCAGCCTTCGTCACTCCAATGTGCTCCACATGACCGCCGGTGAGAATGAGATCATCCACATAAAGGATGATAATCGTGACCATGCCGCGTTCCCGAAAGAGATACAAGTTTGGATCTGCAACCGACTCTGAAATCCAGTCGGAACAAAGAAGGAATCAATCTTCTGATTCCAAGCCCTGGGAGCCTGCTTAAGACCATACAAGGCCTTGCGTAACCTGTAAACCATCCCTTCTGATCCTGGAACAATAAAGCCTGGAGGCTGCTCAACATATACCTCCTCCTGCAGGTCACCATTAAGGAACGCAGATTTTACATCCATTTGATACACGGGCCACCTCTGAGAAGAAGCAAGGGCAAGAACGGCCCGAATCGTGGACATTCGTGCTGTTGGTGCAAAGGTATCCTCGTAGTCGATGCCTGGCCGCTGAGCATAACCTTTAGCCACAAGTCTGGCTTTGTGTTTGTCCACCGACCCATCAGACGCATATTTGGTTTTAAAGACCGATTTGACACCAATGACTGACCGTTTCGACGGCCTCGGTACCAACTCCCATGTGTTGTTCTTCTCGATGGCATCAAGTTCCACCTGCATGGCTTTCCTCCAAGTATCCTGTGAAAGGGCTTCCTTGACGGAAGTGGGCTCTTTGTCCCGCATAATACGAGACATCAGAGCATAGTTTACCTGAAGAAGCTCCGCTGTATTGCTTTTATCTTGGACTCTGTGTGATCTTCGAGGCGAGGGCCGTCCTCTGTGGTCCACTCGGAGGGTAACTCCGTGACACTTGACTCCCGAAGGGTGTCTATCAACCACCTAGGTACTCGAACGGATCGTGGAGCCTCTTATGGTTGCGGGGGCTCTACTCTAGCTGCGGGCTCAACCTCCTGTACTGACTGAGGTTGATCAACTGGAATAATGGTTTGGGAATCATCATCAGACTCCTTTGGATCTCCAAGAAGTGGTGGCTCCTCGACAGTGGATACTGGAACATGCTCGTCAAAGACCACATCTCGGCTGACAACAATCTCGTTCCTGTCTGGATCATACAATCTGTATCCCTTGGAAAGAGAATTATACCCCACAAATACAAGCTTGCAGAATTTGGAGTCAAGCTTCCCCCTTTGCTTCTTTGGAATATGTACATACGCATCACTCCCAAAAACACGGAAGTGCGAGACATGAGGTTTCTTGCCAAAGTATGCCTCAAATGGAGTCATATTAGGTACTGAAGTCGTGGGAGATCGGTTGAGGGTATGGACAGCCGTTGCCACAGCCTCTCCCCAAAGTGGACGAGGAAGATCACGATGCTCCAGCATGGTCCTCGCCATCTCCACCACAGTCTTGTTTTTACGTTCTACAACTCCATTCTCCGAAGGCGATCCTGTATTGGCCAGTTCCCTTTTGATGCCATGATCTGCACAAAATCTGAGAAATACAGTTGAGGAGAATTCACCTCCTTTGTCAGCCCTGAGAGTCTTTACCTGAAATCCAGACTCTTTCTCCACCATCACGTGCCAATCCTTGAACCGTGCAAAAGCTTGGTCCTTCTGGGAAAGAAAGTAGACCCACGTGAATCTGGTACAATCATCAACAAGCAGCATAAAGTAGAGAGATCCTCCCAAAGATGGTGTCTGCTGAGGTCCACACAAGTCAGTGTGAATCAACTCCGATGGTTTCGAAGCCCGCCTGGAAGCCTGCTTCAGAAAGGATTCCCTGTGCTGCTTACCACGTATGCAAGAACTGCAACGCCCTTGCCTACTGCCAACATCTGGCAAGCCAACCACCATCTCGTCTCGGAAAGCTCGCCTCAATGCATCCACATTTAAGTGGCCAAAACGAAAGTGCCACGAATCTCCGACTTGAGAACCTGTCAACGAGGAGAGTGCAGAGAGCTTGTAGATACCATTCTCCACACCGCCTTCCCAAACAACCTGGCCAGTCTCACGTCCCGTAGAGCAACTGAATGGTCCTCAAATTCCACCCGAAAGCCAGTCTTGCATACTTCATGCACTGACAGAAGATGAAAACCCAGAGCAGGGACATAAAGAACACGGGAAGCATGCTTGCCCCCCTTGTCGTCGGGAATAATCTCCATCCGGCCCTCACTATGTATCGGAATAGTGGAGTTGTCGCCAATAAAGATGCGACCTGACTACCGTTTCAGATCCAAAAAGAAGTCACGGGATGGAGTCATGTGCCTGGAAGCACCACTGTCAAGAATCCATTCCCGGGTATCCTTCGCGGTGAAGCCAACTGCCTCCTCGCTTGAAGACGATGAAGCATCGGAGTCCATCATCTCTAAGTGCACAAATGTAGGAGTCTTTGCAGCTGAGGCTGAGGAATCAGCACTCTTCCCTGTCCGCTTAGGACACTTCCTCCAATAGTGGCCTTTCTCGCCACAATCATTGCAGAATCTTTCGGCCTTCAGCTTCTCTCGTTCTGAGTCAGGCTTCTTCTCAGAAGACTTCTTCGGTGAAGCCTTCCCTTTGCCCTTGTTGTTATTCCGGCCTTTCGACCGTTGGCCAGTTAAGGCCTCCGAACCGCCACTGTGAGGAGGGTTCGTGAAACGTTCCTCCCGGTCCAAGACCATTGGCACAAGCTCCTCCCAGGTAATGGTGCTGAGCCTGCCACTCGTAATCAACGAGGAGTAGAAAGCAGAATACTGAGCAGGCAAGTGGGACAGCAAAGTGATGGCCATGTCTTCAGATGATATCTCCTTCCCAGCTTGGAGGACTTCCTGCTGAAGGGCCTGCAGCTTGTTAATGTGTTCCCGCATCGTCGAGGACTTTGCACGGTTCATAACCCACATCTGCACTTCCAAGGAGATCCTTTTCATGGGTGATACCTTGTTATAAAGAGAAGCCAAGTGCTCCCATATGCCTCTCGCTAGCGTCATGTGCTTTACATGATTGATCACTTGTGGTGTGCAGTTGAGGAAAATAAATGACCGGATCCTAGCGTTGACACGATCCCACATGTGTGCCTGTGCCTCTCGGTCCTTCTTCATCAACAGTAACTCCCCTTCCTCTGCTTTCGGCCGTGGAACCCCGATGATGATGAAATCAGCAAGGTCATATGACTCCAGCACAGACCCCATCATAACCTTCCAGATGCCGTAATTGTTCCCGTCCAACTGACGGTCCACTGGGAACGTGGGGAGAGTCGGGATCTTCACATGCTTCTCAGCCATCTCTAGTAAATCTGCCATCGCGGGGATTAAACTGAAAAGGGTGGGTGGGTGGGGAAAAAAAAATCTCTAAAACCTGCAAGTGGCTGTCCAGCACCTTAGCCCGCCTTCCTCTTGCAACTTCTCTTCGCGAACAGTCCAAGACAGTCCACCAATCAGCAACCTAACTATCCCTCTCTTGCTCAGGAAACTCCCAAGATCTATCACGAGCCTAGGGCTCTGATACCATGTCAAAATATGCAGCGGAAATGAAACTTGGGTTCACAAGAGCAAGTAGAGTGCAGAAAATAGACAGCACAAGATACACAGAGAAATAGGCGTGTAAACTCTTCTCTATACACAAGATCCCGCACAAAACTGAATGTATGAATGGTGAGGAGCATGGGGCCTATTTATATGCCCCATGGATGCAGTCGGCTAGCGCTAGAGGCTCTCCACGACTGCATAAAGCAGTCGGCCAGCAGTAAGTGTCTCCACGATTGTAGGAAGCAGGTCGGCCAGCATCAACACCTCCACGACTGCAGCATAGGCAGTCGGCCAGCCACCAGGAGCACATGAGGTGCAGTCGGCCAGCACCATGGGCTCCTGCCAACACGTGGCATCCATCCTCACCATGGAAAAATGGGGAAAAAATACGGGGAGTGAGGAAAAATGATAAAACACCTATACAGGGTGGGCACACCCACAACAGAGGCCCTGGTGTCTGATTAAGACAGGAGATGACTTCTAACATAGAGCTGCTGATACCTCAAGTGTATGGCCTCCTTTTCCCGTTGTTGCTCGAGTAACATACGTTCTCGATCAAGCTCACGTTGGTGTTCCCGAGCGGCGAGTTTAGCCTGATGCCGGTCTTCGTCGATCCTGCGTTGGGCTTCCTCATAGTCCCGTCTTTCTACTTTTTCTTCTTTCCTTTGGGCCTCATCCTCTCTCCTTTGTTGTTCCATCTGAAAGAAGAGGGAGATGTAGTCGGGTGCTGCTGGAGGCGGAGAAGGACGTGCTGAGGCTGCCTCCAAGCGTTGGAAACGCTCCATGAGTAGCTGGTTCTGAGCTCTCAGAAGAGCTATGGTGTCTGCTGAAGGCGGAAGAACATGGTCTCCTTCGGGGGAGACGTCTTCCGGTTGATGAGTACTCTCTTCTGTAGACATGATGCTGAAGTCGGTGGTCGTGCCTGAATGCAAACTAACCATCCAAGGATGCCCCCACGCTAGGATACGGTGTCAGAAGTGTGGACAATCTAAATCTGATACCAATGTGATATGCAGCGGAAGTCTTTGTATTGGTAGATCCTGTCACACAAATGCTCACACCGCCTTCTGTATCCTGAGTTTCGTGAGTTTAGCAATCCACTTTAATACTTCAAACTTTAAAGAGATATGAGAACTGTACACTAGATTGGGTCCCAAATTACCCACTGAAGGGCCTCCTATCCTGATAACGAGATAGTATTTGCTTTATTACTTTAGAGAGAATGACTGTGGACTGTAGATAACCCAAATGCAAGATCTCGGAGGATTTGAAGCCTGGCTGAACTGCACACGGCTGTAGAAACACCTCAATGAACTGATCTCGAGCCTGTGCACTCTTCGCAAGGGCATGAGGAAGGGCTGCACACCTGAGGCTGAGAAAAGCAGGCGGTGGACTGTTCTAAGCTATGTTAGAATGCTGTAAATGCTTATGAATGATAGAATACCTTTACCAGATGACTGGTGTATGCCTGGATGATGCACTGAATGCTGGATACTGATGTAGACTGATGAATCAAGGCTGAAATTGCTGGGAATCTGCAAACGCAGGTCTGTAGGGCTGACTACTGTTGTAGGACTGATGCTGGACTGAAACGCAGACTGTGTGACTGCTGTGGAACTGTAAACGTAGACTGTATGACTGAACTGAACTGCAGGCGGCTGTGATGTATGCAAAAACGCAGAGATATATGCTGTTTTGGGACCTGTGGAAGTGGCTGGACTGAAACGTAGACTGTATGACTGCTGTGGAACTGTAAACGTAGACTGTATGACTGAACTGAACTGCAGGCGGCTGTGATGTATGCAAAAACGCAGAGATATATGCTGTTTTGGGACCTGTGGAAGTGCTGAATGGCTGCGCCTATGATCTGCAAGGACTGCTGAGCTGCTGAATGTCTACTGGATTGCTGCGTTGATGTACAAGTACTGCTATACGGCTGATTGAAGCAAAACGCAGGTTCTCAAGGCTGGAGAAGCCAACGCAGAAGCTCCAATGGTGTTGGATTAGTTTTCTGATGCAAACCCTAAGGCTTCTACTGACTCTACATGCATGAATGATTCTCTCCAAGTGGGTTAAGGGACTTGACTGACTGACTGACCTGCTAAGGCTGAGGAATGACCTACGTAGCTCGTGCCTGACTTATCCTGGACTGAGGATGTACAATGGGGTCATGACATACGATAAATATCATCCTATTGGGTTCTAATAATGTACAAATGTTGCACTGCTGATGATGAGCCAGTTTGTCACCATGCACTGAGTGCAGAGTGCATGTGACAGGTTGCCTTGAGAAGGATTACATATATGGAAAGTATGCATGATGTGGTTATTACATTATAGAAAGATGTAGGCATGCACTGATTACATTATACGTAATAGGAAGATGAAGTTGATTACAATTATGAAAAGAGTGCAGAAAAAAATACATCATATAAAGATGGTATATACAACCGAAAATGTCCATCATGAAAATAGTGTATCTAAGTACTGCTAGAAGTAGTGCTAGGTGCGCCAGAAGAAGTGCTAGTGCCAGGCGATGAAGAAGTGGGAAAACCGGTGAGAAGGAACTCGAGAGGGCGGTGGGATGCTCGGAGGGTATCCAACTTGGTAGCTTGGTCCCGTAAAGAGATAGCTCCCAATTCTACTGCACCACGGGATCATGTAATACAACCACCTCCTTAGTGCTATGGGAAGATGAAGAACATAGGTGGGTGAGCTCGGACTCTGTCCTGTAGGCGCTGCTCTAATGTGGACACCTGAACCTGGAGACCGCGGATGGTGTCGGCAGCCTGACGGGTGCGATTCCTCTGGTTGCGACGATCATTGGAGAGCTCGAAAATGTAGTCGGTGAGGTATGCGGAGTAGATGCGATGAGCAGTGGAGAGGGTGTTGAGACCTTGACCGATACGACAAGCTCGACGAGGGTGTGGTAAGTATAGCTGCTCTGGAGGGTTAGGAAATTAGAGGTGGGAAAGATCTTCCACAAAAATGTTTGAAGCACTGTAAGAGAATGGGAAATGAGGAAGCTCAATGCGCTCCGTGTCCTCCTCCCGATCAACACGGATTATCACCTCATGTGGGGACACGCAGTGATGGCCCTCCAGAGGCGATCGTAGAGGCGACGACAGGGATGGTGGCGGTCACCATCGAGGATGTTGCCCGAGCAGCTGATGGAGCAAAATAGTATGATGTAGGTGGGGAAACAAGAGATGTGGAGAAGGAAGAAACAACTGATGTTGAGGATGGGGTGTTGGAGAGGGTAGAAACAGCTGTTGTCAAGGAGGGGGTGGTGGAGAGGGTAGACACAGCTGCTGTCGAGGATGGGATGGTGGAGAGGGTAAACACAACTGCTGGCGAGGATGAAGAAACAACTGAAGGCGAGGGTGGTGTGCGGCGGGATGATGTAGGACTGCTGATAGTGGGGGTAGGCGGAATGGGTGGCGGGGTTGGGGACGTAATGCGGCGGTGGGGAGATCACGCTGCACTCTAGGGCGGATGTGGGATGCAGACGGGTTGGACTGACGAGGTTGGTGCGGTGGTGGAGATGTAAGTGGAATGGGCGGCTGCTGTAGAAGATATGTGAGAAAGCGAGCGGAAGGCCAAGTGAAGGAGGTGATGTTGGGCCTGTTGAGTTGGGTACGAAAGCGGCAACGAAGGCGGAGGGACTCATATAAAAGATGATGGAAAGGAAAGGGGATGACTGGGGCATAAACAATGGAAAGCCTCGGTGTGATAAATGGAGATGAATGGCAATGGAGCACTAGGGATTTTGCGGACTAGAAAATAGTAGTGGAACATGACATAGATATGGATGTTGCGGGGGCTGGGGACTGAAGGGGTGGGAGCCAGGAGTGCGTTGGTGGCGGCAGAAAGCTCGACGGGGGAAATATCCATGATGCGAGTGTTGGAGCGGTGGTGAAGAACCGAATGTTCGGGAGGGCCAAGGAGTTGTGCAATGTAAGCGGAGGTGAGGCGTTGCCCATTAGGCAGCGGTGGTAAGTTGTTGAGGAATGTGGCGCAAAGAGATGTATCAAGAGTAGGGAAGGGTGGAAGAGAATCTAGACCGTGCAAACCCAAAGTGGCTAGCTGAGTGGGAGTAAATAATTGGGTAATCTGGGGAAGTTGGAATGGTTGGGGATCAATGAAGTTTATGGTGAATGGGTTGGTGTGGTGAAAGCTCCTCATTGTAATCATTCAACTCCATATGAGTTGGGTCCAAGTTAGGACTAGATTTTGGTGATGTTCACCTTTTGTATGCAGGCAGCCTAGGGCTGCAGAATTAGGTACCTTTTTGTACCATAGGAATATACTGAATTTCCAGCCATATCTCTCTCTCTCTACTCTCTCTTCATGTCTGCGTTTTGCATCAGCATGTTTCCAGTATTGTTTAGGGCTGAAAGAAGACTCCCAGAGCTTCCGCGTGTTACATGCCGTGGTACGGAAGTATGAGATGAGGGAGGTGCGGTGGAGCCACCTTTCGTTGTCGAGGGTGCTGGTCCAGGGTTCTCCACCTTTGTAGAGTATCCTTCCATGGCTATTAAATGTGTTGACACAAAGACTTGTGCCTGATAGAATGTGCAGCGGAAGAAGGGAAAGTGGAAACACAGGAGAGAGAGAGAGAGAGAGAGAGAGAAAGAAAGAAAGAAAGAAAGATATATTAACGTCTACGAGAGGCCAAAGTCGGCCTATGAGACAAAAAATAATACAACTGTGTTCTTCCGGTCATCGGAAGAAAAGAAAGAAAAGAAAAAGTGTGCATGTGTCTGGATACAACTGTGAATCATCATGGATCGGTGGAGCCCATATACAAACAATATAAGGGGGGTGGGGATGTGGATGGAGTGCTAAGGCAAGATGCATCTCTATATGCTGAAGGGGTAGTACAAGCATGCTATGCAGATCTATGTCTAACTGGCACTGTTTCATGTGCAGGACAGTGCACACCTGACCTTAGACTCCTGTGCAGGACAATGCACACCTGACCTCGGACATCTGAGATGGATCCGTGGCTGACTCGTCCCGGACTGGCTCACATGGGACCAGTTCACCATCCCATGCGGGATGCACGTGACATCCCCTTCTGCTTAACTTGACGGAAGCTGCATAGCCTCCAAATAATCCGTCAATAATGCCGGATAGTCTTCGAAAAATTCTTTGTCGAGCCATAACCGCTTCATGAGTTCCTCGGTCCTGAAACTTCGTGAGGAACTGTCGTAGTCTTCGGCCTGAGCCATGCTTGAAACGGTGCAGAAGGATTTGTTCTGGAACCATTACTTCTGCTTCATCAACAATGTCTGGTTCCGCTTCGTCTTTGACCTCTGAAGGGGGTGGACCTGCATATGGCTTTAACCAACTGACATGAAATACATCGTGCATAGTCCAACTCGGAGGTAGCTTTAACTGCATAGACACCTCATTAATCTTTTTCCGGATGGGAAATGGTCCGAAGCTCCTGAAAGACAACTTTGGGCATCGCTTGCCCACCTGCTTCAATCTTTGCTTCATAATCCGAAGATACACCTAATCCCCTTCCGAAAACTTCATGTCCCTTCGGTCTTTATTGGCCTGTTGAGTGTAGGCCTCTTGCGCTTTAGCCAATCTGTCTTTAACGGACTCTAGGATCTCCTGGTAAGACTCCGTCACTCTGTTCGCCTCCGGTACTGAAGACGAAGTCCTGGTTAACAACGACTGGAAAGGCCTTCCAAACGCTGCCTCATATGGAGTCCTGCCAATAGCTGAAGAAAAAGAGTCATTCAAAACAGCTTGAACTAAAGGCAAAAACGATTCCCACTTACCTTGCTGATCGTGGACATAACACTTCCGCACATCAAAGGCCAACTGGTTGTATATCTCTGTCTGGCCATCTGTCTGTGGATGGAATGCACTGGAAAAATTCAACTTCGTACCAAAATTATCAAACAATGCCCTCCAAAAATGACTGGTAAACTTGGCATCTCGGTCTGACACTATGGTTCTAGGAATCCCGCCAATCGGGTACCAATGCCGAATGAATAGCTGGGCAACATCCTCGGCGGTCACATTGGCCCTGCAAGGAATAAGCATAACAAATTTGCTAAACCTATCAACAATAGTTAAGCACTGCGTATTACGCTTACTCGGGCTAGGAGGCAGATTTGTGACAAAGTCCATCGAAATGTCCTGGAAAGGACCCTCAGGAATTGGCAAAGGCTGTAACAACCCTATCTTCTTTCCACGAGGAGCTTTCACCTTTTGACAAATGTCACAGCGTTGTACATATTAAACACATCACGCCTCATCTTTGGCCAATAGTATTGCCGTTCTAATTTCTCTAGAGTCGAATTCATGCCCCTATGACCACCTGTAATGGCGTCATGGGCATCATGGAGAAGAGCTGCCCGGAATGATTTCATGACACATAGTCGGCCTTTGTGGAAAAGCCAACCATCGCGTATCAGAAAATGGCATGGTCCTGTGGCATCCAACGCCTGTTCCCACTGAGTATCGAATTCCTCGGAATCCACGTACGTGGGCTTCATGTCTTCTAGTCCTGTACCCACAAGGTCAAGTCTAGTGGTCTGAATCGTAGATACTTGTCCCTTCCTGCTCAAAGCATCGGCTATTGGATTGGCCTTTCTTGGAAGGTACTCAATCATACCACCGAACTGCTGGAATATCTGACTCCAGCGGTGTTGTCGATCACTCCACTGTGCACTTGGCATCGTCTGAATCCAGCGCAATGCCTGATGGTCAGTGCGAACCTCGAAGTCACGGACATACAGGAAATGTTTCCAATGTTTCAAGGCCTGTATAACTGCTAGGAGTTCACGATCATAGACTGAGTAGTTCTTTTCGGCGGGCAGTAACTTACGAGACATGTAAGCTACCGGATGACCATTCTGTTGTAATACACCTCCAATTGCGATGTTACTCGCATCGGTGATCACTTGAAATGGTTCGTCCCACGAGGCAAGGGCTAAACAAGGCGCTTCTGACAAAGCCACCTTGAGGTTCTGGAATGCCTCCAACGCTCGTGGAGTCATTCGAATCTTTTGCCTTCTTGTTTTCACTCCCTTTAGCAGATCGGTGAGGTCTGCCGAGAGGTCGGAAAACTTGTCAATGTGGGTGGAATATGCCTGGCATATACCCACAAATGATCTAATGTCATAAGCTGTCTGTGGTACTTCCCAGTTAACAATCTCGGCCACTTTAGCTGGATCCAGTCGAATGCCTTCAGCACTAATTATATATCCCAAGTAATGTACCTGGAACAGATAAAATTCTGACTTCTTTTCATTGACGTAGAGCTCGTTGCTTTCCAGCAACTTAAGGACTTTCTCCACATCAATGTCATGCTGCTCAACTGTAGCTGAAAATATGAGTATGTCGTCCAAAAATATGAACACACTCTCCAATCAACTCCCGAAAAACACGCATCATCATGCGGTTAAATGTAGCTGGGGCGTTCGTCAAACCAAATGGCATGACCACAAATTCATAGTGGGCTCGTTCTGTACGGAAGGCTGTTTTGGGGATGTCCCCCTCTACAATCCGTACCTGGTGGTACCCACTCTTTAAATCCAATTTAAAGAACACCTTAGCTCCATTCAGCCTCTCGAGAATATAGTCAATTCGAGGCATCGCGAATCTGCTCTTGATAGTCAGCTTGTTGAGTGCACGATAATCGACACACAACCGAGAAGACCCATCTTTCTTCTTGACAAACAAGATCGGTGCTGCAAATGGCGACACGCTGGGGCGGATGAAGCCAGCTTGCAACAATTCTTGGAGTTGGCGGTCCAACTCCGATTCCATTGCCTTAGAAAGGCGATACGGAAACTTGCTCGGGGGTTCCGAGCCTGGGAGGAGGTCAATCTTCCGGTCTGGACGGGGGGAGCTAGGGAGGGAGACTGTCCCGAAGAAAAATCTTCTGGAACTTTTCATGGAGAACCGAGTACTTCTCGGAAGCACTAGCCACCGTTTGGGCTGTCTGGATGTAAATCATCGCACATTGTGCGCCTTTCCTGACTGCTCGCTTAGCCTGCAAGTGGCTTATGAGCGGAAAGTTTGGAATACCTGGCTCACACTTAATGGTCACCGGGGTGTTTGACACATTTCGATCGATCTGGAACGTGTGCTTGTCCCACTTGATATCAGGAAGAAACTTGTGAAACCACTGGATACCCAAAATTATGTCTGCTCCTACAAGAGGGGCAACCATAAAGTCACGCACAAACTCTATGCCCTGAATCACTAACTTAGCACCTAGAGCTTCATACTTGACGCTCGTTGTCATACCTGTGCTAAAACCCTCAACCTGTTTGTCCACCCGAGTCAGCTCGAAACGGGCACGCCTAGGGGCCTGTTCCGTGACCACATCCTCCGTGCTGCCACTGTCAAACAAGACAACGACTCTCTGGCCACCTATGTAGCCAAAGGACTTGAGCAATTCGTTGCGCTCATACTCCTGGTCATGGGCGCCCTTCTGCTTATCTTCGAGCTCCCGGCTAATAATTGCTCCAACTGAAGCACCGGGGGTTGAAGAACTAGGGTCAGCCGCTGGGGTCTGTGTGGGAGCTGTGCTCACCACGGAAGCTGTGGAGGCAGCGGCGGCGGCCTTTGGAGGCTTCTTGGGACAATCTCGAGAAGTATGTCCTTTTGTGTGACAAAAGAAACATCTACCCTCCTTGTACTGAGAAAGCTCCTCAGCACTCAACTTGCCACTTGTCTTGCCTGCCTCTGCTTTCTGGTCTGGAGTAAGCTTAGACGCATTGTTCGAGTTCTTGGAGCCAGAGGCTCCCGGGCTCTGTCCTGGGGAAGACCCCGTCTGGTTCTGGCTTTTGCCCCCCGAGGCGTTAGCCTAGGGGAAGCCGGCTGGGAAGTCTTGGGCTTGCCACCATTGTGTTTCATTTCTGCACTCTGCGCAAGCGAGAGTGCGTCCTCAAAGGTGGCTGGCCTAAACATACGCACCTCCCATTGGATTTGCGTGTCCAGGCCATACAAAAACTGCCCTTTCTTGTCCGAATCAGATAAGCCTAATTGTAGACACAAGGTCGAAATTTTATTGGCAAACTGAAGGACTGGTTGCGCATTCTGACGCGCTCCCCTGAACTCGTCTTCGAGTCGCTCAAGGTAGTGGGGCGGTAGAAACCGCTGCTTAAGGTCGCGGACGAACTCGTCCCATACATAAGCTGCCATACCTGCTCTGGTGTGGGCATGAGCCCACTGAGTCCACCAAGGAATGGCCTCACCTTCCAAGTACCAACTAGCTAAGATCACTTTGTCAGTATCTGTTTTCCTAACTGCGGCAAAGTAAGCTTCAAATTGATGTAACCATGAATAGAGAGTTGTGGGATCGAGTTTACCATTATACTTACTGAAATTCATTTTCTCGGGAAAATGATTCGAGGGTGCCGCCGGTGTCAATCTGGCATCCAAAGCTCTGAGGTAACGCTCGTGTTCCACGCATCGCATGGGGTCGTCTTCTCGTTGTCGGATCTCCAATGCACGCATCTGCATCTCAAGCAAGGAGCTTGGCTACGGCTGCGACCCAGCGAGAGGGTCCCTGTGACGAGGATCTGGTATCTGGGATACGGAAGGAGAGGCAGGAGGAGAGGGAAAACGCGACGCTGGAGAGCGAGAACGCTCCTCCAGAGCCAAGATCCGCGCCTTCTGCTCATCCAATTTGGCTGTCTGGTTTGCGATTGCTCGCATCATCTGCTGGAACATGTCTGTGACACTCAAGCCGGGTGCCCTAGCTGGGCTGCCTGGTGCACTCTGGTCCCATGGTTCTGGTTCTCTCTCGTCGCCGAAACTCGCCATAGCGGGAAAATGCAATTCCTTTCCGGAACGCAATCTGACCATCCACTATCTGTGTGGGAGACTTCCGGAGGCTTCCGGAGGCTAAAAACCAACCGTCCTTCGAGGGATAGGAGTCACTCCGAAAGGGGTAGTCCACCGGTGTCTAAAAACCAACCACACGAGCGAAAAAGTTTTCTGGTTTTCTTTGCTGAATCTTTGTCCTTGAAGTTGGCTCTGATACCACTGTAATATGCGGAAGCTTCGGAGAAGGATCGGTACTTCAAAACTCAGAAATCAGCACTCTTTTCGCGACGGAAATTAACGCACAAACTGAAAGGAGATGTGCAGAAAATAGAGAGAGAAGGGGGAGATGGAGAGGACACAGTATTGGGTCCCAATCACCCTCTATAGGGCCCCCACCACGGATGGTGTATTTGCTTTATTAGAATGATGTAAATCTGAAAACAAATACAGAAACTTGACCTCTTCTTGGCTGGAAAATCCTGCCCTTGACCTTCAGAAGTCCACCCCTTTGCTTGGCAATCTCCTTGGCTTGACTGGCCCTTGATTGGCTTGAGCACTTGGTGAAAACTGAGATGAATGGTGGGATTATGGCCTCCACTATTTATACTCCTCCTCGAGAGCAGTTGGCCAGCTGAAAATCAGGCTATGTCCCACGACTGGTGGAAATTCAGCAATAAATGCTGAATTAAATCTCAAAAAATACTGCCTTTTTTTCCTAACAGGCTGAAAGTGATGCGCCTGCTTCTGATTGGTTGGACACCACTTTTGTCCACAATCCCAAGGCTGGGCAGCCTGTATGGGCTGCCCCATACATGCCCTACAGCCATATAAAGGCTGTAATCTCCTGGAGATTGCCTTATCTGTGTCCTAGGGCTGTCCTACAGCCCCTCCATGGCTGGTGGGTTCAGCCTGGGCCTTCCTGGCCCTCATGGGGATGGTTTCACACCATTCCCATGCCCATACTAAGCTCCGGGGTAGCCCTATGGGCTGGCCGCTTGTCCTAAACATAATCTACTCAGTGATCTGGCATCCGGTACCATACCAGATACACAGAACCACTGACATCATTCTAGAGGGAGACTCACAGCGCAGACTGGCACTGTTTCATGTGCAGGACAGTGCACACCTGACCTTAGACTCCTGTGCAGGACAATGCACACCTGACCTCGGACATCTGAGATGGATCCCTGGCTGACTCGTCCCGGACTGGGCTCACATGGGACCGGTTCACCATCCCAGGTCCTGCACCTTCTGTACAGAAATGTCTACGTGGCATCCAAGTGCGGGATGCACGTGACAGGTAGTACAAGCATGCTATGCAGATCTATGTCTAACTCCATCCAGTGCCATAAGAGGGATATAAGATATCATACATCGCCGATGCTGAGGCTGTGAATGGCATGAACATGTACCCTGAGTCTGAATGAAAGCGAGCTAGCCTCTCCTGTGTCTCCATCTGGTGTCTCATTCGGATAGCTGCTATCTCTCGGTGACGGAGTCGGGGTGCTCTATGTCCAGTCTGTCTAGGTCTCCTCCTGGCTCTCAATTCCTCTGCTCTCTGTGCGGTCACCCCACGTGGTACATCAGCTGGCACTGGCATAGCTCTCTGGAAGAAATCTGTGAGCTGGGACTGTCTCCCACCCCTAGTGGGAGCGGGTGTCTGGAGGAGTCTCTCTCGAGAACTATGAAGCTCTAGTAGTAGTCTGCCAAGGTGTCGCTGGTCCGAGGCCTCCATCAACTGATGTAGTGAAGAGTGCTCCTCAAACAATCCTGCATATCTATCGAAAGAGAGAGAGAGAGAGAGAGAGAGAGAGATGGAGAGAAAACACAGGTGAGAACCTGCTCTCAATATCATCACCAAAAGGAATACATGTCCCGAGCAAGAGGGGAGAACCTCGTAAGTGAGGGACTGCAGCTAGACAAGCTAGACAAGCAATGCTAAGCAGTGAAATACGAGGAAAGTATGCTGGCTATATATACCTCTACATGAAGGCAGCCGACTGGAGATAAATACCTACACGACTGGGAAAAATACCCAAGACAATAAATGGGGAATAAATATGGGTAAAATATGAGTGAGGGGTGACCAGCCCCTTTGACTAACATGGTCAGCCCTAGAGGCTAAAATAGGAAGCTAGCAAGTAGGGGATGATGTTTAACACCCCCTCTCAGCACCGGATGGTGAGCAAACTTCAAGAAGCCAGAGATGCTGTCCTCGATCAAAGATGAAAGACTGCCCTGCTCGGCCGCTGCTGGGTCGAAGCCATGCTACCAAGGTCTGAAGAAGGCCCGAGCGCCCCTGATGTCAAGGGGACTCATGGCTAGGACTTGGGCCACGCTCTGGGCTGTCTCGAACTCAATCTGGTAGTGTCCGCGGCCCAGTAGCTGAACGTCCAGGATCTTGCCCACATCTGCAAGAAGGCGGGCCTGGAGAAGATCCCGGATCTCCCCTCTGCTGGGGCGAGTGCCGACTATACGGCAGATGGTGGAATGTGCCTGGAGGCGTTCCACCTCTGCGGCGAGGCTCGCTTCCTCTTCTGGCGAAAGAGAAAGCCTGATGGGGGTATCCTCAGGGGCGGGCGAGGGGGCTGCGGAAGAGTCCCTCTGAGGTGGGGCGGGAGGAGCCTCCATCAGTGTCTGAAGCTTTGTCGAAAGGGGAAGCGTAAACGGAAAGCCCTGCAAGAACCGAGCTGCACAAAAGGCGGAGCGGGGAGGGGCAGAGGGGGAAAGGCTGAAGACGGAGGAGGAGGGGGAGAACAAAGGGGGGCAGAAAGAAAATGAGGGGAGGGGATTAAAACAAAGGCGGCGAAAGGGCGGGGGGGGGGGGGGGGGGGCGGATGAAACACGAAAAGGGTGGGGAGAGGGCGAAGGCAGGCGGAGGGGGCGGGTCACGGAGACAGGGGAGAGAGCAGGGGCGCGAAGGAGACGGAGCAGGGGGGGGGGCGGATGAAACACGAAAAGGGTGGGGAGAGGGCGAAGGCAGGCGGAGGGGGCGGGTCACGGAGACAGGGGAGAGAGCAGGGGCGCGAAGGAGACGGAGCAGGGGGGGGGGGGGGGGCTGGCGCGAAAGAGCAGAGGCGGGGGGGACTGGCACGAATGAGCAGAGGCGGGGGGAGTAGACGCGAAGGCAGATAGGAGGCGGGGAGGGGGGTGTGCGTGCAGGCTGCAGCGCGAGCAGGGGGGGAGCGGAAGCTTCAGCGAGCTAGATAGGTAATTTTCTTATCTTGTGGTGTGTGAAGCTTTCCATATGGCTTTTACCATACCCATGGTTTGGTCAAACATTAGCTTAGCTTAGCCTTTGTGAACTGTGAAAAGGATGGAATGACCCTTTTGGAGGTATGAAAGTTGAATGTCATCGTTTCATGTACAACATCTTATTTTCATCAATTGATTTTCTTTTAGATACAATACAATATAAATTTGAAAGGAAATGCTGTACATCACTAAGCACATAGAGTTAGAAAGGTGGTTTTGTTTTGTGACCCTCTTTTTACTGGCATTGATTAACGTTTGAAGTCTTTGGGACCTAGGCTTAGTTATCGAAATCTATATTCTGTATTCTCAAAGGGTGTCAATTTATTTTTTTCAAATGCCTAGTACCTTGGAACAATCAGTCTGCTTTGTTAAGAAAACTCCTCAATTGAAGTAACAAGGTTTGGTATATATGTGTTTTTTCAATGTTGCTATCGAGGCGGCCATTGCATATTCTCAGGCTATGAAAAATGACTTTGGTCTGAAGTAACACTTTAATTTCACCCTAAAATTTTAACCCTTATGAATGAGATTTAAGTCTAAATCATTCATTCTATTTTCTGCAGGAGAGTAATGAAACGAGTCGAGGCTTCTGGATTGCTGATGATATGTTTTGGAGGGATGGAGAATCATTTCAAATATTAGGAGGCGATATACATTACTTTAGAATCCACCCAAAGGCAAGCTCTGTCTTAGCATGTTAAAATAAAGATTACTGGTGTAAAACATAAGGCTGCCTCTCTTTGATGTAGTTTATGGGGGTATAGTTTTCACTTGAGCGGGTATGCATGCCTTTGCTTGACATTATTGATTTGCTTTTCCCCACAATTACATGTTATTTTTGGAATCATCAGACACGCAGCAATATTTTCTATTTAATATGAAAAAATATACAAAAGCGAGATTTCAAACCAAACAAGGAGGTAATGTCAACCAATCAGGTGCCATGAGGGTGTGGGTGGTATCACTCCAAATCTTGCAAATGCATTGTGCATCATAAACCAAAGCGCCCTCAATGGCCTTAGTGCATCTAGCCTTCCATATGTGCGAGGTTGCAATGCTAGCAATAATCTCCCATGCACTGTCCGACCTCTGTGCAGGTGGCATGTATCTCGACTCTACCAAGTCCTGAAGACAACACCGCCCAGCAACTCCCTGACTGATCATAATGACCAGATCCCTCTCGTTCCTCTCATACATGAGCTGCAGGCCCGACTGTGTCAACCAAATGATAGCACCAAAAGAAATGTAAGCATCCCTCCTCATCCTTCCAATGAGAAGTGCTATCACAGTCCAAATCCTCTGTGCTTCCCTGCACTCCCATAAGAAATGGTAGACTGTTTCTGAAGGTCTTGCACATCTCGGGCATGCTGGGGTAACACCAACTACCGCCTCCACTGGTTGGTGGCAAGACCACCAAGTAGAGAAAGACAAATAACTGCCCCCTCTTGCAAGAGTGCCACCACCTCTGCCAAAAAGTTCTATAAATGTCATGTGTGATACCATAAGCCTCCCAATGAGGTCTAAGAGTAGGGACTCTCTGAATGTGTCCCAGGACAAGATGTCCTGCGTTCTGCCTTGTATAACTAAATTAGCATCCCTCCACTCCCACTCACCGACGACCCAATGCAAATACCTGATAGGGCATCTGCCGTTATACCAGAGGCTCCAAGCATCTATGATCATCGCTAGGGCGGGATCAATATAAGAGTGCTTCCGTGCTCTGCAAACAACTCTCACAGGACGCACCACGGGGCCCTTGGTTATATCGTGCACGCCGCATCCCTCCAAATACCATCCATCCTTTACATAGAAAAAGACTCGTGGGTCATCCTCCCCCACCGTGGGGAGGTCCGAGAGGTCCATAACCTGTAAAGGTACACCTGTCCCTGAGAAGACTCCCAACCACGAGTAATGAAGCTCATCAAAGAAGGTCCTTGTGATCCAGTGGTTGGGTATGGCAGCATCAATGTGCACAATCCTTTGACTAGTGCCCCTCAGATGCTATGTAAGCACCACTCTCTGATCCTCTGTAAGGCTTTCGAGTCTCTTCCTATCCAGCACTGTGGGAAAGTGTCTCAGATGCTGTGAAGTACCACTCTGATCCTCCGTAAGGCTTTCAAGCCTCTTCGAATCTAGCACTGTGGGAACATAAATCTCCTAGCTAGTCCACTAAATATGCATCGCTGCCGCTCCGTACTCATCCAAGATCAAGTCATTCCACATAATGTACTGTCTGTTAGCCTCCTCAGCTGACCAAGGAGGTATGTAAACCAAGAACCTCATGCAATCCCAAGCCCGGAAAGGATGGGGGTGATGCTCTGCCTCCCAAAAGAGCTGTATATCTAGTCACCTCCCCTAACCCGAGTATACCTCATAACCTGCTGCATGGGAGTCCTTCCATGGCTGAGTGCCAGGAAGAAATCCTCTGACAATCATCTTACAAAGCAACACCTTACACTGCACCTCTGGGTCTACGATGTTCAACCCCCCCCTCTTGCTTCAGACTCTTGGTGTAGCCTAAATGATCATAGCCTCTGCTACTATGAGGTACAATATGGGAGCTAGAGGGCATCACTGCCGCACCGAGCAGGAAATCTGAAAATGCTCACCATGTCCCTCGCTGGACAAAATTGTGCTATGGGCCTCCCTATACATGCATGAAACCCCTCTGATCCAGTCTTGAGAAAAACCCATATGCACCAGTGCCTTCCAAGAAGTCCCAATCCACTCTATAGGAGGATGGCAAGGGGTTGTTGGCTATAGATTTAGCCCACTCTACAGCTTCCCAAAATAAGATGATGCTATCAAATATACTCCTTCTTTGGAGAAACCCATTCTGTGTCATGAATGATCGGCTATAACCCCATACTCAGTCCCTTCGCTAAAATTTTATATGTTGATCCAAGTAAAGTGATGCACCTCCATTGCTTGATGTTGGTCTTATCCCCACCTTTTGGGCTAAGGTGGATAAGACCCTCTGTGAGAAAGCGGGAATCGTACCTGTACACCACATCTCCTGTAAAGCAACAATGATCTCATCCCCGACGTGGTCCCAAAACTGTATAAAGAAGGATGGGGAGGAAAGACCATCATCCTCTAGGCATTTTCCTTTTGAAAGAGCTTGCAATGCATGTCTCAACTTATCCTTTGAGAAGGGGCATCCAATGAAGAACACATATCATCCTGTTATAAGTTTGGGCATGCACTCCTAGGCTTTTTGCTGTGCAACATATTGGGATTTCGGAGTTAGTTGGAGCGAACACCCTCTAGAAGTGTGAAAAAACCTTATTAAGGTCTAGCTCAAAAGATGAGGCTTAAGTATGTACATGGGAGGTTCTTATCACAATAAGCATATCATTTGAGTTGTGTAACATCTCTCTCTCTCTCTCAGCATCGGCGATGTATGATATCTTATATCCCTCTTATGGAACTGGATGGAGTTAGCCATAGATCTGCATAGCATGCTTGTACTACCCCTTCAGCATATAGAGATGCATCTTGCCTTAGCACTCCATCCACATCCCCACCCCCCCTTATATTGTTTGTATATGGGCTCCACCGATCCATGATGATTCACAGTTGTATCCAGACACATGCACACTTTTTCTTTTCTTTCTTTTCTTCCGATGACCGAAAGAACACAGTTGTATTATTTTTTGTCTCATAGGCTGACTTTGGCCTCTCATAGACGTTAATCTCTCTCTCTCTCTCTCTCTCTCTCTCTCTCCATGTCATGTGCATCACAGATGCCATGGACATTTCTAGGGCTAGATCCAGAAGAGGCAAGCAGATAAAGACTAGGAACCAGATAGAGTCTGATTGTGGAGCACAAGATGCAGTAGTGGACAGATTGGACTTGGAGAAGCACCAGGGAGCAGTCGGCTGAGGACAGAAGCTGTCGGCTGAACCAGGAAGCAAGGCGCATGAAGGCAAGACAAGAATACCCAAGTCGGCTGAGTGAAAAAAGCATTTAATGAATTCAGAACTGGCCGACCAGCAGTCGGCCAGCTCCTACCTTGTCCAAGAAGCCTATAAAAGGCATCAAGTGCTCATAGCATGGATCATTCCACCCACTAGGGGTGTGAGTCAATAGGAGGTCCCATAGGGGACAGAATTTAGGGTTAGGAACCTTTTTATGAAGGCAGCCCATGGCTGCAAAGATCTGTACCTTTTTTGTACATAGTATATACTGAAATTCCAGCACTTCTCACTCTCTCTCTCTACTCTCTCTCTACCTGCGTTTTTGCATCATGGTGCGTTTTTGCATCAGAAGGTCTTCGAGAGTGTTTAGGGCTGAAAGAAGACTACCCAGAGCTTCCGCGCGTTACATTGGTATCAGAGCATCAGGCTCAGCCAAGCTAAACACTGATTCAGTCCCAGATGATGGTGTACAGGTCCAAGGTACAGGAAAGTACACGGATTCGAAGCCCAAGGCGGGAACACAGATCGGGAAGAACTCCCAGGAGGTTTGTTGGTGGTGTTCCACAGTGCCAGATGGGGATGGCAGTTCCGTGAGCCAGATGGGTTCTAAGGGAACGGTCCCAAGGGAGGTTGATCCTCCAAGGGTGATGTGAGAGTGCCAGACTCAGTTCCAGGAACGAAGACCAAGACGGTGTTCAGAGTCAGGGCAGGAATGGATTGTGGACTAGAGGAAGACCAGATGCATAGATCTTCATCAGAGACAGAGTGGTTTGGAGAACAGACCGGATTTTCAGAGAAAAAGGTTTGCCAGGGATGGATGATGATAGAGGGACTTCGGAACAGGATTGGGATGATGACAGTCATCCAAGAGCAGGGTGGATTCCCGTCATCAAGTTTAGCAGAGGGGGATGTCATGTGCATCACAGATGCCATGGACATTTCTAGGGCTAGATCCAGAAGAGGCAAGCAGATAAAGACTAGGAACCAGATAGAGTCTGATTGTGGAGCACAAGATGCAGTAGTGGACAGATTGGACTTGGAGAAGCACCAGGGAGCAGTCGGCTGAGGACAGAAGCTGTCGGCTGAACCAGGAAGCAAGGCGCATGAAGGCAAGACAAGAATACCCAAGTCGGCTGAGTGAAAAAAGCATTTAATGAATTCAGAACTGGCCGACCAGCAGTCGGCCAGCTCCTACCTTGTCCAAGAAGCCTATAAAAGGCATCAAGTGCTCATAGCATGGATCATTCCACCCACTAGGGGTGTGAGTCAATAGGAGGTCCCATAGGGGACAGAATTTAGGGTTAGGAACCTTTTTATGAAGGCAGCCCATGGCTGCAAAGATCTGTACCTTTTTTGTACATAGTATATACTGAAATTCCAGCACTTCTCACTCTCTCTCTCTACTCTCTCTCTACCTGCGTTTTTGCATCATGGTGCGTTTTTGCATCAGAAGGTCTTCGAGAGTGTTTAGGGCTGAAAGAAGACTACCCAGAGCTTCCGCGCGTTACACTCCACCATTGTTATGGATTGAAATTCGTTTCTCCTTGAACCCTCATCTCTCCTACACTCACATCTTGGAAATGTTCCACCCTTCACAGCTTGAGCTCCAGATCATGTGAATACCAACATGGTTTTTCTGATTTCTGCATTTTAGGGGTTGCTGCTGAATCGCTGATCAACCATCTTCTACCCTGTGTGCGGTCATCTGTGTACTGATTGACCACTTTCTACCTGTGTTTCCTGAACTGAACCATCATCACCACCATCATGGGATTAGCGATTCAGAAGCAAACCCTAAAATGCAGAAATCAGAAAAACCAGTCATAAATAGCCAATAAACTTGGATTTATTCGGCCGCACCTCGGCCTCAATTGCTCATTCACATGTGGTTGCCATGTCACACATGCTTAGCCGGGAGGGCGAAACGATCTTTGAAGAGCCCTCATCTAGTGGGGCCCCTCCATACATGCACCCCAGCGTGGATTTGAGGCCCCGAGCACATTCACATACCCTCTTCTATATCCACCAACGGATCTATTCCCACCTCCCACCCTTGCAACACCTCCCCTTATGCCACAACTTGACATAACAATTGTGGACAGAGGATCCGTTAGACGATGGCTAGTAGAGGCTAAGATAGTTGACACAAATGCTGGATCATAGCAAAGCACGCGGGGCAGCATCAAAACACAGCATGATATTAGTGTTGATGGCGGCAGCAGCATCTAAAGGCAGCCAACCATCTTCTACCCATGTGTGCGCCCATCTGTGTGCTGATTGACCAGCTTCTACCTACGTTTCCTAAACTGAACCATCATCACAACCATCATGGCTGCGTTTAGATGCTGCTGCTGCCATCATCACTAACATCATGGCTGTGTTTTGATGCTGCCCCGCTTGCTTTGCTATGATCCAACATTCCCTTAAATCCATAGCACACTGAGCCATAATACATGAGTCTTTGAGCTATGCTCATGAGCCTCTGAGCCTATTGCAGGGAACATCTCTCGTTTCTTTGCTAGTGTTGGAGTATTGGGACTATTGAAGGCTATCCAGGCATCACCTCCATCTCTCCGAAGGGGGGTGTTGGGATTTCGTAGCTAGTTGGTGTGAACACTCTCTAGAGGTGTGAACATCCCTTATTAAGGTCTAGGTCAAAAGATGAGGCTTGATGCCTATAAAAGCATGTACTTGCAAGGTAATTAGCACAATAAGAGTATCATTTGAGTTGCGCAATGCCTTGATGTAGGGGCTTTTGAGGATAGTTTCAGTGGGAGAGACATCATCTTCTACTGTGAGACGCATGAGGCTCCTGGACAGTCCATGCCACATGTTAGTGGATACGGATGGGAGACAGCTTTTAGATAGGAGACTCGTTCAGAGCATAGAGGACGGGGCTCAGGAGGAGTGGCAGTATTGTTTAGAGAGGAGCTGCAGCCAACTGATACATATAGTCCGCAGAGATGAGTAGGCTAGGTACATGTGGGTTAGACTGAGGGTAGAGACGGGCAGATATCTCTACATTGCTATATGCTATTTTGCTCCTAGTACATTAGTGTATGCATCACCTAGCAGGCAGTCTCCCTTTTCTATTTTGGATGATGACATTTGGGAGTTCTCCAGGGATGGTGACATCATTCTCCTGGGGGACTTCAATGCCAGGACCGCCCATAACCAGACAGTATTTTATGATACCTCAGAGGAGATGTTGAGGGAGCTTGATGTTAGGGATATGGGCCTATCTAGACTCTCACAGGATGAGGAACATATTGTGTATGGGCGGTATTTGATAGACATGGGGACTGCACATGGATTGGCCATCCTGAATGGCCTACAGAGATTCCCGATAGGAGGCGGTTTCACTAGCTTTCTACATCGGCATGGTGCTAGTACAGCGGACTATGTTATGGCTCATCCCAGTCTCATTCCCTCTTTTCAAGATTTTATGGTAGGCACTAGGCCGGTTGGAGTAGCAGTGGATCATGCTATTTTGTCCTTCACTCTCACATTTTAGTTCAGCACCGCTCCATTGGGACAAGTCTCCACACACACTCGTTATACCTTTACGCTCTCTCTCTCATTGTACTACTTGTTTGTCTCATAGGCCAATTTTGGCCTTTTGCAGACGTTAATATATCTTTCTTTCTTTCGTTCTTTCTCTCTCTCTCTTCTCTCTCTCTCTTCTTTGCATTTTGCATCAAGATGTTCCTATGAAAGGTGTTTAGGGCTGAAAGAAGACACAGAGCTTCCGTGCATGTGCTGGCTCTGAGATATTGTTTCTACCCATGTCCCACCCACCCTTACTGCGTCACGCATGGATGAAACCATCTCCCGTGTTGTGATCTTCTATACTGCCTTGGATTGAAACACGGAGTGCTTGTGGTTGTTTGTATGCTCCAAGAGGGATCTCAAGCACACATGTTCTCTTGAACTACTTTGCTGAATTCTGATGAATGATGTGTTTTATGCTAGGGATTATGGGCTGCTTATATATGAGTGAGATGCTCCTGGTTGGTGCTAATAAAAGGCTGTCGGCCTGCTTTATATGTCCACAACTGATATATTTCAGCATTACATGTTGCCGTTTCACATACATGCATGTGCTTCACACGTGTGAAGTCTTGGGACTGCTGGCGGCTGGCTGTTTATGGCCTATAAAGGCTGCCGGCTTGGGATTATGTGGGGTTATGATGCCTTAAGCATCTAACCAAGTCAAATCACCATGTGGGCTGCCTTATGGGCTGGCTCATAAGCTATATGCTTATGCTAAGATGCTTCTGATGCCAGACCTAATGCTAGGCTGACATCTACATGCTCTGAATGATGAATTCTCCAAGTGGGTAAGAGGATTTACACATGGAGACTCTCCAAGACTGGGGAGATTGACTTACGTAGCTCGTGCTTGACATGTCCCGAATTGGGGCTCACAATGGGGCCACGACATATGATAAATAATCCTAATAAGGGTATTAATACTATATGATGTTATATAAAATGCTACGCCAATGTGTCACACAACACCACAGTGCAGGGTGCATGTGACATTCCCTTATGCTTAGCTTGGCGGAAGGTTCATGGCTTCCAAGTAGTCCGGCAATATCTATGGGTACCCTTGGAAGAACTTATCATCTAGCCATATGGCTTCATGAGTGCCTTAGTCCTTGAGCTTTGTGTGGAAGTGTCTTTGTCCGCGACTGGAACCATGCTTCCATCTTTGGAGGAGAATTTGCTCGGGCTCGATAACTTTAGCTTCACCAACCATCTCAGGCTGTTGCTCATCTGAGACCACCTGCAATGCTGGTCCAACATAAGGCTTCAACCAAGAAACATGGAAGACATTATGGATAGTCCAACTGTCTGGTAGCTTTAGTGTCATGGAGACATCACTCATCTTTTGAATATTTGAAAAGGGGCTAAAGCTTCCAAACGAGAGCTTGGGACAATGCTTGCACACTTGCTTCAATCTCTGCTTTATGATCCAGAGATACACAGAATCCCTTTCTTTGAAGTTGACACCTCTTCTAGACTTGTTGGCTTGCCTAATATATGCTTCCTAAGCTTTGGCGAGGTGCTCCTTTACTTACTCAATGATTTTTGTGGTCTTGTTGGCCTCCAAGGAAGGTGACACCACCTTGTAAGAAGTGACGAGAAACGGTAGCCAATTGCTATCTCATAAGGAGCTTGACCAATATTGAATGAGTGAGTATTTTTCAGGATTGCCGGCACCAAAGCAAGATAATGCTCGAGGAGAAACGTCATCATCAGGATCCATCGCTCGCTGAAGCTCCCCCCCCCCTCTCGAGCTGCCTTCGCCCTTCCCCGCCTGCTCGCACCCCCCCTCCCCGCCTTCGAGCCTGCGCCTCTTCCTGCCTGCGCGCACCCCCCCCTCCGCGCCCCTGTGCTTTTCGTGCCCCCCGCCCCCCCTTTCGCGCCCATCGCCTGCCCCCGTCTCCCTCTCACGCCCCCCGCTCCCCCCTTCCTCCGTGTCCTGCCCACCTGCTTGCCCCCGCCCCCCCTCCCCTCTGTCTTCCGCCATCCTCTTTCTTCCGCCCCTCCTCCTCTGTCTTCCGCCCCTCCCCCCCTTTGTATTCCGCCCTTCCCCCTCTTCCCCTCCCCGCTCCGCTTTTTCGTGCAGCTTGGTTCTTGCAGGACCCTCCGTCTTCGCTTCGCCCTCGACTCAGCTTCAGACTCTGATGGAGGTTCCTCCCGCCCCACCTCAGAGGGACTCTTCCGCAGCCCCCTCGCCCGCCCCTGAGGATACCCCCATCAGGCTTTCTCTTTCGCCAGAAGAGGAAGCGAGCCTCGCCGCAGAGGTGGAACGCCTCCAGGCACATTCCACCATCTGCCGTATAGTTGGCACTCGCCTCAATAGAGGGGAGATCCGGGATCTTCTCCAGGCCCGCCTTCTTGTAGATGTGGGCAAGATCCTGGACGTTCAGTTATTGGGCCGCGGACACTACCAGATTGAGTTCGAGATAGCCTAGAGCGTGGCCCAGGTCCTAGCCATGAGTCCCCTTGACATCAGGGGCGCTCGGGCCTTCTTCAGACATTGGCAGCATGGTTTCGACCTAGCAGCGGCCGAGCAGGGAGAGCGCCTATTCCATGTCACAGTTTGCTTTCCTGGACTTTGCCGCGAGTACCTTCCGCTCCTTTCTAGGATAGGATCATTGGTGGGCTCGGTGCTTGAGACTAGCCCCACAGCAGCTTCAGTGGTGGCTAGAGCAGCTGGCCTTCCTTCGTTCAGAGTTTTGGTTCCTGACATCTCCTCCCTTCCGAAGGTCATTCGGTTACCTAGGATAGGGGGGGGATGGATCGATAAGAGAGGAGTTTTCGGGGCTCCCGAACCAGTGTTTTATATGCAGGCAGGTTGGCCACCTGGCCAAGGCCTGCCCTCGCAGGAGACCTCGACCTTCATCGCAGCAGCAACAGCAGACCTCTGATGGCCCGCCCACAGATGCGGCTCGGCAGGCAGCCTCCGGGACACCTGCTCAGCCCACAGAGACCTCTGATTGGCAGCCTGGATAGGGGCGCCGTAGAGGGAGACAGCCACAACAGCATGCCCAGAGACCGACGTAGCAGCAGACACAGCCTCAGCATCATTGGGTTCCAGTGAGGAACAGCTTTGCTCCCCTCCAGGAGGAGACCCCAGCGCAGACTGAGGATCAGGAGATGCCAGCACCCCCCCTTCAGCACCCATCAGAGTTCATTTGGTGATACCTCTGGCCTGAGGGGAGGAGGCACTTGATTCAGCGGTGCCTTCTCCTTCCCTCTTTGCGGCACTAGCGACCGGGAGTGGACTTTGGATCTCGCTCTTAGTATTTTGCGGACACAGGCAGTTGAGTTTTCTCGCCATGTGAGCAATTTGGAGATGACAGACGTGATAGGCCGACTCTAGGAGTTGGCACATTTCTTTGATACCGGGAGTGCGGCTGGCTCCGGGATTCGACATTTGGTGGTTCGCATAGTGGCACACCTAGCGCGAGACCCTGGCTATGTATGCATACATGAGGTTTCTCTCTCCGTGCGGGAGGCAGTCTCTATGGGACATAGCCACTGGTGCCTGGTCCGAGACTATTGCAGCACACCGGGTGGGCAGATTCGTAGCCGCTCGGATGGGGATTACTCTCCATCCAAGCCGCTTGTGAAGGCCTGCCGTATGGCTGAGACAACCTCCACCTCAGCAGGTCATCCATGAGGATCATCTCATGGAATGTACAGGGCCTTGGCGGCGCACACTATGTACGTTATCGTGGTTGCTTGAGGCAGGAGCTTCAGAGATGCCTGGTTGGGGGCAGTATTGATATTTTGATGATGCAGGAGCACCATTTGAGTGAGAGCAGGATTCGGAGATATGGTTCGGTGATGCCTGGTAGATGGGACACATTTTGGGCTGCAGGTTTTGGCCCCTTGGGTGGGCAGGGAGGAGTATGTATGGTCATTGCGGATGTATGGCGGCAGGCCATTGTGGATCGCGGGGTCATTGTGCCTGGTAGAGTGCAGTATGTTATTCTGAGGATGCACGATGAGCACTTTGGTGTGCTCAGTGTCTGTGCGCCCAATCATGCTAGTGCGAGAGCAGAGTTCTGGACCCTTGTTACAGATGCATTGCCCGAGGCCGCACATTGGTGTGTCGGGGGAGACTTCAACATGCTTGAGGACCCGGCCGATAGGGTGGGAGGCAGTCATGTTACAGTGCATGGCACGGAGCTTGCAGCTTGGGAGCGATTTTGTATGACATTGCGGATCACTGATGCATGGCAGCATGAGACTTTCTCCCGTTCTTAGGACAGTCTTAGTTTCTCTCGGTCGGATCGCTGGCAGGGAGGGACTAATCTATCACGGATTGATCGCTTCTATGTGGGTGACAGGTTCGGGGAGCGTGGTGGCTCCGTTGGCATTCTTGCTGGCACCTCTTTTTCAGACCATGCGCCAGTGATTTTGACACTTGAGGAGAGGACATGGGAGACCAGCTTGCAGTTGAGGATCCCAGTGAGGATACTTACAGACCCCAGTCTTTTTAAGGACATTGAGAGGATATGGCATGATAGCCAGAGCTCTGACCTGGATGCAACAGGCCAGTGTGCCCAGGGACTCATCGAGCTCAGCTCTTTTTTGCACGCTACAGCCTTGACACGGCTGGGAGAGACACGAGAGCGGGAGCGTCGCTTGAGACGTAGCCTTGCTTCGCTCCAGCATCTTCAGGAGCAGCTGCCTACATGTGAGTGGGTGGCGTCCCAGCTGAGCCAGGCACGCCAGGAGGTTAGAGAGGCAGAGGAGCAGAGACACGAGTTCTACTATCATCGCCAGGCCTCTCAGTGGACGCAGCTTGGTGATAGAGTGACTGGGGAGTTTTTTGAGATCACCGGACCCCGCCATGCTCGAGTAGGAGTATGTCAGCTCAGGAGGCAGGACGGATCGTTAGCCACTGAGCCCGGGGAGATTAGAGCTATTGCCACTGAGTTCTATAGAGACCTGCTTTCAGCGGAGCCAGCCACCACGGAGGCACGTGATGCTTGCAGACAGACTGTGTGGGCCCATGTGCAGAGGAGGGTCACAGATCGTATGCGCATAGTTTTGGGTGAGCCCCTTTCAGAGGATGAGTTTGTTGAGGCTTTGAGGGTCCTTCCGCGTCATAGTTGCCATGGGGAGGACGGATTGACGCCTGCCTTTTTTATGCGCTATTGGGACCTTTTGGGGCCAGGCCTCCCCAGGGGTTTTTAGCATGTTTTGGACAGTGGGGTGATGCCACAGAGTTTTTCAGAGGGCTTGATCTTTCTTATCCCCAAGGGGGAGGGAGTGTCAGATGATATTCGGCATTGGAGGTCTATTACGATCCTCAATACTGTCTACAAGGTCCTAGCAAAGGCCTTGAGTTTGAGGATCCAGCCCTTCCTTGGGGATTTGATTCATGCTACCCAGAAAGGATTCGTTAAGGAGCGCAGTATCCTTGACAACATTTTCACCTTCTGGGAGGCGACGGCCCGAGCTAGAGTTCTCGGTGAGGACTTGGTCGTTATGCTTCTCGATTTTGAGAAGGCATACGATACAGTCGATTGGGGTTTTCTAGAGGGCACTATGCTTCGCCTGGGTTTTGAGCTAGACTGGATTCGAGGAGTGGCGGCTCTATATTCCATAGCTCGTAGCCAGGTGTTGATGGCAGGAGGACGGGGGCCGAGTTTTGAGTTGACCAGATCAGTCCGTTAGGGATGCCCTCTCGCCTCGTTCCTTTTTCTTTTCTTTGCAGAGGCTATGAGCATGTATCTGACAGCAGAGAAGGTGGGTTTGAGAGGACTCCAGCTCCCAGTCCGGGGTGAGGACTTGCTCGATTCTGAGTTTGCTGATGACACGGGATTGTTTCTGCATGGCCAGGAGGCCAATCTACAGAGGGCAGAGCAGTCGCTACAGGTTTTTGGTGTGGCTTCGGGAGCATTGATCAATTGGCGCAAGACAGCGGCTTTTTGGATCAGTAGCGCTCCCGCTCCGGCATGGAGCCCAGACCCGGGTTTTAGATGGATTCCTCCTGGCACAGCAGTGCGGTATCTGGGATGCCAGATTGGACTTGATTTGTCACCTGAGCAGCAGATCACCCCGCTTCTTCTGAGCATTCGGAAGAAGCTTTTATATTGGAGTACAGCTCGGCTATCCTTGGCTGGGAGGGTGGTGGTGACAAATCAGGTGCTTTAAGCGACTATGTGGTATATCACGTCTTGCTGGATTTTCTCGAGCTCTTGCACCAGCCAGGTATAGAGGCTGATCAGGAACTTTCTTTGGTCTGGGCGGGATGGACAGCCGGCCTGGGCTAAGATTGCTTGGGCAGTTATTACTCTTCCGCTGGCCCAGGGGGGCTTGGGCATTATAGATCCAGCTGATCAGAGTAGAGCCTTGTTGGGGAAGCTTATTGTTCGGGGGCTGCTTCCAGGTGCTGAGCCTTGGAAGGAGCTTCTTTTTCAGCGGCTGCAAGCTAGAGCTCCTCCAGCAGGGGGCGCTTGGGCACCAGAGATTCGGTGGATCTTCACAGAGATGAGGAGGACAGGCCTCAGCAGAGGATGGGAGGACAGATTTGCCTTGAGTATCCTGCGAGCTTGGGAGTTGCTAAGACCGGGGCTTTCTCAGAGACCTCCCACTTGTGATGAGGAGCGGGCCAGACAGCCGCTCATCTGGAGCCCCGCGGTACGCACAGAGGAGGGTCATATGCTGGGTTCTCGGCCTCGTCTAGCCTGGGGACCATTGGCGGCAGGCCCAGCACGCAGTTTTGGAGATTGGCAGGCCTTTTGCAGTCTCCCGGAGGAGATCCAGGTGGAGAGGCTGAGTCACTTCAGAGGGGGGCTGATTATGAGGGATGACATTCAGGAGGCACTCACTGAGGAGTGGTTCACGCCTTTCGAGCCAGCGGCCCCACGGTGGATGGGAGCCTTTACACAATTGGAGATCTTGATTGCTGTCAGAGCTTGCACTGAGGATGGTAGATGCCTCTACTATGAGATACAGGATGAGGGCAGACTTCAGAGAGTTGAGGCGGAGTTGCCTTTGGTTGCAGAGTGCATCTTTCAAAGGATACGGGTAGTGGCCGCCGCTTCTCGAAAGTGGCATATTGATCCAGACCCTGTAGATGTGGACTCTGATTGGCGCATATGGGCATATGCTGCGCGCCCCTTGGCCCGGCTCCAGTGGGACCCTGGCGAGTACGAGTGGCATGATCCTTATGCGTCCCCTGAGGCCACAGAGATCACCTTTTTCCAGTACACTGTTCGTTTGGGGAGGCATATTTTGACTGCGAGGAGGACAGTTTTTCCAGCTGCATCGGAGCATTGGCGGCTTCAGGGACTCTCACAGGAGTTCGTGGAGGATTTTTGGACCAGGCTCTGGGCTAGCAGACAGGCATGCAGGATCTTGGCTTTCCAGTGGTGGCTGGTTGCCTACAGGGGCTCTGCAGTTGGCACCTGGCTTGTCTTTAATGGCCTTCCGTCGGCCTGCGTCCGATGCGGCCACCCATTGGAGACACAGAGACATTGCCTATGGGACTGTCCACAGGCGTATCAGATCTGGCTGAGGATGCTACGCATTTTGGCCCCCCTCTCTCTAGAGGGCATGTATACGTGGGGGGCCGCTGCTTGGTCGACATCGTCAGGGCCAGCTCTGGGATACGAGACGGAGCAGGGCAGCCAGGCCATTAGATTCATTGGGGGCCAGCCTTGCCTTGTTCCTTCACCGGATTTCTCGACAGCCGGCTGGACACAAGAGAGGGATTTACGATGGGAGCTCCTCAGCAGCCTCACCATATGGTTCACCTGGAGAGCCCGTTGTTCCAGGGCCTTTGAGGGGAGACTGGAGCCACCAGCAGAGACTGTTCGGGCTATCTGGCAGGAGTTGATCCACACCCTGCGAGGATAGTATGACCGCATCCGGGGCGACTCGGATCGAGCCATCTTGCGGCGCCAGGCCTTCCACACCACTTGGCGCAGCGGGGCCCTGAGAGGGGTTTTGTAGCCCAGTGGGCTTTTTTATAACTAATGAAAGGATCTTTTCTCGGAAAAAAAAAGGAAGATAATGCTCCATTTCAATTGCTGATCATGGCAATACGATTTGAGAACATCAAATGCCAACTGATTATATAGTTTTGTATAATCTGTCTGTCTAGCTATCTGTTTGAGGATGAAATGCGTTAACTTGGTTCGAAAGTTGTTGAATAATGCTCTCCAGAAATGTGAAGTAAACTTTGGATCCCTGTCAAATATAACTGTCCTTGGTAAATCACATATGGGATACCAAGGCGAAGAAACAAGCGAGCGATATCTTCAGCTATGGCCGTTTGTAGGAGCATTAATTATGGCATAGAAGGCCAATTTTGCAAAAATAAAAGAAGCCCAAATATTTGCAAATACAAGTACTTTAATTTGCAAATTTGTCTCAAAGGTTTGAAAAAGCCTCAAATTTATTTATTTTTGCAAATTCTATAGAGGCCCTAATTTTTGATGCAAAGGCTGCTCATTTTCTAAATTGAAAAGAAGCCCTAATTTTTTTGGTGTACTTGTAGCTTGAATCTTACAATTTTGTGCTTAATCCAAGTGAGAAAACAGTAATTTTTGTTGATTCCTGATATTTCCAAAAAATTTGATGCTCTGTGCGTGTGCATGCTGCTCATGGCTTCCTCTGGTTAATGGGTGCTTGTGGGGAACCATGCATGTGCCATATTGATGGGGAACCATTACTGTTAAGGCTCAGCATAGTGCTGTCTATTGGGACTGAGTGCCGGTGTTAGTTTCTACTGTTTTCAATGCTGTTTAAATGTTTCTGTGCAGTGTGCATAGATTTGAAAACACTGCTGTTCAAGTTGTGGACATGGACTCACAAGCACAACTTCAGAACTTCAAGATGACTGTCATGTCACTAAAGTGACCTTGTTAATATATAATGCTACACAACAGATACACAAGTTGAGCAAACAAATCTTAGATACAAGGAAAGTTAAATAAAGGCGGCCCATTTTTCATTGATTTTACTAAATAGTGAAAGTCAAAGGCTAAGAGTACTTGCAAACTTTATGGCATTTACTTCAATCATCTGAAAACTCAAAATATATTTTACAGCTTCATTCAGAACAAAATCTGTCACGACAAGGCTCATGGAAAAATTGATATGAGTAGGTTTTTGCAGAGTAACTTTGCTTATTACCGTCAAGATACACTGCTTTTTTTTTTTCCACGATGGCTCAGTTCGATAAATTTTTTGGGGCATATCATGTCCCATTTCATTTCCTAAATCTTTACGTATGCGTGCTTATTTTTCTCCATATCAAGGCAAATGCAGAAGAACAATGTTTTTTACAAAAGTTTGAATAATGTAAATATTAGAATGCTGCTCATACACCCTTTGGAATCATTTACATAAAGCAAACACTTGCAATATTGTGATATTGCTGCTGCCATTGCTGTTGCAGTATTGGGAAGATAGATTGCTGAGAGTCAAAGCATTGGGTTTGAACACCATACAAACGTATGTACCCTGGAACGTGCATGAGCCAAGGCAAGGGGAGTATCATTTTGATGGCATTGCAGATCTCGAGTCATTCTTGAAGCTTGCACAACAGTTAGACTTGTTGGTTATGATTCGTGTTGGTCCTTACATATGTGCAGGTTGGCTATCTTCTTCCTTTATTTAGGGAAGTTTTGAATGATTTAGACTTTTGGTTTTGGATAAGAATGCAAGCTGTTCACAGTTCCATTGGTGCGAGAAAATGATTTTTTCAAGAATGAAAGAAAACTAGACACCAGCCTGCTTGTCTTTGGCATGATAACAGAAAACCGCGAAATTTGTGTGCACCATCTCTGCACCTAGCAAAGGAAGTTTTGCATTGGTAAAATTATTGTTGTGAGTGTTGATGTCAGGTTACCTTAATTTCTTTCCGTACTGTGATACTTCAAGAGAGGTCTTTCTCTGGTTGGGGTTTCCTTTTTTTCTTTCAAAAAGGAGACCTTTTAACACATGGCGAATAATACATGAAACTGGGTCAGACCATAAACCTTTTGAACTTCAAAAACATTGTCAGTATATATTTGGAGGTCCTCACCAAGCTAATTTTGATGAAAATAGCCAAGGATAGAAGTACGCAAGTTTAGTCAAGAGTACTAGAAGCCAATAAGATTCCATACCTTCGGTCAAGCAGTCTTTTTGCTCGGAAGACTTGCAGCATTGATAATCATAGGCCTTTTAAGACCAGTCCCTTTTTTGACTACATGGAGTGGTTGTCATGTACAGCTTAATGCTTCCACTTAGATGCCCATGATGAGACCCCATTAAGAGAACCACCATGTCACTAGAGCCATGTATGCTTTCTTCTGGAGAAGGCTGTGTAGTTATGGCAGAAGCTGGAAGGTTACACCCTCTATGGCTGATATCCCATTTTGGATTGCCCGCCAACATGTGGAGATCAGTGACAGGTGCATCTCTCTTATTGTCCTAATGCAGGTCCAGGTTAATAGAGGTCAGATGGAATGCTTTCGATATCTGGGGTAACTTCCCCATTTCTCTCACATACTCACCATAGTGCTCACCATGTTCATGCTGATAATCATGATGATGAGATGGACATACACCTAAGCTATCTTTCTATATGAGTTTTTTTCTGTTTTCTTAGTCTTTTTTCATGGCCCAGTACCACATGGAACTCTTGTACCACTCTTGGTCTCATAGAACCATTGGGTCTCTCTCTCTCTCTCTCTCTCTCCCTCTCTCTCTCTCTCTCTCTCTCCCCGTCACCTGCTCTTCGCTGTTCCGCCTGCGCCCCCTGCTCTCGGCCTGCGCCCCCTGCTCTCTCTCTCTCTCTCTCTCCCCGTCACCTGCTGCTGCCCCTGCCCTCCTGCCCCCCCCGCTCTCTCTCTCCCTCTCTCTCTCCCCGTCACTTCCTCTCTCTCTCTTCCCGCCACAGACCCAGCCCCCCCCTCTCCGCTCTCTCTCTCTCTCTCTCTCTCTCCCCGTCACTTCCTCTCTCTCTCTCTCTCTCCCGTCGCCGCTGCAGCAGGGCCTGCCCCTCTCGTCGCCGCTGTAGTAGCAGCCCCCTCCTCTGCTCCTCTGCTCGCCCTTACCCTCTCTTGAGTAGGGTTTAAATTCAGTACCCCCCTGAGGGGGAGGGGGGGGGGCTCCCTGTGGGCTATTTTCAGCACCCCCGTGATACAACATGGCCCCTAAACTGAAGTCATTTGCAACCATGGCCTTGAACCCACCCCCCCTTCCACCCCTTATCAAACCTCAATCCCCATGGGAGATCTTCATCATGGGAGAACTGAAGAAATTGCAGCAGGAGGTCTCCACCCTCAAAACTGAGCTGACACACAAGGAAACAAAGATTGCCAGTCAAGAAACAAGGATTGCTGGCCTCGAAGCTCAATTGCAGGACATCAAGAACAAGCAGGAGATTCAGGAAGCAGCCCAAGAAGCAACCCAAAAAATACAGGAAACACAACAAGAAAGCACAAAACCTCAGGTAAAATCAGAGAACTTTGTCAGTGAAGTACTGTCAGTCCTGAAAGAAAATGAAAGGGTCAAAAGCCTGGAAACTTTTGTTCGAATTGGGGGCTTGCCAGAAGATTGGTCAGTAGGTACCAACACAGATGAACAGCTAGAGGGATACATCTTGGATGTAGATATCATAAAGGAACGACTCACTAAAGTGGTACCTTTTATAGACCTTGGTGACCCAACTGACATTCAAATTAAAGGGAAACAGGCTAGGGTTCGATACTATGATATGATTGATAAGATCAAGGTAATGAAGCAGACTAAATCATTGCAAGGTACCTCGGTGTGGATTTCTGATGAGTTGACCCCACTACAACTAAAGAATAGAGCGGGGGAACTGGCCAAAGTCAGAGAAGCAAGGAAACAAGGGAAGTGGGCGGTCTATAGAGGAGGAAAAGCTATCATCAAAGATTTTAAAGGTCCACCCTCCTTTTGAAGGACATGAACTTGATACTTATACATATCTAATCACATTAAGCACATGGTGATTTTACCATTGTAACATGTAACTCTCATGAGTCATGAGAGCTTTGAAGTTAGTTTCTTTTTGATCCCACATGCACTTTTCTTTAACCGATACCCCGAAGTGGATTGTAACCAAAGATGTATTCTGATCTGTCCTATAGGTCAGCTTTGGCCTCGACAGGACGTTAATATATCTTTCTTTCTTTCTTTCTTTCTCTCTCTCTCTCTCTCTCTCATTGTCTTAGGATTGAGTCTGCAGAGCCAAGGGCACCCCACGAGATGCATGTATATGCAGAGTATGCACAACGGAAGAGGTGGAGGACGAGGAGCACTACTTGTTCAGGCGCCCGACGCCCATCCCATAGTCGCAGGGGGTGTCTGTCCCGGGCCTTCGGGATGGGGGAATGCAGTCCCAACCTCCCTTTCACGTGGGGATGTGTCCCTCTGTAGGGGGGACACCCCATGTGCCGTCCCTCACCAGAGGAGAGCCATCCCCTGTCAGGGGGCGTCTAAAATTTGTGGGACGGGGGTGTTTGGCGACGTGGATATCACATGTGGAGCTCAGCCTTTAGGGCCCACCACCCAGGCTATATTTATGTAGACATGGTTTATTTTCTAGTATCTGGATTCTGCATTCTAGAGTCAGTAGACTATGCTTCAGCCTTGAGTCTCAACAGTTGTATTGTGTTTTAACTTTGTGTACACAATTACCAGTACACTATTTTTGTAATATGAATCATGAATTGTGTCATTTTGTGTGCTTTTCTTTCAGAGTACTCAAATGTAATATAAATACTTAACATTTGATGGATATATTGATGCATTTTTTTGTGTACCGTTCCACCCCCCGTCCTCGTTCCCTGCTTCAAGGCGTTCCCCATCCCCAAACCCTTCCCTGTAACCATTCCCGTCCCCCAACCCATGTGACTATGGCCCATCCTACTATGAGATCCGAGGGAGATTCCATGCTTTTCTGGGACGGATTTGCCTCCCTCTCTGGGGTCATACGATATGAGGATCAGAGATGTTTGGGTGTGTTTTATTAGAGCTTCGTCATCACAGATAGGGTGGGCATCTCCCTCATCCTGTATTTAAAGGAGATCATCTGGAACAATGCCTCCACTGCCATAGGTGGTGCAGCAAACTCAGCTTGAACAATGTCGTGCGGGACGGATGGTTTGCTAAATGTTCAAGAGAAGAAGAAGTCTTACACCATAAGAAAATCAGAACACTTACCTTCTTTGCTTGCATCCTCGATTGTGGTCTCCAAAATCTCATTCATCTTTGCTTGTAGTGGCTTGTCCATAGCTTTGTTTGGACACTCGTAGGTACGATGTCCCTGCTCCCCGCATCGAAAGCATAATCCCAACCGCTTTGCCCTCTCCAAGAATTCGGGATCATGTTGCCAACGCACGGTTTGTCTCTTCTTACCATTGTTATTACCAGAATTCTGATTTTGTGAAAAACTCCTCGGATTTGGTGCACGGTTGTTGTCATTAGAAAAATTCTGATTCTGTCTTGGTCTTTGATTAAAGGGTGCGGATCCCTGAGGACGATGGCTTGTCGATATGATCCTAGAGCCATAAGCTCCAGAGTTTGCTTTCTTTTCATTGAACTTCTCCATCTTCTCGTAGTTCTCCTGCTTCACACCAATGGTGCTAGCAACTGTGTCGGACAAGCCTCCTGGGCATCGGACTCTCCCAAAGACCTGCTCATATAGCCTGTATATGCCCCACATCATGTCTGAAGGTATGCCTAGTGTCTACAGTCACCGAAAGAGGCGCTCTCTGGGCATAGTATCAAATGCCTTGCGGAAATCCACAAAGCAACAATAGAGCCGTTGCCTCCGTGCCTTGGCCTGATCAATCAGGCACCTCAATGTAAAAATGTGGTCGATGGTCGAGAAGGCTCGTCGGAAGCCTGCCTGGCCTGCTGCTCTCAATCCCCCAACCTCTGCATGAGTGCTCAGCTCTGCCTCCAAAACTGCCCCGTATAGTTTGGCCAATATATGGCCAATCATGATGGTCCTGTAGTTCTCGGGGTCTAGTACATCTCTCGCTTTATGGATCAGCACAGTAGTGTGCATCGTCCACTCAGCCGGAAACCCCTCTGACAGAGTTCTGTTGAAGAGATGAGCAAGAAATGGTGCCAATGTATCAATAGCAGAGATGAGATGCTCTCCCTGTAATCCTGTATGATCTGTCGCCCGTCCATGTTGGAGTCGGCATATGGCCCTCCTAACCTTAGGTGGGGTGAAGAAGGTGGAGACTGTGGAGCATGGCTCTGTGGGCTGTGGTATAGGGGGCTGTGCAGGCACATCATATAGTCTCTCTGCATATGTTGCCAGGTCTGAGGATCGGTAATAGGTGTGGGAGGACGGGGCTCTCCGAGTCTCCTCCAAGCAGCATCAGCATCTCTGCTTATGAGCATGTGATGTGTGTCCCAGTACTGAGCCTCCTCATAAGCTCGCCGCTTACGGCGGGTGAGAGTATGCATCCTCCTGCCTGCCTGCCTCTGGGTGATCTCCCCGCGAGCCCTCTGCACTCGAAGACTGCGGTAAAGGTTTCTGCACTCATCATCATACCATCGGTACTGAGGCATGCTCCCAGATGTAGGTGGCTGTCCTGTCTGTATGTGGTATGGGAAACTCCTCGTGGCTGCGGAGTGCAGTACATGTGAGAGCTGGGAGGTGAGCATAGCCATGGGTGCCGATGGATCTAAGGCAAATAGCTGATCATGAACATGATAGTCGTACACATCGGCTAGGTCCTGAGTGGGCTCTCTTGTGTCTCTATCATCAAGATGATATCCCGGCCCTCCATCACCTCCTCAGGTCTCCTTGGATGTGTCCATAGGACTCCATTACAGTTCCAGACTGCTATGTGTATCTCTTTGTCTTCATGTACAACATTGTAGCTTTGTTGGCCGTTCTCTACAACTTCACAAATTTACAAGAGCATCAAAATATCAACAAGGACCTCATTCCTAATCTGTATAATTTGCGAGTGCAGAATAGGAACTGAAAACTAGAAGGATCTAAACAAACCTTAGCAATTGTGGCTAGTTGTGCAACTATGACGACCTTTTATTGTAGTAGCTCCCAAGTAACTATTGAGAAAGAAGAGTTGAAGAGGAGATTAGGCCGTGGAGCAAAACACTTCACTGTAAGAAAGGGAAATGGAAGAGAGAGAATGAAGGCTGCTTTCATTGGCTCCTTAGTATTTAAATAAAATGCGGTGTAAAGAGAGTCTTGAACAAGGGGTAGTTCACATGTGCTCATCATTTCCAAGTGTTTTCATCGTACATGTGATGTGAGGTTCATCAAGGGAGTCATCACCAACATTGGCAACAAAGTCATCAAGGTCTTCATCATCAAATCTCATCGGTAAAAACTTAGGCATCTACAACATCATCCACAAATATTTTCACCAAAAATTTGTGACCTTTGTAAGTGCCGCCAATATGAGGAGGCCTCAGGCATAGCCTTAATTATGAGTTGGAAAGTGTTGTAATTTTGTGACAAAATGAGCATGCATGGAATGAGTGTGTATGTGAGAGCAAAGAAAGAGCTCTCGGAAAAATATGGGAATATAGCCACTAACTTGTTCGCAAATAAGAAGACCAAATTCAAAACCTCGAAGTCTGAAGGGAAGAACAAGCAAATAAACCTAGCAAGCAAAGGTTATTTAAGACAATAAAGAGCGAGAGCATGGCTTCTCACCCGTGGTTGTAACCCCATCCGCATCAAGTCAAAGCCAACATTGTAGCCCACAGGGCTAGCTCAGATGGACCACTCCAGCATATGACTAGGAGTGTAGGTCCAGTGTAGCATGTTAGGTGATAGACCCTCATCGCATTGAGGGAGAGTTTTGAAATAGCAATGTGTGAGGGTGCAACATGAGTAGAGCAAGGGGAAGAGCATGCATAATAGAAAGGAAGAAGAAAGATAAGGATCCCAACTCAGAGGTTGATTTGTATGGTTACTTGCAAAAGGTGAAGTCAATGGTAAAAAAGGTACCACATGGAAATCACAAGGTAGCACATGAAGTGTGAGCATTTATTGACACATGGATGGCACAAGGGTGCACATAGCTTGTGATTTGGGAGCTCCATGAGAGCTATAAAATGATGTACTCACAACTCTCATTTGTGTGGTTTTTGCAATGAGAATTAGACTCTTGTTCATGATTATTTCGTGTGCTTAATCTCTATTAGTGCTAATCATACTTCTGAATTAAATATGGCCATTTTGACTTCTTGCTATGAGGCTTCCTAGCTTAGCAATTCTAACTGGTTAGTCAAGACTTATGCTCCCTGTGGCTTGGACTCATTCGAGTCACACAAACTACCATGCAACATAGAGCCCCACTGAAATCCCAGGGTAAAACTGTAAACTCTATCATGGGATGCTCAAAGGATACACCTCCAAGATTACTCGGCACTACAACCCAATCACTTCCATGATCCCATGGTAGAATAGACGAGATCGTTGGAGCTAGATTATTGAACTAAGACTATAATCGGTAATTTCAATTGCAACTATTAATCTTCACTTCCGCAAGTCATCATCATTGGGCTATCACAAATCTTGATTGCAATTGAAGTAACAATTGTGTCGAAATTCCTTTGTTAATCCTTTGTTGATGGTTTCAGATTGATATATAACATGGTCACAGAAAATCTATCCAGGAGTAACTGCCATTATTCGTGAATCTAAAGATGTAAGAGGAATCACTATGTCAATCTTAACAACCATGACAATCACTCCGACATTATGCACAACATTACTATCCAATGTCGTGCTATTACTCCCCCTCATCATCCCTTGATATATCCAGTAGGTAGCCTACAATCACAAGGATCCACACAAAGAATAATGTCCCCTCCCTCCCCTTCTCCTTGTAGTACGTAGGGCACGGACTAAGTATCTGTTATGTACCTGGACACTAATCTATGGATTAGGGATCTAATCCAGTAGGGTTAGGGGGCCTCGAGATTAGGGATTAGTAGGCTGATACTTGGCTAGGGTTCTTGGATTGATAAAACAAGCTTAATGGCCTTTTATAGGGAGTTAGCTATTTTTGGCGTAGTTATCACTATATAAGTGAGAGCTTGGGTTATTATGAAACATAGTTGTGTGGATGCACCACTAAAGGTCTGGCTTGGACCAGGAGAGTAGACATGCTCATGCCACGCACATGGCGAGTTTGTAGGTTGCCGTGTCAAAGGCCTACGGGTAGGCTTCGGTGGTATGGGATGTTGGAGTTAGACACGGGCCTATAGGATTGTGCAGGAAGCCCTAGCCTTGGTTCGGGGGAGATCGGCGGATACTGGTCGTGGTAGGGAGGTGAGCTAGCCTGCTGCCTCATGATACGAACCTTGGTTTTCAGCTGTGTTTAGGGCAGATTTAGGGAAGCACTTTACAGTATCAAAAGATACAACATAGCCCACATTACATGCTCAAATCTGCAAGTCTGGCAACCAACACGTCGAACTCATCTTCTGCCTGATGAAATTCAGCCTGGAACTCAGCCTCGAATTCAACCCATGTAATGGGATTATCCTTCAATTCTCTCCACTCTGTCAGGGCATTCCCCTTGAGGAACCCTTGGCAGGGCTTTAACCTTGAGGAAACCTCGTACTATTTGTATCTTCCCATTATTTGGGAAATGGTGGAATTCTAAGTGAATATTCTCTCGGTTCAGCCAGGAATCCTCAAACTCCTAGGTCTTCTCTCTCTTTCACCCGCATAAAGCTCTGGTATGAAAGAAGGGCCTTCGAACTAGGTATCATGGAAGAAGACGGGTTCAAAACCACCCGTTGCAAGAGAACTGACTGCTCCCTTAAGCATCTCTTCTCAAAGTTTTGCCATCTTAGTATCAAACTTTACTTTTTTTCTCTACTGCTCTGATTGCCCCGGTTTCTGCAAGCCCGGGCATATCCACACCCTGATGCTTCCCTTGGTGCTCCTCATGATGACCCATGCCATCAATGAAGCTAATCTAGCCAGGGTTTCCATGAGGTAAAAAGAAAGATCTAGAAGAACAAGTAGAAGAAAAAACCAGTCCCACAAGTCTCAAGAAAGCGTGTGCCGTCTGGCCCGTATATACTCTCAAACCTTGCTGACTGGCCAAAATCTGGCAAAGGAAAGAGAAAACTATAGGCTGAAATCTGCCTAGTCTGTGTGCGCAGTATCCCAAAAGAGACACCCTCTTTAACCTCCAAAAAGGCTGTGTATGCTTTTCCCAAAAAAGCGGTGTAGCTTAAAAAAAAAATTATAAATCCCGATGCGTGTTTATAAAAAACTGCTCCATGTTATATGTGCTCATAAAAAGCAACCGTTGTGTGCCTTTAAAAAGAAGCCCCCCCCCACCCCCAACCTTTTTAAGCCCACGTTTTTTTTCCTGTATGGAACCAACATACATGCATGATTTCTCCAAAAAAGACACACAAGTTCATTAAAAAAACGTTTATTCTAAAACAAGGGGGTTTCAGGCTTTCCCCCCACCCCCATTGTTTATTCTAAAACAAGGGGGTTTCAGGCTTTCCCCCCACCCCCATTGTTCCCTTTCATTTTTTGAATCAAGGGCCTGCACATACATGTGTTTACTAAAGAACCCCCCTAAGAAAAAACGTTTTTGGAAACCAAGAAGGTTTTTTGCTTTGTTTATCTCTACATGGGCTTTTTCTTGCTAGTGCTACCATTTTCCATGTCAACTGTGACTTGAACCTGCAGCAGCGCTGCCACTACAGGCCCACAATCTCTAACAGCTGCCACATGGCAGTTTGTACAGTGTACAGGCCTAGTGCACCCTGGCTGCTTGACCTGAAGAACCCGTCCCTTGTGCTTGTGCTAACTGCCTGTCATACGGGTGTTTGAGCCATTGTATGCTTGCCTAACACAATTGAAGCCAACAGTTTCATTTCCACGCACTTTCTGCAGTATGCAGTCCATGCTCGATGCATATTAATTCCGCCCCATGATGGCTATGCACACCAACACAAGGCCGGCTCTTAGGGCTTATGTGCATAGGGTCTCTACATGCAAAACCATGGCACAGACATCTCTCTCACCCCTTTTCTCTCTCTCCTACCCTCTAGGACCACACATTTCAAGCATGCTTGACAGAAAACTGAAAAAGCACCATACCTTTCAACCAAGATCAAAACCCTAGCAAATACCACAAGGAAAATACCTAGGATTTTCGATATGCTTGCTTCCATGTGTGAGACATGCAAACCTTGCTTTTTTGCTCCCCCGTGTTTAGCCTCGCTTTGATATCAACTCTAATGTCCCCCAAGATATGCCTAAAGCACCAACAACAAGATTAATACCAAATAGAAGGGGTGCATGCTAGGTCACCCATGTCTGCAGATCACCCCCAAGCCCATAGGCTAAGGTTTCACCATGGATTGAGTTCCAAGCCAAGTCCTAGGCTTGCTGGCCTTCCACAACACTCTCAAGAGAGCTCAAGAGTACAATACAATCTCGATAGGTTCACTCCACTTATAGAGCCATAAGTCACCCTATGAATAGGTGTCAACTTAATACTTAATAATAGCTTATAACTTATGGGATCCTATAATAAACCCATAGCCCATGTTATTCTAACTAATCCTCAGGGTCCCCTAACCCAAGATTAGACTCTCTAACCATGTGGTTAGCATTAGGTACATAACAATATGTTCGAGACTATGTTGTAAAGTGTTGATGGTGGGGTTATACTAGTTCTACCCAAACCTAGGATAGCACAATGCTATTTTAGCATCGTGCGATATTGGCTTTGGGTAGAACTAGTGTTAATTGGTAGGGTTATACTAGTTCTACCCAAACCGAGTATAGCACAATGCTATTTTAGCACGATTTCATCACTGTTATATAGTACTTGACATGAATTTGAATTTGTTGGACACTTTAAGCAGTCATTGGTGACCGTGTATGAGTTCCTCTTGATCATCCTCAGTTTGATGGGCAAACAGAGAGCGTGAATTAGGTTTTGGAGGATATGCTTCGCACATATGTCTCTTGGAGACCATCCAATTGGGAGAGGTACATCTGGATGGTCAAATTTGCCTAAGATGTACTAATGGTAACAATCAGTTTATGTTTTAGTATGGGTATTAGCCCCGATTCCGTAGAACTTAGAACTTAATGGTATGTATCTAGGCTTAGCTTGGTCTACCTTGTTGGAATACAAGAAATTGCAGCTCCTACTAGATGTCTATTAGAGGCGTTCTAGATATGGCACACTTGATACTTGATAGAAGCTTTCTTTAGGAAATTACAACTTGCATTGAGGATTCTTGAGTATACTTTGTATTTGGACCTAATGGTTCCAAGGTTCTATGAACGTGGATGTATGTTATTCTCCAAGTAGCGTGATTTTACCAAATCTCGAACTAGAATTGACTTTGAGAATTCAAGTTCATCCGATTTCCCAATGGTATGAATTCAAGTAAAGAATGGTGATTGAGGGTTTTACCTCTTGAACTTGTTGTGGTTGAGGATTTTTTCTTTTGCTCCACTTTGGGTAGGGCTCACATGAGATTTTTAAGGACCGTAAGAGCTTAGGTTTAAGCTTATCTTTGATTGATTGTGAGAGAGTAGGCAGAGGTTAGCTCAACTTGAGAGTTAAATTTCTAGTAAGAATTTCCTAGATTATTTTACGAGTGTGTAAATGCTTGAAGAGGGGAAGTATGCCATGTACCTGAGGCTAACTCTAGGGTTAGGCTGACTAATCCTAGGTTAGGTTTGCTAATATGTGGGTGTGGTCCCGTCAAGATTGAGGTGATTAAAGAGATTGACTTGAACTCAATACAGTGCATGAAGTACGGAGTTTTCTTGGTTTTTGCTCATACTACATGAGGTTCATGAGGCATTTGTATGTATTGCCTCGCCATTGCATAATTTGACCAAGAAGAGGGCTGTTTTTCAATGGACATGAGCTGAAAATGATGCATTTGTAAAGCTCAAGAAAGCCATCATCATTGGACCGGTATTGGTAGTGCCGGGCTTTTATAAGCCTTTTAGTGTGGAATGTGATGCATGTGACACATGTATTGGGGCTGTTTTGCATCAAGAGGGCCATGCCGTGGCCTATGAAAGCAAGAAGTTGCGTGATGCCAAGCTCACGATGGTTGTATATGAGAAAGAGTCGTTGGCCATAATTCCTGTCCTCACAATTTGGAAGCATTATCTTCTACGGAATGAAAAAGTGACCATCAAAGCTTGAGGTACTTCCTCATGCAAACCAAGCTTTCCGATAAGCATATGAGGATGGTGGATTTTCTTTGTATGTTTCATTTTCAGAATGTGCATGCGCTTGGGAATAAGAATGTGGCTGCAGATGCCTTGTGACAAGCCTCATGTGGCTGCCATATCTATTGCCTATCATGAGGACTTGCCTAACATGAAGGAAATGTATCATGAGGACTTGCCTAACATGAAGGAAATGTATCATATGGATGCTGATTTTGCACGTATGTGGCTTGATTTGCATGCCGGGATAGCACATGCATCTTATGTAATCAAGGATGGTCACCTTATAAGGGCTGTTTTTATCATACAAATGTATTTGGAAATCTGGCTCCAAGTGCCGTTAAAACTTGTAGAACAAGAAGTCCCTGCTAACAAGGTCGGCCCATTCCGGCCTAATGTGGCCACAAATTTTCATGTCTTTCTTTATGGTTTGCCATTTCATCTTTCTTAAGTGCATTAATAGTAAATTGGTTGGAGATCCCTGCTTCTAGGTTTCGTCGCCTCTTCTTGCTACGGGGCGAACTATCACTCGCATTTATCGTAGGATACTCCTGCAAAGCCACCCGTTAGTGGGGCAGTTGTCCACTGCAGGCGCCTTTATGGAACTCTGCAGCACCGATGACTCCACCTCCCTCAAGGAGCCCTGTCACACTTTTGTGTCTGTCTGATGTGCGCTTCAGCAACGTGTTCACTTTTTTGATTCTGGACTTTTACAGTATGTTTACTTTAAGTGAAAGGTTGTTTATTGATTATTGCCTTTGAAATTGTTTTTGATACGAAGTAGAGTGGGATTTTGGTGGCTTCCCTGCTTGGCTGCTGACCCATCAACCACCTTTACGACTTCGATCATCAGACCCAGCTTACTTGGATCTGGTAAAATCGCCAGAGAAGTGGGGAACATCTTTTTTAGTCTTTTAGTTTTATCAGCCAAAGCTGTGAGCTCCTAATAGGTATTTGACAACAATATTCCAGGTTGACAATTGGTGGCAAGTCTTGCTCCCTAAAATTTCTGTACTTCTGTATGAGAATGGGGGACCGGTGATCATGGTGCAGGTGTTTTTTCACATACTCTGGAGATCCCAAATAAAAACTTCTACTAGATATTTGGAAAAGTTTGTGGTGGGTAAAAATCATTTGATCTTTGAATGGTCTTATGAACTTCTGGATGTGCTCCAGGTTGAAAATGAATTTGGGTCTTATGGTAAAGACACAGATTACCTTAAGCATCTTGTGGATCAGGCTAAAGTCTATCTTGGCAACAGTGCAATCATGTAAGTGTGGTTGATCATGATTTCTTTTCATGTTTTTTTTGGTTGTGGGTGTGCACCTTTTGGTGGATCCGGTTTTGCAACAAGGCTTCTATACCTTCCTGTTCTGAGATTTCTCTCTGTTGCTTTGAAAATTTGTTATTTCTGTTTTTATCTTGAATGCGCTTCAAATTAGTCTCATTTACCCACATGAGGAGCTGCACAAGCTTCTTGTGGTCTCACCAAGATGACGATGCAATATCAACTGATTGCAGCTTGAACTCTTAAAAGAAAAGATTAAGGTGTCAATACTTGTGTAGTCACCTCATGCATTTAACACACGCACAATATCTTGCTTAAGGCAAATGGGTGAGAGACAATACAAAATAACACTTCCAGATCCAAGGAGCGATCTTTCTGTTCATTGGCTTCATGAAAGGGGCACCATTTACTTAGCAACTACATGATTCCATCTTCCTGTGGTTCTTAGTACCCTTTGTTTGGACAACATGGCTTCATTCAGAGTACACAATCTGAAAACTAAGCTAACTAATAGCTAGATAGTGTAATTCTGGGTGAATTGAATGTCTTTTTGTGAAAATGGTTCCAGTGAGTGTGTGATTAGGATAGGACCTGACTTGGGGAATTGGTTTTGATGACATTGGATGGTTATAACGCTTTTGGGCTGGTGAAACTAAATTAAAAGAAATACCCAAATGAAAACAATAAATCTCATCTTCCTTTTTCTTTAACTATGTTTGCATGCAAGGAATCTTGGAAGACAAGTATATGTTATCATCCAAACCAAATATTTTAAATGTATCATGCAGATATACTACAGATGGAGGTTCCAAGAGCAACCTTGAGAATGGGACATTACTTGGGGATGATGTATATTCAGGTAACATTTGAATACAACACATCTTTTGCATTTATCCTACAAAGTGGCCAAGGCCATCAGCATCCACGTCTGCCTTTCCTTTTGGACATCATTCATTGTACCTAGACAGGTTTTATCTGAGATAGGAGCATCCTTAATAACATCCTTACTTCCTGTGAGGCCACCCGTGCGACTAATACCAACCCATGATCGGGATTTGGCAGTACTTTTGCAGGACTTTGAGAAGGCTTGCAATAGAGTGGATTAGACCTTCTTGCAGGGCTCTGTGCTTTGGAGGATTCTCAAAAACCAGGGTTACGAGGAGTCTCATACCCTGCTGCCCACAACTTCCTCTATGTTCAGGACACAAGTTCACAGCAGCTTGCAGGAGCTTCTTAACTCAGTTTGTGGATAACATGGCAGCCTGCTTAGATGGCAGTGAGGACAACTTGAGGAGATTTGCAGCAGCCATTGCGTTTTTCAGCTTAGCCTCAGGAGCTAGGATCAACTGGAACCAGACTTGGGGCTTGTGTGTGAGTAGGACTCCCACCTTAACATGGGGATCAGAGATTCGAGTGGATCCCAAGAGGCAATCCTGTAAGCACCTCCACAACTATGTGGAAATTGATATCACAAGAGAGCAGCCAACTCCCCTTCTTGTGAGCACGGCAAGACACTGTTCTACTGGAGCATAACATGTCTTTCTTTGGTTCTCTCTTTTTATTAATGCTTCTCCTGTGCATGCATTGGCCAGATTTGATAGCCGATCCGGAAGTTTTGATGGTTGACGAGGATCGCCACCAAAACATGTGCACCAAGGTTTCCCATGACACGATCATCCTTCCTCTGCATTAGGGCGGCCTTGCCATCATTGATCTGGAGATACAGATGTGAGCTTTATTTTCCAAGATCATTCTCCCTAAACTTCAGGGAGGGGAAGAGTTGTGGAAGGTTTTCCCGGAGTTGCATGCAAGCTGCACTCCAACACCTGGTGGCCTTTGGCTACTAGACACCATATGGATCTTCGTGGCCACTTGGTGTCACACACAAAAACAAACACCGCCCCCTCCACGCCCCCCCCCCCCCCCCCCCTCTTCTCCTCGCAGGGGTACTTCCACTTCAAAGTGCTTCTTGGCTCGCATAAATGCCTAGGATAGAATCAGATTATTTCTTTGAGAGCTCCGTAGCACCGAGGGAGCAGCCCTTGATCTGGAATGACTTGATTCTCTTGCCCTCCTGTTATGGGCTGGGCACTAACCCCTATATCTCCCAAGGAAGTTGGGATGTGGACTGCTATGTCCTGACAGGCCTAGGGTTAGGACTAGGTTATTGCTACATAAGTGACCTTGGGGGCACTTATGAGTTATTGAGTGTGTAAAGGTAATCCTTTCAGGATGTGCCGTGAGTGTTGGTTGACCTAACAAATCCCATTGCTCGAAGGTCATGAGATTGTGTTCTCTTGTTGGATAAAGTTGTGCTTGAGCTGTGGTGATTTTATTTGCAATTTCCAATCCAACCAAAATCCTAGGGGTCTTTTCAATAAGATATGTTGGAAGTTCTAGCTCCTGCAAGGCTTCTTCATCCCATAAAATAGTACATTGCATGCAAGAGTGTTCAAGGTGATTGTATATTGCATGGATTCATCTAGTGAATATAATACATTGCATGACGGAGTGTTCAAGGTGATTGTTTGCATGGATTCATCTAGTGAATATAATGATTCACTTATCCAAGGTCTACCAAGGATGACATCATACTCAAGGGAATCTAGGGTGACATGCAAGACCTCATGGCCGTGGAGCTGCAAGGTGGGTGGTTCGCTCTAGTGGTATGGGATGCTAGGTTGGGGCCTTCGGTACCATGTAGGCTTGTGGCAATCAGACCTTAGGCTTGGGGGTGTGTCAAGAGGACTCTACAGTTGGGTGGTAAGTCACTAGCCACAATCTATCGCGGTCATGTGGTGTGTACGAGGTCCGGTCTATGAAACCTCGTTAGGGTTTCGGTTCTGGGTCAGACGATCCTTGGGCGTGGTCCATGGAGACCTTATATTGGTATCAGAGCATGGATTTGACGTAGTGCTAGAATCCAAGGCATGCAGGATGTTCAAGATAGTACTCTCAAGCGGGCTGTTTTGGCAAGAAAGCCATCGTTTCTCTGCATGGATGTGCGGGAAAGCAAGAAAGTGTGAAACCCTTGTGCGGATGTGCAAGGAACAGAGGGAAGCAGAAAAAGCATGACATGTGCAGGCTGGACATCAGAAAAAAACACTGGATGTGCAGGCTGGACAAGAGATGTTGAGACCGTTTTGCTCCTAGGCAATTCCGGTTTCTTGTGGTACAAGCCAAAGGGCGAGGGTACAGGCCTTAGGCAAGGTATGTGCAGTCCTGTGGCATCCCTGAAGCATGGCGGCCACATGGTGGTCCTATCTGTAGAGGCCGGCCGGAGGTGGGGCAGCCGGCTAAGGCTTATGGGCAGCCAAGAGTGGAGCATATCGGAGACCAGGAGGGGTGGCCAGAAAGGCCACAACCAGTCAAGGCGCCTAAACCAGGCCCATGCAGGGCGGCCAGATGGCCTGCGCATAGACCAGCCATGAGCAGCCAGCAGTGCAACCAAAGGGGTGCCCAGGCCTGCGGGGCAGGAAAGCCTGCCCATAGGCGTGCGTAGGGGCTGGACAGGGGGCACATGAGGTGGACATCACGCCCAGGGGGGCTGGGCAACGTGGATTGACTGGACAGGTCACGCTGGTCTAGACAACGAGCAGAGAATATTCCGATGCAGAAGAAGGCCGTGTACAAGATGATTGCGCACATGTGATTTTGTGGCCCAGGTGGAGAAGGAAAGCGAAAAGAGGCGTGAATGATAAAAGAGGGAAAGCATGAGTAAATGAAAGCACAAGTGAGTTTTGTTTTGTGCTAAAGAGGGAGGGGGCTTAATTTTATGATCTAGCTTTTCAAAAAGCACAAAACTAAAGGAAGTGTGCTTTTTTAACTCATTACCCTTATAAATTCAATCTCTTCCTTCTTGTTGGCTCATACATACAAGTAAAGCAAGATTTACATGTGCCATTTTTAAGCTGTTGCTCTTAGAAAGCATCAAACTTCATCTCAGCCCTCGCATCCAGATTTTCTTCTAACCTTTGACTTCTTTCCAGCCCATAATCTGTCACTCTTTTATCACTGCTTTTCTTCTGGTTACCATGCATGATCTCATGTACAGCGAGTTAGTGGGCAGTTATTCTGTGATGTCATGTGGTAGTAACGACGTGGAGTCGGTCAACGATGACGAATGAGAAATCATAGGAATGCCAAGAATAATCCTATCCTCCTGAATCATGACAGGCTCAGGAAAACCTTTAGAGATAATAAAGGTGTCCTATCCCCAAGTGGGAATAGGTTCATACTGACGAAACCACTGGATTCCTAAGATCATGTCACATCCCAAAAGAGGAGAGACAATGAAATCTCGTTGGAATGAGGCCTTTTGAACCTGAAAAGAAAACTGCTGTGCCCGTTGAGATATGTGGGTGCAGAGACCAGGTTTAAACCCGTCTACCTCGAAATGATAGGGCACTAAGTTACAACTCATGTTGGTAGCCAACTGGGGAGAGATGGCGGCCTCAGAACTGCCCATGTTCAAAAGGATTATGAACTGGTGGCCCTTGGCAGAGCCATAAGCTCGGATCAGGCTTTTCTGTGTGGTTGTTGTCTCACCCTCCTGCTTATCATCAAGTACCGCGGATGGCATGGGATGCATAGAAGGTAAGATCTGAACTGCGTTTGTGGTAGCAGGCGGGTTTGGAGGAGCGGGGGATACTGTGGCAAATGTGGCAGAAGGCTCTTTGGAGGCTTGCTCCTCTTGCCTTTTTGGACAATCCTTCTTACCATGCTCAATGGTATGACAGAAAAAACATCAGTTTTCGGACTGATACTATCTTTGCTCCTCAGGAGGAAGATAGCCTCCAGTGATGCTTGCTTGAGCCTTTTCCTCAGGGGTTTTCTTAGGCTTGGATTCCTTACCTCCTGAACTAGAGCTAGGACTGTTGTCTGTCTTAGTGTCTTTAGAAGACGAATTACCCTTCCCCGGTTGGGGTTTGGTACTGGACTGTGATGACTGCTTGGGCTTGTCTCCGTTCATCTTCATTTCTTCATTTTGAGCGAGTGTCAAAGCCCGGTCATATGTACTGGGTTCAAAGTTACGAATTGTGAACTGAATGCTAGGATCCAATCCATGAATGAATTGCTCCATCTTGGCCTGTGCAGATAGCCCTAACTGCTGTGCTAAAGTAATAACTTTGCCAGAAAACTGAAGCACTGGGGATCCGTTCTGTCTGAGTCCATAGAACTCATCTGCCAGACCGGTAATGTACTGGGGAGGAAGGAATATGGTCTTCAGGTCATGGACAAAGGTATCCCAGCTAAAAGCTTTGACACCTGTGGTATGGTCTGTATAAAGATTAGACCAATGCTGCCACCAAGTGACTGCCTCACCAGTGAGATGGGGAGCCGCTATGTGGACTCTATCTTGAGGATTTGTGATCCTAGCTAATGAAAAATGAGCAGTAAATTGATGAATAAACTTATTAACTGCCAAATGATCACACTTACCATCATACTTACTGAAATTTGGTTGACTGCGAATGACGGTAGTTGATGTTGCGAACTGCTGACTGGTGGCACCTGAGGCTGGGGATGCTGAAGAGAGGTGCTAGTATCTAAGATGGATGGCCTCCTTTTCCCTTTGGTGCTCGAGTAACATACATTCTCGATCGAGCTCTCGTTGGTGCTCCCGAGTGGCGAGTTCAGCCTGACGCCTTCTTCATCGATACTGCGTTGGGCTTCCTCATAGTCCCGTCTTTCTGCCTTTTCTTGTTGCTTTCTAGCTTATGCTTCTGCTTTTTCTTCTCTCCTTCGGGCCTCATCCTCTCTCCTTTGTTGTTCCATCTGAAAGAAGAGGGAGATGTAGTTGGGTGCTGTTGGAGGTGGAGGACGATGTGTTGCTCTTGCCTCCAAGAGTTGGAGACGCTTCACAGGTGGTTCTGAGCTCTAAGAAGAGCTCTGGTGTCTGCGGGGGCGGTAGACGGAAGAGCAAGGTCTCCTTCGGCGTAGACGTCTTCCGGCTGATGAGTACTCTCTTCTGTAGACATGATGCTGAAGTCAGTGGTTGTGCCGGAATGCAATCTGACCATCCAAGGATGCCCTCACGCTAGGATACAGTGTGTGTGTGGACAAGCTGAATCTGATACCAATGTAATATGCAGCATAAGTCTTCGTATTGGAGGATCCCATCTCACAAATGCTCACACCGTCTTTTGTATCTTGAGTTTCGCGAGTTTAGCAATCCACTTTAATACTTCAAACTTTAGAGAGAGAGAGAGAGAAAGAGAGATGAGAACTGTACACTGTATGGGGTCCCGAATTACCCACTGAAGGTCCCCCTATCCCGTTATCGAGATAGTATTTGCTTTATTATCTTTAAAGAGAGTGACGGTGTGACTGACGATAAGCCAAATGCAAGACCTCCGAAGACCAAGTGTTGGGCTGAACTGTACACTGCTGTAGAAACACCAAAATGTCCAATCTCGAGCCTATGCACTCTTCCCAATGGTATGAGGGAGGGATGCAAAGCTAGGGCTGAGAGAGGGGATGTTTGGGACTGTTCTAGACTGTATATGAATGCTGTAAATAAATGAGAATGCTGCGTTTTACCTTCACCAAGTGGCTGGAGCAAAACGATGAATGAATGAATGTTGAAAACTGCATGGATGCAGAAAATGCAAGGTTTACTGATGGCTGAATGCTGAGGACGGATGCGTTTGCTGATGGAGGGCTGAAAGCACAAGCATTAATGCTCCTCTTGCTGAAGGATGATACGCTTCTCCAAAACACATGGATCTGAGGTGGATGCAAGGCTGAATGGTATGCGCCTGAATGCTTCTTGACTGAATTATGAGATGAATGAATAGATGATTATGCAAAGCCTCTATTTATACTAGTGATGTTGCTAGTCGGTTGGCACTAGATGCTGGCCGACTTCTAGTGCCAACCGACTGCTATATAAACATTAAATGCTTAATGATGATGCATAAATGCTGAAAATGATGGAAAAAATACCAGAAAAATCCTAGATAAATCCTGGATAATTCCTAGATGCTATCTGAGGTTCCTGCAATGGTCTAGATACTATACATGAATGATGTACAGTATGCAGGATGCTTTGTGATGCAAACCCTAAGGTTTCTACTGACTATAGATGCATGAATGCGTCTCTTTAAGTGGGTTAAGGGACTTAGACTGACTGACTGACTGAATATGGCTGAGAATGACCTATGTAGCTCGTGCTTGACTTATCCTGGACTGAGGATATACAATGGGGTCACGGTGTATGATAAATATCATCTTGAATGGAACTAATACTGTACAAATGTTGCACTGTTGATGATGAGCCAGCTTGTCACCATGCACTACAATGCAGAGTGCATGTGACACTTTGCAATACCCATTGTGCCGCTTTCTGAACCGTCATATCCCATCCCAGTGGATATGCAAGATGCTTGACGATTTGATTAGGCTAAACTATTTGTCCTAGCGATAGAAGTCGATGCCAATCCATACAATGCAATGGAATCGACTTTGACTTTTCGAAATTCATATAAAGTCCAACAGCCTTATCAAACAAGTCTAAAACATTCATGATGCATGTGAGATGGGTTGGATCATTTTTAGACATGAAGAAAGAGTCATCTGCATGGGCTTGTGCCATAAAGTGAGTTCCAATCCGAATTCCGCAAGCCATGAAGCTTTTCTAAATATTCATGTTTTTTATGTATCCATATACAACCAATAGAGTACATGCCGCATTTTCTTCCCAAAGCCGAGAGCAACCGTTACATCAGCTATGTAATTCGGGATCCCATTGCACTGTATCAAATGCCTTTGCCACATCCACCTACATAATTAGCACATCTTGATTTGTATATTTGGCATATTCCATAGCAATACAAGCATTAGCAATATTATCCATTATTGGTCTTCTTAGCACAAAACCATATTGACGAGGATGCAATCCATTATACAAAACACCTTTCAAGCGATTGGCTATCATTTTGGTGGCGAGCTTATATATCACATGCATTAAAGTAATAGGGCGCCATTCATCCACCATTTCACACAATTCCTTTTTAGGAGCCAATGTAAGCAACCCTTCCTTCCACGAAGATGGCATTTCACCGCTCATCCGTGAAGCATTAATCATATATAGAATTGGGTACTTCAGATCCTCCTAGAATGTCTGGAAGAATTCCAACATGAGGCCATCTCATCGAGGAGATTTCGAGTGACCCATGTCTTTTAATGCATCTTGTTGTTTAGTAACATCAAACAATGCATCAAAACCTATGGCATCTCCATTAGACACTATAGGATTTACACATGCCAAGAATTCATGCCTTGCATTTTGAACTTCTACCGTGGTTTGTGAAAGAGGCTCAAAAATGCGAGCAAAATGTTGCACACATGTATCTGCAAGCTTAGCTTTTGTGCTCGTCCAATGACCATTAGCTTTTTTAGTTCGAGAAATCTTTTGCTTTCGTCTATCCGCATGTAGGCTTTTGAAGAAGCCTTTGGAAGAGCAACCTTTGTCTATAATTTGTTTGTGGCGCGTCCCTACCTGCCATTTTTGTATCTTCCTTTGCTCATCCAGAGTGATACATGTTTTAGCCTCACACAATATCATTTGTTGAACATCTAATAATGCATGACAATGGCTAAATTCAGTTAATGATTGTATTGTTTGTTTTGCATCATCCACCTTGTGCCTTTGTTCTCCCTTGTATAGTCTGCGTAACAATTTGCATGCGAAGAGCAAAGTGATTCCAAGCTACATTCAGATCTTCCAATAGGTGACCCCAAAGTGATGCAATAGCATCCTTCACCATTGCTTGAAACATGCTATGTGTAAGATAGCTGTTCTTTACAAAAAAAAAATGTTGATGCTGAAGTGGAGGTTCATGTATAGGCGATTGAAAATACAAGCCCATCTATAAAGGTACATGGTCAGACAGGTGAGTAGCATAATCTACCCAAAGCTTGCATGTGAATGCATCATATTGTTGAGCATTTAGCATGTACCATCTATCAAGATGAGCCCAATAGTGATTTACAACATTATGTTTGAAAGTAAATCTAGGTACATGTACCATATTGGCCAACCACATATCACTAGCATCCATTTGGAGAATAAAATTTTGCCATTCATGTCTTTCATTCACTAACATATGAGATGCACAAGAAGTGTTGTCTTCATCTCTGGGGGAATTATTGAAGTCCCCACACAAAAGCATGTGTGAACCAAGGATAGGAAACAAAAGTTTGCCACAATCTTTGTCTCACAGAAGACAATTGAGAAGCATAGAGTCCTACGAACTGATATACTTCTCTCTGCAACATACATTGCACAACCATCCATCTCCCAAGAGGATCATTGAATTCAAGCATTGGGCGCAACTCATGCCTTACAAGGAAAGCAACCCTTGAATATGTACAGGTTCATGCATAAAATATATCATAACCAGCAAAGTGCCCAGACTGGCTACCATACTCATGTTGATTATGCTCTTGGATACACAACACATGAGGTTTCATTCTATTTATATAGGGCCAAAAACGCCTCCATTTATTAGGATCACAAAGGTCCTGAACATTGTCAGTCACACATTTTATTGGAATCATTGACATCTCTATCAGAGAAAGTAAAAGAAAGCTAATACACATCCGTGTTGTGGTCACCACCAGCATCCTGTAATACATGCCATATAACATCATTCTTATCGAGAATTTGTGTGCCTCCTTTACAAACCTCCGCCCTGTTTTTGGACACTACATCTGTAAAAGGATTTTGATTGTGGTCTCGTATAGTTTATCACTCAATCCAATTTCGGATATGATATGTAGATTGAGACTGCTGCTTAGCTGGTTTCGTTGGAGTCACAAATGAAAGTGCATTAAATGTGATTGAAAGTTATTTTGAGACAATTATTTTGAATTGTAATAAAAAATATTTTTGGGGCCCCTATATGGACGAGATTGATGATGTTTCGAGAGTTTTAGTGGCTAGAAAGAGAATCCTAGAGTGAAAATCCTAGAGAGAGAAAACTAGAGAGATCACCTACTTTTAGGGCCAAAAGTAGGCGTCATTATGAGGTTTGTCTCCTTAAGCCTCAATAAAATTATCATAATTCCTTAAAATTAGGGATGCTTGTTGCAGGGCCCTTTTTATGTTCAAATGCCCCCTAATGAATTCACATATATTGATTGACCTTTCCTTGCTTTCACTAGTAGTGGCTCTACCATGAAACTTAACACCTTGCTTTCTTCCATCCATTGCTTACAAGAGCCTGTTAGCTATAACGCACATGCGAACACACACGCACACACACGCTTTTTTTTTTTTGGTGAAACCACTGTTTACACACACACACACACACACACTTTTTTTTTTTTGTAAAACCAGTTGAAATTGCATTATATCATAAATGTACAGAAGGGTTTGACATCAAGAGGATGTCTAAACCCTAGAACTTAAAAACAGCAGTAAAAAAGTTCTATGCAAGATCAGGGCAGTGCTCAAGAAAAGAGCCTATGCCCTATCCATCAGAAACAGTAAAAGAAAAGCTGAACACAAGAAACATCCAAATCTCCCTCATGCACAGCATCATATAAGGACTGCCGCAACGAGGCTCGGAAGAACTCATAAGGGTGCTGAAGGGGTGAATTCATATATGCATGATTTTGCTGTAGCTAGAGGGTCCATAAGGCCCAGTATCTGATCCAATGGAAGAAAAGAGAATAATGTGACAAAGAAGCTGATAAGGTGCCAAACATCCAGAAAAACTTGTAGAACCTGTGTGCAGGAAATCTGAGAGATAAAAAATAGGAGATCTTGTCCAGAAGGTTTCTGGAATATGAACAAGACCACAATAAATGCGGAACACTCTCAGTAGTATGATGACATCTTGGACAAATAGGAGAGGCAATCCTTCTTTGAGCCAATTTCACTCCCACTGGAAAAATACCGACAATGCATCTCCAGAGAAAGAGTCTCTGTTTCAATGGCATTTTCAACTTCCATATCAATGTCAGTTTTGCTTTCCACCAAGCTAAAGACTTATCCAGATGCCAAAGAGAATTAGCATGCTGAGCAATCCATGGAGGAGGTAATATCAATCGATAAGCCTGTATAGAAGTCAATAGATGCAAAGATTGAGAGGATAATCTTGAACTTGAAGACTGAAGATGCCAGTCTTGAAGCCTGTCTCTTACATCCAATGTTGGAATCGGAATGAAAGGGTGTAAGAGATCTGCAATAGCTTTCCATATAGATCTATGATGCATCCCAAGATTGTATTGTTGGCATGCTATCGGAAAAGAAAGAATTTGCCCTCTAGTATCCACTACGTCGTCAATGAACCGGATGCCCAATTTCATAAGATTGTAAGCTCTGATTGGTTGTTGTACAGCAAGGGGAGAGTAAAAAACAGCACTCCAATGTATGCTTTCCATTCGAAGCGAGGAAGCTATAGAAGCAGGATGGGGAGACCATTTGATGCGAGAGAGCACTTTCTTCCAATCCTGAATCAAGGAAGTAGAAAATGGACAACCAGGGATTTTACCTTGAAATTTGCCAAGCACTACTTCCGATGGATCAATCAACCAACGACCATAAGCATTTGTGCGCATCCGACCACCCAAAATTGCCAACATGATAGACCACGGCTGCTCTTGTTGAAAAAAGGTTTTGAGCATAGTGATCTTTCTTGCCAGCACATGAAATTTGATGTTTATAATATTCAAACCACCATGCATTTTTGGCGAGCAAAGCAGGTCCATTTTGAGCAACCTTAAAGCTTTTTTATGAAGCTTAGTTTTCCAAAAAATCTCCATGGCTTGAGACATAAAAGAAGAAAGATCTCGAGATGACCAATGTAAGAGAGGAAGGTAGAATTGGACATAGGCCAGAACAATGGACTGAACAATTCGAAGCCGTACATGTAATGGCCAAGTGGAGATCTTCCAATATTCTAATTTGTCCTTAATTTTGTTTAGCATCCAAGATATTTGTTGCTTATTTCTGATTTTCCAGCCAATGGGATAGCCCAAGTGTCTTACTATGCTTTCCGGATAAATAATCTGGCCGGGCCACAGGATAGCATGCCAGTCACAATGCTTGAGAGGTAAGAGTTTTGATTTCTGAAAATTAATTTTTAAACCAGCTGCCAACCCAAAATCTGAAAGAGTATCCATCAATAGACGAAGCTCCAAAGGACTGTTCTTTGGCATGAAGAATGAATCATCTGCATAAGCCTGTGCAATGAAAGGCCATGAACCAGAAATCTGAAGCCCCTCTAACTGTCTAGTATCAACCAGATGATCCATGTAAAGAAGCAAAGGATGCGAAGCAATAGCATAGAACAGAGCACTGAGAGGGCATCCCTGTCGAACTGATCGTTCTAGAGTCCAAGACTCAGACAAATGTTTCCCTATAAAGCATTGAGCAGTGGAATCTGAGTAAAGCCAATATATGACATTAACTAGCTTTGGCCCAAAACCAAGTTTAGACATGATTTGAGAAACATAATCCCATTGCACCGTATCAAATGCCTTTGCCACATCCACCTGCATGACCAAGACATCTTGAGCAGAGTATTTTGCATATTCCATTGCAATGAGAGTATTGGAGATATTATCATGTATATGCCTTCTTGGAACAAAACCATATTGCCTGGGATGAAGTCCATCATGAAGGATATCCTTTATCCGGTGTACCAACATTTTAGCAATAAGTTTATATATAACAGGCATCAAAGTGATAGGCCTCCAGTCATCCATTGTTTCACACAGAGGTTTTTTGGGCAGAAGCTTAACCAGACCATGCTTCCAAGCTGAGGGAAGATGTTGATGTTGCCAGGCTACATTAACGAGCTTCAAGATTGGACCCTTCAATTCAGCCCAGAAGGCTACAAAAAATTCAACCGTCAAACCATCCCAACCTGGGGATTTATGTTTACCCAAATGCTTGAGGGCTTCATCCAATTCTGTATCTGAAAAGGACATTTCCAGCATTGAAGCTTTTTGCAAAGAAACAATGGGAGAAACAAGCTCAATAAATCTGCTCCGAGCCAATGCAGCCTGAGATGTAGAAGAAGATGGTAGAGAAAAAAGAAGCCGAAAATGATCCAGACATTGTTTTTCTAGCTGCGATAAAGTCTAGGTCCAAAGATCATCCGGTTTCTTGACTCTCATGATAGATTGACTTTGTCTGTACGTGTGTAAGTTTCGAAAGAAAGATTTCGAGGAGCAGCCCTTATCTAGCATAGGTTTAACTCTAGCCCTTGTCTGCCATTTGGAAAGCTTGCGTTTATCATTAGCATCAATTATGGAAGAAGCACAAGACAATGAATTCTGTTCAGAAGCAGAAAGAGACCTTTGATGGCTAATCTGTACCAAGGACTGCTTGTATGATTTTGCCCACTGGATATGCTGTCTGGTTTCTGCCATGTACCATCTTCCATATTCCTTAATGACATTTTGAATACGATGTACAAAAGAGTTCCAAGCAAAATCGAGATCCTCGTGAGCATGAGATAACAATGGCTTACAAGCCAATCTGATCATTTGCTGGAATTTTTCATGAGAAAGATATAATTGATTAACCTGCAAATGTGTGACTAAAGAGAGCTGAATGTCATCCAAAGGCATACCAAAAGAAAGGTTGAGCCAGAGTGGAGTATGATCAGATAGTTGTTGAGAATAATCAGTCCACATTTGACATGTATAATCATCATATTGCTGAGCATGAATAAGATACCATCTATCAAGCCTCGCCCAATATTCTGTAAAAGCATTGTGATGATATGTGAATCCCAAAACCGAAGGGTGAGTTGCTGTCCATAAATCTGCAGTATGAAGAGAAGAAGTCATATGTTCCCATCGCTGGATTTCAGAGGGAAGCATATGGGATTTATGTGTGGTATTGTCCTTCCAGTGAGGAGAATTATTAAAATCACCACAAAGTAGAGCATTTGAAGACCAAGGATATTGGTTAATGGAGTCCCACATTTGAGCTCTGGAAGCTGAAATTTAGAGGCATACAAGGAGCCTATTTCAAAAATCTCTCCATTGATCATGCATTGGATAATCATCCATCGGCCACAAAGATCATTATATGCTACATAGGGCTGCAGATCATGTCTGGCTAAAATGCACAGCCCAGAGAATTGTCCAGATCCTGCGTAAAATATATCATAGCCTGAAAAGAACCCATGTTGGCCAGCAAAAGAATGCTGATTATGCTCTTGTAGACACACAACATCCGGGTGAGTATTGTTTATATAATGCCATAGGAGCCTCCATTTATGCTGATTGCAGAGGCCCTGTATATTATAAGAAAAACATTTAAGAGAAGTACGCATGAAAATATGTACAAGAGATGAGCAGTCCTCAAAGAGAAAGGGAGGCATCAAGCCTCTGCCATTGCCACACGGTCTTGCTGACCCTCAAAATCCAATTCCTTGACTAAATCATCTTCTTCACAAAGTGGAATACCCTTCTTAACTGCATTGACCCATGCCTTTGAGATGGGGCTGTCCGAAGAGGTAGAAGGTTGACCAGGAGATGGAGCAGAAGCATCCCAATTGCGAGATTGGAGAGGTCTTTGTTTGAGAGGCACCGTCTTCTTTGCATTCTGCCAACCCTCGTGAGAAGATGAATTATTTTCCACTAGCTTGCTTTTTCCTTTATCCTTGTTTTGGGCTAAATTGGCTTGGTTCCCTGAAGGAACTGAAGGCTTTGCTCCTTTAGCTTCAGTCTTTTCCACATAAGTCTTTTGACCTCCTTTATTAGATGGCGGAGGAATGGCAACTGGAGGAGGCGGATGAAGGATTGAGGGACACTCAGAAGCTAGATGCCCGAACTTGTGACAAGAGAAACAAGCTCCAGCAAAGATGCCCCATTTCAGAGTGAAATATTTCTTTCCCAAATTAACACCCTCAATCTCAACTGCAATAGAAGAGGGGGTTGGTCTATCAGTATCCCATAAGATGCAAAAACGATTTTTGTTACTTGTGGGACGAGGGGGACAGATCACTTGTCCCAATGTCATCGCTAAGCCTGGAAGCTCTGTTCTCATGTAATCTGGGAAATCAACGACTTCAACCCATACAGGGCAGTGATGTTTGATGAGATTCTGATAATCCTTATTAGGAGACCAAGGCATGATGTGCACCATTTGACGACCAAAAAATAAAGGGGACATTTCCAACATCTTTTGTTTTGTCAATGCATCCAAGAGATGAACTTCATAAAATCCTCTGGAGGCAAAATAGACTCCTTCTACATAGCATCCACCTAGGAGAGAATTCACCCATTGTCCCACATCATTAGCCGAGGGTATTTTACCTGGAAAAAAGATGCTGACTGCAGTTTGAGAGAGCTTCTTCAGAGGATGCACAAGAGAAGGCAACTTCATCTTGTAAGTGAGTTCCGGAGCAGGTAGTATCCGTTCTCTTCTACTTTGTTGAAAATCCTCATTCAACATGTCAAACACACATAGGAAGCATCTTCAGATGAAGGAGCTATAGGGGGCAGAGATTCCCTTGATTGTCTTTTAGGTTCAGGAGAAAGAGCTCTCTTGACATAATACTTGCTTGATTCTGCCATCGAGACTATTCGATTCAGCAGGAAGACACAGATCAGAAAAAAAGGGGGGACAGCGCTATTGGAATACAATCTTACAAGGAGGGGAAAAACAGAGACCTGTAGCGACTTACACAGAAGGGAAAAAACTGACCTGTAGCGAGGCACAGACACACACGCACACACACACACACACTCCTATACACGCACACAGGTCGCAGAAGAGAGGAAGAAGAGCAGATTGGCGATGAGAAAAAAGTGCATCTGGGAACCCTCAGAAGGTCGCGTAGATTACTGCAAGGCCGACACAGAGTAGGCTACAAGGCCGATACAGTCCAGGGACAAGCACCACACCACACGTGCTCACCAAAAGGGGCGAGCAGGTCGACGGAGCAGGCGAGCAGGTCTTCCAACACTCCACACACACACACCACACACACACACACACACACACACACACACACACACACAGCCACGTGTGCGCAAGATAGACAAGAGGAAAACAACAACTGAGAGAGAGGCGCTGGCGAAAAGAGAAAAAGCTGGCAGACTTGAAATCGGGCTGATAGGTACATGCCACGTAGCACACGGACAAGTGCACGTGAGATAGCAGGCAGTGCACAGAGAAGTGTCCGACAGGGTACGCTCGACAGGATCACCTTGACAGGGATGAGGGTTCAGAGAACGCTTGACAGGGTCGCCTCCACACAGCAGCTCGACCTCCACCAACACCACACACACACAAAATCACGCATGTAGGCACGTGCACGTGCACACGCACAGGCATGCATGCGGAGCTTGAAAGAATCTCACATATGCACTCATAAAATTCTTGTTTTAATTTTTATCTGCATGCCAGAGATTTATAATAATGTATGTATTGGTTTATGCAACCACAGCTGTAGACTTTCCAATAGATTGGGATGCAGCTCAGGTTTTTGCATTGCAGAAGATGTTTAATGCAAAAGGAAAGTCTCCGTCTTTGATATCGTGAGTACTCATGTGTGTGTAATGTCTCTATTGTTCACACTCAAATATATCTGGTAAAACATGTTATGATATTGTTTTGGTTCTTTAGGGAATTCTACACAGGATGGCTTACTCATTGGACTGAAAACATAATGACCACCAGTCCTGAACAGACAGCTGCTGCTTTAGAAAAGATATTATCTTTAAATGCGTCTGCTGTCCTCTATGTATGACATTGAGATATATTTTCAATTTGAATAGCTTCTAGTTCCTTCGTTATCCATCTTTCATCTGAAGTCAATGTGTATGTGTTTTTGCCTCAGATGGCACATGGAGGAACGAACTTTGGATTTTTTAGTGGTGCAAATTCCGGTGAAAACTCTTCTATCTACAAAGCTGACATTACCTCTTATGATTATGTAAGATATAATTTACAAAACATGAAGAATATTTCTAGTGTTATAAATAAAGGAACTTAAGTTCTGAGGGTTGAATGGTTACATGTTTGTTCCTACAAATGTGCTAGGACATCCTTTAACAAAGTGTGTTGTCATGACCCTTTGGACCAAAGGTGTCTAGGGATTTTGTGTGTACCAGTCCCATTGTAGCTGGGCGAGGGATTTTCTCTCCCACAACCAAAGCCACCAAGAAAGTCTTGTTGGCGAGTTCAAGTGGGAAGGTAATTAAATGCCTGGTTCCTTTTGCAAAAGCCGACAACTTGGACCTGCTGGAGGGTTGTGCTCCAAGGGCTGGCTGTAATCTACTTCCGGGCAGAAGTCTCATTTTAACCTAATGAAGGATCTTTTCTTAGGGGAAAAGAAAGATAAGGGTCCTACCTTATGTAGCCATATATTTAAACTCTAGAGTGACTTCTTTGAACTATCTTATGTCCTCAGGATGCACCAATCAGTGAAGCTGGGGATGTTGACCATGGCAAATTTACAGGTATTTCTCATTCAAGTAAATTCTTACATCATGTGCTTTGTTTTGTGACATTGAAGTGGCAACAATTTACATCCCTTACATTTTGAGGTCATTGCAAATTTCTGTTCTGCCTGTTTTGATTTACTGAATTGCTATCAATGATTTACTGAAATATGCTTGAGATGTGATGGAACAGGTCTAGAGGCCAGCTAACATACTTTGTTATAGATAGTGTCGTGATCATGAAAGATTTGCGTTGACAATCAGGATAATAGTCACAGAGATTTCCTTTGTGTAACATGCATGCACATGCCCATGTGCATATAAAAGGCCAAATAAATCCAACAACCCACC